>NC_142264.1:10340312-10940312 GCF_052056855.1 Sturnus vulgaris | reverse complement strand
AAATCAAGAAATTGGAAAGAAAAAAACCCACATAAGCAGCTTTTGTAAGCAATACTTTTAGGAGAGGGTGTTTCTTTCTCTCCAGGGTCCTCAACTGCTTTGTTCCCTTTGCTCAGCTTCTCGTGCAGCATTCGCCTCCAGAGGGAGCCCAGAATTATGAAACCAAAGGGGCTACGAAAAAGTTAAGTATTGCAAAACTTAATTGGGTTGCTGGGGCTTTGAGGCTTGAGCAGCTCATCCCACAGGAACCAACACCCCCAGGAATGACGTGATTGCTTTGCATCCTGCAGGACAGCTGTGCTATGGGGGTCTGAGGAGGGGCAGAGCTCTTGCTGTGACTGCACTGTTCCTGTGACTGACCCACTGTTCCCAGGAACAATGGGAGCTGGAGCCTGTTTCCAACTCCTGTGGCTTTTCCACGGATTTCCACCATTTTAGTGAGGGCTGCTTTTCCTCCTCCTGCCTCTCAGCGGGATTGGCAGCTCTCCCTGCTCACAGGATGCAGGTGTGCTAGCCTCAGGATGGGATGTGTGTCTGCAGAGCAGGATCCCTTCTTCAAGGTCCCCAGCCTCCTGGGCCCCCTCCTGCTGGCTGGAGGCACCAGTGATGCCTGCAGGGCTGAGAAATGGCTTTCCTGTCGCTGGTGTATGTGCCAGTGTCAGGCTGCAACAGCCACCTTGGCTGACCACTGCCACAGCTCAACAGCTCCAGCACTGTGAGTGTGCTAATTACTCCCTCCAATGACAGATAGATGGGGGAAGCACTGCCACAGACACCGCTGCACCAATATCCGTGGTAGTGCTCTGGGCGATGCTCAGGGATTCTGGCACTGCTAGAGAAATCCTCTGCCTTGGGCACACATAAGAGCATGAGCACAGCTGTGGCTGTGCCAGGCTGTCCTGTAGCCATGTGCACAGTATCTGTGCACACACTGGGACTGTGCTTATGCCATGTACACGCTCATCCTGTGCCTGTGCTCACATCATGCTCATGGGTTACACTGTCCGTGGTTACGTGTATCCATGCTCACACTGTGACCGTGGTCACACCATGGCTTTGCTCGCACTGTGGCCCTGCTCTCACCACACCAAACTGTTCCCCTCTCATTCCTGGCTCTCCAGCAAGGCAAAGAGGAAAGAGGACTTCCATGGGGCAAACAACCAACTGCTGGGGCTCGACGTCCTCCCCTCCAATGCCCGCAGACACCCTGGGTGCACGAGCACTGTTGGTGCTGCACAGTGAATGCCCCAGGCAAGGCTGCGGGAGTCACCTCATCCTGCAGCAGCCTGGGAAAAACAGGCTAGGGATAAAATTAGCTGGAGTTTTTATTACTGGGATTTTATTTTTAAAAGCAATGGAAAGTACATCACTGGTGGAAAAACCCTGGAGGTCTGGGCCAGCCTGTGGGATAGCAATATGCCACTGTGGTGGATATCCTGCTCACCCCAAGAGGGATGTAAGGTGGGAGCTAGCTGTAGGAACAATCAGCATGGCAGCAAGGACCACGAGAGGCTGAATCTGCCCCCTGGGATGCACCAGGGTGGTGCAGTGGCAGCAGGGGCAGCAGGGACAGCTGAGCCCTGCCAGGAGGCATCACATGGCCATAGAGTCCCTGGGAAACTGTGAGAAGGAGCCTTCCTGTTTAAGCAGTACTCATCCCTCCAGCCAGAGAAGATAGAACTCAGGGTCTGTAAACTCAGGACAGTCCTGGAGAGAATGGAGAGGGATGGAGCTACCAGCTCTTCCAGTGTATGAAGCAAATGTAGAAGCCAGATCCAACTGCATCCTAAAGCAGGCAGCTCCCAGAGCTGGAGTGGGTGCATCAGCTCCCTGATAAGGGATGGTGCTTCTGGAGGTTTGTCTTCACTGCAATAGAGGGATTTTGACAAGTACAGAGAGGAGGGATCTACTGAAGGGTGAAAATCAGAAAATCATGGCTGGCTCAGGACACCCCCCAGCAGAAGACAGCTGGAGACAGGGAGAGAGCTCAAGGAAAGTGTCCCATATGCATGCTGTCACCTTCCTTATTCGTGGACACTTCTGTGTGGCAGGAGGGCACAGTGGGCATATCACAGCTGTGTTACTGCTGGCTGCTTCCAGGCTTATTTGCTGAGAGTGATGTGTGCCAGCCAGGAATGTGGCTGGCACAGGCTCCAGCTGGATTCTGACATTATTTTTTAAACAAATGTAACTTGCACCTGTAAAGATCTCACCTGAAAGCTTAAACCTACTGTTAGAGCCTAAGCAAGTGCCTGCTGAGCTGTCCAGTGACTCCCAGGAGAGCCCAGTTATTCCAAACACTGGAAACATTTCTCCTCATGCAGCAACCCACTGCTGAGTAACCCAGCATCCATCCTCTCTCTGCCCCTCAGGAGCGATGGTCCTGGCAGATTATTGAGAGAAACCTGAGCAGCACTTGCAGCCTGGCACAGGGCTCATGCACTCTATGCCTCTGGTTGGAAGTGGCTGGGATGTGGCAGCTGCCTGGCAGCTCTTCTTGACCCTGGGTTGGGGAAGTCACAGAAGAACTGACATTGCCAATCTCGGGAATCAGTTCCAGAGAGACGTGTAGGGTGTTGGAAAGGGAAGCTGAATCCTTTAGTAAGGCACATAAAGCCTTCCTGCATGACGAGGTGAGGGTAGGAGACAGTGGCAGCCATGTAGGCTCCCAGCACCAGTTTGGTGCTCAAAACAGCCCTCAGAGGCTGGAGGAGGCTCCTGCCATGGGAGGGTAGAAGTGTGGGATCTTCCATGGGCTGCAGGTGGGTATCTGCTCCACCATGGACCTCCATAGGTTTCAGGAGCACAGCTGCCTCTTCATGGTCATCCCACAGGCTGCAGGTAATCTCTGTTCTAGCACCTGGAGCACCTTCTCCCCTCCCTCTCAAATGAACTAGGATCTGCAGGGCTATGCAGTGGTTTTTACTTTTTCTTAAATACATTATCCCAGAGGACCCCCCCCATTCACTGCTGGCAGGCTCAGCTTTGGGTGGTGGTGCTGGGTCCAACACAGGGACAGCTTCGGGTGCCTTCTCACTAAGGCACTCTGCAGACCCCCACTGCCCAAACCTTGCCAATGCAAGGTTCTGATGTCCCCCTGGCAGGATAGGGATCAGGCTAGAGCAGAAGGGGGATGCACTAGAAGCGGGATGTGGCTGCTCATCCATAGCAGCCTCTGCCCAGCTCCTGTCTGGTTGATACACACCAGGCAGGACCATGTCTGTTCTGACAGAAGCTTCACACACCTGGGTTGATAGCAGCTCTCCTGAGGACTCACCAACCTGGGCAGCTGCTCCAGCACCTGGTGCAAGGGAGTTTGAGATCTGGACCTCACCGTCCACTCCTCAGAAAGGAAGTGAGTGGCTGCTGAGCGCCTCTGGCGAGCTGCCTGCACCCCCAGGTGCTGCCAAATTTCACACTCATGCACTGTTTCTCTGCTGAGGGTTTAAATTCAGCCCTGCCCAGGGACTTTGAACAAAAAGAAATTACCCCAGTAAATAAAGCTTTTTCCCACAACAGGATAGTGTCTCCGTGCAGCACTTGTAATTAGCCTATGAAACCATGATTGTTCTTCCACCTCACAAAAACTAAAATCCACCTGAAACTGGAAAATTTGCACTCAGTAGTTTCATCCAAGTCACCTGCTGAAACCTGAGAGCAAGAGGTGGGACAAACATCCTTCCCATGCTCTCCCTGGGCATGGCCCTATCCCTGCAGGCACAGAGGAGCACCTAGAGGTCACTGCCAGTTTCCTTGCAATGAATCTGGGTAGGTTTTTCTTTTCCTTTTGTCCTAGGAGCAAAGCACTAATGTATCTTAAAAGGGTAGGGCCATGGCCTTGAGTGAAGCATTAGCAGCCCTGAAGGCCGTCCCAGAACACAGCTGTTCTCTATCTCCTTTCCCCTCATGGTGACTCAGCCTCAGAGATGCATTAAACCGGTGCCATCCCAGCTGAGCGTCCTGATTGCTCTCTTGTCCTGCAGCAGAGAACATTTGTCATGGGACCTTTTCTTCAAAATATTTTGCAGATCAGAACGATAGAATCGTTTGTGTCAAGGGACCTTCAAGTCCATCTTGTTCCACCCCCTGCCATGGGTAGGGACACCTTCCACTAGATCAGGTAGCTCCAAAACCTGTCCAACCTGGCCTTGGATACTTCCAGGATGGGGCAACCACAGCTTCTCCGGGCTCCCTGTGCCAGGGCCTCACCACCCTTGCAGGGAAGGATTTCTTCCCAGTATCCCATCTAACCATTGAGACCATTCCCCCTTGTCACTTCCAGGCCCTTGCTCCAAGTCCCTCTCCAGCTCAGCTTTGCTGGAAGGAGACAAGTCTGGCTGCTGGAGGGCTTGCCAGGAGGCGGATGCTGAGGGATGCTAAGGGATTTTCTCCAGGAAAGTGAGCTCCTAGTCGTGTTTGTCCAAAGTGGGAGCCATCAGGACCCAGGAAAGGTCTGCCCTTTGCCCAGATATCAGTGGGTGTGGTTGGGGATCCTGCAGGGTCTGGGCAGCAGGAAGAGGGAGAGAAACTGCCAGGAGGCACCCAGGGCTGAGAGACAACATGGGAGACAGAGATATCCCTTATGTGAGCCTTGGCAAAGGGCCACAGCACCCACTCTCCTGCCCTTGTGTTGTAGTGGATCCATTGCTGCCATCCCTGAAACAGGACTCCTGCAGCCAGTCAGGAGCATTCCAGGCTGCTTTGGGCACGTCGCAGTGCCCTCCCTGCCACAGTGGTGGGAAATGAATCTATGCTGTGTGTGCCAGTCTGCCCATGCCATCGACTGCCTGTGCCACCGTTTGCTTGAGTGTGCCATCACCTGCCCTGCCTGTGCACCATGCTGGCATAGCTGTGCTGGACACGAGGGGTTTGTTCTGCTACCAAGAACCGTTACCACTGGAGCCAGGAATAACAACAGCCTGTGACATCCCCAGTGCCCCCTTCAGAAGGGCTTCTGTGCTCCTCTGCCCCCACCAACGACTGGGAGCCCTGGGAGCACGTGAGCACTGACTTCCCAAGGGCAGTAGGAGCTGAGTCCTGGGGCCCCTGGGCAGTGCATTTGGTTTTTGGCTCTGTCAGCAGGATGGCACTGGGAAGTCCTTGTCCAGGAACAAAGGATGCTCTTCCAGTCTGGGTCCAGCATGGGTGGCTTCGAGTTGTCTCCTGACCTCCAGTAGTCAGCTGGCTGAGGCTGCACACTGGAATCCCAACAGGCAGGGAAGGATCTGGCTGCCCAGCTGGTGGGGAGAGCCATTTGGACTAAGGCTGAGAAGAGAATGCACATTGTGTCAGCTAGGGCTGGAGCAAGCCCTGGGCTCTAGCAGAGGAAATGGCTCTCCTGAGATTCCTTGCTGCATTTTGGGATGTGCAAAGGACTGGAAATGTGCCTGCTGGCTGGGGGGGTGTCCTCTGGGGCTCTGTACCTTTTCATGGAGGCAGTGATCATCTATCACAAGAAAAATCCATTTTCAGGGCCACAGATTGAACTTTAGCATTGTTGTTAAGGCAGTCACTGGATTGACAAAGGACTGCTCCAGGCTGGTGGAGAGATCTGAGCCAGTGTGCTGGGGCTGCTCTCATGGCTTCTGATGGAAGACCAGCAAAACGAAGGAGTCCAGACGAGATGTTTCCATGATGCAGAGCTTTCCCCAGAAGGACTGTAGGGTGGGAGAGGGAACATTGCAGCTCCTCTTGGCGCTCCCCACTTCATGGGGGGGGATGAGGGCGGGGAGGGAGTGCACCAGGAAGCCCAAGACATGGTGGGAGCCTGTTTTTAACTGAAGTCCTGCCAAAGAAGAGGAGAGACCCCTCCATTCCCCCATAGGCTGAGTTTCCAGTACAAGGTCTTGGATAAAATAAGTATCGTTTGCTGCCAAAGATTTGCAGGAGCCCTAGGACAGGACGAGACTTCTCCAGCTGCAATGCTGTGCAGCAGCATAGAGGGACAGAAGGTTGCCACTGGAAAGTGGAACCCTCCATGAGATGCTGGTCCTCAAACAGATTGTCAGCATCGGAGGGAAGAAAGATGATTTTGCTCAGTGCAAAATGGGACTCCTTCCTGTATCCTTTCCCAGAGCTTAGGAAAGGGGTGCTGGAGCAGCATCAGATAGTTGGCTTGTGACTTGCTTCTGGAGAGCTGCAGTATGGAAATGGGACGGTGGCTTATGCCCTAACAGAGGTGCTCCTGCCTCCTGAACTGGCTGCTATGACACAGTGCAAGGGTGGGGGTTGCTCAGAGCCCTCCTAAAGCATTTGCTTTTCCCTAACAACTCTAGGGATTTGAGGGAACCTCTGGGCAGAGATTTTCTCCATGCATCAGCAATGGGAAAGAGCAAATTCACTGCACAGAAGAGCTGATGGAGAGATGCTAATTCAAACCCTACCCTTTCAGGTTACTTGAATTCTCCTTGCAGGTCAGTACAATAACTGAGCATGGAGTAACAGGTTCTGTTTGGAGCTTCAAGGGACACAAATCCCTCATATAGCTGGGTTAAATGTAGATAACTGGGGAATAAGAGACCATATCATGTCAGAAAGGATGTGGGTTTTGGGGAACAGTAGTGCTTGTATCCATCCCAGGAAGACATTCCCAGGCGCCTCACCTCCCCATGCCCTGCTAGCCTTCCTCTTGCCACCCACGGGGACCTTTGCAGCATCCCAAGGCCCAGTTCACTTCAGGCCCCTGGGTGTTGAGTAGCAGGGTTGGCAGAAGGGCCCTTCAGCTGCCCCCAACAGCTCCCTGCTTGATCAGAGTCCTCTGATGCTTTGATGGGGCTCAGCAGGGACAGCTTGGGTGTCTCAGACTCCCCCAAGAAGTCCATTTTTGCTGTGGGTCTCCATGGGGCTGTGGTGATGGCCACAGGCTGCTTCAGTGAGCCTGCTGCCCTGAGAGCCAGGCAAGGGCTCAGCCTCTGCATGACCCAGCTGCTCACCATAGTCATCGCCTGCTGCCTGTGGGGATGAGATGAGATTGTTCAAAACAGTTTCTCACTTGGAATTGGAGCCTGTGGGCCAGTTTAAGAAAAGTGACAAACAGTTCCCTGCTTTATTCCAAAAAGAAGATAATTTTCCCCTGCATCCTGCCAGCTCTGTCCCCGCCCCACTACTGTCCCCTCCCTCACACTGAGAGTGGGGATCAGCCCCTTGCCACAAGGCTGCCCAGGAGGATCCGTGTGTGGTGCTCCCTACCTTCACGTCACGTGCTTCTCTCGTGTTCACCCAACATGTCCCACAGGCTTAGGGACGGATGAGCCTTCAGTGGCTGCATGGAGCCAACAGGATGTGACCATGGCCCTGGGTCTCCATGTGCCAAGGGCACCTCTGCCCTGGGGCAACAGTGTAGGGGATGGATGTTCTGCTGGTAGGTGTGGTGTCCTGTGCCAGCATCCACAGGCTCGTGTCATGAGCCTGGGGACAGACCTTGTCAGGTGTCGTGCCAGGGCTGTGGGAACAAGGCTGTCAGCCTGAGGGGCTGCCCGGTGCCTCGATACTTCCCAGCCCTCTGTCCTGGCAGGAGAGGGCTCCTGGCAAGACAGCCAGGAGAAACCAGCGGGGCTTTTCTTGAAAAGCTACCTACTTCCTGGCTGGTTCAATGCCAGGACAACAGTGATCCCTGCCCATGGACCCCCTCAGGGCTTGCATCACACAGACACTGTCCTGGGAAACAGGAGACAAAAAAGGGTTTAGAAAGTGAGGCAAGAATAGAGATTTGTACTTGGGTTTGATTTTCCTTCCAGGCAAGGATCCTTGCCAGGAGAGGGATTATAGCCTTGGATACACCGATATTCTTCCAGACCTTCAATGCCTCTAAGGGGACAAGATCTGGGCTTGGAGCCGAGGCTGGAATACATCAGTGGGCTCCCACTCACAGGGTGCAGAGGCTCAGCAGAAGGTACACTCTGTCAGGACCCTGCTCCTGACTGAGGAAGGTTTTTGCATTCCCTTATATTTTTTAGCTCTACGAAGTGTAAACACTGGTTGGGTTTGCAGCTTCACTGGCCACAGACTCAAAAACACCCCAAAATGACTCAAATGTGTGTGCTGTGGCCTTACTCAGTGCTGAGACTGGTGTGGGCATCCCCAAAATTCCTGACAGGTCCTTCCATTCCAGTCCTGTCTGACTCCAATTTTGTGCAGGTGGAGATGTGGGTAAGTGCACCCTGAGCAGAAGCATCTTTCTGGCTCCAGGTTCACACATCTCTGCTGGAATGTGGGATACACCCAACATCAGAACAGGCAGCTGGGAGGTTTCCTGATACCCCACACAGTATTGTGACTCCTCCATGCAAGGCAGCGAGATACTGGGGAGAGAGTCAGCCCCAGCAGTTGGGGAAGCCGAGATACCCAAGTCCTTTGGTTGGTGCAGGACTCACTCTGCCTGGAGGTCCCTGAGGAAGAGGCACCTCTGGGCTTGCACAGTAGCCTGCACTGGCCTGCACTAGCCAAAAATACACCTGATGTCTCAGCTGAGTCCCAGGGTATGTCAGTCCAGGTCCTGACTGGAGTCGCAGAGCCCTGGGGACTGGGAGCAGATTCCTACTCCTCCACCTGTCTGTGCCTCCAGTGCAGCTCCCAGGCAGAGCTGAGATTGGGAATGGAGGTGGGATTGGGGTTTGAATTGAGAACGGGGTTGGGGGATTTCTCCCATGGACCACAGCCTGTGGATGGGTGAGCAGCTTCATCCCAACCTGAGACCAAAGGAGCAAGTCCCTGCCTTTATTCCTGGGTCTGTGTTTCAGGTCAGATGGGGGCTGTGCTCGTTCTGGGAACACCTTTGCAGCCTCATGCTGTCCCAAATGTCCTTCTGGCTGCTACAGGGACTAGGCTGCTCTCCAGCCAGCCCCTCTCTGTCCCTGCTGGTTCTTGGTCTGGGTGCCTCTGCAGAGGAATCCCACTGGCTTCCAGTGCTCCCTCAGGAGCAGGTCAGGACCCCTGCTCTTTCTGCCAAGGCTGAGGTCAGTGTTATGCTGAGCAGCTGTGGAGTGTGTTGTGGGACTGTTTGTGTGTTGTTCAGGGCTGGCCCGTGCTGGGCCAATCCCAAAGATGTTGAATGCTTCTGGATCGAATGGTCCCCTGCACTTGCTGTTGGCTGAGAAGCTCGCAGATGGGAGCAGAGAACCCTGTCCCTAACCCCTCCCTTTGGACCCCAGCCTGTTGCAGGGTCTACAGGCTCATTGTGTCCTTCCTGTTATTACCCAACCACATATGGAGCTGAAGTGCCGCCCACCAGTGCTCCCAGATGTGCTCATCCATGTTTTACAAAGCCATTGAGCAGCCCTGCGTCCCACAACCAGCAAACCCCACCTTTCAGAGCCACCAAGTAATTCCTTCTCCTGCTCCAGTGTGTCCTTTGATCCCTCATTCAACCCTGCAACCCTCGCCCAGGTGGCCCTACCTCAGAGGCTTTTGTTGGAAGAGATGGATTAGAAAACCTCTCTCCTTTGTCTGGGGAAGTGGCGGGGATGACTAATGCACTCCCCACATTCTCCTCTTTGTACTCACGTTTCACTCTGCCCCCAGGGATAATTTCCCCTGCTCCATGGTGGGGACAAACTTTTCTGTCCAGCTGGGATGGGTGCCAGCATGCCCTGTCTTTCCTGGGGAGTCTGTGCCTGTGGCTCTCCTTGCAGGAAGGCCGTGTCTCCCTGAGGCACTGAGCTGAAACCCATGTCCACACCAGCTTCAGGGGATGTAGAAATACAGACGAGAGTCCTCAGATGTCTCAGGCATGCTGGTCACATCTTCATTCAGATTTACCTGGGATTAAGCTCTCTGTGTTTATCCAGGTATGGGGTGAACTAAAGATACCAGCACAATAGGGAGTTTGGGCTCCTGAGCTTGTTTCTCTTTGCCTGGGACACCCATTCCTTCCTCTGGTCTCAGTGGAAGGGACCCACAAGGATTACAGAATAACAGAATCATTAAGGTTGGAAAATACCTCTAAGGTCATGGAGTCCATGTCCTGGCCCTGCAATGGATACCCCAACAATCCCACCCTATGCATCCCTGAGAGCATTGTCCAAACGCTCCTGGAGCTCTAGTAGCTTTGGGACTGTGCCCATTCTCTGGGGAGCCTGGGCAGTGCCCAGCACCCTCTGGGGGAAGAAGCTTTTCTTGATATCCAGACTAAACTTCCGCTGACACAGCTTCATGCTGTTGCCTTAGGTTCTGTCACTGAGCAGCAGAGAGAAGAGATCAGCACCTGCCTAATCTCACAGGTTAACCTGGTCCCTTGCTACTGTGGCCCCATCATAGTGGTGACACAGGCTGTAATTATGAAAAATTGGCATTAAATTGTGGGGAACTTATTGCTGCCCCACAGCAAAACCTGCTCCTGCGTCTGGTGGATTGTCTGGCTATTTCAGGTTACAATGCCATTTTCATATTTGATCATGCTCAGGGAATCTGTCCCTCCCACTATGAAAGCAGTTCCCTAAAAATTCACAGCATGCCTCTGTCCCTGGGAATGGTCAAGGCAGGATGAACATATGGAGAGCAGTGCTGAGGAGGTCAACAGAGGTGACAGAGTCGAGATGCTGGCAGGCAAACAGATGTCAAGCAGGGTGGCAGGCAGACAGGGGACAGCATGGCAGGTAGAGACATGGCAGAGTGGTAGCATGGCAAGGCAACCAGGCTGTGCTGGGCTGGCTCCCCATGCAGCCACTTGCTCATTGAACCTGTTCATTTGGGCAAATCTTATGCTTTACAACATGAGTCCTGCACAGGTGATATTTGTTCTTGCCTTTCTTTGGTGGTGACCAAAATCCACATCCCTGTTTCCTCAGACAAACAAGGCTGCTCTCACCTCCTGCCATTGGAGCAAATTGCCTGCTTCGTCTTCCATGGCAGAGAAAGCCCTCCCTGCCCTTCGCTTGCTTTTTCACACTGAAGTTTCTTGTGCCTGGAGCTCAGGCACTCCCCACCTGGAGCAGCCACCTCAGCGCAGGTCCTCCCCAGGGACATGGCTGGGTTCCCTCTGAGTGCCTGGGGCTGCCCACACACCATGGGCAGAGGCACTGTCACCCTCGGTGCCCTGCTCTCCAGCCTGTGGTGGCTTGACGGGACTACATGGGAAAGGAGAAATTACACGAGCACCCTGCCCTCACCCCCCTCCCCGAGCGGGGTGCTCCCCGCCTGAACTTACCGTCACACGGTATTTGGGTATTTCTCTATACATGTGTTGCCTGGCTGACATTCCTCTGGGAATGGGAGTATTTCCACCTCAGCAAGTCCAAGCTTTTGGTGCCTTCCTGTTTGCACTGGAGGTTGAGTATCCTGGGACACAAGTGATTGTCCTGGGCTTGGCACAGGTTCTCCCAGACCTCAGCTCACACCTCCTATCCCCCTGGAGATAGAAAGAGGGTGGCAAAAGTGACCCCATGAAGAGGAGGAGCAGCCCCCCCGGGAAGGGAAGGGATGCCAGCCCCCCTTTCAAAGCCACCCATGGATGGTCTGGGAATAGGATGGCCAAGTCTGCACAAGACCAAGGAATGGAGGACACACACATCTCCAGGATGGGTCCCACCGCACCAAGGACCACCTGCCAGATAGGAACTCGCTCCGAAGTCCCCAAACCAAAAGAAGGATGAGGAGCAACAGGAGCAAGTACAGGGCGCCACCCTCCCTCCCCCCCTCCCACCCCGTTTCTGTTCCCTACCGACCAGAAAAGAGATTTTTTGTTCCTTTTCAGTCTTTGAAGACCTCATTGCTTGTCCATCTAAAGGTGAAGCAGGAGGTTTGAGAAAGAGATTAAGCGCAATCCAGAAAAGATTTCTCTGTGGTAATCCCTGGAGCAGTCGTACTGTAGAGGATGGCAGATGAGTGCCTCAGAAGGTGAGGTGGGAAACATGAAGAGCCAAGAATGGACAGGTATTTTTCCCATAGAAACTTGAGAAGAGTCAGCCTGGGAAGGCAGAAAGGCAGTGGAAATTATGCTGTGCTGAGCCTCAGGGACAGGACTGTGGTTTCCTGTGGCATAATCAGCAGCAAAAAAGAATATTTTTTTCACATAAATTAATATATTAATGTCTTGGCGTAGATTGACACGGATTTTCCAGGATTAAGTGCTTAATGAATTGAAGTGAGGAGGTAAACCCCTGCAAACAGACTCACAGATTGAACGCAGCAGTCCTGCAGAGAATCCCTGCTCCACACTGATGGACACTGCCAGGATGAGAGTGACTCTCTGTGCTCCTCTTTAGCCATTTTCTTCCCCAGACTCTGCTGCCAGTCACTGCTTTGGGGACAGCACTGGAGCTCATCCCCCGTGGGACGTCCAGCAGCAGAACATGCACAGTGGAGCCGGGCATCAGGGCTGGGGGCTCCTGCACGACAAGCCCTGGGCAAAGGCTTAGACCCATGAGCAGCTCTGCGCCCCAATACCGCAGAGAGGGGCAGGAAGTTCTGCAGGAGGTGCAGCGCTGATGCAATGTGTGCTGTGCATGGGTCAGCTGTGAGCGGCAAAAAAGCTCCTTGCTTCAAAAAATATTGGGAAGTAAGACAAGCATGAGGAGCCTCAGCTCACACCCTCAGTGTGAGGGTGTGACCCTCAGCCTGCAACCCAGCTGCTCTAGGAGCCATGTCCTCCACCTTCTCTCCTTGTTTATTATTTTATTCGCTGTGGTATCCCACTGTGTAAGCAATCTGCAAATGTCCTTCTCAGAGGAAGGAACCCAACCTCCTTTGGCTCGCTGCTTTCTATGCGAATGCATCACATTGCTCTTGTGACCATATTGAAAACAGCCTCAATATGCATCTGGGCTCCTCAGGGCTGTTACGAGTTCTTGTGATGATTAAAAGCAGGAACACAGCCACAGCTGTTAATCATTGTAGATGAGAGGTTCTTGGAGCTTTTCTGTATCTCAGGATGTTCCCACATCCAGCTGAACCCATCTAAGTACTAAGCCCCAGGCCGGGGGCAGGATGGGGTTGAGCCTGGGGTCAAGGACCATGCCCAGAGGGATAGATAGGGCTGATCCCAGGGACGTAGACTGTGCCCAGGGAGGAGGGACAGAATTGGGCTGAGCCCTCCCGGTAACGGTGATGTTCGAGGCACAAAGCTGGTTCTGCGGCCGGGGCGGCGCCTGAGGGGCCGGGCTCAGGCTGATCCCCAAAGGACCGTGCCGGTGGGCTGTAAATCGGTCTGGTCCCGGGGCGGGGGCAGCAGGAAGATCTGAGTCCGGGCCCGGGGCAGCCGCAGGACGAGCAGCCTGGGGCCACGGAGCGCGGTGTCCCGGCCGGCTGTGCCGGGGCGGCGGTGACTCAGCCGGGAGAGGCGGGCGAGGAGGAGGTGGCGGAGGAGGAGCGGCAGGAGCCGACGCCGCTGCCGCTCACCTGCCCGGCTCCGCCATGGCCCGCCGCCTCGCCGTCCTGCTCCTGCTCCTGGCCCTCGGCTGCCTACTGGGCATCCTCCTCCTCCTCCTCGGCTCCGGGGACACACGGGGCCCGCCGGGCTTCAAGGTGAGTGGGGCGGCGCGGGGGCACCGGGAGGTCCTGGGCTACCGGGGGTTGGGGGAGCCGCCGTGGATATCTTGGTGTACGGCATTCCCGGTGTGCGGGATAACTGGTGCGGGAGAGACGCCGGCATCAGCGGATCCCCAGCGTCACGGGAGGCGCCGGGGCTGAGGGGTCCCTCATCTGCGGGGAGGGCGCAGGGAGCAGCCTCCGCCGGGTGCGCAGGGATGGAGCCGCCCCGGTAGCGAGACCCGTTGTGTGGTACCTCCGCTGTGGGGCCTCCCGGCTGCAGGACCCTCGGCCGCCCATCCCTTGTGCCTTAGGACGTGCGCTTTGGAATCTGCTAAACACGCTGAAAGACAGCGGCCCCCCAGGCCAGAACAGCCGAGTCAGCATCTGCTGCTGCGGCTCCACCTGGGCCAGGTCTCCCCTGCGCACCCCAGCCCCTCTCCCCGGGCTCCACTGCATCGCCTAAGCCAGTGCTGATGGGTGACAAATGCACTTTCCTTCGAATACAAACTGCTTTTTTCTTTTTTTTTTTCTCTTTTTCATAGTAAATTCAGATGATGAAAGAAGTTCCTGAACAATTTCTTGTTGGCCAAGTACTTCTTTTGTGGCCAAGTCTTTTGTTTTAAAATAGTCCCAGGCTCTTGTCCTGAAATAGTTAATGTAAAACCCCCGTCTTCTCATCCCAAGCAATTTACTTGGAAACTTTCTGAGCCAGCCTGCATGCCAGATGTGCCGCTGCCTTCTCTCTGAGTTTGTCAGATGTAATGAAGACTAGAATGAGAAGATGAGCTGGCTTAGCCAAGATCACCCTTTTTGCTCTTACTACAACTGCCAATTATTAACTCCTTCTCTGTGACGCCTTTCTTTGCCACCCACTGCCATACGCTGGGGCATCTTGGACAGTGCCCTGAGCTGGTTTCAGAGTGGATTTTATCTCTTGGAACATGGAGGAATTAGATTGGTACCAAGACCCCCATATGTAGCACTTGGATCAGCCTGGAAAGCCTTTCTTTCTTCTTCCTGGTTCCAGGATGGACTTTTGATTTTAAACCAAATAAATTCCCAGAAACTACTTTTTTTTTTTTTTTTTTTTTTTTTTTTTTTTTTTTTTTTTTTTTTTTTTTTTGTGCTTTTTCTCTCTGAGTGGTAGCACCTTCTAGTCTGTAGGCAGTGCTGTGGTTTGGGGCCAAGCATCCCTGAACACCTGCCTGGGTCGTGACTGCTCTGCACAAGGCCTGGCCCAGGGACTCAGGGTTCCTGGACATGCCAAGTGCTGTGAAGTCCAGCATGGTGTGTGCACCAGTGTCCAGCACTGCCTATTCCCATGGGACTGGCACCAGGAAGGTGCTGAGGAGTTGCTTTTACACAAAGCTCAGTGCTGTTTTGAGAATGCAGAACTTTGTATCATTGTAGCTGAGCCCAAAAGGTGCCCATATGATTTAGAGGTTGGTCCTGCTATGGGAGACCCTGGGCATGTCTTCTCTGATGGCCTGGACAAGATGTGGTCCTTGCTGACTCAGTCCACGTTGGCTGCTAGATAGTGCTGTTCACTGCTGAGCTACAGCTCCACATCTTCCCTTTCCAGCTCCTTTGCTTGGAATATAGCCCTAAAACCACCCTGGATTAGTTATATTGCTGCTGAGGGACTGATCCTTCCTTCATGGGTCCACAGTGGAGTTCACAACCTGACTGCCCTGAGCTGCTGCCTGCTCTTGACAGCGCTTTTCTTTCTTCTTTTGGCAAATGTATCTCTGGCATTTCTACTTCCTGTGGCTGCTGTGGCTAGTGCAACAGGAAGGAAACCTGTCCCAAGTCACTGCAGACCTGGGTGCTGCATGACATCACCACCCATGAGAGAGGCAGAATGGTGGGGGGCCAGGGATGAGCCCTTCATGTGCCATGGGGCAGGCTGGAGAGCCTGTGGGATGGGGGCGGGAGTCCTGGGCATGGCCATGGGGCACAGTGCCAGGCAGCACACATGGGGCATTTTCAATGTCTCCATCTGCCTCCTCCCCTGGGCAGAGCCATACTGATCAAGAGCCCCAAGTCCTACCCGTGCCCTTTGGGAACATGACTGTGTCCCCTTTGCAGGGACTTTAGGACTGAGCAGCCCTGACTGGGGCTGGGCTGAGTGATGTTGAATTGGAGAGAGCCCTTGGGACCATGGGTGACCCAGGAGGCAGCAGAGATAGGGCTGGCATTGGAAAACTGTCCCAGTGTGGGGCCACAATGGAGACCTCTCTGTGTCCCCTCCTCCTGCAGCGCCACCAGGGTCTGGTCAGGGTGTTGTGTTAGAAAAATCCCTGTGCCACCAGGAGATGCTGGTCTTGGGGACTGTCCCACATGCATGAGGCCCTGCCAAAGCCCTGGGCACCAGCAGGCAAACATGCCAAGGCAGATGAGGCGGGTGATGGGAGCCAGGTGCTGGTGCGGGGGTGCACCAGGACATCCCTGTGTCTCCCCACGCTCCTTTGAAGTGTGTTTGTTAGCAGGCACAGGGCAGCTCAGCAGCTGTGAGGGCAGCACTCACACTGCAAATCACTATTGGAGTGGACTTTTATCCTCCCTCCTGGGGTTTCCCACCTGTAGGGCCCCTGGAGCCCACCTGTGCATGCCAATGGCTCAGCAGTGACTCAGACCCACAAGGCAGCACACTCTGCTCTGGGGAACACTGTGGCTCCGGTGCCCAAGCCCAGAGTCTGGACAAGGACAGAAGCTAAGAGAGGGACAGGATCTGGGGCCAGGGGCTGGCACCATTGCACACCACTGTAGGTGACCCCATTCATGATTTCTGTGTGAATACTGGGGGCATGGGGTACCCTCGGGACTGGAGGAGATGATATTCCTTCATCACTGAGAACATACTAGGCTGCCCAAGTCTGCCTCGGTGCCTTCATGCACCATACACACAATTCCCACTCCTGCTTACCACTGCCAGAGGAGGACGGCTTCTCCACAGAGGCAGGGTGCCAAGGACTGTGCCCCCAGGAGGGGCTGGCACAAGGTTGTGGTGACTCATCTCATGCTGGGGTGGCTGTGGGGTGAGCTGTGGCAGCAGTTGGCCGGGCACTCTCTGCAGTGGCAGCGCCATCGTGTTGCAGCACCTTACCTCAGCCGGGCCAAGCGTTGCTGCTGCCACTGCCAAGGCTGGGGGACCCACGGGATGCCCCTCACCCACCACTCCACACCTGGTGGCAATGGGCCGGAGGTCTACGAGGAGCTGATGTTGGCAGCAAAGGGCACTAGGATGTGCCTACATGGGTCGGCTAGTTCTGCATCCTGCTCCAGCAGTGCCACTGTTTTCCCAACATGTTACCTCTGCATGGGGCTTGCCCTGGGTGCAGGCTCCATGCTGCCTCTCACTGCCTGCACTTCCCTGTGCCCAAGCACACCCATGCACACGCCCCTCCTAAATGCATATATGCACAGACATGTGCACCCATGTGCACACACGCTGGCACACTTATGTGTGTGCACATCTCACTTGTGCACACCCACATGCAAGCACCCCCACATACCTACCTCTACACCTAAATTTGCACACACCTTTGTATGCCCATGCACACACAAACACGCACACTCCTGCAGCATGTACCCCACATGCACACATAAATGCATGCACATCCATGCACATATGCACATACATGTGCACACCTCTCTACATGTGCAGCACCCCAGGTATGTACCCTCCCGAATGCACCCGGGTACCAGCTCTCCGTAGGGTGGGAAGTGGGGCACAGATGAGCCAGCCCTGCTGAGGGCGGGGAAAAAACTCTGGGAATGAGCCTTCTCCCTGTCACAGGTGGTGGGTTTCCTGCTCACCCTGGAGCCAGCTGAGTAGCCATGTCCCTTTCTGCCATGGGGTGAGTCTGGGCCTCCCAGGCTGACCCCATTCCTGGTGAGTGGCTCCAGGCATTCCCGGCACTGCAGGTCATCCTCGTTATCTCATACTCCAGCATCTTTCAGCCCTTGCCACCGTGTAGATATCTCTGTCTCCAGCCTTGTCCCTCTCTGTGGACTTCAGCCCCTCCATGGCATCTCCAGGCTGGAGACTACTCCCAGGGTCTTGGCTGTGCTCAGCCCTGGGTTTGGGATGACCTATCAATGCTTTCCCTTTGGGGACAGCCTTGTCACCATGCTCCTGCTAGTGTCACTCCAGGTGATACTTGGGGTAATGCAGTTCCTTGTGAGCAAACCAGAGACATCTGGATGTTGGCTACAGGGTGTGTGGGCACATGTGGCACTGAGGTGGACATAGAGGGTCCCCTGAGGCTGGACCCTCCTCAGAGTCCCCTGTGCCTGGTTGGTGACTGCTCATCTGGGGAGGCAGGGGTGACCACCGGATGGCAGGGTGGGCAGGCAAGGCAAAGGTTGCTCTGGCAAAAATGGACCGGAGTGCCACATGCTGGACAGAGAGGGTGTCGAGAGCTCTCTAAGCCTGTGTGGAGCACTCACCCCAGCACCCAGCCCAGGAGGCTGGGCAGAGGTGTTGGGGGGAGTTGTCAGCCTCTTTCCTCCTCTCTGCAGTGCTTGTCAGGAGCTGAAGCTGCTCCACTGCTCCAGCCTGGCCACAGAAGGACACTCTCTGCTGGCTTGTAGCTTTTGGCCCAGGGCATGAGCAAGCCACTGGGCAAGTCTGGGAGGGTCACCCATGTGAGATGATCCCCTGAGGGAAGAGGAGGTACCACTGGTGTAGGGCCATGGGTTCTTGGTGTAATTGGGGCTACCTATAAATGGGAACCTCAAGTGTGCCTGCCTCTGCCCTGACACTGTTGCCTGAGCTGGTGAAAACCAGGTGGTAGGGACAGGGGTGGCATGGGGCACCCATGGCAGGCAGGACTGGGGTGGCTTCCAGAGCTGGGCAAGGAGAGGAGCTGCCTACTTGGTTCCATCGAGTCTGGGCAGAGCAGGAGCAGACAGAGACTCATAGGAGGTTCAAGCCTTAGGTAGCTTCACCCCAGAGATGCTCAACTGGGGTGGTGCTGGATCCTGCCTTGCTTTTCCCCCATACTCACAGCCCTGAGGGGATACAGCAGGGGCCAGCATGGGCAGCCCCGAGACCATGGGCAGCAAGGGTCAGGCAAAGGGGTCCACCCAGGGGTACTGCAGGCATCATGTATGGTGTCCCCTCCCTGGGAGCTGGGTAGCCTTGTTTGGCAGGAGGAACAGGGTTATTTATAGCCAGAGAATGGTAGAGCCATACAAGGGCAGGAGGGATGAGGGGCCTGGCTGCCCTTCTTTGGCCAAGAGCATCCTGAGGAGCCATTTCAGGTGTCCCTCCCCACCACCAGTCCCAGAGACCTGCTAGCATGGCTCAATAGGCAGCCAGAAGTGATGGTAACCTGCACTGGGGGAAGAGCCCCCTGAGCTGCACTCAAGGGGGTCCCCTTACTCAAAAAGCGTGAGTCCCTGTGCTGTTCCAAATAGCATCCCAGGATGGCCAGTATCCCACTCCCATTCACATCCCAGGCAGTGCCCTGTTTGGGCAGGCTGGGCTGAGCAAAGCCTGCCTCTGCATCTAGATGATGCTCCAGAGCTGCTGGACACCGACAGGGCAGGGGTGGTTGTGCACTGAGCCCCAGTGCCTTCCCTTGGTAAGGGCTGGAGCAGCCAGGGGACCTTCAGCCTCCAGGTCTGACACACTGCTTTCCCCCTGCAGTACGGCATCGTGCTGGACGCTGGGTCCTCCCACACCGCCATGTTCGTCTACAAGTGGCCTGCAGACAAGGAGAATGACACCGGGGTGGTCAGCGAGCACAGCATGTGTGATGTGGAGGGTAAGGGCTGGCCCTGCCCCGGGGCTGGGGGCTGGTGGCAGTGTCTGTTGCATCTCTGTGGCAGGGCACCATGGTGTGAGTGCTCCTGCCATGCCCAGCTGCCTCCCTCTGTATTCACTGGTATAGTGAATATTCTATTCATAGAATATTCATATTCTAAAGGGTCCAGCTCTATTCCTAAAATGTCTCCCAACACCTCTCAAGGCTTGCAGCTATGCATGCTTGTTGTTTATCTTTTCCTGGCAGGTACTGAACCACCAGGGAACAATTCAGCTCCCTCTGCTTAGCCCAGTGAGGAGCCAAGATCGGTTTTGCACTCTCGCTTTATCAACCTTTCACAGACTGTCAACCAGCAGGGGATGCAGAGTGAGCAGGGAGATGTGTCTGGACCCTGGATGGCTCCATGCCCACAAAAAACTGCTTTTTGGACAGTCTGAAAAGGGGCAAAGCTGCTCACCAGGCGTCTTCCCACTGGGCATCATCCCCTCATCAGCAGGGAGCAAAGCTGTTTCCTCCTCACAGGTCCTGGGATCTCCAGCTACCGCCTGAACCCTCCGGCAGCTGGGACAAGCCTGGAGCACTGCCTGAACCAGGCCCTGAGAGATGTGCCCAGGGAGAAGCACGTGGGCACCCCGCTTTACCTAGGTGCCACGGCTGGCATGCGCCTGCTCAAGTGAGTGCTCAGGGGGGCCCTGCCATGCCACTTTGCAGGGGCAGAGGTGGTGAAGGGTGGCTGAAGTGTTGCCCCTTTGCTGGGCAAAGCTCTTCACCATCCAGCTGCCCAGTGCTGTGTCCCCTGCAGAAGTGGTCCTGCCTTTCAGAGCAGGATATGATCTGCAGGGCACAGCCAGCACAGCACAAGTGGAAAGGGGCTGGTGGGGGGCCAGTACCAGGATAACCCACCCAGACTTTTTGGATGCCAGGAGGGAAATTCCTTGCACCTACTGCTAGCCTGATGGAACACAGTGAGAATAAACACCCCTCAAAAAGCACACAGGGGGAGGAGTTGTGGTCCCCTCACTCAGCCCAGGCAGGATGTATTCTATTCTATTGTCCCAGCAGGAGGGTGCACACTTCATTCCTGCTACGTGCCTCCTCCAGCAGAGGCAAAGGGAATTAGCTGGTGGTTTTTCTGGGACATGCCTATGGGTACCCAGGCAAGGGCTCAACTCTCTCCTGGGCCCTTCTATGGCAGTGCTGGCCTCCAGAGGCTGTAGAAACAGGGAGGGCTCTGCAGCACTGTGGCACAGGCGTGTCACTCTGCCCTCTCACTTGGCCCGCAGCATTGCAGACCCACAGGTGTCGGACGCTGTCCTCAGAGCTGTAGCAGCCACACTGAAGACGTACCCCTTTGATTTCCGGGGAGCAAAGATCCTGTCAGGAGAAGAGGAAGGGGTCTTTGGCTGGGTCACCGCAAACTATCTCCTGGAGAACTTCATCAAGGTGAGCAGGGGATAGACACATTCAGTGGGATGGCTGTGATGGCTGGGCAGCTCATCATACACTTATGCCTGCTCTTGTCCTCCTTGGCTCAGCGTGGATGGCTTGGAGAATGGATCCAGCCTCAGAAGAAGACCCTGGGAGCCATGGACTTTGGGGGTGCTTCCACACAGATCACCTTTGAAACCAGGGACACAATTGAAAACCCCAGAAACAAGGTGATGCTGAAACTATATGGCCAGGCATACAAAGTGTACACGCACAGCTTCCTCTGCTATGGGAGGGACCAGGTCCTCAAGAGGCTGCTCTCCAAGCTCCTCCAGGTACAGTGTGTGCTTGATGTGGATGCTGGCTGTCACGACCCCAGGGCTGCCCCTTCACCCTGGTGTTCATTCTGTCCCTCAGCCCTGGACCAGCTGCACACCTTTGCCAGCCAACTCGGGTTTTGCCTCCAACCCTCTCCTGTGTTCCCAGGGCTTTCTTTCACCATCTCTGTTACATGATGCAGCCCTTGGCTAGAACCAAGACACCCCAAGCAATTTTGAGATACTTTTGACAACTACTCTGTGTCTTGCTGCTCAAGCTCTGGGGGGGCTGTGGCTATGGCACAGCTCATGCACCCCATGTGTCCTTCCTCTGGCAGGCTGAGAGCTACAAAGCAACTGTCTCCCATCCCTGCTGGCCTATGGGCTACAACAAGAGCCTGTTGCTGAGCAGCATCTATGACAGCCCCTGCACGGAAAAGGAGAGGCCAAGCCTTGCCCTCAACACCACAGTTACCTTGGTTGGCACTGGGAATGGGAACCTCTGTGCTCTGCAAGTTAGCAAGCTCTTTGACTTCACCAACTGCTCCTTCTCCCACTGCTCCTTTGATGGTGTTTTCCAGCCAAAGGTTTCAGGAAACTTCATTGTAAGTCCCAGCATGGAGGAGGGTGGTGACCTGGCTGCTGGCTGGGCAGGTTGTCCCCAGCTCCCCAGCATCATGTGGCAACAAAGTCAGACCCCCAGCTCTGCAACAGTGGTTGTTGGTGCCCACCACACTGGCCAGAGTGTCTGCTGATGGTGAGAGAATTTGCTCCCAGCCTGTCCCACAGCTGCTCCTTTCCCTCCGTCAGGCCTTCTCTGCCTTCTTCTACACGGTGGACTTCATCCAGACCGTGATGGGAAGGCCCGTGCACCTGCCCAGCGACCTGAAGGATGCTGCAGAGACTATCTGTGCCACCAGTTGGAGTGAGGTGGGTTCCCTGGGCACTGTGGGAAGCAGGGGGCTGCTTCACGTGGGATATCACACGGGCTTTGAGAGAAGCCCCTGGAGGTCACTGGGTTTCCTGGCACCAATGGATTAGGGGAAAGGCAATTTATGGCTCCTACACAGGACTGGGAGGGGGCTCAGGTGGGTATGGGCAGCCTTGGCCTCACAGGTGTAACCACCCTGAGCTTCAGGCCACAGGCACAAGACTGGCCATTGCTGGCTTGACCCATCTTCTCTTTCCCTCTGTGCATCCCACCCAGCTGCTCCAGAAAGCCCCCAAACTGGAGAAGAGGCTGCCAGATTACTGCGCTGTCAGCACATTTGTATATTTGCTCACGACCAAAGGCTACAGCTTCAACAACCAGTCCTTCCCCAACATTGCCTTCCAGAAGAAGGTGGGTAGAACCGAAATACATCCCCATCCCATGGGATCTCTTTGGAGTTAGGCCAAAGAACCCTGCAGGAGAGATGATCCCACACAGAAAAAGAGCCAAGCAGAATTAAGGAAGATCTCAGTGAACAGGGACAGGATGGAACTCTCAGTTTTTGGAAGGATCTCCTAGGGAATGGAAACAAATGAGCTGAGCTGGCTGTTGGGGTGGTCATGGGGTCAGGTCCTTCAGCCCTTCCTGGGCTCCCAAGACACCAGCCATTCCAAGCAATGCTTTGCTGAGGCTTTTTGGGAAGTTACCTCAGGGCAGGATCCCACTTTTGTCTGCATGTGCTATGGGATGTGCAAGGAGATCAGGAGTGGCCTGAGTGTACAAGGTTTTACTCCTAGGGAATGAGCTCACTTCAGCACAGGATGGTCACTGCTCTGTCCCTGGGCTGGCTGGACCTGTGAGCAAGCAGAGGCTCGGGAGGCTGTGGGCTCCCCCACACTCTTCTCCCTTGGGCTGATACAGAGGCTGTCCCTGAGGGGTCTGGAGCACAAGTCTTATGAGGAGTAGCTGAGGGAGCTCAGCCTGGAGAAAAGGAAGTTCAAGGGAGCCTTTCTCACTCTCTACAACATTCTGACAGGAGGTTGTAGCCAGGTGGGGGTTGGTCTCTTCTCCCAAGTAATATGTGACAGGACAAAAAAATGGCCTCAAAGGGGAAGTTTCAGTTAGATTTTAGGAAAAATTCCTTCATGGAAAGTGTGGTCAGGCATAGGAACAGGCTGCCCATGAATGTGGTGGTTACCATCCCTGGAGGGATTTAAAACACGTGTGGATGCGGCACTTGGGGACATGGTTTAGTGGTGGCCTTGGCAGTGCTGGTGTTACTGGTTTGGACTCCATGATCTTAGATGTCTTTTCCAACTTCAGTAATTCCATGATTCTAAGGTCTCCTGAGGCCCATGCAGCTGGGCTGGCTGGGCAGTGACCATGCCATGCCGTTTCCACAGGCAGGAGAAACCTCCATTGGCTGGGCCCTGGGCTACATGCTGAACCTCACCAACATGATTCCAGGAGAGAAGCCCTCGTTCCACAAAAGCATGCTGTACAACTACTGGATCATCCTCATTCTGCTCTTCGTGGTCACCACCCTGACATCACTGGTGACTGCCATCTGCCTGCTCCGGTACAGTAAGTCCAGCATAATCTGATGGCAAGGACAGGGTGGGCCACATCTGCAGGACCAGCACCATCCTACCTGCTGAAGGCTCCACGGTCTGAACGCCTGGGATGTGGCAAGTGCTCAATGTCCTTCTCCAAGGCCTGACACCATCCCAGAAGGAAAGCTGTCCCCTTTTGCCCTCCCCTTGCCCTCAAACTGCAGGAAAGGAAGGATAGAAGAGGATCACTGGCCCTGTGGGAGAAGGGCTTAAATGTTTCCCAGTACTACTCAGGGATGGACCCTGAAGCAGACTTGGGAATGAGACATTCAGAGCTAGGACATCTTTTTGCCACCAGAGCTGAGCTGAACTGGGCCAATGAGCCCAAGCAACAACAGGATTCATTTTCATGTGTATGTATATGAATGGGGAATATTACTTACACTAGTTGTTATAGCTGACCTCATTAGCCTGTCCCTGGAGCATCAGCCCTGCCTCCTGGGGAGCTCTGGGCATCACCCATGTTGTCTTTCTGACTGGCGCACAAAACCCACTGGCCTTCCTGAAAGCAAGGTCTTGGCCTTAGCCATTGGCCTCAGCTTTGGGTAAGGACTTAGCAACAACCAGATGTGGAAGATGGCAGCTTCCAGGTCCCACTTCAACAACCATACATGGTGCCTTCACTATTCCCATGGTTCCTATGCCAGACTTGCCTTTGCCACAGCCAGAGACTCCTGCACACCCTGGTTCCTGCAGCTCTGTGGTGCGTGGCCATGTTGGCACAGAGCTGATGGGCTTTGCTCTGCACTGGGATTTGAGCCTGGCATCACCCCACACCGGGCAGCTGGGAAGATGCATCTTCATTTCCAACTGAGTAAGAACATGGTTGTACAAACATGAAGAATGTTTGGTTTTGGTTGTTTGAGGTTTTTTAATAATCTGAAATAAACATTTGTAACCACTGCTATGGCTCAGTGGCTTGTGATCAGCAATAGGCAGTTCAGCCTGACTGTCTCACGGGGGCAGAACCCCTCAGCCACATCTACAGGTCAGGCTCTGTCTGAAGGCCTCAGCCCTTGCAGCCTGTCTGGTGCTGAGACATGGTCATGGCTTTGTACGCTCTACCAGCCTGAAGACGACCTCAGACAGACCAAGGTGGGCTGGAAACCTCACTCCAGACCCACCTGGAGATGGAGGAGCTCTAGCCAGCCACAGTCACCAAGCTCATGTTTCCCCAGTGCTGGAGGTGCAGCCACCTCAAATCCAGCAGGCAGCTCAAGCTGTCCCTCACTGCCACAGCCCCAAGCAAAACAACCTGCCGGCAGCCTCCACTGCCAGGGCCCAGCGCTGGTGCTGAAGGGCAGGAGCAAAGCAGCTCACATTTGCTGCTGCAGTCACTGGCAGCTCAGATACACCAGGACACACATCGCAGTGCTCAGCAGCTCCATGGGATTGGTCCCAGCCCTCCAGTCCTTTGGGAAGCCTCCCCCTGCCCTGCACATTCCACGAACACGGAGAGGAGTGGCTGTAGGGAGTTGCAGTTTCACACTGCCCTCTTTGCGCCTGCTGGCAGCACCAACTCTGCTCTGTAGGTTTGCTCACTTCCCAATACCCTTCCCTGCTCCAGATGAACTCCTGGAATGCCACGTTTGTCTTAACACACCTGTTCCCTGCAGTACTTTGCTTTCAGTTCTTCCACTGGCTGCTCCCCATCTCTGCACAGGGCAAACCTGGTTCCAGTTCAGGGGATGCTGTGAACCCCCAAGCCCAGTCTCCTCCCCAAGTTCCTCATCTCTTCAGCACAGGGACGCCCTCCTGTGGTGAGATTCAGGGCCTGTCGACATATCTAACACAGAGAAGGCACTTCTGGTTCCTGAAGCAGAAATGCTTCTCTAAGAACCCGGGCAGCTCCCAGAATTCAGGATGGGTTTCCTCTTCTAAGAAATTCAGATGCAGTTGAATCAGAGGTGGACATCCACCAAGAGCAGACAATTTACCTAGTCAAGACTTGGAGTCTGACATGGAAAAACCCTACATGTCCCTCTGTGTGCATGGCATTCGAGACAGTACCATTACCTTGTCAAGCAGTTATGAATCTTGATGGGCTGTCTGGGACTAGCCAGTGACAGGTGAGCACTGCAAAGAGGGCACATGGTCACCTCTGTTACAGGGGAAAAGGACGTCCCAGAGGCCACCCAGCTGTGGGACTCAGCTCAGGCCTGTTCAGATAGTTATGAAAAGTCTTGCTGCTGCAGTGGAAAGGACATGGGGACTAGTTGGGCTCAGGAAACATAGGCAACACAGCAATAGCTCTGCCCTCGCAACTTAGCCCAGACCTGTCTGTGCCTGCAGCTGCCTCAGAGCAATCCAGCAATCCAGACTGTGACTGCCATCACCATAGAGGGACCAGAGCTCTCTGCTCCAACATTCACTGCAGAGGTTGCCTCAGGCTGACATTCACCACCTGCTCTGTCCTTCACCTCATCCAGAAGGAGTGCCTTCAGCTCTCAACTTTTATTGTACCTCCAGTGCAATTTGCAGAGGCCATGGGGCAGGCAGCAGCAATTCCTGAGATGCTTCCACCATGCTCTCACTGCAGGATCAAGTCCTCTGAGCTTTCCAGCAGTGTCACCAAGCCCATCACTCTCACAGGCAGCGTGGGCAGCATCGGGTTGGGCAGGCAAGAGGGGGTGAAGCAGGACATGGGCACAGCATGCTATACTCTGCTGGCTACTCCACCACGTCGCCGTACCTGTTCCTCCTCACCAGTGTTGCAGCGCCGTCCCCCTCTGCACTGGAGAGGTTTTCTGCAACAAGAAAATACGTTTTCCCTGGACCTCCAGCTACCCTGGTGAGTTTGTCAAGGGTGGGCAAAGAACCACAGAGCCTTTGTGAAGCACATAAAGCCTCTTCAAGTTGGCCTAGCTTTGGGAGCTCAATGTATGCGTGGGAGAGAGCAGCAAGCAGCCAGGAGAATCGCCCAGCAGCACCTGTCCTGATGCTCCTCCAGTTCTGCCCACCTTACTGAGCAGCAAATCCCTCCATCCCTTACCTTCTTCCTCTTCCAGCAAATGAACCTTTTGTGCTGGCTCTCGTGAATACCCAAAGCAGGCAGGGCAGGAAGCAGCAGCAAGTGCACCCAGCCCACATCACCAGCCCTGCTCAGTATCCCATTGTGCTGGGTGCACAGAGGGACTGGTGAGGGGGGAGGAGCGGAGGGGAGGCAGGCATGAAACCAATTAAGGAGCTCCACCCGCCATGGGTGCTCCTGCTCCCACCCCTTGGCTGCAGGGTGCCAGTGTGGGACTTACTATAATGAGATTTTGGCAATGACACTTTCACCAGCTTAATTAAAAGACAGGAACAGCAAAGTAATTATTGTAGCAGGGAAGAACCAGGCACGACAAGCTCAGGAAAAGCAGTCGGAAGATATGACTGTACCTGCGGGCTGAGACACCCCATCAGTCACGGCGAGCTCCTGTGGGGACTTGCCTGTCTCCAGGTAAATCCAGAAGTTGGAGCATTTCTGCGTCTCAGCTCTGGCTACCACGTAACTTCCGAGGGACCCTGCAGCTGGAGCGGCCAAGGTGCTCCTGGGAGTGCCAGCAGCATCTCGGTAGGGACAGCACCTACTGCCGCGAACGCTCCTGAGCCCTGGGGACTAGGGCACAGGGAGGTGGCTGGAGCCAGAGACGAGCCCCCGTAACAACGGCAAACACCCCTCTCTACTGCTCGGGCTGGACACTTACCCGCAGCCAGCAGCAGGCTCCACTGCGGGCTGTACGGCAGCTTCTGCCGCGCCAGCTTCTGCACTGCGAAGGCGGCCCCGCTGCCTGCCGAGACCAGAGCCGGGGTTACCGGACACGGCCAGGACGTCCCCGCTGCCCCCGGGGAGCAGCCAAAGACAGCCCGGGGAATGCTGGGGTGGCTGGACCGGCCCGTACCTGCCAGGAAGGTGCCGATGCCCTTCATGAAGGCGTGAGACTGGCAGGCCGCGTACTGCTGCAGCGCCTGCGGGGACGCGTCAGCGCGGGGGGCGGGGGCCGGAGGGGCACCCAGCCCCCTCAGCCCCGGCCCCCCCCCGCACACCCAGGCCCCCCAGCCCGTTCCCCGCGGGGCGCACCGGGTGCTTGGCGGCCACATCATCCTCCACCCGCCGCACGCCCAGGTTCACCATGGCGGGGATGCCGGGCCCGGCCCGGGGCAGGAACCACCGCTTCCGCCCGCCCCTTCCACCGCCCTTTCCGCCGCGGCCATGGCGGGAGCGACAGGGCCGTTTTATCTGGTGCGAGCCGGGACGGGCCGATTCCTCTGCTACTGGGGACCCGACGGCACCGTTTAGTGAGAGCGGGGCGGGAGAAGGAGCAGCTGGGGGGCGGGGGCGGGCACGGGGCCGGCCGGGGATCTGAGCTGCTTCCTCCCGCAGTGTGACCGACGCGATGCGGGTCTGGGCCGGGGAGCTCGGCGGCTGCCCGGCGCTCGGCTGTGTATGTACTGGGGACCCAGGGGGCGGCGGGAGAGCTCGGGGCTGAGACCCCCGGCGGGGCAGGGATGGATCTGATCCCAGGCTAGGCCGTGTTGGACGCGCTGTCCTCCTCTCCCTCTGCAGCGGTGCCCGCCGGAGGAGCACGGCGCAATGCTCAGGTGGGTGCCGCCGCCCTGGGACCTCTCTCGCTACGGGCACCCTCTCGGCCCGGGCTCCCCCACCCTAGGTCCCTCCTCGCCTGGGGCTCCCCCTCTCTCCCGCTTCCCTCACCCCCGCTCCCCGCAGGGCCGGTCTGGATCACGGGGCCGTCGCGCTGAGCCTAGCCCGGGGTTCGGCCACGCTGCGGCTGCCGGAGGAGCCGCGGTGCCCGGCCCTGGCCCTCGCTCAGTTGCCCGCCGCCGAGGCGTGCAGTCAGCTGCAGGCGCTGGTCTTCGGCATGGCAGTCTGCATCGAGAGCCTGGAGAGGCGCCTGGAAGGTCCGTGGTGGGTTTAGAAAAGGAGAGGGCTAGCAGCTTCTGCCACCTTCATGAGGTCGTCACCCCCACACCCCCCTTAAAGTGCCCTAGATGTCCCAGTTCAGCCGTAGCAGGAGAGGGCTTCACCCCAGGTGGTTTCTTCTCACTGGTCCCAATGGGCCAGCAGAAGAACTGCCGGTCGCTTCCCTGTTCGGGCTGGCCCGTTCTCAAAGCTGGCCAGGGTCTGCACCAGACCTCCGCAGGCAGAAGAGACCCTGCCTGGGCCCAGAGGACACAGTGGTATGTCTCTGTGTGAAAGCACAGCCCTGTCCTCAGGGCCAGGACCACACGAGCATCCTAAATGTGGAGTCACCTTACAGACATATTTGTTTAAGGGATCTGGAAAGCTTTTGGAGCAGCAGCAGTCTGGATGGAAGTGCTGAGAGGAGAATGGGGCTCATTGGAGTGGAGGGAGCTCACTGGGGAGGCTTGAAGTGCTGCTTGCAGAATTGGGGGATGTTGTCACAAGCTTTGGCTCTGGCTCCTGTCTCAGTAGCAGTGGAGACGTTAGCATCTTCCTGCAGCCCTGAGAAGAACGCTGCCCGGAGCCAGCAGCTCTTCCTGCCAGGTAGGCACTGCCAGGGGCACCTGCCCTGGTCCTGCAATCTTTTGTCTTCTCCTCCCTGGAGGCTGCTGGTCCTGTATTCATGTGGTCTCCAGGACACTCTTGAGTGCCCTCGGCTGTGGCTGCTGGCAGGCACTCGTTGTCCTGGTACTCTTCCAGGAAGAGCAGGGGCAGGGCTTAGTGGTGGCTCTCAGGGTGTCTGGGATGCTCAGGTCAAAGGCTGGGCATTGCCAGCCTCAGAAGGAGGGCAGGCTTTGCTGTGCTTCCAGACGAGGCTGTGGCAGATTCATGGCTTCTTTTGAGAGATGAGGCCAAGTTTGGCCCTGTCTTGCCCTCTGTGGCTGCTGATCCTGCCAGGCTGGGCTCCCAGAGGCTCCCTCTTGCTCTGGAGGGACTGGCAGGGCTGCCAGAGTTCCTGGGTAACCTGTAATCTGTGTCTTGCCTGTTCTTGACTGAGGCAGACTCCAGCCCCAGGAAGAGTAGGGCTTCTGGCTCAGCTTTGCCAGCCAAAAGGAAGGTCCCAGGGGAGTCTCTCATTAACCCTGGTTTCAAAAGGTCAGTGTGGGGCTGGATGCTGCTCAGTGGGCACCCTGTGGGCTCTGCTCTGAAGTTTTGTGACAGCAGGGCTTGGGGCTCCGGCTCTGATGTTTCCTCCATCTATTTCCAGCAAGAAGGCGCCATCTGGAGTGAATTTCGAGGACTCCTGATGGATGTGCCCTGATGACAGCCCTTTGGACTCCTGTGTCTAAACGAATAGGTCTCCCTGTTGTTCCAGACCTGCTGAGCTCCTCGACCTAGGCAGATAACAGAGGCAGCAGTACCTGGCAGCCACCCCTCAGTTGGGGTGGTGGCAGGGTCCTTGGGGGAGACAGATGGAGCAGAGGGGACACCAGCATTGTGAGTTTTTCTCCTGCAGCTCTTCTCTGCTGGCAGGGACCAGCTCCTGACCTCACTTACCATGAACTGGTGGAGTTTTGGATGGAGCTTTGATACTATGGAATGGAAAGGTCACCTGTGCTTTGCTTCTGACCAGTAAAGGTGTTTTTAGCTACCTGATCTCTCTGGGTGTGTCTGCCCATTCTGCCTCTCCCTTTCTCAGGAAGCCTTGGGCCTGTTTCAGCTGAACCTGAAGGTCCAGGCCTCAGGGAAGTTCCCTTCCCTGCCAGCATTTTGTAAATGGGTGTGTGGTTAGAACCTGGCTAACCCCTCTGGAGAGCTGGGAGGGTGGGCTCTGCCTTGCTGGGCACTGGGAAAGGATAAGGATGTCAGTACAAATCCTCGTGAGGGAGGAGCTGCTGGGGTGATCACTCCAGACTCACACTGGTCTTGCTTGCAAAGCTTTTATTGATTTCCAGGGGTTCTGAAGCTTAGCTTGGGCTTTCCCTGCTTCACAACCCCCAAGTCTGTTGAGAGCTTCCTAATAGTGAGTTTGGGGGCAACTGATGTCTTCCCATTGCCTGTGCCATCCCCCTCCAGCTCCTCTCCTAAGTGTCTATGGCCGTGCCAGGTCCCCTCACCCGGTGCAGGTGTGAGGGCACCCTGTGGTGTCTGCTGACCAAGTGGGTGGCACAGTGTGCCTATGCAAGTGGCTGCAGGGCATTTTGTCGTCCCCAGCTCTGTCCCTACCCTCAGCTGGGCACAGCTTTGCCACTGATGGTGCCCGTGGCTGTGCCCCCTTGCCTTCATCCTGATGCTCGAGGGGCCACAGAACTTGTCCTGGTTGTGAGGAAGGGTGGGTGGCACAAGAGGGGCTCAGTGCACTGAAGATTGCTGCCAGCACCTGTGTGCCAGTGGAGGGAATATGGGTGCAAGGGGCACAGCTCTCCTGAGGCCCTGCAGGCAGGGGCAGGGTGGGTGCTGACCTCCTGCCTGACCCCAGCCTTGGCCCTGCACCCACCAGGGCACATGCCCGGCTCACTGCGGTGCCCGGACCACGGAACGATAGGCTTGTATAATCTCCTGGCTATTGGGGCAGGTGTATTTGAACTCCTTGGTTTCACTGGCACTGTTGAGGTACCGCCACACGCCCCTCATGTCCTTGGGGATCCCAAAGCGGCGGTAGTGCTGGCACACGACCTGCAGGCATGAACAGGAGAGACTTGCCTGACACTGTGCCAAGGAGAGCTCTACCACCAGGGCAGGCACCAGTTGGGAAGAGTGGCAGGGAGCCAGGGACATCCCTGGCACTGCACAGTCGAGGGCTGGCACTCAGGAGGTGATTCAGAGAGGAATGGGATCTGTGGGAGGGCATTGTGCTGGGCAGGGCTCCTGGGGAGAGGGATGCTGGGGGGCACATAACTGACGAAACAACTGGGAAAGGAGGAGGGGCTCGCTGTAGGCACCAAGACGAAAGTGAGGGCATGGGGATGCCAGGTAAAGGAGAAGGGCATGGTACTGGGATGCCCATGGCTTACCTGAACAATGTTGAGCTTGGGCAGCAGGTTGCAGTCGGCCAGTGTGAGGTGGTCTCCATCAAGGAAGCGGCGCTGGGAGGCCCGGAGGTGGGGGTCCTGGGCCAGCTCATGCTCCAGAGGGGTGCTCAGGTATTCATCCAGCTTCAGCAAGGCCCGCAGCAGGCTCCGCTGCAGCACTGCAGGAAGGGTGGCCAGGTCAGTGCAGCCCTACTGCAGGCATGGGGCCCCTGCTCTGCTGTGGCCTCCTGCCAGCCCAGCCCTGTGTCCAGGCAGCAACTGTCAGCCTCTTCCCACGTGGCTCAGGCTGGCTTTGCCCTCCCACAGAGACCGGGCACAGCCACACTGGCCCAGGTAGGGAGGGCAGTGCCTGGACAGACCTAACTGTGGACTGGGTGGGGGGACTGGGAAAGCTCAGTGTGACCAGGCTAAGCTTTGGGGTGTGGCACCCAAGAGGCTGCATGGGGTGCTCCCCCACCCACTCCTCACCCTCGTCCTGGGCAGATATTGGGTTCTTGATGAAGGCAGAGAACTTGTGGAAAATGTCGTTCCCAGCCAGGCTTGACTCTGGGTAGTGCGGGACCAGACTGGGGCACCTGCGGGGACATCGACACAGCTGAGGTAGATAGCAGAGGCTGACAGGCTCATCTGCTGTCAGCCCCCTCATCCCTCAGCTTGTCCTGCCCTTTGCGGGGGGCCCTTCCTCCTCTCAAGGCAGCACCAGACACTGACATGGGGGGGCCCAGCTGGTCTTCCAGGAACTCCTCAATGGTGATGGTGTCGGTCTTGGGCTCGCCGTTGTAGAGGAGGACGGGCAGCTGAGCACCTGGTGCGAAGTCCTTCAGCACATCCAGCGCCCTGTGGGAGATGGGTACACTGCTGATGCCTGGCATGTCCAGGGTTCTGCAGAGCACCGTGTGTGTGTGTTCGTATTGTGCGTATGTGCCCCAAGCAAAGAGAGTTCTGGGGGCCTGGTGCACAATGTGGTGCCCCCAGGCCCCTCCTGCCTCCGTGTATGCCCAAGGAAATACCTGCCAGCCTTCCCCAAGCACCAGTGGTCACCTGGGGAGGTACAAAAAGCTCCATGCATCCCGCAGTGCCCACCCTTCATATCCCTTCCCAAAGTGTTGGGGACCTATCGAACCCCCACCTTGCACGTGATCCTGGCCCCGGGGCTGGCACCCCTTGGGACCACTCACCTCTTCACATCCACAGTGGTGAGGGTGAAGGGCACACCTTTTAGCAGCAGCACCATGAAGAGCCGCTGGCAGAAGGGGCAGTGCCCCACGCTCTCCCCATCCTCGCTTGCCTGTGGGCACAGAAAGAGAGCTCAGCTGCCCTTTCACCGTGCCATGGCCTCACTGGCAGCAGCCCCAGAGGGTACAGGGTGAAGATGATAGGACACATGCCCCAGCCCAGCCTGGCAAGCTGTGCTGCAGTCCATAGCACCTGCTGTCAGGCAGGGTGCCAGGTCCTAGTCCCTGCCTGCTCCCAGAGCCTCAGTACCACACCCCAGAGAAGCCACGTGGCACGGCAGGTGCTGGCCCCTGCACCCTCTAGGGACAAGGACCTCCAGGCTGTGCCAGCCTCACAGAGCCAGGGGGACAAGGGCTTGAGAGCAGTAGTTGCAGCAGGGGTGGCAGTGGCAGGTCCAGCAGCAGAGATGTGCCAGAGGAAGGGACAGCGATACTGTTGGCCCTGTCAACCCCAGCCACAATCTCAGGTGAGCTCTGTCCTGCCCTGCACAGCCAGAATGCTGCAGCCCGGCAGTGGCTGGGAAGGGCCTGGCAGGTGCAGGCAGATGCTAGGGTGCTGGGCCCTGCTTTCAGAGGGAACCTGGTCCAACCTCCCGAGGTTTAACTCCCACAGCCCCTGTGCCTGCAGGGCAGGAAGCAGCAAGCAGTGTGCCCTGGAGAAGAGCCCGAGCTGTCTGCTGCCTATCCACCCACCTGACTGCTGTCAGCCCCATTTCCAACCCGGTTCTTGACCCTCTGCCCACTATCTGCCCCCTGCCTGCCCAGTGCTCACATCTGAACACTGCAGTGGGCGGAGGCAGCCCAGCCACCCCACCACAGCACTGCCAGGGTTATTTGCCAGGGCTGCCCACTGGCCTGGGGCACTGACCTGAGGACCCCACTCACCTTGATGAAGAGCTGGATTTGGGGTTTTTCAGCCATGCTGCGTGGCCGCTCCTGGTGCACTGCTGGCTGCAACCTGAGTGCCCCAGCTGAAACCACGGCCCCTCCCAGCCCACATTCCTCCTCGGGGTGCACCCGCTTCCACCCACGCCTGGCCCCACGGCACAGACAGGACGCCCTGCCATGGGGCCCCGCCACTGTGGCTGCTGCCAACCCCAGGCCAGTAAATGCAGCTGGTGGCATTGCCAGCTGCTGCCACTCCTGCCTGTACCCCCAGCCACCCCACAGTGCCTGAATGACGACAAGCACTGGGCACAGACCTGTGTTGTCCCCAGCTCCTAGCAGAATCCTGCACCCCTCCCCTGGGCGCTGCCAACTCTCCTCCTCAGCCCAGGCCCTCCCAGACACCCATCCCTGCCATTCCCCCCATTACCAACTACACAGCCTCAATGGATCCAGTTATTATTTTTTAATTAAAACGATCATTATTTTCACATTTCATCTTTTTGTTTGTTAGCAATATACAGGCAGCTCCAAGACGCCCCCACCCCCAGGGGCCCAATACCCGGGGCTGAGCATAGCACTGGCACTATGCCTGCAGCTGGTGGCCAAGGACGTGCAGGGGGAGGCAAGGCCGGAAGCAGGGCCAAACTCAACGAAGTGGAAGTGACGTTGTTAAGGCAGCAGCTACCTCTACCCTGGGACAATGCCCTGGGGCACTACCTTCCCACTCCCACCTTTGGAGTGACTCTAGCAGCGACTGTGCCAGGGCAGCCCTAAGCCCAGGGCAAGGAGGCCACTGGCCATCCACTGTATGGGCACCTCCACTGACCCTCAGAAGCCATGGGGATGACAGCATGGTACCAGGGGGAAGACTGGGTGGACAGGGAAGACATTTTGTGACTGGGACGCCAGTGCCCTTCTGGAGCCTGGAGCAAGTGTAGTGTCACAGGTATGGGACAAGGATAAAGCCCAAAGCACAGCAGCACTGCCCACCCTGAGGTGTCCCAGGGTGCCACCAAGGTGACAGCTGGGGACTCAAAGATGACACTATCCCCTCTCCCTGATGGCAAAGGTCAAACTTTGAGCTGGCTTGTCCTCCAGCATCCCCTGCAGAAGGCAGAGTGTGACCAGCATAGGAGCAGGTGCATGCTGGTGAAGGCTGCCCCCCTGTGCCCTCCAACTCATCCCAGATCCAGCCAGTTTCCCATATGCCATTAAAAAAAATATGGTCTGAAAGATCTGAAAATAGAGCTTCTTCCCCCAGTTTTCCCCCTACTGAAAATACTGTATATTGTATCACAATCTATATGGTGGTATATGGGGCTGGTGGGACCAGGGGGCATGGGGACAGTTAAGTTCAGGCCCTGCTCCTGTGCCCACATGGGGCCAGAGCCAGCCTCTCCCCACCTCCCATGGCTGCCAGCTGGGGTGCCTGGTGCTGCTCAAGGCCTCCAGCCAAGCCTGTGCGAGGGAGGCAGAGAGGGCATCAGAGCACAGGGCAGACGCATCATGGGTGCTCCGCAGGAAGGTGCATGGCCGCCCTGGGGTGTTGCCAAAGACTGTGGCACCCAGCAGTCAGGGGGCAGGGTCAGCATCACAGGCCCTGATGCCACCTCACCTCTGGGCACAGCTGCAGCTTGTTGAGAGTTGCAGGCACCAGCCATGGTCCCTGTGGGTGACAAGGCAGCAGGACCCTCTGCAAAAAGGAGGGGCACTGCTGGCTGAGGGGTGCGTGCTGCTGGCCAGTGACACTGCCAGTCCCACTACTGCAGTCTATTCCTCCCCCCACCTCCAGGCACCACTGCCAGGCTGTGCCAGCACCCACCCGGACTGTCCCAACCTCGTACCTTAAGGCCACCCCACCACCAGCTTCCAAAGCCATCCTGGGGTGCTGCAATCCCTCTCCCACTACCACCAGTGACCCAACAATAAGAACCTAGTGCAGGTGGTTCCTGAAAAGGGCTGGGCACTGAGGAACAAGTGTGAGGGCAAAAGCGACAAGGAAGGGGACACAGCAGAAAGGTGGCAGAGCTGCAGCAATGCCCTGTGATAGGGGAAGCAAGTGGTGAGGGCAGGCAGGAGGCAGGGTGAGAGATTTGAGGGTGACATCATTAGGGGCAGAGGGGAGAAAGAGCTGGTGCCAGCATGTGAAATACCCTGTGAAATACCCCTCTGCCCCCCACCATGCCTCTGCAACAGCACTGCTGCCTGGGGATGAAGCCAGTGCCCAAAGCCAGGCAGGGCGAGGGCAAACAGACCGCAGGGTGGGCAGAATGTACTAGTGGGGCCGAGACCCCCAGTGACATCCCACTGGTGACAGAAATCGGTCATGGGTGAAGCACCAGAGCACCTGCCCTGTGGTGCCCAGGGCAGCATCAGCCAGGAGTGATGTGGAAGCAGCCATCTTCATCTAGCTCCACGGGGCCAGGCCTGGGGGGCACCCACAGCCAAGGATCCCCAGAGTGTAACATGGGTGTCCAAAGGCACCGCTCACAAGCCTGTGTGTCTCTGTCCCAAAGTGAGTGGGGCTGGCAGTGCTGGCACCAAGCCACATTCTTTCTTTCACAGTATCCATCCACAGCATGTTGAGGACCATGCCGCCAGCACCATGCAGTGGTGCTGCTCCAGAGCTGAAGGGGGCAAAAGCCATCCCAGTGGTGGCTCCTGAGGTCCATCCAGACATTGCTGTACCCACTGTGTACTCCTGGCACGTGGCTCCAGCTGCGGCAACTCCACTCCACAGGGCAAAAGGAGGGGAGAGGCCAAAAGGGTTTGGTGGCTTGACAACATGGTTGTCCCCCAGGGTTTCAGCACAGCGTGTCCGTGTTGAAGGAGAGCTGAGCCTGAGCAGGGAGACAGGCAGGGCTCAGGGGCTGCCCACTTAGCCAGCACACCCAGGGCATCTGGGGCCAGAGTCTGGCACAGGTGGCAGAGCAGACACCTCTCCAAGAGAGCCCCCACCCCATCCGGGCCCAGCCCTGACTCCACTGTGTCACCTCCATGGTGTCACAGCACTCAGACCCAGGGTCCATGTCACAGACACAGGTGGGACCAGGAACACCCAGTTCTAGGGACAACCCTCTCACCCTCTCCTCCTCAAAGCTGATGAGGCCTTCATCATCAGTCTCCAGGTCCTCCTGCTCCTCCACCACGAGAGCCCGCAGTTCAGTGGGGGCGGTGCGGGGGCGCAGCAGGCTCAGCATGCGCTCCAGGGGTGACTGCAGGACACAGCTGGGGCTGGTCTCCTGCTGCTCCAAGTTGTCACTTTGCTTCTTGGCAAAATTCACAAACACCTGAGGAGAAAGGGGCAGGAGACTCAGGTATTTGCAGGCACCTCCACCCCATGCTGGTCAGGACCCAGTGCATCCTGCCGTTCAGTGGCTGCCACATGTTTCCCCATAGAGCTCCAACCCCTGCCCCAAAGGCAGATACTGCCTGGCACTTTGTCACTCCCTCGGGACAAGCATCCAGCTGCCCAAGCTGTCCCCAGTCTTACATTGTCCAGTGTGGTTTGGCTGACAGAGTAGTCTTCAATGCCCAGCACATCCACCACCTGCTCCATCTTGCTGAAGACCTGTGCCAGTGAGATCTGGTCCGACTTCAGCTGGTACTGGGCCTTGGTGTGATGACGTTCCTAGGGGGTGGTCAGAGAGAGCACTGAGCCCTCGCTCCCAGACTCCCTCCCATCACCCCATAAAGGATGAAGGCGGCTTGTGCCCTGAAGTGGGGGCTGGCAGGAGACAGCACGGCCACCATGGGCAGCTCACCTTGAGGACAGCCTCAGGGAAGTTACGGTTGAAGAACCTCACCACCTCCTTGACATTGAGGCTGGACTTGGTGCGCACTGTGATCATGTAGCCATCACCGAACCTGCACAGGAACAAGGCACCCCATGAGGATCTGTCCCCTCATCTGCACTCCCATGACCCTATGGAAGGGGATGATGCTCTTAGGCAGCCACTACTGGGCACCAGGCCAGTGGCAGGGCAATTCAATGACCTCGTTCCCTGCCCACCTCTAAAGCAGCACCCATACAGAGGGCTGGTATCTTGTCACAGATGTCACACTGTCACCCAACCATAGGCATCCAGCCCCCTCCTGCCCAGCAGCACACACACAGGCTGCTGGGCCCCATGCAGGCATACTGAACTCCTGCCAGGCTTTTACCTGTTCTTCAGGTGCTGAATGCTGCCGAGACACTTGAGCCGCCCGTTCACCATGATGGCCAGGCGGGTGCAGAGAGCCTCGCACTCCTCCATGCTGGGGTGACAAGGGAGAGTTCAGCAGGGGGCATATAGGGACTATAGGGGGGGGTAGGTGGAGAGCTAGGCCTCCCAGACCATCACCAAAACTCTGTGGCCGCACTAATGGGGATGAGAGAAGGCGACAGACGGTGTCCCAGGCTTCCCCAGCACCTCGTGCCCCTACCAAATGCCATTCCCTGGGGACCGAGGAGCCCCTCTCCCTCCCACTCAGCACCCCAGATGCTCGGAGGCATCATAGGCACAGAACTCCCGTGGACCTGTGAGATGTGAGCACCACGGAGCGACCCGTTTTGATGACGTCCAGGATGAGGTTCCAGAGGAAGCGCCGTGCCTTGGGGTCCATCCCTGTGGTTGGCTCATCCTGGAGGATAGACAGCACCCTCAGACATGCCAGCCCTAAGAGGGACCCTGCCACTCTCTTCCTGTCCTGAGTCCAGCTCAGGCCATCATCCCACACTCCAGGAGATGTGTGGTGTGTGGCAAAGCAGGGGGTGGGCACCTCCCACCTGGGGTCATTTTTCTACCCTCAGGGCGCACCAGGAAGATGAAGGCTGGGTATCCAATGAGCGCAATGGCTGTGGATAGCTTCCTCTTGTTGCCCCCGCTGTAGGTGCTGGCAGGCTTGTCTGCGTACTTGGTCAACTCCAGCTTCTTCAGTGCCCACTTGACCACCTGCAAGGCATGGGGGACTGATGGCATTCTGCCAAGACCACGGAGCTGGCTGAGCAGGCAGGGGTTGGGCTCCCTTCCACGACAGCTGCCGAGGGGACTATAAGCCGTGTGCCAATCAAGGGAGCCCCAGGGCAGCCTGTGGTGCAGCCATGAGCACTGGTGGGGACCTGCAAGTGCATGTGCCTGGTCCTGGCAGTCCATGTGGGCACACTGCCAGGGTGGCACTGCCATGAGAGCAGCAGCACTGGCTCAGGCTGCTGCTGCTGCCCAGTGAAATGCCATCCCTGTGGCACAGCACCAGCCCTTGGATGCTGCCAACTGCTTGCCTAGAGCCCTACCCGCTCCTCATCCTTCCAGGGGATGCCACGCAGGCGGGTGTAGAGCTCCAGGTGCTCCTGGGCCGTCAGCTCATCAAAGAGCGCGTCGAACTGGGGGCAGTAGCCCAAGCTCTGCTGGACCTGCAGGAGCTCCTTCAGGATGCTGCAGGAGAGGATTGAGGGTTTGTGGGAAGAAGGAATTCTTTTTGTGAGGACTGCTGCTGAGCCCCCTTTCACACGTCTTTACACTGGAGCATCTTCCCCCAGGTAAAACCCCACCAGGCAGCCTCAGCACAGGGCCACTGTCTCTTGCTCCACATTCCAGGTTGATGGTCAGCCAGGAGGACACAGGGCTGCAGAGTCCCACTGGGACACATGAGCTCACTCATGCTGCTTTATCCTGGGAGCCCTCCAAGCAGACCCCCATCCCATCCCCAGGAAAGCAGGCAGCCCCAGGCCCCCTCCTTACCTGTGTCCGTTAATGAAGGCCTCTCCACCCGTGGTGCTCTCATCCCCTGTCAGCATCTTGAATGTTGTGGTCTTGCCTGCACCATTGACACCCAAGAGCCCAAAGCATTCCCCGGGCCGCACACCCACACACAGCCGGTCCACAGCCAGGATGCGCCCAATCTTGCGGGACTTGTACACCTGGCAGAGAAGGGGACGGGGACTCAGCCCACCAGGAGCCACCTGGACCCGCTGCCCCACCCACACCCCTGGGCTGGGCTGGTCCCAGGAGTTTCCTTGCAGCCTGATGCAGCCCCGACCTTGGTGAGGTTCTCAATCTTTAGCATGTCATTGTCGGCGTCACCACGCAGGACCCGGTGCCTCTCATTGGCCACGTCAATGTCATCCTCGATAGGTTTGGTGGAGACGGGCAGGCGCCTGTGGGAGGGGGCAGAGGCAGTGGGGAATGTGGGACCAGGAGCTGCATCCCTGACAGGTCCAGGCAGTTCCCACTCAACACTGCCAGAAGGGCAGCCTGAAGCTCAAGGGTTGCAATGGCAAATCTTTACCCTACAGCCAGCCCAAACATCCCTGCCCCGTGCCACACTCACTGGGGCTTCCGGAAGAAGTTGTACTGGCACATGATGGTGATGAAGAAGCCAACAAAACCTTCAATTGTCATGGCAACAAGCCCCCGTGTCACGATGTCCCATTCAAAGGGTGATTTCATTTTATCAAACTGCCCTGAATAGGAGGAAGAGGAGAGAGCAGCTGGGGACACCTTCCCATGGGGAAAGCTTGGTTGTACCTCCTGAGTTGACCCATGACAATGACACTGCACCCATGCTCGCCCATCACAGCTGCTTGGGCTTGTTGCAACACAACTCCCTCTCAGAGCACGGGTGCTGTGGAAATCATCTGGCAAGTTTACAGCCTCAGGAAGATGAATCAACTCAGCTGAGAGTGGAATCAGAAAGATTTGTCAAATCCTGACCCAAAACTGTCCCTCATAATGCCAGCAGCACTTGCATTATGTACAGAAGCTGCTTAAAAAACAGAGAGCAGGGGAGTTTCTGAGGCCAGGATGAAGCTGTAAGTGGCAAAAGGCTTGTATTTGTTGGGCAGAGCAGCCCCCAAGAAACCCTGTCTGGAAGGAGACTCCCTGCGGCCCCCATCCCTCTTGTCGCAGCACAGACCCACAACGGCTCCCCACAGCTACACTATGCTGCCACTAAGATCCACAACAGCCTCACCATGGCCCACCACAGGAAGTGTGCAGTGGCAGCAAAACCACACACCTCTGTCAGGGCTCACACCCTCTTCTCCTCAGGAGGCTGCTGTTTGGGATGGCTCAAGGAACCACTTCCAGCAACACTGGCACTACACTACAGCTGACCTTCAGCCATGTCTTTTTCTGTGCTTTTTCTAGTTCACCTCTTTGGCTTTTTGCTCCAGGTTGCTCTGGGCCTCGGGACACCCCCATGGGGCAGGCAGAGTGGATGCACCAGCATCATGGTCCCCTCCAGCCCCATACGTCCCGGAGCGAGGGAGGGAGGGAATAAGAGGCCATACCAATCTTGGCATAGTACTCATTGATGTATTCATTGTAGGCCATCTCCATCAGGCCATGGCCCAGGTTGTAGTTAGGGAACACGAGGAAGCAGCTCTTCAGGTAGCTGTTCACCACCTTCAGATCCTGTGAGGACAGCAGAGAGCGCACAACTATCAAACAACCCTGAGTGAGTGGTAGGATCAGGATCCCCAAGATCCAGCCCAGTCAGGTCTCAGAGCTGATCCTGCTAGAAACAGACCTCCTGAGGTCTCTCCCAGCCTGAGCCACCCCACAGACAGATGTCAGCATCTCCTTTCCAGGTGGCCCTCAGCAGAGCTGTGAATGCCATACCTTATCATGCTCAAAGAGCTGCAGCAGGAACGTCGCGACAGTGGCTGTGATGCCAATGAAGAGGTTGATGACGATGAGAAAGACATAAGCAGAGCTGGGCACCTCAAACCAGAAGGAGGCTGGGTACATGATAGGAGTGATGGACCAGCTGGGGAGGTGAGAAGAGGAAGCACAAGTCAGTATGGCAGCAGAGGGGCCTCCAGCCTTGGGACTGCCCATTTCCATCCTGCTGTTCCTAGGCTCTCCCACCCCAGCCCTCACAGCCACTGCACTCCAACCAGCTATGGGGGCTGCAGAACATCACAGAACGGTTTGGATTGGAAAGGACCTTTCAAGGTCATCTAATCCAGTCCCCAGCCATAGGCAGGGACACCTTCCACTAGTGCTCCAAGCTGTCCCGGCCTTGAACATTTCCACGAATGGGAACAGCCACAGCTTCTCTGGGCAATCTGTGCCAGGGTGTCACCACCCCACCACGAAAAATTTCTTCTTAGTATCTGGTCTAAATGGCTATCTTTTAGTTTAAAACCACCACCCCATAAGATTCTGGAAGCATCCCCAGTACCTTCTGACCACTTCCCTCTGAGCAACGTACCCATAGAGCAGGAAGAGGGAGAGGACAGCGGGGAAGTTGGTGGGAGAGGTATATGCTGGGAGGTCAAACACAAACAGGATGATGATGCAGCACGTGGCCGGCACCAGGTAGTTTAGCTGGAGAAGACAGAAATTTCTGTGACTGCCCACTTCCTGGCACAGCCACCGGCTTGGCCAGTGGGGCCACATGTTCTGCTTACCATGTCCCACATATAGTTGGCCAGCCAGTAGATGACCGGGTCACAGCCGCTCACAAACTGCAGGTGTTTGGCCTTGGTGGCCTTTTCGGCCACCAGGAATACCACAAAACTGGCTGGGACGAAGGACATGGCCACAATGATGAAGATGGCAATCACCACATCTGTGCCTTGCAGGCTGGATGGGGAGCAAGGAGAGCAGGGACTCCATCACCCTCAGTTGCCTGGGGAAGGGCCACCCAGTCTGGTATGAGACAGTCACTGTGCACAGAGCAGGGCATGGCACAGGGATCCCCACATCACAGGCACCCTGCCCCTCCCCAACATGCAGCCTGTGGAGCAGAAGCCTCGGCCTTCCCCTGCAATCACCAGTAAAAAGCCCCCTACCTCCCATGGGACAGCCACCCTCCCTCAGACCCTCTCCTTGGACCTACAGGTAATCCAGGGACAGGCTGGCACTTGTTTTGTTCATGGGGTGATTGGTGACTGTGATGCCTGCAACAACGACCAAGAAGAAACATGGAAGCATGAAAACTGGCTTGGGACACAGACCCTTGTCCCCACTCTGCCTGGCCCTGGCTCCGAGCAGGATGGGTTTCCAACCTGAAGCTCAGCAGGAGCTGGGCTCTCTGAAGCAACTCAACACCTCAAGGCCAAGCCCTCCCCTCACTGGACAGCACCCTTGGACATGTCACAAGCCCAGGCACTTTCAGGCAGCACTTTGGGACATTCCAGCCCACGCCTGACAAAGAGCTCATGCCAGCTCTCATATCTCAAGAGCTGAAGTGTGTGAACTCCTGTTCCAGCTGGACACTAGCCTGCTTGGCCCAAAGTGGACACTGCACTTTGGAGCTTGGTTGGACTGTGCCCTAATGCTGTTCCTGACATGCTCCTGCCCTCAAACACCTCCAGATCCTCACCATAGGCAGCAGGGTTGCCCTTGCTCTTGGGCAGGTTGGCTCTCAGGATGGCATTGTTGAGGGCATTGAGGTAAGTGGGCATGCTGTGGTAGCCCTTGTTGTTGTAGAAGACCTGGAGGAGGAGAGGAACAGTGGGAGATGGCAAGAGAGCTGGACCCAGAGATATACTGGGAGGGAGGGACAGGATGGGATGGACAGCCAGCCAGAGGGAAGGCACCCTGTGCTCAAGGCTGGAGCAAGAACAGGCCACTCCTGACTGTTCTGGGCCAGACCGGCCGACCACTCCCCCGTGGCTGGAGCCTCCCAAAGCAGTTGAGAGCAATACAGCAGAGCAGTCCCAGGGGTCCCTCCCTGCCCTGAGGTTCAGTGCTGACCCACCTGGGCCGTTCTCCGCACAGCAATCTTGCGCACTGTGGCCGGAGCCCTGGCTCCGAAGGAGGCCGGGATGGATTTCTGGACATTTCCAAATGTGAGCGCCCCATACCTGTGGAACAAGGCACTCCTGAGGAAGCTGTAACTGCTGTCCCCCACCTCCAGGGGTGGAACTATGCTCGAGCATGCTGCTGACTCCAGCCAGCACCCTGGGGCAGGTGTGGAACCCAGACCCCTGGTCCTCATCCCTGTTCTATGATGCAGGGCAGACTCTCCCAGCCTCCTTTCTTGCCTGTGCAGCCGGAAGCGGTCCGAGGTGTAAAGCAGATACTCAGAGACGTTGCGCCCTGTGATGTCTGTCAGGATGTCCCCTGTCACCACCTTCATCTGTGGGGGATGGCCCCCCACGCCACTAGGGCAGGAGAAGCCAGTCCCCTGCATGGAGCATGTGCACTTGATGGGCTCATGGATGATGCGAGGAAGGGCGGGGGCTGAGGTCACGGTCCCTGAGGAGCAGAAGGGGTGGCTCACAGTCAGGTTTCTGCCCGCCCCAGCTGCTAGGGACATCATGAGGATTGGGCAGCTGGCCAGGCAGAGTCCTGGTGACCTCCCTGCTGGTGACAAATCCCAGACACAAGAGCACCCAGCATAAGTAATACCTTTAGCAGTGGAGAAGGTTGTGGAGTTCCAGGCATGGAGCAGGTCCTCATCCACTGACATGGGGTAGTCAGAGGGAGCCGGGGATGGAGGTGGTGGCACAAAGTTGGAAAGCGGAAGGCCCTGGGTGAAGGAGTCAATGCACATGGCATCGAAGTACTTGGCTGCCAGCATTTTGGTCTCATTGCTATTGAGGTTGAGGGTCTGCATGGGCTGGTCCAGCGTGTTGTTGAAGGGTGTCTTGAGCACGCAGGTGGCCCCCACACCAGAAGGCAGATGGAAAGTGTTCACCAGCTGCTGAGGGCTGGCATCAGGAGACAGCCTAATGCTGCAGGAGCAAGGAGCAGGAGACATCGATCTCAGCACTGTGGCCATTTTCTTCTGGGATGTCCCTGAGGCCTTGGCACTTATCATGGGAACAAACAGCCTGTGCCTGGCATGACTGAGCTGCTAGTCACAGCGTCAAGCTGGCACATCTCCCAGAGACACCCTGGCCAGGACAGGGAACACAGCACCAGCCAGGTTCTGCTCCAAGGCTGAGCCAGCCCTGGCACTATGCCTGCTGTGGGCTGCCCTCCCCACCTGCCCCCCTTACAGTCCCATGGATGGAGTCAGGGATGGGCCTGGGGCACGGGATGCTGGTCACTAGCAGTGGCAGCTCTCACCGGTACTCACGCCGCTCCTCGTTGGCATAAGGAATGAAGTTGCCCTTGGGCTGAGTGTAGTTGTGGTATTGGGATGGTGAGAGGATGAGGGGTGGCAGGTCACCTGTGGGGACAAGAACAGGAACCTGCTTGTACCCACAGCAGCACTGCACACAGGGAGACTGCCTTGGCTTTGTCCTGCAGCCAGTGGCCACAGTGGGCAGGTCGCCCAGCATGCAGGTAGGTAAGTGGCTGGCATGCACCTATTTCGGGCACGGAGAGCGCCACAGTCATGGCCACACAGACGAAAAAGGCTGGCAGGAGGATCTGCGAGAAGAGGGCCTTGGTGTTGCGCTTGGCACAGTGGAAGCGTTTGACGATCAGCCCATGGAACTGGCGCAGCTTCAGCCAGGAGCCTTCCAGCTTGAAGCTTCCCTGACCTGCCAGGTCACAATCCTCTGCTTCCACCTCTGCTTCTTGCCCTGGGAGGGAGAGGGGTATCAGCCCTCTGGCACAGTTGCTCCCACACCTGTCTGCGCTCCCAGGAAGCTGAGCCAAACACTCAGCCCAGCTCAGCCACCCCAAGGGTCAGGGCAGCACCCAACCCCAGCTCTTCCACTCAGCCACAGCAGCAATGCAGTGGGAAGTAAGTTATCTGGCAGGCAGGTTCCTCTTGGCCCCAAAAGGAAAATCCAGACAATAATTTTGAAAAAAAAAACCAATTTGGTGCTTTTTTCTAGGACCCCTCCATTTTCCCATCAGCTCTGCCAGCTGGTGGAGGGTTAGCACATTCAGGAACAGGGGACAAGAGACAGATTGGAGTCCTAGTGGACTCCTAGCTCCTAGTGGGAGCTCTGTCACAGCACTGTCCCAGCTCTGTCTCCCACAGACCTGCTGGGGGGAAGAGGTGGCACATCCCCAAATTAGTCACAAGAGTTATGAAATAACACAGAACATGATCTCTGACTACAGCAATAACCTCGAAGCATCTCCCTGCATCTTCTCTATCCAGAAATCCCAGCATCCGGGCAGGGAGAGCCTTGCACCTGGAGCAGGGTATGACAGGTAAAGCCATCACCTGGAAGCTGACTCTGTGCCCAAGGACCAAGAGGAGAAACCCAACTGGTGCCAGTGTGGGAACAGGGCATGTTAGTGGGGCAAGTCTGCAAGGTGGCACAGGAGACCTGCAGGAAGCAGAGGCAGAGCCAACACTGGCTGCTCTCACTGGCTCCATGCCTTGGCACATGCACACTCTACCAGTGCAAACCTGTGGAAAGAGCCCGTTCCCAGCCTTCCCACCCAGGCTGTGTGTCTCTGGATGCCCCATCAGCCCCCTCCCCACGGGCTCTCATCCCAGCAGTTACAGCCACCCATCTCAGACACAACCACATACCCAGAGGGACCGGACCAGCGGCCCACCCTGGGCAAACCCTCCATGTCCCAGCTAAGTGTGTCCCCCAGCCCCTGCTGCTGGCAGGGCACCAGCGGCACCAACCTTGCAGACTGACGTTATCGGGGTCCTGCCGATTATCGAACAGGGGCACATAATCCCCAAAGAATTCAGAATAAGCCCCACCTTCATCGCCACGCACGGAGCCCACCGAGGACGCTGAGTGCAGGGATGCCTGCGACTGCGCCAGCTTGGAGCAGGTCACCAGGTTGCTGAGCTCCACCTCGGGCTTCTCTGGCATGGCTGCTTCGGCCAGGGGCTCCCCGTTGGCTTCAGACTTTAGGCCCAGCTCAGAGGTGGGTGGCTGCAGGGCATCCTTGGACTCCTTCATGTCTGAAAGAGAAAACGTGGGTTGCCACCAGCCATGCTTCTCTTCACTGCAGCATGGCACCAACTGGGGATGGATCACATCACAGAATCACACACTGGTTTGGGTTGGAAGGGATGTCATCTCATTTCATCCCCCTGCCATGGGCAGGGACACCTTCCACTATCTCAGGTTGCTCCAAGCCCCATCCAACCTGACCTCGAACACTTCCAGGGATGGGGCACCCACAGCTCCTCTGCATGACCTGTGCCAGGGCCCCACCACCCTCACAGGGGAGAATTTCCTTCTAACATCTAATCTAAACTTTTCCTCTTTTAGTTTAAAACCACCCCCTCCTTGTTCTAACACTACCTGCCTTCTCATTTTTTCAAGCCCCCTTGAAGAAGGTGCCTAGAGCTTTCTCTTCTCCAGGTTAACACCCACAGCTGTCCCAGCCTGGCTCCATGGCAGAGGTGCTCCAGCCCTTGGAGCATCTCCGTGGTGTCCTCTGGAGACCTGTGCTGTGGACACCAGAGCTAGCCACTATTCCAGGTAGGAGTAAACCCAGAGTGGAGCAGAGGCTGGCTGTCCTTGGCTGGGATGGACTCTGCTGGAAATCTCACCACCTGGAACAGGAGAGTCCTGCAGCTACCAAGCCCAGAAAGATCACACAAACCCCTCACTAGCCCCAGCAGCAACTCGTGCCCCCCCAGCACCCATACCCACGTCACTGTTCTCCAGAGACTGGTCCTCCTCAGACACCTTCAGGAAGACCTCCTCCAGTGTGGTGTCCATCAGCCCAAAACTGGTGAGGTCCAACTCTTCCAGGCTCTGCTCCAAGTGCTGTGGGAGCAAAGTACTGTGTGAGGAGGGCAGATGTCCACAGTGCCACAGTTCCTTGCCTGCCCACCCTGCAGGTACCTGGAAGAGCCTCTCAAAGCAGCCCTTCTTGACAGCCTCACTGGGCAGGATGTAGGAGAGCTCTGTGTTGGTGTCTGAGATGAGGAGGCAGGAGGCCACATACTTCTTGATGAACTGGGAGACACGAGGCTCAGAGCAGGGGCTGACAGAGGAGTGGCCCAGGGGGCTGTGTGGCTGGCCTGGCTCTGGGACAGAGGGACAGTAGTCACTGGTCAGTTCACACCCGGCCTCCCACGAAGACCCACCACATCTCCCCTACTCCCCAGTGCCATAGGGGCCTCCCTGTCACCCTGACTGGACTGGGGATGGTGTTCTGCACTGGACATCTCAGTAGGCAATGCACAGGCTCGACAGAACCAGCACCTAGAGACAAATGTCACCGTGTAAGGTCAGGCCAAAGGCCCAACTGGGAAACATTAAGGCTGAGCAATGGAACCTCCTACACCCATCCCCATCCCCTCTGCCCTCCACGTAGCCTAAGGAGCCTCAAGATGCGAGTACTTGGGTGTTGACCTCTCCACTGGGCTGAAGAAGAGCTGGTACCATCTACTCCTTTAACAAAGGGTCATATTGTTCCCCAGACCTGTGCCATTCCTGGTGTCTGACTGCTTCTTCACCACTGTCAGCTTGTAGCCATCACCATAGGTGCTCTTGAGGAACAGTGGGGAACCACAGCACTTGAGCTTGCCATGGGAGATGATGGCAATGCGGTCCCCCAGCAGGTCAGCCTCATCCATGTGGTGTGTGGAGAGCAAGATGGTCCTCCCTGACGGCAACACAAAGCCTCAGCAGAGGGACCACGGTTGACACAGAGGAGCATGCCAGGCTCTGCCCAGCTCTGCTCACCTGGCTTGTATTTGAGGATGAGGTCCCAGATGGCCCTTCGGGCATATGGGTCCACACCAGCTGTGGGCTCATCCAAGATAACAGCCCGCGACCCACCCACAAAGGCAATGGCCACCGACAGCTTCCTCTTCATGCCACCTGAGAGAGTCTGCACCTGGCAGTGCCGTTTGTTGGAGAGTTCCAGGTCCTCAATCATCCTAGAGACAGGGCAGAAGCATCAGGAATGCTGGGGGGGCTGTACTGGTGCCCAGTGCCTATGAGGAGTACGTAATGCCTCTTCCCCTCATGGTATCTGCGGTCTTTGGTTGCTGGGACTGCCCAGCTGCAGTCAGACTATGAGCATCTTCTGCTCACTTCCACACCCTGACACCCCAAGGGTGGGAAAATACTTGGTGGAGCTGCTCCATGGGACACCTCTGCCACCAGATCACCCGCCATGGCACAGCCAGCAGGAAGGAGACTCATTCATGCCAAAAGCATGGATGAAGACGAAAGGAGCTGGAGGGTGCCTACTTGTCCATCTCTTTGCGGATCTCCTCCTCTGCCATGCTCTTGAGCTGCGAGTAGAACCAGAGATGCTCCTCCACTGTCAGCCTGTCAAAGAGCACATTGTGCTGGGGACACATGCCCAGGTTCTTTCGGATCTTGTCCATCTCTGTACGGATATCGTGGCCATAGATGGTAGCAGAGCCCGATGTTGGAGGGAACAAGCCAGTGAGGATGGACCTGGATGGATGGAGAAAGGCAACAGTGTGAGGGAGCTCATACTCAGTCTGGCCCTAATCCCAACCACCACCTCTGGGAGCATCTGCTGGGCCCCAGGCAGAGCAGCATCAGCACAGGGCCATGAGCCTACTGCCTGTCCCACGTTTGTGCCAGCCCCACACTCACACTGCTGACCTCTGAGCATGACACCAGCTGCTACAGGGCCCAGCAGAGACATCCTGAAGCCCCTGCCACACACCCTGCAGCTGGCCAGAGGAACATGGTCTCTGTCTGCCCAGACAGGCACTCACATGGTGGTGGTCTTGCCTGCACCATTGTGCCCCAGGAAGGACACGACCTGGTTCTCGTAGAGGTTGAGGCTCAGCTTGTTTAGTGCCAGCTTCTTGTCTGTCTTGTAGACTTTGGTGAGCTTGTCGATGCAGACAACCAAGGGGAGGTGGGTTGGCTCCTCCTCGATGCCCCTAGTCTCCTCTGCTGTGACAGTAGAATGGTGAGGAGCCAGGGGAGGGCAGAAAGCTTTGAGTGGGGCTCCCTAGGAATGAATCAACCCGCCTCCATCCCACGGTGGCTATGCTGGCTTGTGGTTCCTTCCCCTCTGCTTCTCGCCCATTTTCCCCCTCCCATGCCACAGTGGCAGCTCCCAGAGGCCACAGTGCTTGGCCCAGTACCCTGCCCTGACTGGAACACAGGGGTCCATGGCCAAGGCAAGACACCACGGCAGAGCCAGGGCCACCCTTGTGCCACCCACTGCCGCCCCCAGCTGCCCTCACCCAGCCTCCGGCTCTCCATGGCACAGGCCTGATCCTCCTCCATGATGCTGAGGCGGGTGGTGCGTGACCATGGCCAGGTCCACTCCCAGGTCTCCACACGCCCGTTGCCTAGCCAGTAAGACTTCTGGAAAGGGAAGTACCAGGGCCGTGGCAGGCCGAACATGCCTGCAAACACAGCCCCAGGGAATCAGGGCCAACCCTACACCCAGGGCCATGCAGAAGCTGCTGAGGACTAGGTCAGAGCTTGGCGTAGGCACAGGCTTGGGGGTTTTCCCAGGTCAGGTCACCACTGCAGGGTGGGGGCTGCGAACACTCTAGCCAGCAGGGCTCAGGCCAGCTCTGCAGGGTGTGCGAGGAAACAAAGTCCTTTGGGATTTGGGTTGGGTTAGCTCATGCTTCAACTTTATAATGAAAAAAACAGGGAGCAACTGAGGTGTTTCCACAAGGGGAAAAAGGGGGATTGGTGTCTCAGCTGTGGACTTCTGGCTTTGCTACAGCTGAACTGAGACACCTGGCTGACACCAGCAGATGAGGACACATGGTCTCACCCAGCAAAGAGGCTCCTGTAAGGTCTGGGGTGCCCTCATGCCCCTCTGCCCACACGTACCCGGGTGCACGGCCTCAATGTACCACGTGAGCACCCCGTACACCATGGCATCCACGACCAGCATCATCATGGACAGCAGGAGGTTGAAGTCATCTCCTTCCACAGGTGACTGGCTGAAGGTGTGCCACTGGATACCCACGCCAGCCACCTCATACAATGCAAAGTACTTGGAGCCCAACCCAAAGGCCGTGGTGGACATGAGGGACTGTGAAGAGGTGGAGGGAAGGGAATGGGAGGTCAGCAGGAACGACAGGCCAGCTCCAGAAGAACAGGATGGGTTGAATTCCTACCCAAAGCTGCCCCACCCAGCCCCATGGAAATGCTCCTGGTCCAGAGAGCACCAGACCTTCTGGAGATACCTCCAAAGCCCCACAGAGAGTTGGTTCATACAGGCAAGTCGCTTGCCCAGGGTGTGGTGACTTTGTACTGGACACAAGATGCCTGAGGCAAACCTGGGACTAAGCATGTCCCCAGCTACTGCAGCCAACTCACCGCAATGCACTTCTCAAAGGCTGTGATCTTGTCATGTGCCACCTCCTCCCGGATGGCCACATACATGTAGGGCACGTAGCTGAGGAAGTAGATGATGCCGCCACAGGCAGAGGCCAGCTTGGCCTTGGAGTAGAGCACCGACACCAGAAAGCTGCAGAGAGGACAGCGTCTCCTTGGATCCCACCCCACCAAGACTTTCCCCATATCATCTGGTTTTGGTGGTGCTGAGGCAATAAATTGGCTCCCCAAATCAGCTGCTTGGAGGGACTTGTGTCCCTCCACCAGCCCTTGCCCACATAGCTCCCAGCACCCTCGCTCCATGGCACAAGAACCTGGCACTGCCCATGCCCCTTCACTGCCCAGCACAGACCAGGCAGCTCACCAGAACATGATGGTGGCCACAGCATAGATGGCAAGGAAGAGCCATATGATGAGGACGTCGCTGTGCATCAGGACCTTGCCATACTTGAGAATGGCAGTGAGTGCTGTGACCGAGATGGAGAGCTGGACAAAGCCAGTGATGAACCAAGCCACCCAATGCACTGCATTGTTCAGGCCCATCATCTTCATCACCTGTGAGGACAAAACTACTCGGCAAAGATGTCCCCAACCCTGTGCACCCCTGCTTCTATTCTCACTGGGCTGGGAGGGCAAGGGAGCTGCCCAGAGTGGGCAGGACACAGCACCCTCTATTGGGGTGCCAAGGAACTCCCTCCAGGTCTGGGAAGGGCTCATCTCATGCTGGGGACACTCAGAAGGACTAGCTCAGCCCAGGGATTTGGGATCTGCATCTGCCCTAGTCCATGTAACCCAGAAATATAAGGAAGGTGACCAGGGACACAGCACAGAAGGAAGGGCTCAGATATGCCCATTCCTCCCCAAGAATCTCTTCCACTATCCCTACCTCTTTCAGGCGATGCTCCTTCTCTGTCACGATGTGCTGGATCATCATGGCCACTGAGTAGACCCAGGAGATCACCATGCAGAGGGGCATCATGTGCTCGATGACAAAGAGAAAGCTGATGGGGTAGAGGAAGAGAGGGGAGAACCGGATGGTGGCACTGCCACAGACACCTGTGGAGACCCTGGGGCATGGGGCCTTGGAGGAGCTCTCTCACCACTCAGAGACACCCAGTCTCTAACTCAGCACCTCCTTAGTGCCCTAAAATAACTTCTCCAGTGACACAGGACAATCCAGTGTCGTGGCTGGCAGGCCTCTGCAGGCAGGTAGTAGCCATGGGCTCAGCCGCAGGGCTCTGCCCACCCTGGTGTGGATGGGGCCCTCTCCAACCTCCTGCCCAGGAGTGTTGGTGGCTCTGGCTCTGGGACTTCTACAGGTACTGCCTCCAGACCACTGTAATCCATAACCACCGACAGATCCATGTTCCATTCCTTTACTTTTCCCTGCCTTCCTGAGCCTGGTAGTCCAAGGAATTGGACTTAAACTGGTTGCTCATCGCTTCCAGTGTCATCAATCTCTTTCAGGCCCCCAAACTTGCTCCCTTTTCCCAGCTAAAGTACCCTGGCCTGCAAAGTGGAAGGAGGAAAATCCTGCAGGTGAGTGTTACTCACTCATCCCGGGTATAACACGGGTATGGGAACATCTGTACATAGTTGCCAGGCTCCACGACATCGTGGCCAACAAATGTGTTGATGAGGGCACGCTCCATCATGTCTGTGGAAGAGAAAGAGAGGCCAGGCTGAGTGCACAGAGGCCAGGGCTGTGGGCAGCTGTGGCAGGGTGCTGACACTTACCTTGGATCCAGACGAAGCCGTAAAGAAAGTAGAAGCGGCCGCCGGTGTTGGGGCCGGGCCGCCAGTATGCCCGCCGGATCTCATTGGTCTTCTCTGTGAAGCTGGAATTCTGCCGGATCTTGTACATGACATGGGGGGGCAATGAGCCATCCCTGTTGGTCTGGAAGATGACGCCTGTGGGCAGCAGAAGAACGAAGGAGTCGACAGGGGCCAGCCACATCAGCTGGCCCACAGCAACAGGCAGGGATGGGGAGGGCACCATGAGGATTGCCATGGATGAGATGGGTGGCATGGCCAGGGATGTGAGACCTCAATGGGATGCAAAGGCACACAGCAGGCCGTGTCAGTGGGAGAGCCAGGACAGCAGCATGGGGCAGAGGATGGGCACCATGAGATACTCAGCTCCCTCATCCACCCAACACGTGCACCAAGGGACCCACATCCTGAAGCCAGTGGCTCCAGGGCACAGCAGGAGAAGGGGAAAGTTTCAGGGAACCCTAGAAGAGCTGGCTCCCAGGGACATACTGGCAAAGACCGTGACATTGTCCTGATAGGCCTGGTTCAGTGTGTAGTTGACAATGCTCTCCTCATCTGGGAAGCCTTTGAAGATGTCCACGCTGACCTAGTGAGAGGAGAATCATAGAATCACTAAGATTGGAAAAGCCCTCTGAGATCATGGAGTCAATTAATCCAAACACTATCAAGCCCCAGCACTAAACCATACCCCCAGGTGTCAAATTCACACATTTTTTGAACACAGGGGTAGTACCACTGCCCTGGGCAATGGTTCCAGTGCCTGTTCCAATGCTGACCAGTCTTTCAGTGAAGAAAGTTTCCCTAAAATCCAATCGAAACTTCCCCTTCTACAACTTTAGGCTGTTTCCTGTTGTCTTGTCACTTGTCACCTGGGAGAAAAGACCAACCCCCACCTGGCTGCAACATCCTTCTAGGTAATTTTAGAGACTTAGAAGGTCTCTCCTGAGCTTCCTATTCTCCAGGCTGAGCTTCCCCAGCTCTCAGTCACTCCTCACCAGACTGGTGCTCCAGAACCTTCCCTGGGCCCATCGCCCTTCTCTGGACATGCTCCAGCAGGCTAGTAAGATCCCAAGGCCCCGGATGAGTCTAGCACACAGAGCATGCACACAGTACAGCCATGTGCCACCCAAAGCCAACCCCAGCCCTGAAGTCAACAGGGTGTGAGAACCTCCACCCTAGACACCTACCCCAAAGCTCTGGACACTGCAGGAGTCACCACCTCCCCCAGTGCTCCTATCTCATGCTCTTAAAAGGGTCTCAGTTGATCTGACCCTCTTCAGCCCAACAGAGCCTGGCGATCAGTGGTTCAGTCTTTCCACAGATGGGCTCCACCTTACCTTGGCCATGAAGCGGACCCAGCCGCAGGCAGCATTGTCAATGGTATCCAGCTGCTGGAGCAGGATGCTGGCATTGGGCAGGGAGAAGTTGCCGTTGAGAAAGTTGTGGAGAACATCACTGTCAGAGACATTCAGGATCTCTGGGTGCTTGTGGAGGTCAGTGGTCAACTGAGACAGAGAAGAAGATATGGGAAGGAGAAGTTGGGGTATGCCCTGCCTGTCAGGTCACTGTCCGCACCATGGACACAGGTTGGACCCAAAGCTGCTCCTGGGGACGGGGACAGTGTGCACACTGTGCAGGATCCAGACTAGTGTCTCCACAAGAGAAGGTGGATACCAGGGAGTACCCCACAAAGAAGTTACAGGGTATCTGGGGGGAGGACGACCCCTTCTCCACTCCCAGGGCAGTAAATCCCAGGCAGGCTCATGCTCACCACACTGTCCTACCTGCTGGAGCCAGTGGATGCGCCTCTGCAGCCTGCCCTCTTCCAGGTAGGCCCGGATCTCGGGGGAGATGTTCAGCCACGCCTTGGCGTAGTGGGTGACGTTGCCCACAAAGGCGAAGGTCTCATTGGCCTGGGGGCCAGGCAGAAAATCATACAGCAGGCAGAGGCAGGGGCTTCCTGCTCTCTGGGATGGCTAGCAGCCATGGAGATACCTGCCCACCTCTCACTGCCTGTGGGAGCTGGCTGTGTCTGGCAACTGACCTCTTCCCTGCCACATAGCCCACCTGCAGAGCAGGATGGTGGCAGAAGGACAGGGGTCCCAGCCTATGCATCCTCACCTTCAGGATGACCTTGTCAACTTCAGTGCCCACAGGCGCATACAGGATTTTGGGGTTGCTGGTCATCAGATGCACAAGGAGGCCCAAGTTTCGCTGCTCTTTGCTGGTGAAGCCCAGCGAGCTCATGTTGCCCTGCTTCAGTGCCTCAGGCTCAATGGTCCTGCAAAGGGAGCTCAGGCTTTCCACTCTGCCTCAGGCTCAGCACCCCCTGCTGCAGGAAGCCCCCACCCCTGCCTATGATAGGCCTGCACACTGACTCCAGCGCCTGTGTGGTGCTGCCCAACACAGGGAGCACCCAGCCACAGGGCTGCAGCACAAGGCTGTGGCACCCATCCTGCCTGCTCAGCAAGGGGTGCTGGCCTGCGCAGAGAGAACCTGGAGCCATCCATCCCCTAGCACTCCTACCTACCGGTTGTTGCCGCAGAGGATGGGCTGCAGCCCCGCCCAGAGCTGCACAAACGCTGAGAACTGCCCCTGGGGGTTTTCGGTACCAGACGGGCCGTCCGCAGCGCCCCCCTCCTCCTCTGCCGTGGTATTGCCGGCCGTAGCATTGGCGCTGACCCAGCTGGTGCTGTTGGCCGTGGGTGGCGGGGCCTTGCTGGCACAGGCTCCCCTGGGCAGCAGCTTAGCCAGTGCTGAGAGGATGTCCATATCCCGGAGAACCTTCTCCATCTCCACCAGGTCCTCTAGGAGGGCACGGAGGCGGTGCTGGGTAGCTGTGCTGTTCACCTCCTCCAGCTTCAGCTGCGAGTATGAGTGGACAAGGAGTTACTCATTGCTGGACTAGGTTGGAGCTGTGCTGAGGTAAGGCCCTGGACTCATCTGTGCTGCTGCTGTTCATCTGTGGCTATGAGGCAGTGAGAATGGTGGCAAATGCTGGCACGGACTTGTGTGAGGACAAGAGTTATCACTCAAGAGAGGAAGGACACATCAAACTTGGGTGGGACAAGGATTGGGACCTCCAAGTCAGGCTTGAGCTGTGCCACAAAGGACTTTGCCGGTCCTGGAGAGAGAAGCTGGCAGGGACACCTAAGAAGACATTGGGGACACCCAGTCCCATCCAATAGGCAGTGTCCAAACAAGTGCTAGAGGGGAAACCACCTGGGATCTTACCATGGAGCTAGGTGCAGGGGATAGTCGTGTCAGAGAAGGGGTGACCAGAAGAAGCCAGGCCATGTAATTGTTCCCCATTCCCAATACAACACCAGCTGAGTAGAAAACCCTGCCCAAGTCTCATCCCTGCCACCAGCCCTGCTCTCACCCTGCTGATGATCTTGGGGGTGTCCAGCTGCTCCTGGAGCTCAGAGGCCAGCTGGGCAAAGCGCTCCTGGCGGGTGGCGCGGCTGCCGTTGCAGGCCAGTGCCTGGTATGCTGACAGCAGTGGCTGCTGCCTGGGGGACACGTGTAGGAGGCGGCGCAGTCCCCCTGGGTTCTGCTCACATGTCAGCTGCTCCAGCACTGGCCCGGTGAAGAGGACGTTCTACAGGGCAGGAAGTTGTAGAGACAGCGCTGAAGTGCCTGCTTTGGCAGAGCAGCGTAGGTTGCCTCATGAGGTGCTTACCTCCATCTCGGTGACGAAGGCCTGAGGACTATCAGAGATGGCAGGTGCCACAGCAGTGCTGGTGAGGCCCAGAGCCTGGGAGAGTATGCGGAGCAGTGCCGGCCGGCGTGGGGCTGCCACTGGGTCCTGCAGCATCCTCTGAACCAGCCCTTCCCGCAGGCTCCTCCAGCCACTGGGAAGGCTCTTCTGCAAGATGAAGAACAGGGATGGCTGGTGGGAAGGGAGCTTCCCCCAGGTCCCTCTCCTTGTATGTCCCCAAGCATACATGAACAGCCCCACAGCATCCGTGGTCTCCAAGGGGAGGGAAAGGGATGTGCAGATGTAGGGAGCAGAGGTCTCTTGCATGCCATATGCAAGGGGGGAAAAAAATCTCCCCTGCTCCCTCCACAGCCACCACTCAGGCACCACTCAGGCAGTGCAAACCCCCACTGCAATGGTAAACCCAGGCACAGGTATTGGTGTGTCTCATAACACTGGGGGAACTGGTGGCAGCACCAGGATGAACCTCAGCCATCCCTGCTGCTGCTGCTCTGCCCCCTGACAATGTTCTGTCACAGCCCCTCTACTGGGACAGACACCCCCAGATCACCTGGGGTGGGATACAGAGGGAACAATAGGATGGGCTCTACCCTACCATGTCCCCTTGCATGCAACACTGCTCCTCACCTCCAGCTGTGTCATCTTCTTGCTGGGGCCAAACCCATCCCATAGGTCTTGCTCATGAGTCTCATCAGGTACCAAAGGAAAGGAATCAAAAAACTGCTGGCACACCTGCACCGAGATGAGAGCAGGACTGCCAGGTATGCTAAAAGTGGAGCACCGGTGCTGCACCTGCTTGCCCAGCAAGGCCCTGGCGTGGGGTGGCAGAGTAGGACAAATCCCAGCTGGGTGCCATTCACAGGGCAGCACAGACCCTTGCAAAGCCCAGAGGTCACCTACCTCCCGCAGGTCAATGCTTGAGCCCAGGAGCAGCTCAGCCGTGCTGTTGGGGAGGGACAGGTTCTGCATCAGGAAGCGCCGCAGCTCGCCCTGGTCTTTGGCCGCCCATGCCAGTGTGAAGCTGGACCCTGCCAAGGAACAAGGTGGGAGGTCAGAGCAGCCCACCAGCATCAGGGACATGGCACGGCCCCAGAGCTGGCCCTGCCTGATGCAGTGATGCAGGACAGTGTCAGGGCACTGCCACACACCATCACTTTGCTGGGTGTCGGGCAAGCTGACGCTATCCCTGCCTGCACAGGCAGCAGGGGCAGGCAGAGCACAACCCACCTGCTCGGCTGCTGAAGTGGGTGTCCATGGAGCTGGGCTCAGGGCTGCTGAGGGCCTCCAGGTGCCCACGCAGCGACTCCAGCTCCTCCTCCAGTCCTGGGTGCTGTGGGTCGAAGAGGCTGCTTTGCTCTACTGCCTCGCTGAGGTGTTCCAGAATCTGTGTCACCCTGCGAGAGCCCAGCACCACCCTGGCTTCAGGGACAGAGGGATGGGGATACCTTCCCCAGAGCTCTGGGGGAAAGACCCCCTCAGGTGCACGGGACAGCAGTCCTGTCTGAAATGGGGCATCATTGCCCTTGCCTGTGAGCCCCAGCACCTCAAGGTGTCTCCAAGGGCCAACTCCATCCTCCTCCCAGCATGAACACCTGGGAGCCCATAGCAGAACAGACTGAGGGGTCCCCTGCACCAAGGACACAGTAGTCTGCACCCAAGTCCCCCATCCTGGGGGATGCCAGCTTCTGCCTCAGCCCCAGGGTGGCAGTGCCAGCACGGAAAGAGACAGGCTCTGTGCAGGAGCATTAGAGGTGGGAGAGGAAGCACATGGTGAGGGCAGGACTCACGTGGAGTTGGAGTACTGCAGGAAGCCAAACTCATCACGCTGGCCGTCGGGGCACAGGGACTGCATGACCGGCAGGATCCCAGCTGATGTGAGCGGGGCCGCCGTGTAGAAAGCTGGAGCCAGTAAGAGTGCAGAAGAGGCCAAGGAAAGTGCAGGCAGCAGGGAGAAGAGGCAAAGAGGCAGGGAAGGGGAAAGGGCCACCAGAGAAACAGACACTCATTTCAGAAAAGCACGCGCTGGGGTCTGCGAGCCCATGGGAGGCTGGCGGCCATGGTCAGAAGTCAGCAGCTTTCCCACCAGGGCTGTCCTGCCTGGTAATGCTGTGGGGCTTCAGGCAGCTCCAGCACCTGTGGCTCCAGCCCTCTAGCCCCCACCCACTCTTCCCTGGGTGATGGCTCCCTTGAGCCCCATGACGATGCCAATTTCTGCCACTTGCCCCAAGATGGCCACCAACCTCTTCCAGGCTCCCGTCCCCTCCTGTTAGTAGCCTCATAGGCAGTGGTGGATCTCCAGAGGAAAAGGAGGAAAAATATGATAGGGAAAATAGATTTGTCACCGGCAGCTCCCAGAGCCCCCAGCCTCCCCCCAGCCCGGCTGCCCCAATATGCAGCAGCTGGAGGTAGGTGGAAATAGAGACACAGAATAGGAAGATGAAAGAAACAAGAAGCAGCAAAGGGCTGGCAAATCTTCCCCCCTCCACTGGCACTGAGCCATCATCCCTGCTGGGACAATCTCGTGTCCTTCCCCAGGGTAGGGCAAGACCAGAATGCCCCTGCCCGATGGGGACCACAGGTTGTCACTGGGCAGTGTCAGGCAGGGACCCGGCTCTTGCCACCCTGCCAATGACCCTGCGGTTAGAGATAGGTAAGTGCTGTTAGCAAGGCCGTAATCGGTGGGGACTGGTGAAGATGGGCTTCTGGCAGGAACAAGGGACAGGTGCAGCACGGGATAGGCCAGCAGCCTGTGGGGTGCTGGAACCCACACGCCACAGTTTGATGACAAAGTCAGCGCATGGCATCTTGGTGGCCTTGAGCTCTAGTGCCACATCACCGCTTGTTCCAGCCATGAGGGACCAAGACAGGGACCTGGTGATGTTGCCAGGGCGGGAGCCAGCCCCAACCCCTGGTTGATTGCACAAGACTGCGTGACCACAGGCCACCACATGGGTGACAGGACCCAGCAGACTTTGCTCCAGGAGGCAGGCAAGAAGAAGGGCTAAGACAAGCCTCCACCCAGCCTGGAGAGCCCTATGCAGCCCAGGAGGCCCGAGCACCTGGGGAACCCAGCATCATCAACCAAGGGGGTACACCACCATGGCTGGTCAGTCCCTAGGGAGGAGCAGGCAGGTGCCATACTGTGCTGCCCAAGCTCATCTTCACCAGCCGTGGAGGAGGGCAAGGCATGGATTAGGCCAGAGTGAATGAGGCTCTTCCTCCCTAGACTATGAGGCCAGCACTGGCAAGGGAATGGGGGGAGGCGCCCACCCGTCCCACCAACTTACAGACTGGCGCATGCAGTTGAGGCATGAAGGGCAGGCGGGCAGGGGAGATGGTGGGAAAGAAAAAGAAAACGTGAGCAAAAAAGAACAGAAAACCAAACCAAAAACCACACAACAGAGAGCGCATGTCAGTGCCAAGGCAGGAACCCAGACAGTGCCTGCTGCAGCTGGACCACACTGGCAGCTGGGCTCTCCCTCGCCGGGACACACTGAAACACAGGCTCAAACCATCGTTACATGGGGTCACCACCAGTACCCAGCATCTCCCCTGGCCTGCTGTGCCACCTGTGCCAGGGCACCCATCAAGGTGGGCATTCACAGGCCTTCGCGAGCTGGCAGCTTCACTCTGCTGCCTCCTCCCAGTATCACAGCCCATGGGCACCAGAGCCCAGGCCAAAGCTCCAGCTGGAATTCTCCCAGAGCCCTCAGCCCCAGTCCCATCAATTTATCATCTTGCCAGGCCTCTGAGAGCCCCAGGGCCAGGCATAGGGCTTCCTGTAGGTCACCTTCTCTCTCACTGGGGAGCCCTTCCCAGAGCCACTCCAGTTGACCCTCAACTACTTAGGAGGACTGTGGCTGTTCCAGCACCATCCAGCTCACCCTTCCCCATGCAAAATGTCCGTGCCGATGACAGGCACAGGCTGGTTGGTGCTGCAACCCCTGGGGAACCTCCCCAGGCTGGGACAGACTCTGCTACTTCCACGAGTCCTTGGCTGTAGCCCCTGCCCAGTGTAATGTCCCTCTGAAGGCCTCTCCAGGTCCCCCCTGCCACCAGGCTGGAGCACCTCCCCAGGGCCTCAGGGTGCCCCCAAGTGTGAGAGTGTCCCAAGCATCATCTTGCTGGGACTCACCTTCCTTCACAGGGATGGTTGGCTTCTTCTGCCGCAGCCCCAAGAGGATGAAGAAGAGCACCAGGGGGATGAAGATCTCAAAGGCCAGCACCCACTGGGGATGACATAGAGCAGAGGGAACAGATTCTTAGGGACAGAACCCAGCCACTAGGGAGAAGCACGGGCAGCACAAGGGCCCCCAGGCATTGGTGCAGTGCAGCACTGTATCCACATACTGCAGCTGGCTGGTGGCTCTGTCACAGCTCAGCCAGTGGCACACAGGTTCCTGAGCATCCCACAATCTCCTGCCTGCACCACCTTGTCCAAAGCACTGCAAGACAGGGCAGGGTACACAGAGGGGATGGATCCCTCCTCCAGCAGTGTAAACAGGGTGCTGGGGCTTGAGCTCAGCCTCGATGGTCCACCATAGCTGGGGCTGCCCAGGGAGAAGACCTCAAGTCCTGAAGGCTAGTGCCCTCACAGCTTGGAGCAACATGATGTCCCCTTGTCACCTGTGCCACTGCTGGATCTCACAATATTCAACAGCTGAGTCTAATAGCAGAGCTTAGACCTTCAGCCAGCTCCAGGTGCAACTGGGCCATCACGACACTCCTTCCATGACCTCCCAAAAGGCTCTGGCTGCAAGATATATAAATACTGGCAGCATATAGTAAAAAACAGCAAATCTCCAGGAATTCCTGGCCACAGTGGCTCAGAAGTCCAGACTAGGCTCTGTGCCCAGAAGCCCTGGGGATAGGCATCAGCATCTCCAGCCACCGGCAGGAGCAAGCACCCGGCACACTGCCAGCACAGCTGCTGCCACTTTGCACCAGAGTGCCCGGATACGTCACAGCCCCACTGCCCAGCAGCAGGGAACCACTTCAGCTTTGGAAACTGAGGCACACGGCAAGGTGAGCCAACTTCGGCTCACTCCAGGGCCAGATCAGACCCAAGGCTGCAGCTGAGACCCTGAAACCTGCTGCTACACATGGGCAGGGCCCAGCTCCACTGCTGGGAAGGTGCTTGCTACACAACCCACCACAACCGGCCTCCCACTAGTGACCAGTGCCAAAAGCCCATGGAGTGGCAAGAACAGTCCTTAACATAAAGGATGCAGCTGCCAACAGGTGACAGGGTCAGGCCCTCCTGCTCCAACATCACCTCCATGCTGCCTCACTCAGGGGCCGCCAACACTCTGTCAAGAAAGTCTGAGCAGCCCCAAATGGCAGTGAGCAGAGGGAGCCCAGCACCCAGGTCCCTGCCAGCAAATGGCCACAGTGCTACTTCTGCAGGATGAGCACAACTGCACCCATGGGTGCTGCCCATGCTGCACTCACTATGCCAGAGTTCCTGGCTTTGGAGAGGAAGAAGGGCTGGAGGAGACAGAAAATGCCCCCAGGAGCAGCGCCTGAGAATCCTGATCTTTCTGATAACACCAGTCCCAGGGACAGTGCCTGGTGTCACTGTTCCTGCACAAGGCAGGATAGCAGGGGACACCCTGACACACACTGCTGTCCCGTGGCCCCTGCCCCACCCCCTGCCTGTTTACCAGGCACACAACGGGGCCTCTGTGCTCAGGCAGTGGGGGGACCATCCCCACACACCCACACTGGCCTGTACCAGGCTCATGTGGGGACCGTCCTTGGTGGCAACAGCTTGTTGGAACCTGCTTGCTGTTGTTTTTATGATGGGGTCATTGACTTTTGCTCATCTCCAACCCCAGAGATGTCCCTTGTCCCTTCTGCACTACCACACACCCCAGTGTCAGAGCAGGCTGTCCTACACCTTTGGCAACCAGAGTGACGTGGTGATGGGCAGACATGGTAGCAGATAGCATGGCTGTTTACCAGGCTGCACTTCTAGGACTGACCCTGAGCCACTGATCCCCAGGGCTGCCCTCATGGGGATTTCCCAGAGGTGGGGAGACCAGGGCTACTCTACATCCACACTGGCATACAGAAGGGCTCAATGGAGCCTCAGACTTCCAGAGAGGCAGCTGGCAGGGACACCAGCACAGCCTGGAGATGGTGGGGTCCCTGCCCACAGCTGCAAGACACTGGGAGATATTTTGACATTGTGTGAGGAAGCAAGGAGGAAAGGCCAGGATGCAAGCAGCTGAGAAAGAAATGCTCCCCAGTAGGTAGGAGAGGGCCAAGGAGAGAAGAAAGGGGCGGGTCCCTGCCAGCAGCTGGCCATGATTGCACCAGCCCTACCCTGTCACCCATCCCCTGCCTCCCTCCTCTCTTGCCTCCTGTTTCCCCTCTTGACAAGGGCACAGGTGCAGGACCAAGGGTGGGACACTGGTCCCAGGAGCCCTTGCACCAGGTGACAGTGGCTGTGGAGGCCAGGGACAGCTCCTGGGTGGTGGCATTCTCTCCTTCCACATGTTCATTTCAGCCTGGTTGGATGTGAGCAGGATGATCATAGATGCTGTCCAGGTTTGCACAAGTGCTGGGTGTCCACCCGCCGCCCTACAGACAGTGCAGTAACTTGTCCCACATTCGGCCCTGCCCTTGGCTGGAGGCAGAGGTGGTGAGGTCCTGCCCAATTCCTAAGCAGCGAAGCAGAGCTGGGTGGGTCCCACAGCAGGGTGCTGGCCCTTGGCAGGGGGACATGTCTTTCCTGGAGCACTGGGACAGTGATTCAACGCCTATGCCCATCTTCCGCCACACTGTCAGATGGGAGCGAGAGGCTGCTAGGAGGCTGAGCAGGAGGCAGCCGTGACTGCTGCAACACACAGCTCCCACACAGCCAGGTCAAAAGGCCAGACAAGCACCACAGGACAGTGGTGCAAACAGCAGAGTAAACAGCCCGCCCAGCACAACAGTGCCACCATGCCCACCCTCCAGCCAGCACTGGGACAGCTGGGAGACATGCAGGAGCCAGGGTCAGCACAGACATGAGTGTCAGGTCGTGGACAATTGCTCAACTCCACTGGTGTCCCCAAGATGTAGCAGCACTCCGGTCCCAGTAGCCCAGGGTGCAGTCCTCGTGGGGACAGCCAGACTAGGCAGAGGCAGCTCTTCCTGTCCATTGCTGTTACTCAAAAGTCCGCTCAGTTCCCTCCTGTCTGCCCCCAGCAATGCCTGACACCCACAAGCCACCAGCCAGCATGGTGTGGGAGAGGGGCAGTCAGGGGCTGGGTTACCCCCATACTAAAACTCTCAAGCTGGCAAACTCCAGCGACACCCCTGCACCCCAAACCTGCCATGTCAGCCCCCCTCTCCCACAGCCTGCCACCTGCAAGGGGGTTTATTGGCTCCAACACAGGTGAAGCAGCATCACACACAGCGTTCAAAATCCCTGCACGTACGCCCCAGAGGACAGGGCAGGGTCTGCCTGTCTCCTCATGGGAGGAAAGAGCTGCTGCCTACTCCACGCCAGCCTCTCTGCCCATCCCAGGGCTGCCCACAGTGCCAACAGGAACTGGCACTAGGTGCTGGCCTGCAGGAACCCTGAGAGATGTGTCTCTCAGCACCTGCAGGATCCAACTTTTCCAATAGCATTTCAAGGCTGCAGAAATACCTTTAAATTTTTATGGCTCCAGACTTTAATCACTGTTAAATACCCACTTTCGCCCACAGCCAGAAAATAAAGGCAGGTAAAGTCATGGTCACTGGGAAAGACGAGCTCGAGAGCTCTGGGACAAAACAGGCCCCAAAATGCAGGAGGCTGTGCCAAGCTGCCCAGCTCAAGTGGAGACCCAACCATGGACACCCACTGATGGTAACCACCCAGGTGTGGGACTGAGAGGCTTCCTCAAGGTCACCTGCCCCGTGGGGATAGAAAATGCCAGGGTCCAGGGGCTGCCAACTCCCATCCTGCCAAGGCCTGGCCGCCCTCACCTCTGCCTCTGGTCACTTACAGTTATGTCCATCTATCCCACTACCTCCTGCCTCCAGCACGGGCACATTCCCCCCCCCACCCCCGACAGCCCTGGCATGGCAGCCTGGGGTCCTGCGTTGGGGAGGCTGGAGGAGCAAGAAATCCCTGCCGGGGTTTGTCAACAAGTCTCCTGAGCTGAGGGCCCAGGAACACCCACCACAGTTCTCCCCATTCCTGCAGTGTCAGCCAGGCACCTGTGTACTGGATGAAGAGGGCACATCATCGTCAGTGCCCTGTATAAAAGTCACACAGCACTGGCACAAGATGCCTGCCCTAAGCACAGGGTCATGCCAGCAGCCAGTGTGGAGGAAGGTGTTCCACAGCAGGTACCACCTGGCTGCCGTGCCACCAGGGACTTACAGAGACACTGCTGGGCCAGCACATCCCTGCCAAACCCGTGCTTCCCCTCCCCACACTCGCTGCAAACAATGAGGGAGCAAAGAGCACCCAGAGCCAGGGCAGTAGCCAACCAAGTCCTGCTGCAGGATCCAGTACCAGCATCCTGTTCCAGCATGCCATCCTGTCCCTAGGACCCTGTGCCTGTGCACCCCAGCAGAGGCACTGTTACAGCCCCCCAGCATGCCAAATTTCAGCCTTTCCTTTTCTGGCAGCATCAGTTTCCCCGCAGCTCTCTTCCACTTGCCAGAGGGAAGGGACAGATCTGCCAGAAAGTTTTCTGTCTTCCAGACAAAGTGTAGAAGGCACAGATCCTGCACTGCTGTCAGCTCTCCCTATACTCCTTCCCTCATCCCAGGGCCCATGCTGCAGGGAGCCGCATCAATGTGCTGCAGCACCAAAACAGCACAGAACTGCTCCCACCATTCCCTTCAAAGAGCCCTGATCTGCCCACCAACCCTTCCCCAGGATCAAGCAAACTGGAAGCACACTTCTATCACTGGGAGCTCCAGCTCTGGCTGCCTGCCCATCCCAAACGACTGGGCACAAAGAGCCCCAGGGCAGGCAGGTGAACACCCTGAAGTCTGTCTGTGGTAACTTTTGAGAGACCACCTGCTAATTTTACTTCCAACCAGATACCAAAGTCATGGGAGAGCCCATCCTTTAACAGTTCCTGTCCCAGCAGACTCAAGGCACAGCCAGCAATCCCCATGAGCACCCCAGGGGACTCCACAGCCCGGGCTTCCCTCTGCCAAGAGCCACCAATGCTGTTCTGCTCAGACCTCCATCATCCCAGGGTTCCTGCCTGAATTTCTGCTCTGGGAAGAATAAACCGAAGAGCCAAACCCCAGAGCAGCCCCCGGACCAGCTCAGCCACACTAGATAAGGTTCAAAGCCACCATGGGCTGGGAAAAAGGCCTTACAGAGGTGCCACTGGCCAGGGACAGTGCCTGGCCATCCCCTTGGCTATGCCGCAGGTCTCTCTGCACCCACCATCCACCCATAAGTGGCCTGGACAACCCTAATGGCCAAGCTTTCACCAAGTGCCTGTGAATAAAGTCTATCCCAAAACCTTGGCTGTACCCTAATGCAATCCTCCTCCTGAACAGCCCCTGCTGCCAGGGACAGTGAGGATGCCCCCAGGCCACCAACATTCATAGGCAGAACACAAAACTGCTCCAGTTCTCAAGTCTCAGCCCAGAGCCCTCAGTCAAACCTGGGGTTTCTGCTTCCCACCCCACATTGCAGCACTGGGTTTGCTGTTCCATCTATTGCCGGGAGCAGAGCACATGGTGGCAAAGACTGACTCCAAGGGAGCACCTGCAACACTAGGCTGTGCAAAAAGGCAGCTGCTGGTACCCACACTCCCTCTCTGAGGCTGGGAGAAGTCCAGCAAACCCCAACTCTACCTGCCCCGGGGTGAACACCCAGCAGGAGAATGGGCGCGTAGTGCATTCCATCTTCCCTGCTCCAGTCCCCCGGCCTCTGGCTGCTGCAGTAAGATCATCCCAATGGGAGCTGGTTTCTCACAGTGAAACATCCCTCTGCAGCTGCTGCCAGGGCAGAACTGCACTGGGGAACCCACTGCTGAATGCCAGGTGCAGTCGCTGTGGCTCTGCCCAGGCCAACCAGCACGGCAGCTCAGCAATGCTCAGAGAGGGCAGAGCTCCCCAGGGAGTGGGTAGGATGATGGACCCTGTGCAGACCAGGGACACCAAGTAATTCTGGGATTCACACACAGCAGTAGCACAAGGAAGGAGGTGACATACACATTCTCAGGGCACAGCTGTCCTAGGGACTACATCAAATACATCCATGAGCACCCACGGCACTGGGACCAGCTCTCATCCTGGCACACAGCTGGTCCCCTGCACACCCCATGCACTCACGGCATCACTGGGTGGGCAAGGAGGGGCTGCTCCATACCCTGCCTGCAGCACTGGCACTCCAGCAACAGCGCATACACGTGCAGGTGGAAGGGGCCTGGGCTCCTCATCCTCCTCCTCTTCTGGTCACAGCTTCCTGAGCTGCACTCCCATGCTGCCCACAGGGCTGGTAGGGAGGGTCACAGAGAAATGGGTCCCCAAAAGCTGTGTGCACCCCTACTCTGTAACCCAATGGCCATAGCAGCCAGGGCCAGGTCAGCCGGTGTGTGTCAGGGCCCAGCAGTGCCTGGCTGCCAGCAGCTGTGCCAGGCTGCTTATCCTTGCGAGCAAGGGTCTGGCGTGGTCCCCGCCGTGGCCATGCAGCTCTGCTCAGGGTAAAGAGGGCAGATGACTCAGCCAAAGAGCATCAACCCCCTCATCTATTTTGGGGACACCAGGGCTGTCAGCGCAGGGAAACCTGCCTGCAGCGTCAGGCTCGGCCCTGCTCCTGTCACAGGGACCTCTGCTGCTCCGGCTACCGGGACACGGGGTCTAGTGCAGGCAGCTGCGGTGAGGAACAGCAGAATCGGGCCTGCAGGATATTTGGGAAGGGAAGAGAAAAGCCATACCAGCTTGCGAGCAGCAGCTCGCTCCCCTCCCCCATCCGCTAAAAATAAACGGCTCTGTCGGGCAGCGCACCCACCCCCTGCCCACAGCAGCCGGGCCCCTCGAGGGGCTCATGGGTGACCCCACACGGGAAGTCTGTGACAGGCTGGCAGCGGTCCCAAAGCCCCAGCACGGTCGATGCCATCTTGCCCCTTCTGCCAGCCCGGGAGGGACACACACCAGCTCCCCGGCCCCAACCCCACTAAGTTGCTTTTTCTCTAGCCCACGGAAGACAGGCGGCTCCGACCCACATATGGGCTGAGAACCTATTTATATTCGGCGGGTACTAGGGCTCGGGGACCGATCCCACGCGGGGGGGCGACATCCGGCCCCGGTCCCGGGCTCCTCCTGCGGCCCCCGGGTCCGGGAGGCCCCACGGACACGACAGCGGAGAGCCTCAACTGTTGCTGCCGCACAGGGCCCCGAGGGTGCGCGGGGCCGGAGGATGCGTGCACGGGCGGCCCGAGATGAGCGGACACCGCCGGCCCGGAAGACTGGGGGAACCCTCCGGCATCACTCCCGCGCGGGGTCCGGCCTCGCCCCTCGCGGCCGCAGGGCGCCCCCCGTCCCCGCTCACCGGGCTGCGCCGCTTCAGTGTCACGTTCTTCCAGAGCAGAAGATGGAGCTGATGCAGGAACCCCATGGTGGGGTGGGGTGGGGTGGGGTGGGGTGGGGTGGGGTCGGGTCGGGTCGGGTCGGGCCGGCCGCGCTGCGCTAAGCTCCGCAGTCACCCGCCTCCCACCGCCATCCCCACGCAGCCGTCGTCTACTGCTTGCCGTGGGTTGCGAGGAACCGGAGCAGCCTCGGCCAGGCCTGGCTCCGCCGCACCCGCCCCGACCCTGCGCAGCACCAGCACCAGCACCACCCCCGGCCCGCGGCAGCCGCCCCTTAAAGGCACCGCCGGACGCGCCCGCTCCTCTTTCCCCGGCACAGCGCGGCCCGGGCCTGGTTCGTCCCGGTAACAGTGGCCCCGGTGATGGCTGTCCGGAGCGGGGCTACTGTCCCAGGGGCCCAGGGAACCCTCGCTCCCCTCGAGCCGCCGCCCTCCTGCCCCTCAACCGTACACAGGTCAGCGCTTCTACCCCTGGTACCCCCCCATGACAGGACGGACTAAACCGTGGGCTGCGGGATCTGTGTACCAGAGTGCCACACTGTCCTTGCTCTTGGATGCTGCCCACCTTGCTCCCGCCTGACTTTTCCCACGGCCATGTGCTGGGGCATCCAAGGGTGTATTTTGAAGTGACCAACCTGCTGCCACATCTGTCTCCTGTCAGCTCTGAACCCAAGGATGGATGCCCTCAGCAGTAAGGACTGAACCAGGCCAGCTCTCCTCCTTAATCCCATCCACTCTTCCTTCTATCCATCCTTCCATCCAGCCTGTGCTCAGGGCAGGCCCTTTGGCAGCTGCCTGGGGTTAACAAAAGCTCCCCTTGTCCAACACAAAGCAGCATTATCCCCCAAACTTCTGGGCTGAGGTGCTGGAGGACAAAGGATGCCTGGTGATGTAGTGAAGAGGCACTGTGTGCCCAGCTCCTCCCAGAATTGAGGGGAGCTGGGCTTTTACTGGGTCCCTGGGGAAGGAGGCATGCAGTCGCCCTAGGCTCCTCACAAAGAATTGTGTGTGGTTTCCCTGCAGCCCACACAAGGAGCACCTCCAAGCCGCTGTCCTGCAGCAGAATGGGTCCCCAGCTTGGAGAAGCACAGTGGGGGGGCCCACGGGTGGGTCAAAGCTCCGAACTAGGTCTCCTGCTCCTTCTCTGCTGCTCCTGCATGGGTCTTGGGGTGCTTCACAGCTGTTCTGTTTGGTATGGCCATGGAAACCCTGAGAAGCCAGCAAGGGACAGACCCAGCAGTGTACCACAGGGCAGCACAGCCTCAGGACACTGTGGCAAATCTCCTCCAACGACCCAGGGCCTGAAGCCCAAGGATCCAGTGGCCCAACTTCTCCATGGGCTTGAAGTTCCAAAGACCTTGTGGCCCATCTTCTCCATGGACCAGGGTCCTGAAGACTTGGGAGCACCTGAGCACCTTGGGAACCCTGAGCACCTCTCAGGGGACTTCCTTGCGGGGTGGCCAAGCTCCTGTCTCTGTGTGAAATCATCTGCAGATGGCAGTACCCACACACATACATCTCCCTGGTGCTGTCCAGCATTCCTGATGGTCTCATGGCCCAGGTCCTGGCCTTGATCTCTGCCCAACCTACCCAGGCAGCACTGGCCCTGGCTCCCTGCCTGGCTCAGAGCCATGTCCCTTGGACCACAGGTGTTTGGATCCACTGGCTGCAAGTCTTCCCAGGGCATTGTCCCTGCACACAAGGTGTCCTGGGGCAGCACCTGCATGACAGCTTATTAAGTGCCAGGTAAAAGCTCCCCGCTTTCCTGAAAACCCTAGGGAAAAGCTGTCCCCAGTGCTGTCCTCCATGGAGCATAATGGCCCCAGCCCGTGTGGCCCTGGGCTCGCAAGCTATTGGGGCAACAGCAGGATGATGCTGAATGCTCCAGCCAGGCAGGGACTACTGCCCACAGCCAGCAAGGCTAGGGCAGGCAAGGCTCGGAATGGTGCCCAGGGACTGTGGTATCTGGGCTCTCAATCATGCAGAGGAAGAAATGAAAAAGGAGTGAGAAAAGATGACAGGAAACGGACATGGTGGCAGAAGAAGAAAACACCCTCCCTTGGGGCTGCAGTTGGCCTTTGAGGGCTCCTGGAGCGTCACTGAAACCACGGAGCCCTTCTGCACTGTGACATGGTGGCAAGGCATTGTGCCCAACAGGGATCCCAAGAGGCTGGCAGCCAGCAGGAACGTGGGTGCAGATCCCAGGGGCACTGGAGCAGAACCTCTAGGGAGCAGTTCAGAGCCTTGTTCCCAGCTTTGTATGTGCCAAGGCACAGGGCATACCCTTGCCTCTGCCTCAGTTTTCCCATCTTATTTTGCCTGCCAGAGACAAATTTTGCCTTCATGGAACTTGAGTCTTGAACAGCAATGCCAGCAAAGGACACAACTGAGCCAGAGTGGGAGCAGGGCAGAACTGGGGCAGGAGCAGAGGAGGCAGCTCTCCATGCACACACTGCTGAGGTTCACATGTGCCAGCTTCCCCTTTTGGCAGAAAACATCCCAGACAGGACAGTGCCTGGGACTCGGTGGCACTTCAGGGCTGTTAGTTGATGGTTTCAGGATGAGTCACTGGGAGTTGGTATCCTGTTTGCAACCAAGCTGCGGGTGGCAGATGGGTGGCACCTTGTCAAGGCTGAGGGCCCCTACCCAGCCATGGGGCACCCGCCTTGTTCTGGGCCATGCACCCACCATGGTGCGCCCATTTGGCCAGAAGGTGCCCACTCGACCATGGGGCACCTACCTAGTCACAGGATACCCACCCTCCAGCGCAGTGCAGGGAGTGGGGTGTGCCAGCTGACACGTGGGGCAGGAAGGACCTGCTGTAGGGCTGGGACAAGGCAAAACAAAAAAAGAGGAAGCCCTCGAGTGCCCCAGCCCAGCGCAGCAGCACCCAGGCAGACACATCTGGCACCTCGCACACCTCCATCACAGTAAGTCTGAGTTCAACATTACTGACCACCGAGGGGAGAGGGGCTGAGAATCGGGGTGGCCCCCACCACTGCTAGAGCAGGGGTTTCCCTTTCAGAGCATCCTCAAAATGGGAACAACATCCCCAAAACAGGAGCAGCATTCCTGCTGCTGGGGACAGAGACCTGCAGCACTGATGTGCAATGTTGTCTGGAGCTTAAACTTATGTATTTTAGCAGGACAGATGGAGTGGGCCAAAGTGGGGTAGGGATTTTTTGCAGCCAAGCTGCAGTGCTGGGGTGGATGGGAAAGTAGGGTACTGCTTTCCAGGAGACTCCAATACTGGAGGCACTGGCTCAGCCCCAGCTGGACGCAGGGCTCAGGCGATCCATGTGTTTCCAGAGGTTTCCACAAAAGGGGAAACCACCTGTGGTGCTGAGCGCTCTGAGCCCTGCAGTGGGACCAGCTCTCCAGAGGGGGCTTAAGCCGGTGGCTGGTCCTCAGTGCAGCCAACCATTCCCCTTTCCACCTCTGCCACTGCTCTGCTTCCAGCAGTGCTGCTGGTTAAACCACACAAGTCCAAGGTAGGCAGGTGGGCACCCCGGCAGGGTGAGCATCCCATAGCTGGGGGGCCCATGTGCCTGCAAGCTGAGCCCTACCAGTGGCAGCCCCAAGTGCTGCACTGTCCTTTTTGCTCTCCCTGTCCTCCCCCCACTGTCTGCAGTGGAGCACTGGCAATCTGTGACATCTTAAATATAAAATGTGAATGTTCGGGGCACTGAGGCTGTGAGCTGCAAGGAGTGAGGACTGAGGTTGTGGTAGGGTGTGTCAGGTAGGGAAACTGAGACACAGAGCAAGCAAGGACTGCCTGTAGTGGGGCCAGCCAGCTGGGACAGAGGGGCACGAGTGGCTACTTCCCATCAGCTCTACACCTCCCAGCAGCATCTGTGCTCCCCGAAAGATCATCAGGGACGGCAGGAACATGAACAAAGGCCACCCTGGGGTGACATCACGTGCATGGGGAACTCTGTTGGCACAGGGAAGCAGAGTGATGCTGAGGCTCAGACTTCATTGAGAAGCTCTTTCTCTGGCCCCTCTGGCTACAGTGCCTCCCCATCACTCCTTGTCCCTGGCAAGTCGAGCTGATGGCCCTCGGTGGCCTCTCCTCTCTCACAGGTGTCAGCTCTGTCACCCGACGAGGTGACAGACAACCCACCAGCATGCCCTGGGCTTTGCCGCTGCGATGGTCACCGTGGGGCCGGCCTGGCGTGAAGGCCTTGGTCACTGCCAGCGTGTTTGTAACCACCTTCTGGAACGTGAGGTTCTTCCTCAACCCCTCCAAGGGCTCTGGAGAAGACTCTAAACATAGGGAGCCATTGGTGATCCTGGTGTGGGAATGGCCCTCCAAGCAGGTCCCCAACATCAGCAGAGACGTGTGCCACGAACTGTACAGCATCACAGGCTGCCAGCTCACCACAGAGCGGCAGCTCCTGCACCAGGCTGATGTGGTGGTGTTCCCCCACTCCAGGCTCCAGCCTGGCCGGGACAAACTGCCCAAGGAGAGGCTGCCGGGGCAGAACTGGGTGTGGGTCTCCCTGGAGTCCCCCTCCAACACTAGAGCTCTAGCAGCATGGAACCAGACCTTCAACTGGGTGATGACCTACAGACAGGATTCAGACATCTTCATCCCCTATGGCAAGCTTGTGCCCAACCGGTCAGCCACAGTGAACATCCCTGCAAAGACCAACTTGGTGTCCTGGGTTATCAGCAACTACCACAGGACTCAGAAAAGAGCTGAAGTCTACAGAAACCTCTCCAGGTACCTCCATGTGAATATATATGGGAAAGCAAACAACAAGCCCCTCTGCAAGGACTGCCTCTTGCCAACAATATCTAAGTCCAAGTTCTACCTGGCTTTTGAGAACTCCATCCACCGGGACTACATCACAGAGAAGCTCTGGAGGAACTCACTGCTGGCTGGCACCGTTCCTGTGGTGCTGGGGCCACCCAGGGCCAACTATGAGCAGTTTGTTCCTGCAGACTCCTTCATCCATGTCAACGATTTTGACTCCCTGGAGGAGCTGGCCACCTTCCTGAAGACCATGAACTCCAGTCGCTACCAGCAGTTCTTTGCCTGGCAGAAGAGGTTCAGTGTGAAGCTCTACACTGACTGGAGGGAGCGGATCTGTGCCATCTGCATGGCCTACCCCCGCCTGCCCCATGGCCACCTCTATCCTGACCTGCAGAGCTGGTTCAACTCCTAGTACGTACCGGGACCCTTGGGATGAATGCAGGCAGGGGTGGGAAGTGCATGAGGCACCCACCTGCACACAGAATGTGGAGCAAGTACAGGAGCCCTCATTCTCCTCCCAACCCAGCTGCTGCCACACTGCGACTTCAAGCAACTCCCCATGACTTCATTTCTTGTAAAACAGGACTTTTCACCCCGACCCAACACTCAACACCTTGCCAAGGTGCTGGCAGGACCAGAGGGTGCTTTGGAAATAAGTGCCACAATGCTGCTGAGGCTGTGCATGTGGTGTGGGCAGGCCAGGGGTGTGGTGGGTGTCTCAGGGCTCCCCAACCTTCCCCTGTGATCCTCAATGTCTCCCCAGTACCTTCTGCTGAGTGTCAAAGTCCTGGCAGCAGAGGCCTTGTGGTGACATTTGTGGCTGGGCTGGAGGAGTAGAGGTCAGCCCCGAGGGGGTCCATTACCCCATGGCCAGCAAGGACAGCATCTGCTCCCCCTCTTCCTGGCAGCACCCATTTCTTGTCTCCCACCCCTGAGCCATGGGTGTCACTGTTCCAGTGAGGAGCCACAGGACAGCGGATACTCTCAGAGCAATCTCAGTGCTGCCAGGCAGGCAAAGGGACACTGTGGTTTGTCACTCCCTGCTGTGACAGGAAGCCAGTGAGCTTACAGCCTCTGGAGGCTTGCACAACCCCGAAGCAAAACCAGTCCCGTGGCAAGTTGCACTGGGGAAACCCTGCACCACGGGCATTCCAAGAGCAAGTACCCATCTGGGATCAGTGGTGATATTGGGGTTGAGTGACAGGACCAGGAGTAAGACATGACTGCTCCATCTGTGCCTTGCTCTTTTGCCCTTCTACTCAGTGCCGTCAACTCCCTTGATATAAACAACTCTCTTTGTCACAAGTTGCCTTTCTAGTTTTCTTCCCTGTGGCCCTGAAGTCACCAAAGCCCACCTCTGCCACCCTGCGAGCTGCCAGGCGCCCAGCAGGACTGAGAGTTGGCAGAGAGGACATCCCTCCCCAGCACAGTCCTGGTGAAGTGGCAGCTGGACAGGCACAGTGCTCTTCTGACTTCTGTGGCTTCCGATTTCTGCTTTGTTTTCTGGGTCAACCAGAAGTGGAACAGGAGGGGCCTGTGGGTGCCCACAAACAGATGCTGGGTACTCATGAGCAAGGGATGCCAGGGTAGCAGGATGTAGGGGTACCATGGTGGGCTGCAACTCTTGCATGACTGCATGCAGAAAACCAGATAGTGGAAATGTAGAGAGAAGCAAACCTTTAGGAGATGACATCTCAGATTTCTGCTCCTGACCCTGCCATTCTCCTGCACCCCCTCAAGTGCCAGGCAGTGCTGGGCAGCAGCAACAGGGGAGTTTCCGGTGGATGCCACACATGCCCTGTGGGCAGACAAGTAGGAGGCTCTGGGGAGCAAGCAGGGATGCAGAGGGGCCCCACCCCATAGGACTGATATCTAGCCCAGCCCAGCCCTTTGCAGGGTCCCAAGGTGCCCTGTGAGCAGTTGCCTTTGGTGCCCCTATTCCAGGCAGCCCTAGAGAGCAAAACCCCAGCTACCAGCCATCAAGCTGAAAACAGATCTTTCCATAAGTTTCCCTACAGGCTTAGTTGGGGATTTCATTGTGCTCAGGGGAAGGGCCCTCGAGAGAATGGACTGGGGGCAAACCAACTGAGTGTGGTGGGGAAAATATGAAGGGTCATCCCCCAGAGAACCCTGCTCCCACTAGCTCAGCTTCCAGTGCCCAATGGACCTGCATGGCTGGGTTGTTATCACCCCACCAGAGACTGCCTCAGCTGGACCACACATATGGGAACATCCATCCCTCCCCTGTCATTACCATACTACAATGAGGACAGCCCCAGCTTTCCAGACCTCTTCACTGCCCACCCTGCTACATCCTCTTTAATCCTTCTGTCCCTGGCAGCTGCTGGAGCAGCCTACAAGTAAGCTCACACTGCTTCCAGCCTTCCCAGAAGCAAACCAGCAGCTCAAAATGGGTTGAAGATGACCTTCTCCTTTCACTTTTGATCCCCTCTGCTTCAGGGGGCAACAGCCCTTATAAGTTTGTACCACTCCAGTGCCAAGCTGCCACCAGTCATGGAGGGATGCCAAGCTGCAGGCAGCCAAGAGCTGAGTGTAGCTGGCATGATGGGGACATGTCCAACTTTTTAGGGTGCCTTGCTCCAGTCCTGCAGTGCCCCTGTATGCAGCCAAATCTCAGCTGCTGGGCTTCAGGAGCAGGGATGCAAGGAAAGGGTTAACTCGTTCTTGCCTCAAAGAAGTCTGAGATTTATTTCACTGCCAGAGGGAATATGATTAAGAACAACAAATTTTTAAATCATCATTAACTACAGCAGGCTGGAAGGCATGGGGTGCTAGCAGCATGGACAGGGTGGTATAGGCCCCCTGGACTGGGCCCTCCAGGGAAAGCTGGGCTGGGGGGGGACGACAGCAGCTGGAGAGTGGAGGGGGGGGGGGGGTGCTGGGGAAGATGCTGGGCACAAAGCACTGGGGACGACCCCCTCAACCCAAATAAGCCTTATCAGCTGCCCCACAGAGGTGTGAAGCTCTCTTGTGCCACAGGGTGAGGGGCTCACCTTCTCCCCTTGCCCCAGCCCTTGGCTCATCCTGGCTGCCCAGGAGGGTGGGCAGAGCCACCAGGGCCATTGGGCCTTGGCATGGCACCCCAGCTCCGCTCTACATGACAGGGTGGAAGGAGACACCTGGGAAACTAGATCACTACAAAAATTTTTGCTTTTTAAAACTACAACAAAAACCTTAAAAAAAAAAAAAAAAAACCAAACAAAAAAACCCCCACCCCCTCCCCCCACCCTTCCCAAAATCTAAAAAATACTTTTTTCTGCATCTTGCAGGAGAGCGGCTGGGCTGGGGCCAGGCATGGGCTCAAGAGCCCTGGGCACATGTGGCTTCAGAGGGTGCAGTGAGGCCTGCCTCCAGGAGAGGTCAGAGGGGGGCCAACACTACGGGGACCAGTAAGCTCACATGACAGGGAAGGGCTGGGAGCATCTGCAGAGAGCAGGCACCATCCCTGGACCAGGCTCTCAGCCAATTGCACCTCAAAAGCCCCACACATCAGCCCAGCAAGCAGAAGCAGGGCTGTGCCTGTGTGAGCCCAGGGTAAGGGGGGCTGCCCCAGAGCAGCAGCCCACCTGCAGTGAGCCCACAGCCCCTGGTTCAGTGGCCGCTGTTACTCATGGAGAGCCCAGGCTGCAGCGCTTGTGGGAACATCTCGGCTTTGTGGAAGGTCGGCATGTAGACAGAAGGGGAGGGTGCCAGGCTGTAGCCCTGGGATGTCACTGGGATGGGCAGAGTGGAGGGCACCAGGGGCTGGTTCATGTCATACATCATCCCCTCTGCCTCGTTGCTATAGGGCAGCAGCAGCCGTTTGCCTTTCTGACGCCGGTTGCAGAACCAAACCCGGACGACCTGTGGAAAGGGAGACAGAGGAGGTTAGGGGGTGACCGAGGCACACTGTGGGGGGTGACAAGGAGACTCTTCTGCTGGTGGCATCTCCACAGCACCCCAACCTGCCAATGCAGCCTGTCACAACTCCTTGCTAGGGTCAGCTCAAACAAACTTCAGCCATGACCACTTTCCCACTGCTTTCAGAGTTGAGAGATTACAAAAATGGCAAACGTTAAATAGGAAAGATTACAACAAATCGAAAGAAAGGTTCCTCTCCAAAGGCTGATGGCATAGCCAGATGAAGCCAATACGCAAACTTGTATTATTAATGGGTTGTGGTTTGTCTCTCTTCTGGTGTACTTCCACTTCAGAAGGAAAACATCATAACTTTCCACGTGGGCTCTTGGGATCAAAAATCAGCTTCTTTGGAGATGATTTAGTATCAAAGGATTCCTTTTATAGGATTACTTTCATATATTTATGTACATATATACTAACACAGATGCCTGTAGTTGGGTCTGGGAACTATTTCTGCCTCTCTTAAGTTTTAAATATTTAATCTGTGAACAAAAGTCTCCTCTGGAACCAAGTGGGTTTTTCTTTTTCATATATATCCTAACTGTCTGGCAGAGGTAAAGGACAGTTGTTTACATCTCTCCATGGGTATTTCATTTTTGCTCTGAGCTAAAGTATCAAACTGGCAGGTGCTCAGGAGCTGGCACTATTTGGGCACCCATCCTCCCTACCCTCCCAACCTACATCTTTATCCAGGTTGAGGTCCTCAGCGATCTGGGAGATCTCCTGGGGACTGGGCTTCACACACTTGCGGAAGAAGCTCTCCAATGTCCCTTTCACGTTGGTCTCAATGCTGGTCCTGCGTTTTCTCTTCCGGGCTTGGGCCAGTACTTGCTCTGCATTGCACATCTGGGAATAAAAGAGGGAATATGTTTGGTTACCAGGTGGAAGAGTCTCCAGCATGTGTAGCCGGCTGCAGAGCTTGGGGCACAGATTGTGTCCCTGTGACTCTCCACTGAGCATCACTCCACTGTTTCCAGGGTCCCAGCACTGCCAGCAGTGAGGCTGGACACATCTTTCTGCATTCCCCCCCTGGTTCCCCAGGGAATAACAAGCTGCACATTCAGTCTCTCTGAGATTCCAGCAGGACACAGCTACTCCAAAATAGGAGCTGCCACAATCACAAAGTGTCTGCAGGGAGATTGGGCTTTCTTTCCCAGCCTGGCAGAAGATGATACCCCGTGGTTTGCCCTCAAGCCATGCAGCAAGATTGTGCTGTGGCACAAGATGCCTTCAGTTCCCCTCTTCTCTCCCTGAAAGCACGTGGGAGAGGGAGGAGAATCTGTGGTTTCAGGGCTTGCAGGTACCAGACTCCCAGCCCCCTCAGCCCTGCACCTCTTGCATGTTGTCCGTGTTCTCTGCCTCGTTGAGCCAGCGCTGCAGCAGCGGCTTTAGCTTGCACATGTTCTTGAAGCTGAGCTGGAGTGCTTCGAAGCGGCAGATGGTCGTCTGGCTGAACATCTTCCCTGTGCGGGCAAGGTAGGCAGGACATTACACAACACATGGCTTCCCTCACCAGCGGCTCCCCAGGATCACCACCCCCAAGCTTGCCCTGTTCCTGGGAGACCGGGAAAGGCATTCTCCCTGTTCCTTCAGCAGGGATTTAAAGCCCTGAAACACGTCTCAATAAGCAACTGTAGCCATTTTAAACCAGTTCCTTGCGAGCTCGAACCCTCCAGCTCACCCCAGATCTGGAGATACCCGGGACTGGTGCTTGGTATCTCCTTTGCAGGTCGTTAAAGAGCAGAAATCATTAGCCCAGGTGATTCTAAACCCTCTCCCGGCCCTCTCCCTTCCCACCGGCTGTGGGGGAACGCAAGGACCCTCCCCCGACCCCTCACCGTAGAGGGTGCCCAGCGCCAGCCCCACGTCAGCCTGGGTGAAGCCCAGCATGATGCGCTTATGCTTGAGGTCCTTGGCGAACTGCTCCAGCTCTCCTGAGGTTGGCGCATCCTGGCAGGAGCAGAAAAGACACTGAGAAGGGACAACTCGCACCCAGGGTCCAGTGTCTGTCGGGGTCCTCGAAGGACAGCGGCAGAAGAGGGTTCGGCTGAGCCCTCGGCAGCATTGACACCGACCAGGCTTACACAAGACCCACTCCGACCACGCACACTGCTCAGCTCGACCCAATCTGGCGCGGCGGCGGCCAAGCACAAGGGCACCAAGAGCTCCTGTTCTGCCTCAACATGCACTGGAAACGTTCCCTTTTGTCCTCTGGCTCGCGCCCTCCTGGCCTGGCCAGAGGCAGCAATGTGGTCACATTGGCTGAGTCCCAAATTTGCCCCATTCTCACTCATCCCACGACATGTGCGCACGGGGACGTTCTATTCTCCCGTGGCGTGGGCCACTTCCCCATAGCTCTCGGGCTGAGGCAGCCTCTCACCAGCCGCTCTGCCGCCTGTGTCCGGAGCAGGGAAAAGACTCCCATGAAGAGAGGGACAAAAGCGCCCGTGAGCCCCGTGGGATTTAAGCACCTCTTTGCCACCAGCAGGCTCTTCCATTCTGGCAGGCGGCTACCCAGGCGCTTCCCACCTTCTTGCCGCGCAGCCTTCAGCCTCTACGGGGGCATTTCGAAGCCTTAAACCCACTTCCTACGTTTCCAGAGGGGTTTCAGGTCTTTCAGGAATTTTTTCTGTCACTGAGTCACAGCTATTAGCTTCTGGCGTAAATCGGCACTGGTAAACTCAGAGCATCCCTCCCACGGAGGAGGGATGCCGTCCTACATCGCCGTCCCGCAGCTAGAAAACGCCATTGATGACCACTCCCCACCCAGCGTGGCCGGTTGCGGCCCGAGGACACACACGCATCGATCCTGGCGGCAGTGCGAATCCTCCCACCTCCATCACGGACCAGCCCTCGGGATCGGCCGCCGCCGCTGTCCCCGGGGCGGACTCGCGATACGTCAACAATGAGAAATATTAAAAACTAGCGCAAACCACAGTCGTACCTGGAACCACCTCTACTTCCCCCATCTTTCTCCCGCCTTCATCCCTGGCCTGTCTCTGCCCCAGCAGACGGTGGCCAGGGACGCAGCCGACCGAAGGAGACTGACGAGGCTGGCTAGGAGCCCTCGATGAACGCGAGGCGCGGCCCCGAGTATTACGCCTGAGCCGGCCTTCGGCACTGCAACCCGGAACGGCCCGGCCGCATCGCGCAGGGGAAGATGCTCTCCCGAGTTCCCAAAAACCCCTATCTTATCCCAAAGCAGCCTCCCCAAGGCTCCCCCCTTGCGGAGAGTCTGACACATTCGGGATGAGCGCCAGGTCACGGCTTCTCCCGGGGGCACCCGATGGTGGGGCCGGACAGGTGGCACCGGCAGGGTCTCGGCGGTACACGAGACCAGCCGGGCAGCTCCTACCGACGGGGCGGCGAACCGCGGGTCCGGATGGGGAGGAAAGCCCCAGGGACACACCGTGTGAGGACGGTGGTAGCGGGGCAGGGAAGCCCGCCCCATCCCCGTCCCGTCGGGTCTCACCTCCTCACCACTGTCGCTGGAGTGTCCGCCTTCGCTGGCAGCGCCGCTGGAGCTGCCGCTGCTACCCAGCCCCGAGGGGCCGCCGGAGCACGGCTGCAGAGCGGCAGGGCAGAGCTGGGGGCCAGGGAAGGCAGGGGCGGCCGGGCCAGGGAAGGGCGGCCCGGGCAGGGCGGTGGGGCCGGAGGGCGCTGGGCCGGCCCAGGGCCAGGCCGGGCCGCAGCAAGCGGCGGTGCGAGGCTCGGGCTCGGGCTGGCTGCAGGGCCGGCCCGGGCGCGCCTCCGTCTTGGCGGGCGGCGCGGGGGCGGGCGGGGGCAGCCAGGCGCGGGCGGGCGGCGGGTCCCGGGCAGGCTCGGACTCGGCTGTGGCGGCGAAGGGGAAGAAGAGCGGCTGGGCGGGCGCCCCGTCGAAGCTGCCACGGGGGAAGGGAGGTCCGGCGTCGGGCAGGAGGCCGAAGGGGGCGGCCGGCAGCCCCCCGTCCGGGCTGAACATGCTGCCCGCCGCCCGCTGCCCTAGGGCTCCATGCGGGGGCTGCCGGCCGCTGCCTCCTTGCTGCGGCGCCGCCGGGGCCTCTGAGAGTGGCGGGGCCGGGCCGGGCCGGATGGAGATGGGCCCCGGCCCCATTGGACCCCGCATCGGTGGGTCGGGCGTGAACTTGATCCCCCAGGGGGGCGGGGGGCACGGAGGGAAGGTGCGATAGGAGGGGGCTGCGCCAGTCCGCACCCATCGCCGGCGGGGAGGTGGACGGGGCGGCCCCGATGGAACAGGGAGGGCGAGGACACCAATACTGCCGGAGGGCCTCTCCTCCGGTCCCGAGGGACTCGAGGACACCCACGTCCCTCGCACCCCTCCAGCTCCACGCTGTTCGGGGAGCACCGCGCCAGTGTTAGGGCAGCAACAGCCGCGGAGTCTTCCCCAAGCGCTAGCCTAGGCAAGAGGAGCCTGGGCAAGAAACGGGATGGCTTTGGGGAGCTATTGGCATGAACCGGGGTCAGGGGCTGGTGTGAGGGCAGCCTATCCAACTGCGGCAGCCACTTGTCCCCAGTACAGAGGACAAGCCGCGCGATGCCGGTGTCATCGTGCAGCAGCAGGGATGGTCCAGGGCTTGACCATCACAAGCCCCTCTTGATGCCTGGTCTTTTTGACCGAGCCTTAGCTCCTTGGGGAGCATGGACAGAGTCGAGGCTCCCAGGGCCCTTTACAGTCTCACCATTCCTCTCCCGTTCCTCACTCTGCAGAGAAGGGCTGTGATTCAAAGAAGTGTGTCTGTCCCTGGGGTCCCAGCGCTCGGGGTATGCTGCCAGGGAAGGAGTTGCAGCCCCGACTGTCGTGTCCATCGGCTCCACAATGAAGCACGATATTTTCTCTATCTTAAAGACTTTCTCTTCACAATGGCGCTACCAGGGCTGGCTCCCTTTTCCTGCCCTCCTGGTTCAGCACCCGATCCTGACCCTGCCATCACATCAGCCTCTGCTTGGCTCTGCCCGATGCCAGCTCCTGCCCACGGGCAAGTACCAGCAGCGTGGGCACCCCTTCACCTCAGCTGGAGCAGGACGAAGGCTGCTCCTGCCAGCACCCCCGTGATCCCACCTGGTGCAAGGCAGGGAGTGATTCCCTCTGCCGACACTGCTGCCTGTTTATTAACCCGGATTACCGGGAGCTGCTGCCGTCTCGCACTAGAGATATGGCGAGGAGATAGGCTAGAGCAGCCTCCCTTGCGGCGGGATGGGAATGGGACTGTGGGCGGGGGAACTCGGGGAAGGTGCTTGATGATGTTTATGAAGTACTTGCTTTGGCTCCCGAGGCGGCTGGAGCCCAAGGACTGACACCCAAGGAGAGTTGCCCTTGCCAGAGGGCTGGCATCCAGGGACTGGTATCTCGGGACTGGTATCCACAATGCCAGCAGCAGCCCCTAGCCCAACACATGGCACTCCTGCATGTCAGGGGAAGTGGAACAGCTAAGCTTCTTGATGATATTCCTCTAAGGAAAAAACCGGTCCGGTGGATCAGCTGGAATTAATGCCTACTTCTGATGCCTGGCAGGACATGTACCAGGCTGCCTTCCTGACTGTGCCACACTGCTCCAGCAGGGAGGGCAGCCCCAGGAAAGTGAACTAAGGATTCAAAAACCTTGTCAGCGGGGACATGGGCAGCCCTGAGTGAGCCCTGTGGCTTCTGGACTTCGGGGATCCCATGCCTAGACTGGTGAAGCACCTTCGCCAGCAGGGGCTGGATTCAATCTGCAAAGGGACGACCTGGACCGTGCTGCTGGGGATGCAGGAGCCAGCGTTATGCAGGCACACCTGCTCACTGCCTGCTGTGCTCCTGCCTGCCCCACTGCCAGCGGGCAGAGGAAATGTCTCTGCGGGACCCTGATGGCAGCCATCAGCCCTGCTCCTCCCAGGCTCCTGCTTCGGCCCAGGGTTTCAGAAGCTCCTTGGCTGGGCAGTAACTCCCTTTCCCTTTGATTTATTGTTCCCGGGCTGGACCCCCTCCTCCTGCCAACCTACTTTGTCTCTCCATCCCCCCGGGAAGCCTCCAAGGCCCCCCTCCCCCCCTCTGCCTCTCCTTTTCCCCCCTGGCCCTCAAACGCATTCCTGGTCCTTTCATATACAGACGGAGGGGAAGGGAGACGTTGACTTTGAACTGGCCCCTTTGTAGGCGCGGGGCCCATTGTGGCGGTGATGGTTTTAGCTGGGGGATGTGGAAGGAGTCAGTGGGGTTTCTCCGTGTGTGCCCCCCCCCCTACATTTCAATGATTTTGGGTGATTTGGGGGAGGCTATGTGATGTTATTGTGTAGGGTCTTTGAGCACCAGTGACCACGTCTCTTCTGCCTGCTCCAGAGGAGATGGATAGATGCATCCTTCTATCAGCTCATATCTGGAACCTACTGGTGTTCCAGGCTTGGCCAGGCTCTGTCTAAGGCAGCCAGGGATTGGTGGGATCCTGCTAAGAAAATAGGAGCAGAAAGAAATGCATCTGCTTTACTGGCTGGCTGAGATGGCAGCAGGCTGGAGAGGGCTTGAGCGAGAGAGATTTACATCTGCTCATCCTCCCTTTGCTAAGTGTGCTGGTGTGGCACTGATGCTTGGGATTTTAAGAGAGTGGATGAGCATGGGTGATGTTTTATTCACGGTCAGGACACTCTTTTCTGTGGCAGGTGATGGAAAGGCCAGTGGGGCTGTGCTGGATACTCCTGAGTTGCCCATGGAAGGAGGGCTGCAGTCCTGCACGCGGTGGGTCAGGGTGATGGGGCCACTCCAGGATCATTTAAGGAGGACTGGACAGGGGTCTCATCTCCAGAAATCCCATGTCTGGAGGAACACCAATCTGCTCCTTGTCAGCACAGCTTGTTGGGCTGCAGCTGGCCTGGGAGGACAGTATGGAGTCAGTACTTCCAAACCTGGCCCAGGGGAAGATCACAGAGGGTATTTTGGTCCAGTTCTGTCCCCTTATTACAAAGGCTGTAATGTGTAACCTACAGCAGCACAGTGCCTGAACACACAAGTGGGCTCACCCTATTGTGTTACTGCTGGGAGAAATGAGGTGGGGGCTGAAGGCCTTGGATGTCTGCAGCACACGTGTCCTGTCCTTGGACAAATGACTCTTCCATGCTTGGTGTGTAATAGGGGCAGGGATTCCCAGGGGACGCAGGGCTCCAGTGGCAACCGTGCCCGGAGCGAGGGAGTTTTCCCTGGCAGAACATTCAAGTTTTACTATAAGCTAGAGCTTCCCAAAATGTCTGGATGTGCTCCAAGGGAGATTGCTGTGTTGTGGGAGCAAAGGGAGGACAAATTTGGGGACCTCGGCAGAGAGGAGTGTGTTCGAGGCTGGGTTTCCCCAGGACTGAGCCCTGGGGGCATCTCGGGTTATTTGGGGTGTGCATCGCCCAGGGGTGCAGCTGGAGACCCCCATGACAGAAGCATCCTGGGTGGGTGCTTTGGCGGTGAGTCAGCACCCACCTCGGGCTGCCGAAACCAGGAGAGATGGTATCAGCCTGATGGGAGGGCTGGCGTGATCAAAGGAGCTCGGCTGCACACAATGCAGGGACTCGATAGCCCTTATCTGTCATCCCCGAGGTGCGAAGGGCCCTGGGGGCGAGGGGCGGAGGGGAGAGAGTTCTGGGTGCTGCAGGGCTAGGTGCGGGGGCTCCCACCCGACCTCTCGCCGGAGAAACCTCTCCTGGCAAATACTGGGAGACAAGAAAATTACCCCCGGTTCTTTATGTGCCTGGGAAAACCCTTGGGAAAGGTTTGGACGCTCCTCCAGCAGCAGAAGCAGGATGGTTGCTCACTGTTCCCTAGAGAAGGTTTGGGGACCCACAGCGTCCTCCCTCCTTGTCCCCTTGTCCAACCCCACTGTCGAGAGGAGCCCCCCCCAAGCCGCGGGCCCCACACCACACACTCGCATGGGTCTCAAACATGGTTGTTTAATAAAATCTCCTTTTAAAAGAACTACAATTCATACAACAACGACGAGAGGTGTGGGGAGAGTGGCAGCAGCCCAGGGGAGGGGGAGCACAGGACATGGGGACAGAATCTGTGCCATGGTGGCCTCCGTCAGCCACCCTGCCAGGGACAGGGATGGTCCCACGCCACCACCACTCACCAGCACATCCCTGCCACTGCTGCCTGCCCTGCCCATGCCTGCCCGAGTGTGCAATGGCTCCTGTGAGAACAACAGGTCACCTGTGGCAGTGACAGTCCACAACAGGGTCTGGACATGAAGCCACACCTGTGCAAAGTAACCCAAACCCCAAATCCTGTTCTGGACCTTCCACTGGAGGGGTTCATGGCCTATGCACCTGGGAGAGTTTGAGGAGCAGCACTGGGCTCCAAGCAAAAACATGTTGGTGACAGCTGGTGAGGCTGGACACAGGCAACAAAGAGGTGCAGGGAGTGTCTGAGGCCTGAGAGGTGCCCGGGATGGAGCAGTGGAGACTGTCGCCTGCTACAGAGGGATGCTCAGAGAACACACAATGCCAGGCTCCACAGGGATGCTGCCAGGGCATGGGCTCTGTGGGGTTTGAAGCAGCACAGCAAAGCCCCCATGCCTTGGCTACCCCTCTCAGCCATCCCAGCTCTCTCCAGTCCTGTTCCTTCCTCCCCCACAGCCACATAGGCTTAAAAACAAAACCTTGAACACTTTTTCTGAGCTTTTACCTCACTGAGGCCTCTGGTAAGAGAGAGCCTATCCTCTGCCAGCACAGACTGATGTGGGCTCCCAGGCCACAGTGGCACTGGGACTGTCCATGTCTCAGGGGACCTGAAGCCCAGCACGCCTAAAGGGGTCAGAGCATAGGGCAGCATCTGAATGAGCATCCTGGGGAGTGATGCCAATGCCTGCTTAAGCTGCTCCTGCTCCTGCCATTGGCTCCTAGAGCACTATCCTGCTGCCAGGAGCTGCCCAGGCTGGGATGGAGGAGGCAGAATGGGCACTGAAGCCCTTAGTGATGCCACCTCCTCCAGGAAAAGGCTCCATCCCTGGCAGAGGGGCTCTGGGCAGGCTGGCAGCCCTGATGCCAGGCATGAGCATGCCCAGCCCTCCTGGCCCTCTCCTACTTTCTGGCCCTCTCTCTGGCTCCTTCCCAGCTGCTGTGTATCAGCCTAGCTGCAACCGGGGCAGCAGCCCCCTCCTCAAAGCCAACCACAGAGGGACAGTGCCGCAGTCCCCCCTCACCCCCCAATTTTTGTGTCAAGGCAGCTGCCCCCTGCGCCTGCGAGAGCTGTGAGCGAAGGGCAATGCAGGGACGCGATCACAGCAGCAAAGAGGACAAGGAGGCTGGAAACGGGGGCGATCCCCCCCCCATAGCTGTTAGTGGGTGTTTATTGGGCAGGCGTTGAACAGTCTGGCAGCGCGGGGTCAGGTCCAGGTCCCTCGGCCCAGCTGTGGGTGCCCCTCCAGCACGGCCACCCCGCCGGGCACAGCCGCGGGCACAGCGGGCACAGTCTGTAGCAAGCTCGGGAACAGGAGATGGGATGGTTACTGGTGCGACTTGGGGTTGGAGGGGTGTAAGGAAGAGTCGTCAAACAGCGGGTTTCTCACTTCCATCTCTCCGGTCTGCCGTGGTGGAGGGAGAGGGATGAGGGAAGAAAAAGGCGGGAGGTCAGAAAACAGCTGGGATTCAGCTGTCTTATCCCAAGGGGTTTGGATCTGAGCCCCAGCCCGACAGGGAGGAGAGAGAAGGGGAGGGGGGTGACCTAGGGGGCTGCGATGGATGACCAACACCAGGACTCCCATCACTCTGTAAAGGTGGTGCCTCCTTGGCAGGAGGGGATGGGGTGGGATAAAACCCAAGGACTTGGGTGGAATGGGACCCCAGGGCAGCAGTCCTAGCCTGGCTGGCAGGAATAGAGTTCCTTGCTCAGACTGGGGACCCCAGGATGGGTCCCCCAGCACGGCTGGCAGGAATGGGGTGGTCTGCCCAGACTGCCTGCCTGCCATCAAGTGCCCTTTAATGGGCCTGTAAAGACCCACTGATGACCCTCGATCTGGGCCCTGATGGCTGCGCTCTGCAGCTATTACCATGTAAAAGGCTCCTCTTGTCCCTTTGTACTCTTTGTACCCAGGGCTGTTAAGAGCTGCCCTTCCCCAAAGTCCCCTGCTAGCCAGGAACATCCTCTCTGCCTGTGAATGGTCACAGGTCTTCGCTCCAGGCGTTGGGACGGCACAAGGACGAGCCTCCCTAGCCCCGGTGCCCAGGAGTGGTGCCCATGTCCCTGTCACCACAGGGATAGTGGGTCAGGTGTGCCAAGGGCTGCTCTAGTTCTCTGCTCCCAGGGAAAAGCCTTGTACCAGGACATGCACTCCTGCCCACTGGAGAACTTCAGTGGGAGCTGACCAGGGACATGGGTGGAGCAGAGGGGTTGGACCACCTCAAGGGTTGATGAAGAACACGTGGAGAAGGCTCCTCACACAGAAGTGCACATCCCAGGCACATGTTGGACACCCCCACATGCACAGGAACCCCTGGCCCTCCTGCACCCACATACCGGAGCCAGCCCAGGGCACTCATACACGGTGAAGTCTCCATCCTCATTCTCCTCATCAGATGATGCCGAGTCTGGCAGCTTGGGCTCCTCTTTATGCCTGGGGGGAAGAAGATGTAGAAAGGAGGTGAAGCCCAATGGGATGATTAGGAAGATGAATGGCAGGATACAACACGCTGTCTGCTTCCAGGCTGCTTACTTTTCCAGGGAGAGCATCTGCTGCTTTTGGTGCTGGTAGTGGTACATTTGGGCACTCTGAGCCAGCGTCTTGTCCCCGGGCTGTGGAGAGAGCAGGAACAGCTGTGGAGATTGGGCTTTGGAGGGCCCCAGCCTGGCTGGTGGGGGGCCTCCACCATGTGGGAATCCCTCCAGCAGAGCACTGGGGCCCGAGTGCCAAACATCCCACAGAGAGGGACACGGGCACCTTACCGAGATCTTGTCATAGGGCAGGGGGCTGGCTACTCGCTGGGCTGAGTAGTCTGCTTTCTGTGCCAGCCTGACCTCCTTCTGCAGCCTGCCGGGAAGGGGAATTGGAATCAAGGAATCACTAAGGTTGGAAAAGCTTTCTAAGATCAAGTCTAACCATTAACACAGCACCGCCAAAGTCCACAACTAAACCATGTCCCCAGGTACCACATCCGCATGTTTTCTGAACACTATTAGGGATGGTGACTCCACCACCTCCCTGGGCAGCCCTTTCCAATTCCTGACCACACTTTACGTGAATCTTCCCTAATATCCAACCTAAACTTCTCCTGAGACAGCTTGAGGCCTTTTCCTCTCATCCTGTCCCTTGTTCCCCAGGAGCAGAGCCCAACCCTCCCCTGGCTGTCCTCTCCTGTCAGGGAGTTGTGGAGAGCACAAAGGTCCCCCCTTGAGCCTCCTTTTCTCCAGGCTGAGCCCCTTTCTCACTCCCTCAGCTGCTCTTCATAAGACTTGTGCTCCAGACCCTTCCCCAGCTCCATTCCCTTCTCTGGACATGCTCCTGCCCCTCAATGTCTTTCCTGCCATGAGGGGTCAAAAACTGAACCTAGGATTTGAGGTGCCTCACCGGTGCCCAGTGTGGAGTACAATGACTTCTCTAGTCTACCCTAGAGAACTGACCCTTGGAGGGCCAGCCCTGTTCCCTGTGATGGCACCATGACAGGCACAGTCACCTCCATCCCGTAGGGCCTGGGCACAAGGCACCAGCGTGCTGGCAGTGTCAGGACCCAGCGCCACAGTAACGCCGACACCAGGTGCCACCTGCTCCCAGGAGCCTGCATCTGGCATGGGGTGTCTCACTACTGTCCTCCTGCCCTGGCCAGCTGATGCCACAACATGGGGAGACTGGCATTGTCACTCTTCCAGTCCCTCATGCCTGGGAAGCATGGGAATACTGGTGGTGTCCCTGGGCACAGGGACAGCGAGGCACCGTCAGCAGCCCCAGCTCACCTGCACCAGCAGATGGCTGCCACGATCAGTGCTGAGATCCCGGCCACTGTGCACATCACGATCAGCCCTGCAGAGGTGGAGAGGACAGCAAGGGACAGCAGGTGAGCTGGCAGCATGGTGACACCAGGCCATGTTTCCCCGGTGAGGGTGTGAAACCCCTTCCTCTGAGTCCCAGGGTCTCACCAAGCACTATGTTGTCATTTGCAGGGATGGGGGACGCCTCCACTGGGTACTTCTGGACTGTGGCAGTGGTGGGGAGGGTGGTGGCTGCCATAGTGCCAGTGGGACCCTGCTGCAGATGCCCCCCTCTCAGCCCACTGGCCACACGCTGTCTGCTGACGTTGGGCACCAGGGTGGCTGTGGAAGAAGACACAGTGCTGAGCATAGCTCCAGAGGGGCAAACTTGCCTGGGGTGCAGGGTCTGGCTGTCATGGGGTCCCTGGCACCGCTGGGAGCAGGGAGTGAGCACTTACTCCTGGGTCTGCCATCCTGTAGCGGGTGGTGGCGAGGAGCCTCCTGCTTGGCCAGCACATCTGCGAGAAAATCAATTTCTGCCTCCAAGCTGGGAACGGAGGAGCGTCCTACGGGAGAATGGCTGTGAGATGGGCACTGTGGGGTGCAGCCGTGTGCCCACCCCCAGGGTCAGACCAGTACCCCCGAGAAGGGGCTCCTGTCCCAGCTCCAGCAAACACAGGTGGTGTTCAGTCTGAGGCTCCTCAGACACAGCTCTCCGAAAGCTGGGCCCCAGGACCCGTGTGTATCCTTGCTGCTTTCGGTGGAATTTTCACCCCACAAACGCAGGAGGATCAGGAGCAACAGCATCTGCCCTTGTGGGAGAGGCAGCAGGTCCTGCAGATTCTGTGAGAGGGCAGGGTGCCAGCACCCGTGTGCAGGACTGGTGTGCAGGACCTGCCCTGTGTCCCTGTCCTGGGGTCACACAGCAGTCCCGAGTAAGGAGGGATGGGAGCAGTCCCGATGAGGAGGACAGATACTCCTCAGCTGCCCTGCTGCCTCAGGGGTAGCTTCAGCACAGTGAGTTGCAGTCAGGGGACATCTGAACACTGGTGTTCACCTCAAATTGTCCTTTATGGCCCAGGGTGGCTGGACCCACCTCAGAATAGTGCTCAGCTCGGCTGTTCAGCAGACCATGGGAGCCCTTGCTCCAGTAGAGGGCTTGGTTCCTGCCCAGTGCCTGGTGGGATGCAGTTCCTTTGGGGAGGGGCAGGGGTGCCCTATGCAGCAAGGGATGTACCCCCAGTGGCTGGCCCCAGCAGCAACTTACAGGTGGCTGTCCAAGCCCATGCCCCAGCACAGTGCTCACAAGGGACATTTACCTCTTAGAGGGCTCCTGCAGCATTAGGCACAGGCAGGACTCCCACTCTGGCCTGGAGTTGCCCACCCACGAGGTTACAGCATTGCAGCAAGAGTGGAGTTGCTCTTCTCAGGCTCATCAAACAGAGTCCAGTTCTGACACTCACCACTGCTTTTAACAGGATTAAACTCAACTTCAAGGGCAGTAGATATCCCTGTCCCAATCTCAATCCCCACCCTATCCCTGCTTCCTTTGCCCATATTCAGACTGTCCCCTCAGGGAAGCCCTGGGGGCTAAATCCAGACACACAAAGGCAAGGTGGTACTGGCAGCTTGATTCTCAGATAATTCAAGGTTATAACAAGGTTACATCTCCTCTGGAATCTGTCCTCATATCCAGTGTTTGGAAATAAACCCTGATTCCCTCTGGAGCTGTGTACAAAGGCCATCTTGCTGCCCCATGACTCAGAGCCACATGAGCGAAAAAAACAATTTAAAAGGGGGACACTCTTGCTTTAAAGAAAAGCACCAAGAGTCACTGTCCTCACATGTGCTGCCCCTGTGCTGGTGTTGGATGTGATGTGGCTGGAAAAAAGAAAAAAAAAAAAAAAGTTGAATAACTTTTAAGCAGCTGCCAGGTCCTCAGAGTCTCCCATCCTGTGGGAGTGTGTGAAGTGGCACATGGGAAACTGAGGCAGCAGTTTGGGGTCCCAGCATTGCTGCAGTGCCTGGGCTGTGCCACTTACCTGCACTAACCAGGTTTATCATCAAATTCTCTTCTAGTGGTTAAAAGCTGCCCACCTCCCATTCTGTGTGGCAGCTAAACCGCCCCCAATGATGCTACAGTTGCCACCACACATTTGAGGGCAGTGAGGGCTGGGTCCTGCCAGGCATTGTGGGTGTGTGAGATGCTGGCCCTGAGCTGCTCCAGGGAACAGGGGGCTGGAGTGAGCCCCAGCTCCTGTCTGATTGCCCCAGGAGCGGGAGCAGAGATGCTGGAGAGGAACACGGTCCAGGCAGGGCATGGACACATACAGGACATGCACAGGGGCACTCAAGGGTGCAGGCAGGGCTTGTGCAGGGTGTGGGTGCCCCCTCATGGTAGCTGCCACCACTGCTGCAGCAGGATGGCATGGCCAGGCTGACATACAGTCCCCCTAAGCCCCTCTGGTCTGGCCCTGGCCTTTCCTCAGAGCTTCCACCTCCTCAGTGCTCAACTCTGGGACACACACCTCCCCTGGCAGTTTGGGGAAACAGGGACCAAGGAGGGACATATGTGGCTTCTGCCCTGGACTGAGGAAACCTCTGACTGACAGAGTCCACAGGAGGGCACAAATTCCTACACATCCACTAATTTCTACAGTCCTGCCCCAGGATGGCTGATTTCCTCATTGGTGCTGGCAGCACAGCAAGCAAGGAAGGAGGAACCCCCATATCTCTGAGCTGAGGCCCCTTTTCTCAAAGTGCTTCCTGCAGCCCAGTGGGGCTCCATGCTGGTCAAGCAGAAGCAGGGATGAGACCCACTATCTCAAAAGCACATCACTCAAAGCCATCACAGCACAGACACATGCAGCACCATGGTGCATGCAGGATTTTGGGGGGCCCAGAGCTCTGTGCAAGACAGCAGCAGCCAGGTGCAGCCAGGCAGCTGTGGGATGCACGGTACCCAGATTCCATGCAGCCCATCTCACGTCTGCGCTGATGCTGTGCCAGGTATGCTGAGACCCCTATACATAATGGCAGGAACATACCACTCACATGCATCGCCCTCCTGAGACCCCAAAAGGTGCTTTTTACCCCAAAAAGCTGCTCTCAGGAGAGGATCCCTGGCTCCTGCCAGGAACTGTGGGGATGGCACAGTGGCAGGATCCCAGGATCGGAATCACCAGCAGTCACAAGTGGCTCAAGGATGTGTAATCCTTTAAAGGGGCTGCCTAGGTAGCAAAAAGGCTGCATGGGTATCCCCTTCAAAAGCTTAGGCATCATTGGGCTATGGCAGCCCCCTGTTTGCCTTGCATCTCCCCTTAAATGCAGTTATCAAAGCCCCTCTTCATCCTCACAGCCTTCTCTGGTGCTGCTACCAGACGAAGGTACAGGCAGAATGAGAAAGCCCCCATGGAAAAATAAATGGTGCCTGCCTCCCTGACAAGAGGAGCTGGGCATCCTCAGGATGCTAAAACAGAGAATTTGGGAGGGGATCCCCCTTTTTTTATTTACCACAGTCCCCACACTTTTGCTGCCACAATCTAGTGGCATTGCTTGGGACAACAGGATGGGACTGGGAGAGACCTTGGTGTCACCATCCTCCCGTGGTAGGTCCTTAGAGGATGGTACCATGGTCCTGCATCTCGCTGGGTGAGGATGCAACTGTGGCCACATCCTTCAGAAAGGAGCTGCGTTGCTATGGAGACGCTAGCGCATGTGCAGCCCTTGTGAGAGGGGAATTTGCTCTCAAGACTTCACATTAAAAAATAAACTATAAACAACTGCTAAAGCCATTCAGTGCCAGTGGATGAAGAGCCCATGGCAGCGTGCTGACTGCTGTCAAACGCCAAGTCTAGACCCTATCCCTGTGCCATCCCCTCTCATCCTCCCCAGCCATCCCTCTCATTTCAGCCAAAGGACCTTGCTTTGGGGCTCTCCCCTCTGATTTACAGGGTAATTCTCCTGCAAGGAAAGGCACTGAAGGCATGCTGGGCTCTGACATCCTCCACGTGCCCACCTGGGCTGAGCCATGGATGAAGGATATCTCCAACTGTACCCCGACAAGACCCTGAACATGCTCAAGAACACAAAGCAATCCCCCAAAACCCAAAACTCCATACCTGCATGGAGCTCAGATGCAGGGGGAGCTGCCTCCCTGGTTCAATGATCAGTGCTTGTCCATCCTGCCTGGCATAGGACAAGCCACCCTGCATGTTTTCAGAAGCTCCCCAGGAGCTGGGAACCCTTTAGCAGGAGACTTTTAGGAGCAGTGGGAGTGAAGAGCAGGTGGAGAAGGGTGGGCTAGGGGAGATGCCAATCTGTTCTGCACTCCAGAGTACCTTGCATCCAGGTGGTCCCCGGCAGAACCCGCCAGGAGCAGCCTGAGGGCGTGGCCGATCTTGGCCTCTTCCCCAGCCACAGAGGCCACTCCACTTTGTAACAATAAATAATTGTGTGGAGCCATAATTACGGTCTTAACTCATCTGTGAGATAAACCCGTGATAAGGGGGCACAGAAACAGCTCAGCCATAGCTTTCCAAGCTGCATGAAGAGTTGACTGTCACACTAAAAAAATGCCTGTGACTGGCCCCCGGCACTATCTTTGCAGCTGAACCAGGGGCACAGCTGTCAAAGCTGCACTGGGAGCACTCTTCAAGTATTCCAGCAGCAGTGGGATGGGTGAACATCAGGGGCTGCCACAGCCCCTCAGATCCCTCAGGGATGGAGCCAGGAATAACACCCAGTGAAGCCCTCAGTGCCCTGGTGTGCAGCCAGGAAGTGGTCCTGCCCATCATAACTGACTCCAGCCTGCCCAGCATGGATGCTGGGCATCACCCAAGGAGGAAACAACAGTCCTGAACCGCAGTCAAACATCTCAAACCAAAAGGAATCAAGCACTGAAACCCCAAACATCGGCACCAGCTCAGCCCTGGGATGGGTGAGGCCACGGACACCTGTTTCAGTCACCAACAGAATCAGCATAAGTCTGTGTGCTGAAAGTGGCTCCCCTGCTCCTGCAAAGCCCGAACCCTGGAACAGCCAGGCAGACCCTGGAGATGCCCAGAAGCTGCCTGTCCTACTCCTGTCCTTGGAGGTCCTGGGCTCCTCACGGTGCTGACAGAGCTACACACAGTCGTCAAAGGAGGATGCACGTAGAGCAGGATGCACACAGAGCAGGATGGGCTTCCAGCCCAAAACCACACTCCCAGCTGGGGTGAGAGGGAGAAGAGCTGTGTCCCCACAGAAATACAGCTGCCATGGAGAGAAGGAAGAGGACGGGCTACTGCTGGGGTGGGGGGCTGCCCTGAGGCACAGAACCTCCCAGAGCTGCAGAGGTGCAGGGTAGGTGTGCAGGTAGGTGTGCAGGCAGAGGCTGGAGGGTGGGTGCACCTACCATTGGGTGAGAGCTGCTTCTGGACACAGCGCCCGCGGTCATCCTCCTGGAACGGGGGCAGGCAGGGCCCGCAGGCACCCGACCCTGGTGGGCAGAACTCTCGGCGCTGTAGGGCACAATCCAGGCTCCGGGGACACGATGCTGCTGTGGGGACAGGACAAAACATCTCAGCAAGAGGAGAGGGGTCAAACATGCTCCCAGGTCTGTTGATGGCCTCTTGGAATGGGACCCAGCTGCCCCGGGCTGCCCATGGCTGCTCCTGCTGCAGTTCTTGCCTATCGACAGGCTCCATCACAGCTGCCCCTCGGCACCCTCTGCCTCCACAAAGCCATCACCAGCCGGAATGAGCCAAGAGCCTAATGACCAAGGAGTGGGACTCGATAATCTTCATGGGTCTCTTCCAACTTGAGGTAGCCTCTCACTCCATGACCTGCACAAGGCAGTATGCAGTGATGAGCATGCAGTGCCCATATTCCCCCAAGGGTCCCTAGCCCCAGGGTGACACCATCACGTGGGACACCCTGTGGGAGTGCTGCAGGACACTCTGAGCCCTGCAGAGCTGGCAGTGACCAGGATCTCCTGCCCCTACCTGCCCTGCATGGGGATACGAAATCCAACCAGCACAGACAGATGCTTGTGTGGCGACTGTCAAACCAGAAGTCCCAAACCAACTCCCCCGAAGCCTCAGTGAGGTGACAATGCTGGTACCAGCACTTAGGCTCCCATCCCTTTGGCATTCTCTGGAGAAAGCAGTGGGAGCAAGCCCTCCCTGGCACTGAACTGCACCCCAAACCTTGCTTGCAGTTTCGTGGGGCATCTCATGTTCATGTCAGCCCCAGGGAGTCTCCACTCCCTGGGTACAGGCATGAGTCTCCCAAGCTCCAGCCTCACCAACCCACTGTGCCATGGCAGTGTCATCATGGCTGGGTCTTCATGCCAGGAGGTGGACCTCCCTGGGGGACACAGGGTCCTACACAAAGCTGAGTCCTGGACCAGGTGATAGTGACAAACCATGTGCAGAGCTGGAGACAGAAACTGTGACAGGAGCGGCCAGCACTTAGGTACATCCTAAGGCAGGGGGCTGTTGGGGACACACTGGGGTCCTGGCTTTGATGGTGACACTGCTGGTCCTGTCGCAGTACAAGTGTCTTTCCCTCACAAGCTGGTGGCAGTGTGGAACAGGTGCCCCTCAGTGTACCTGCCACTCAGGCTGGGCACAAGAGCTGGATGGGGCCACAACTGGATGGGGTTGCACAGCTGGATGGGGGTGTGGTGCACAGCTGCACTACTCTGCCCCTCGCCTTGCCGTGCATGGCCACGCCCGCAGCGTTCCCGAAGGCGCAGTGGGCAGGGAGCAGGACTGTGGGGCTGCACTGGGGAGCAGGGCCAGGCTGGCAAATGAGTCACAGCAGGAGCCGGCTCCCAGCTCCGGCCCACGCACCCCGAGCAGTCCCTGGCAGCCCTCGCCGCCCACACCGGCACCAGCAGCGCACTGGCACCTGCCCGTCCCTGTGCGCCCGTGCCTGGGCACGGCAACACCGGGGACAGCCCCGCTGCACCCCACAACTGTGGGGCTGTCCTGAGCATCCCCAGCCCTGCAGCACACCAGGGCTGAGGGGGCAGCACCCTGAACACAGTTGAGAGTCTTAAACAGGATGGAACGGCCAGGACACGAATCATGATGGTTCTGTTCCCCCAGCAAGGGCGCAGGAAAGATGTCACCCCAAAGCCACACAAGCGGGATATGCGACACCCTGACTTTGTGTGGCCGTATTTCACCATCAAACTGCTCCCTGGAGGGTGCAGCTGCTACTAAGAATCCCCAGCCTCTGCCCAGGCAACTCCCCACTGTGCCTCATGAGGAAGTCACCACTTTCCCCACCTCGACTGGCACTGACAAGGGCGCAGGTACAGAAGCCTAGAAGGGGGTGCGCCCAGGGTGGGGGAAGGTGCCCACTGTGCCCATGGGACCTGGGTTTTTTGCTGGACTATTTGTTCCCCAGGGATGGTGTGGGGCTTGGCCACATGGCTGAGGGGCAATTAGTGCTTAACGGGCAAATAATCAGATGTCTAAGCACAGAAATTGGACTTGGCTCCTGGCTTCACTTCCCCAGGGTTACTCTCAAGGCCGCTCTGTTTAAAAATCGAGGCAGGAGGAGGCTGTGGCACTGTGCAGCCTCAGGCTGGGGACACACCACAGCCCCGAGGGGCACTGGGGAACACACCTGTAGGGGCCCCTGTCTGTGCCATAGGGTCATGGAAACACTTCCTCCCAAAACAGGTGCTGCCAAAAGCTGATCACTGGTGCAGGAGGTCACCCCATTGTGGGTCACCCCACTGCGCCAGACATCGATAAGACCCTCAGAGCCACCTTGTGAGGAGAGACGGGGGTGGAGCCCCAAGCCACAGTCGAGCAACTGGGTAAATAAAGCCCAGGCTGGATCCCAGTGAAGGCTGTTATCTCTGTTTGAGGAACGAGCCGTGCTTGCCCAGCTGTCATTGGCTGCAATTCAGAGCTCTCCATGTGTCACCAGCCAGTGACTTGTGAGCTGGTATCACTGCATGGGCTCCCTGTGGACTGAGTGGGCCCACACAGGCTTTGACGCTCTCTGAGCCCACCTCAAATCCCAGCAGTGAGAGTCCTGGTGGGAGTGGGCTAGGTGATGGAGACTGAGCACTCTATGTGCCAGCACCCAGGCACCACATGGGCACCACCAACCCTGACCACTGCCACCCTGGGGGGCTGTCAAACTACACTGCCCCAATGCTGCCCCAGCCTTGTACACTCACACATTCCTGGGGGCTGGTGCCACCTGTCCAGTGCTCAAGCAGGCAGGTGGTGGGTTCCCCAACACTCTGGCCATGGGTCTCCTCTTCTGAACACTCACCCCAAGGTGGGGTACTAGGGCTGGCATGGCATGTGGGTCCAAATTCCACTCAGCTGTGGCCATGTCACCACCATGCCACTCACCTGTTACCAGTGCCAGCATGCCTGCTGCAGCTCCCAGTCTTGCCTATGCACCTGCAGGGCTGCTGTTGAATCTGGGAATTTTGGGATCCTCCCACCCCAACCACACCCCCTGCTTGGCACCAGTGCAGACCAGCATGGCCTGGCCACAGGTGGGATGGGCATAGGGACCCAAGCTGAGGTCTAGCTGGGGTCCTGTGAGGACCCTAACCCTGCACGGCCTCGCCAGTAGAACAGTACAGATTAAAGCAATGAAAGATATGGCATGTGTGGCTAGCACCAGATACAGCACAGCCAGGATGCTGCTGTCCAGACATGCAAGGGGTGTTCGGAGGAGGGGGATGCTCCAATTGCTGTCATTGCCCTGCCATGGTGCTCAAGTCCTGTGCAGGTGGGCAGGGAGCCCAGAACAGCACAACTGGGGTAACCCCTTAAACCGAGCTCAGGCCTGGGCCGAGCTGCCGGTGCTGAGGAGCCGAGTGGCTCCCAGCAGGCAGGACCCCAGCCTAAGGCCAGCAGGGGCATGGGACACAGCAGCTGACACAGACAGACAGCAGGTGGGCATGAACTGGGGACACATGTAAGCAGGAATAGACCTGTGTCCAGGAGGAAACACAGTCATGTGAGCAGCAAGGCCTCTGGACGTGTTATCCACAGGGAAAAGCTGAGCTCAAAGCTCCATCCCCAAGGACTCACACTGGGGAGAGTTGTGCCGGGCACCCAGGGTGGTACTCAAGAGTGCTTGTGACAGGGGGTGCCCAGACAGGGCATAGGGCCACTGGCAGTCACAGACTGGGTAAGGCAGCTCTTCCACAGTCATGCCAAAACATACAGGTGAAAAAGAAATAAAAATAAACCCGAGGAGGCCAGTGTGGCCAGGGAGGCACGGACTGCCCCTGCTGCGTCACTGCTGCAGATAGAGAGATAAAGGTGTACATAAGAGGATAATTAATTAGCGCTGAGCACTGGTGCGAATGTTTAAGGTCTCGGCAACGCCAACACCCAGCCTCCCTCTCAGCTGCGAGCCCAGGCCAACAGTGTGAGCTGGCAGAGCCCACTGGGCATGGGCTGAGCCCACTGGGCACTGGCTGCACAGCCATGTGGGCACAGAGCAGCCTGCCCAGGACCACCAGGTCTGGCCCCTCTACAGCAGCAGGACACGGCCCTTGGTGGGACATGGGCACTTAGCATGGGGGGATATGGGGGTGTCTGGGGAATAGGGTGCAGGACTCACTCCCACGTTGGGCCCCTGTATGCTGGCTGAGGCTGAGGGAGGACCACAGCAAGGCCATGACAGAGCCCTAGCAGTGGCAGCAGCCCCCACAGGGCCTGCAGAGGTGTGGTCTCTGCCAGCTCCACTCCAAGGTCACTCCTCCTCCTCCTCTTCCTCATCCTCCTCCTCCAGCCAGATAATGTGGGAACTGCTGTGGGCCCTGCCTGCAGCCTGCCCTCCCAGTACTTCTACTGCCAGCAGGCACTGGCCATGGCTCCCTCTCAGCTTTGCAAAGTGGTTCTGGCTCTGAAGGAGCCCTCTGGCAGGCTGGTGGGCAGGCATCAGGCAGGCATGATGCCCCTACCAGACCCCAGCCCCCGAGGTCTTGCTTCCCCCTGTCCAGAGCCTCCCTGGGCAGGGGCAGTGGTGCTGTCCAGCAGCAGGCAGGAGCAGGGGTTGCTGAGACACCACAGCACCTCACCTGCATTGCATCATGTGCAGGGATGTGGCTCCTGAAGTGAGTCAGGGGCAGTGACTGCCAGCAGCTGCAGTAACCATGTCAGGCTGGATGTTGTACACACCAGCCACGGGTGACACACACCAAGCAGAGGTGACACACACCAGCCACAGGTGACACAGAGTGACTTCAGGATGGACACTGCTGGTGGCCACAACCTGGTGGGCTTCCTGACCCAGCTACATCCCTCTGCCATGCTGTCTCTTGCACTAGGAAGCAGGTGGATGGAGAGTGGGCTGAACTCCCGGAGCAATGCCCACTCCTGGACACAGCTGGCACCACTGCTCAGGCAGTCCCTGTGCAAGCTCTGCCACTGCCAGCAGCTGCTCACGTCACTGCTGTGCTCCTGCCCCTGAAAATGCAGCAGTCAAGCCCCCTCCCACACAGAGACAGCGGAGCAGGGCTCTCTGCAGCGCTGACCCCGCAAACCAGGAGTGGGGGACGCTGATCACTGCTGGGGACAGAGCATGTGGCACAGACGTGACCACCAGTCTGGCCCCATGTCCTGCAGCAGCACCGGTGTGTACTAGTCCACCAGTCAGGGAGCAGCTGGAAGCGCTTTGTGCTTCAGCAGATTTGGTCAGGCAGATGCAACCTGCCACCAGCTCCCATCTCTGAGGCCACCAAGGCTTGTATCCTGTCTCACAGCTTCGGCTGGTGGGTGCTGAGGTCTGGCCCAGCCAACAGAGATGATCTCGAGCACAGTTTCTATCATGCCCAAGAAACAGTGCCAGCAGCCTTGTGCCACAGGCTGGGGACAAGGAACACCTGTAGGGAACCCTGGGAGCATTCCCCATGGCTGCACAGCAAACAGCTCACTGCACCCTGCTCCCACCGAGGGGACAGTCCCACTGAGGAGACAGTTCCACAAGACACAGCTCCACCCAGGAACAATGGAAAAAGGCCCCATCAGCACTCCCAGCTCCCACCCCAATCCCCATCCTCACCCTGCTGCTGCTGCTACTGCTGCTGCTTTGGAGCCAGCAGCCCAGAGCCTTGGGCTACAGGCAGCACAGACAGTGTGGTGGGCACCTATGCTGCAGCCCTGAGGCCATCATGATGGGCTTCCAGAGCCTTGTCCTGCTCCATGTTCAAAACCAAGGAGGAAAGGGAGCACCAGGGGCAGCTGAGCCAGGTTCCTGCAGAGGTGGGGAGATACCAAGTCCTCGGCCTCCCCAAACACATTGCCTCCCAACCACCAGTGCTCCCCCAGAGTCCCTGCTCTAGAGGAGACCCCATCTACAAGCACACCAAAATTCCAAGTTGCTTCTGTGATTCCAGGCTGGGGCAGAACCAGGCAATCTCCATCAGGCTAACAGAGCCTTTAAAAAGCCTTTAACTGAGCCAGAAATATCCCTGTTTCTTGCCCTGGCAGTCTGCCTGCTGTCAAATGAAACAGCTGGATTGGCGGGGCTGTAGGAACAGGAGATAGCACCAGGATGGGTGGAAATGGCTCCAGCAAACCACAGCAGAGACTGGGCAGAGCCAGGAGGTAGAAAAGGACATGGGTCTCCTTGTCCGTGGCCAGTGAAGAGGGCATCAAGCCAGCGAGACAACCCTGGTATCCCAGCCTCAACAACCCCAGATGCTGACAGCCCCAGCTCCAGCCCTGCAGAGGCTGCCACGTCCAGGATGTGCACCACTGCATCCCCTCTGTGCCCCTGCTGTGCCAGGGGGTCTCCAGCCACAAGTGGCTTCAGATATTCAGGAAGAGAAGAAATAATAAAGAAAGCAAAAGGCAACCCAGGTGGCACACACTGTTTCCCCAGGCCTGTCTGCCCAAACCTGCTGCCGGCTTTGCTTCACTGCATGTACACCCACCCATACTGGGGACCCCAAGGTGCCACCGATGCCACCTCATCCCAATGCATCTGCCAGCTCTTTGCAGCCCGAACCACCCACTTTGAGTCTTGTTTATCAGGTTTTGCTCAAGTAAATACCAACGAACTTTGCACATGCCGTGAGCCTGCTGGGGCTGGGGTTGGGCTCTTTAATTCCTTTCTTATTGAGCAGGTTTTGCACCACGTCACAAGTGAAGCAGCTGTTGGCCAGGGCTATGGTGTAAAGCAAGCACCATCGAGGTGCTCCTCACACCTCCTCACACCCCTGAGGTGCTCTGGAACACTCCAATGAGCAGCACAGCACTGTGCTGGTATCGCAGGGGATGAGCAGCCTCGGCACCACAGACCCACCTGAAGCACTGAGCAGTCTGGAGGGAAGGGACGGGCTCCAGCTCTCTCCTCTGGGCATTCCTGGGCACTGACCCAGGAGGAGGACACCCCACAGGTACACACTTGTCCAGTGAGCTGTGGCAGAGCCACAACCTTGGGGAGCTCTCTCTGTGTGATGGCAGGGAGGTAGGAGAGGGCAGCCCACCCCACAGCTCAGCACCCAAGGAGCTGCCAGGCCAGGGGCCACCACAGCTCAGTCATCTGAAAGCAGAAACAGGTTCCCACGCACTCTCACTACTGAGCTGGAAACACCCTTCTGGAGCAGCAGCACCGATGCGCCCACCAGGGCTAAGATGCTCTTTAGTAAAGCCAGTGTCATCCCACACCACCACCAGAGATATCCTTCAGCCTTTGGGCAAGAGGCATCAGCATAATTTTGCTGATGACTTCATCAGCTCAGAGGTGGCGATTCTGTTCAAGGTGGGCGATTCTGTCTGTCTGTCCAGCTCCCTTTGTCTAGCCACTGCCTGGCACCAGCCCTGGTGCTCCCACCAGCTCATTAGCCTGAAACAGGTGCCTGGGGACATAGCTCCTCACAGGTGCTAGAGCAACAGGGGCCAACCTTTATGGCTGTTGGAACAGCTATTAGAAGAACAGCCTTTGAAACAAGGGCTGTCAGGGGAACTCTGAGGGGGGCACCCTCCATGCTGGTGGACATGCAAGAGCAGAGGCAGGCACAAACACAGGGGCTGCAGCACCCACCCTGCTGCTACGCCCACGCTGATTCAGCCACCACCAGTGAAAAAGACCTGCAGGGCCACTGTGTCCCATGGGGCAGAGCCCAGAAACTGAGAGACGCCATCGACACAGAAACTGGGGGTCCATGGGATGCACAGGTACATCCTAGGGGTACTGGTGCATGCAGCATACCAGAGCTCCTGAAAAAGGGCTGTGGATGGTGCCAAAAGAGCTGGACCCAGAGATTTTGGGGTACATGCTGCATAGGAAGAGCCAGCTCAGGGAAACTTTCTCCTTCCTAGCCAGGAAGCCAGGAATGACAGCTGCAGGATGGGTGATCCTCTCTCCTGATTTAGGGCCCTCTCTCTCTCTGACAGGTGCAGGCTGACGAACTCCCTGAGGCAGAGCAGCTCCTCGCCCATGAGAGAGCTGCAGGTTCCCCAGGAGCACTCCCCTGCTGATCCCCAGCAGAGCCCAAGCAGCAGCCATGGGTGCTATGAGTGCACTGGAGACCTGCACCTTCCACACCTCCTGCCTCCACCTCCACCACAGTCTCCTCTCCATAGGAACGGAATAGGGCCAGGAGCCCAGGGAACCCCTGTATCACGATGAGTCAGGGTCCCTGCCAGCACTCAGCTGACACGTCGCTTCTGATATCACCCACCTACTGCAACGGGTTCCCACTCAAACAGCAAACACCTCTCATAGGCTTTGCCATCCTCTATCTGTGCAAAAGTACCCCAACACGTGTCACAGCGTGCATGGGTTAATACGGGCAGCTGTAGCCCGTGGTGCTCCGGGGCAGGATAAGGCAGGGATGAGGACCGGCTCTGGCAGTGTTTCCTTCCTCCAATTCAAAGCTCACTCCAGGCACTTAATAGCCAGTTTCTTCCTGTTGCAATTCTCGTTAGCTCATGAAGTGGCTAATTACAGGCCTGCAGCTGCCATTTGGAGCAGCAGCAGTGCTGGGTTATCCCCAGGCAGGGGAGGGAGATACCTCAGCACTGGTAGAGGCGTTGGGGCCAGGCTCTGGGGGTCTGGGGCCAGCCAGCCCAGGGAGCCACTACTCCACTCATGGACCAGACCCAGAGCTTTTGGTAGGGACCAAGCACCAGGACACTGTGCCTATGGATTTAATGCAGAGATGCAGCTTCTGTACCCTGTGCTCAAGGACCCAGCACTTTGCACATGCGGAGAGGCCATCCCATCACCCCTCTTGTCCCTGGGCACCAAACCACCCATCCTGTGCACAACATGCCCATCACCACATCGATGCTCTTATCTGCAGCAGCCCCCATTAAATTTTTCATTCCTGTGTGCTATTACCCCTCCTGTCCACAGCATCGCCACACCTCTCCTGTCCCCAGCACACTGTCCATCCTGTGACCCCTTCTGTTTCCCCTGCCCTGCCATACTGTCACTCCCGATACCCCCCATCATCTCTCTAGTCTCCAGCATCCACCACCAACCTCCCCCTCCTCAGTGCCCTGACCACACTGTCCCCCCCTCACGCTGTGTTCTCCCGGAAGCACCCGGCAGGGCTAAGCCGATTACCTCCCTTAATACCCCCATGGCCCAGAAGAGACATTCCAGGCAAACATCGATGCACCTTCCCCTGCACTGCTGGACGACCCGGGCTCCCTGGGGACTGAGGGATCCCTGGGGTGGGGGAGTGGTCTCCAGACCTGCCAGGAAATCTCAGATCCGAAGGACCTGATCCTGCACAGTGCAAGTACCAGAATCCTGGCTCCAGAATGCCAGTCTCCCCACCCTGAGCTCCAGTTCTCCATGCACCGGCACCCTGGTGCTGGGGTGCACGTGGATTTGTGAGTCCCAACAAAGCTACAGCAAAAGTGATGAGGTACTTTCACCTCATCTCTTCCATAAACTCTTCCTTGATCCTGATTCTCCAACTGGAATTATCAGACATCTTTCCACCCATTCCCTCTCCTTAGGCCTGCAGACGGAGCCCTGCCCATGTCCCTGGCATGGGTATCAGCTCCTTGGAGCCCCGTGGGATGTCTGTGCCCCACATCCCAGCTCCTCCACACCTCACCCCCACAAGGGCTCCTTTCCCACAGTGGGAGCCAGCTGAGCACATGTAACCCCAGATAACAAGATGGGGACATTATGTCGAAGAATAAACCACACAGAAAATTAAACTCGGGAGCAGCACCTCAGCTGCTGCGTGGAGAAACACTTGGCCTGCACCAGTGTGGCAGAGGACACCCCATCATGCAACCATGGGAGGCTTGAAGGGATGGGGTGGCTGAATGGGACCACTGCCCATCACCACCACTCCCGGGTGGACCCAGACAACCTTTACTGTGCCTCAAGAAAACACTGGGGCTGCTTCCTCCAGACTGACTCACAGGATGCTGCAGGGCTGAGAGACCACTCCCTGCTCACCCACTGGGCAGAGCCCTGGGGAGTTCGGCAGGGCAGCCAGGCCCCTGCAAGCACCACGGGCACAGCACCAGTCCTGCTGTCTTGCTCCTAAGAGTGGCTTGGAGCTGCCACAGCTTCAGGAGTCAGCATGGGGGTCCCTGGAGCCACTGCACTCACTGTGTCCCAACTCTATCCCCAATGCAGCGATGTACAAGAAGGCAAGGAGGAAAAGCCAAGAGAGGGACAATCCCACCACAGGCTGAGCCTGGGAACTTCCCAGGGGATGCCTCCTGCCTAGCCATGCCCAGCTGGGAACTTAGAGCAGTCCCTGCAGCAGCGCAGAGCAGAGGCAGCCAGTATGAACACCAGCATCTGTACTCCTACCCATGCCCCTTCAAAGCGGCACAAGGAGGAGCAGCAGCGTGGAGCCAGCAGGTCAAACATGGCCAAATGGGTCACTTCAACAGGAAACAACTCAGATTTTGCTGAGCATCTTCTCCAGATGTCTGGGATGTGAAGTGATGGCTGTGGCAGCAGGGTTCAGGATTATTAAAAAATGGGGTTCTAGCCTGTCATCCCATCTGGAAAACATTTTTTTTTTGTCTACAATAACAACAATGATAATAAGAGATGAAATTTGGCAACCTAGTTACTCGAGAAACAGGGAGAAATGCGGCTCTCAGTCGTGTTCCAGGAAATGAAGCCAGAAAACGAAGCAAGGCAGGGCCTCTGCCCAAGGCCTGGTGTGGTGCATAGAGACAAATAGGAGAAAAAAGCCCAGCTGAGGAGCAGCAAGCAAACCTAAACCACCCTACAACACCTCCAAAGCGCTGCTGCCCTTCCTCCAGCTCAGATCAGGCTCATAGCAAGATGAGGATGTTACTGAGCCACGTGCAGCTGCATTCTGAGAGATGGCATCTGCTGCAGGGGCTCTGGGTCGCAGCACCAGCCAAGGAAAGTGAGGAGGAGGAGAAGGAGAAGCCAATCCTCATCTGAAGAAGCTTTGATGGAGCTGCAGAGGCAGGAGGACATAAGTATGGTGGTGCAGGATCTTCTCCCTAGCTTTCTCCTTGCCAGGAGCCAATTTCACCAGCATACTACAGAGCAAGAGCTACTCCTGAGCCCACCACCTCCACCTTGTTGCCATTCCCAGAGAAGGCCAAGCTGGGGCCCATCTGCCCAGGAAAGGCAATTATAAAGTGAGAAAAAACAGCCAATGCTTCCTGTTCCCCACCAGAGGAAGGCGGTGGGGTTGGGACAGAGACTCGTTTACCTGCCCAGCATCCCAGGGATATTTTTTCAGCCATGCCCAGGAGGAACCTACCTGGAGCTCCCCACTGCCACATGCCACACAACCTCAAACTCCTGGCAATGGGATGCTGGTGTTGCAAACAGAGCAAAGACACCATCCCCAGCTTCTCTCAGGGGAAAGAGGTTGAGCTGAAAATCCAAACCTATGGGTGCCAAGAGCATGCAATATCCCAGCACTGGAACATGCTGTTGATGTGGTACCAGGTGCCTCATACTCACCTCACCTCCAGCATCTTTCTAGGGCTGGGAAGGGAGGGGAAGTGGAAATTGTCACCACCTCCCCTGACAGCACTCAGGCATAGCCACCCCAGCAGCCTCTCAAGGGACCCTGCCCAACCAGCACTGCCAGGCCAGATGATCCCACACAAACCCTTTAAATTCAGGAGGAGCAGAGATTACACTGGATCACTGGTGGCTCATCCGAGCTGCCCGGATCTCCTTCCTCCCATCTCAGCCTGTGTCAGCAGTACCTCTGGCTGGGCCACCCCAGCCTTGGCTCGGGGGAAGAGGGGGAGCACAGGACCATCCCCACCTCTGCCTCCAACTCTCTGACATGGAGACACACAGACCTTTTGATCCAATGGGAGATTTAAAAATTATTGCAGCTTCCCGCCGCTCCTGGGAGCACGGCGAGCCCACCCGGGCCCCGGCTGACAGCAGGCTGCCTGCTCGGCGTCCGCCTGCCCGGCGTCGGCCGCGCCGGGAGCCAGAGCAGGGAAACAATATCAGATCCGCAAACAATGCTGGGAGCCAGGAGGCCCTTCCCGGCTCCTGCGCCAGCGAAGCGGAAAGCACCTGCCCGAGACAGGCCGTACCTAGGCAGGGACACGGCAGCTCCTCGGGGCGGGCAGCCACAGCCTTCCCCGCGGGCAGCAACGGAGCTTGGGGCTGGCTGGGGTTTTTGGGCCGTTGTTTGTGCCCATCACAGCCCCGCGCACCCCAGCAGTGGCCACAGAGCAAGGGGACATGGAGCATGTCCAGTGCCAGCCGTCCCAGGAGGGGAAATGCCCTAACCCAGGCCCCGAAACTCAAATCAAACCTGAACGCCCCGAAACAGCCCTTCAGCGGACAGCAGGGCACCCTAGGGCGGTGCTGCACGGGAGGGCGCGAAGGCCACCCATTCCTTCTGCCCCGGCGGAGAGCAGAAATGTCATCGTCACTGGTGCAGCGGGGCGATGCTGCGGCCTCTCCCGGGGCAATGAGGCAGGTGGGCAAACACGGCTTCCTCCAGCGCAGCCCCCGAGGGCTCCCTGGGACGGCTCGATCACTGCAGCACCTTTATTTTTTTCTTTATTTCGGTGTTTTTTGATGTTTTTTAATTTTTTTCCTACCAATAAAGGTGCTTCATGAGGGCCGCTCCCATGATTGTGTGCTCCTTTCCCACTCCAGGATCCACATCTGTAGGTCCCTCCAGCCCCCCCAAACAGCTGCTGGGGACCAGCCCTGCGGCGCTGCCTCCCGCTGCAAGGTCCCGCCTGCAGCAGCGGGCAGGAGAGTGACGGGGAGGCGCTGCCCGTCCCCGGGGAGCCCTGCGGGGTGTGAGAAATCCTCGTGGGACTGCCTCCTACCTTGCTTCCACCCAAGAACACGAACATCCATGGACGCTGATCCCTCATGGGGATGAGGATAATCGCGGAGAAGAGGGGGGCAACTGCACCAGGGTTCGATCATGGGAGGGGACACGAGCATCCGCGGGGGAAGGAAGAGGACACGGACACGGGAGCAGGGGGAACGCGGAGTTACTCACCGGCACGGGCGAAGCGCAGATGGAAGGATCCGAGGGCGGCGAGCAGCAGTAGCAGCGCTCCGCGGCGGGCGGCAGCGCCCCGGGCCGACACCATCATCCACAGACACGGTCACGGGCACGCGCGGGTGCGGGGCCGCGGCGGCTGCGGGCGGCGGGGCGGGGCCGGGGCGGGGCCGGGGCTAGGGCAGGGGCGGGGCTCCGCCGCGGTTGGGCCCCGCCCCCACCCCTGGCCCCGCCCCCTCCGCAGCCCCGCGGCGGGAGTGCTCCGGTATCACCGAGCCGGGGATGCTCCCAGTGCTGCCCCTCAGAGCCCGTTCCAGTGCCTAGGGGGGCTCCAGAGAGCTGGACAGGGGCCTGGAGTGACAGGACAAGGGGAAATGCCTTCCCATTGCCAGAGGGAAGGGTTACATGGGATATTGGGAAGAAATTCTTCCCAATAGAAGAATGTGAGTGAGAGTGGAAAGGCCCAGGTTGCCAGAGAAGCTGTGGCTGCCCCATCCCTGGAAACGCTCAAAGCCAGATTGGACAGGGCTCTGAACAAGTGGCAGGTATCTCTGCCCATGGTGAGGGGGTTGGACTATATGACCTTGAAAGGTTCCTTCCAAGCCAATGCAGTCTGTAATGCTACGTTGGGATCTGGTTATTCCCCCAGTCCCACATGAATGACATACACTGGGAGTGAGGAGCTAGGGAATCTCACCTGTGGGTCGTGTGGCTGCTGTGGTAACGTTCAGGGTGATGGCTGTCGGTGTCTCATCCCTGCCTGCTCTGCAGCTGTGGCACGTGGCTTTGAGTGCAGAGTTTCTCAGACCGCATCTGCAGCTATTGGCTTTGGATAGGGCTGTGCACTGCCCCTCCCTTATCAGTCTGAGCCACGTCCCTGGGTCAGTCCCTTGCAATCCCTTTCTATATCCTGGATGAGTTTCACATCTCTAGGGTTTGCTTTCCAACCCCTATGTCCTCTTCAGAGTACAATTGTCCCATCTGAGTACAGGACAGTGAGTGCTTGGTGGAGATGTGCCTCCATAACCACAAGCCCCAGAGATACCACATGGACGCCCCAGTCATGCCAACAGCCATGTGCAGCACAGATGCCAGGTTGTCCCTGTGCGCTGCAAAGCTCCCAGACTGCCCAAGGTTTTCCCCCATGGAGTCAGAGGATGCTCTGCAAAATCTTGGCTTCCAATCTCTGGCCCCATGCTCTGGGCACAGACCCGAGGCCTTGGCAGGAATACAAATGACATCATGCTGTGTGGGACCTGCTGTCTGGGATCCCGCTGGCCAAATGTGCTGCCTGATTCTCAGTGTGGGGATTCCCATGGCTGTGCCGTGCTGCGTGGCTGGGCTCAGCCCCAGCTGACACGCTCACAGCAGGAGCTCTGTTAGAGCATCAGTGGTGCCCTAGCAGACTGTCAGCCCACTCTAAGCCTGCCCAAGGAATGCTGAGAGCGAGCTGCCCCGGTGTGGTGTGACAGGGATGTTAAGCCTGGCTCTGGAAGGAATTTCCACCTGCCCGTGGTTCCCTCTGTCACCGTGGCTGAGCAGGAAGGTGCCGGGCAGAGGTGGGTGACAGCATGGCATGGGGACAGCCATGTCATCTGCTCCCAGCAGAATAGTTACCTCTTAAATTTTCTTTATTCCTTAATTTCCTTATCCCTTTCCTCCTCTGAAAGGGACTTTGAAAAAATAAAATCCCTGTCTGGGATTTTACTTCCCCAAGAAAAAGCTGCTGTAATGGTTTAGGAATGGCACTCCCCAGTTTAGTGCTCCCTGCCCAAGACTCTCCCAAACCAGATGCTGCTCCCTCCCTCCCTCCCTTCCTGCTCTGGGAATGTAGTTTAGAATTGGAGGCACAAAAAGATGGGTTGAGATAAGAACCATTTACTGGGAACAGCACCTCTCTGGGGACCTCAGCACTCCCCAGCATCACACTCAGCCATGGGGCAGGGGCACTATTTCTTCATCCAGGAGCAAGTGGTGGGTGGGGAGATGGACGGGGCCACAGGATCCCCGAGCACAGTGAGGGTGAGTTGGGTCCTCCAGCACTGATCCATTAGGGACAAGCCAGGCTGGCAGCAAGGCGGGACCTGATCTCCTGGGAGAGCCAGAGAGGGACCCACTAAAGCCATGGTCACCATCCTGGGGGCTTGCAAGATCCTGCTGGATGAAAGCTTGGGAAACCACCTGTGCCTTACCCTGACTGCAGGCACTTCCAACCCTCTGGCAGGGATATCTCCCTTTATTCCTAAGTTATATACATGTAGATTGTAAAACATACACATGAATAGATATTTAAAAAGGACGAGATAAAGATTTAATAAACATTAATTTAAAAACATTATTTAATTTTGTTTGTTAATTTGTATATATTTGCACCAAATATATAATACCAAAGTATATTTGCACCAAATATACTTTCCTCCTGCACCCTGATGGGTTGTCCTGTGTACCCCTGGAGTTGCATGCACCCTGGCTTCTCTGGAGGAAGCGGGGGTCTTCCCTGAACTCTGAGAACAGAAACTCACGATTCATCTATCCCTGGTGACACTGCTGGTCCTTTCAGCAAGCTCCACCGCTCCATATTGTGCTGTGGTCTCATCTATCAGTATCTTGAGTTGGTGAAGGCTAAGCACAGACACAGTTGGGACTCATGGTATGCAGCCCTTCCCTGCCACAAGGATGCCACATTCTCCCCCTCTGCCCATAAGCTCCAGAGGTGCATTCCTAGCGCAATACAGCTACACTAGACAGGAGCAGCCAGGAACTCTCAAGTTTCTCTGGCAGTAGGAGAGCAAAGGGGGGAGGGAGATTGCTCTGGCTCACACCTGTCCTGGGAATCTTAGGTAAAAAGGGATGGGAAATCCCCATTTTATTTCCAAAGGAGCTGCTGATTTTGTAGGTGTCTTAAAATGGGTTCCTCACCTAGCCCTGTCTTGTCCATGTCTTCTGGGAAGATGTAGTGCAGCCTAACCTGAGTGGGATAAAGCACGTTGGGTTCCCACTGAGAAATCTTGGCTCCATCAATCACAGGACACTAGTTTCCATAATTTTTACTCAGTAGGATTCTTACAGAGTTTTGCTTGTAGAGTAATCCCCACTGGGCTGAGGTCAGGGGAGGACACATTTTACTGTATCTGTGGCTGGATCTCCCGGCACACACTGAGCAAAACATCCATTTCTACCCCTTTATTTACAACCACCAGGCACCACCCTCTTGGCTCCATGTGCTGAGAGTCCTTGAACTCTTCATGAAGGGATGTCATGTGCTCTCCCACCTACACTTCTGCCTCATCGCCATTTCACATGTGGAAAGCAGCTTCCTGTTCCCAGGATTAACTTTCAGCTCCAGAAACTATAAAGATCAGTCCACTGACAATGGTTTTCCTCCTTACACATAATTTTATTGCATTAAGGGAAAGACATCTGGCTCTGCAGAGTCTGCAAGTAGAGCCCAGACAAGGGCTCTATCCAGCACTTACCAGGAGTGCAAACAGCTGAGTATTGCTGCTGTTCTTTACACTGTTTCACCTCAGAAAGGGCTCTGCTTGGGAATAAAAGCTCTTTCCAAGGAGCCTGACAAGGCCCTCATGTAGATAAATGATTAAAGGAAAAAGGCTTACCAAGGGCATTGGCATGCCAAGGCAATGTGTAGACAATCCATCTGGGCAGTATTTATTTCTTACGGAAAGAGTTCCCAGAATTGCTTACTGTGAGAACTCCCGTGGCCAAACAATTAACAGTGTTAAAGAATCCTCTCCTAGTCAATCCCAGAGGATGCTACATGCTATCCTTCTGCCACCTCTCTGAGAGAATGGGGAGCTGTGCAGTGCTCCACACTGATACCTGGCTTTAGGGATGGGATGAGACCCACCTCACCCATCGAGGGCTGTACGTGCAGAGCTGGGCTCTCGGGAGCTGGCACTGTGAGTCCAAGCCAGCAGTGGGGGGCTTTCAGTCACAGAAGGAGAGGATGCTGTGAATTAGGGACCCAGCCCCCAGGTCTCCCCAGGCAGTAAAGGGTCTGGATGTGCTGGTAAGGGGGAGTAAGAAACCGCCAGATGCGCACTGCCTGACCAGCACCCCTAGGCTCTTCCCCTGAGAGACCTGTCCCTACTGCTGGGAGGGTGGGGGTCACTCAGTGTCTCAGGTCACTCAGCTGCTTCCTCAGTGATATCTCTAACATCTGAGAATGTGGCAGGACTGTATTCTGGACATGCACAGGGCTCTCCCGATGGTCCCAGGCACTGTTAAACAAGAGCAGACACAGTAGTAGGAGAAGATCGGGGAACAGATGCAGTAGCTCCTCTCGTCCTTCTAGGTTTCCTGGCCTGCAACTGAAGATTGGTCTAAAGATCCCACAAAATATGACAGGTCAGACCCTACCTGAACAGCTGCTGCCCTTCCTGGGAACAAACTGTGTTTATGCCTTTAGTGAAGATACAGAACGGTTTCCTGCTTGCCCTCTCCATCACAGATTGTGGAAGGACATGTCAAAAAAATTAAAAAAATCTTTAAATTTTACAGACAAAGTGCCTGCTGGCCAATACTGCACTGGGGATGTCAGCCTCATGTTCACACTGAGAAAACAACATAAGGTAGGTACCTCTGGGAGTCTGGAGGACCAGAATGGCATCCAAAGGTGACTGTGGTTCCATCAGGCTTGAGAGTGGCAAGGGAAAGCAGAGACACTAGCTTGCAAGAAATACTCTGGGTCTAACAAGAAACTGTAGTCTAAGGATCAATGAAGATGAGATACAGAAGATTTTTGAGTGCCAAACTAAAACTACTGATTTTGCAGGAGGAGCAGGCCAGGAGATGATCAGGGATTCACACAAGTCTGTAAGAACCTACTGGTGCTGATAGAGTTGTCGTCAGGTCCTTCCAGAGAGAAGGGTGGGAACATCTGCCAGGAGCAAAGAGAAGGTGGGTGCCAGGCTGAGAGGATTAAGCACCTTCAAACAACATTTCAAGGGTTCTCCAAGAGGGAACAGGGCAACCTTGTCATGCTAGGGATGTGCTCTGCAGTGCAGAGGGTCGGGGGGCCTGTCGGTCTGTCCTGGTGCCCAGCAGTTGGGTGAAGGTGTGTGAGCAGCCAGCCCAAGGCTGGGGCACCTGAGCATGAATGCCGTGGCATTCATGGACACACGCCTCAATGCAAAGAGGCATGCCAGGGGGATGGGAGACACCTTCAGGGATGTCATTCCAGGCTCTGAACCAGGAAGGGAATGGAGATTGAAGGAAAGGCATGTACTCTACATGCTGGTTTGGGTTGTGATGAAGAGTAGGAGCTGGTAAACAAATGTGCAACCACAGAGGGAAGGAAAGAATCTGAGGGATAAGAGCAGGTGGGAAAGCAGTGGGCTGGTGTCTTCACATCTGGCTCGTGAAAAAGATCATAAGCAATGGCAACCTTATACAATGCTGCTGTAGAGAAACTCAGACAGGTACATGGAACTGCCCATGGGAGCAGATGTTCCCAGAGTCACAGAAGCAGCTGGTGTGAGATGGGCAGAGGCTATGAAGGACTCAGGAGGAGGGAAAAAAGCATGAGCTGAGGAGAGAGGCCAGCATGAGACACTGAAAGACTAAACTGCCTTTGTAAGGAAGGCAAGGAATTTCTGCCTAAATTGTGTTGGGAGCCCATCACAGATCCCCCAGCCAGCTTGGAGCAAGGACAAATTCCCAGGAGAGAAATCCTTTCAGGAAGAATAGCTCTTTGGAGGGGCAGAGGTGCTATAATCACCTGTTTGCAACAGTCATGCTAACTATCCTTGGATATATGAGGACAACATAACCAGCATAAAGCGAGCTGATGGGGTGGTTGGTTTTTTTATACCTGTTCCTTTTGGTTGTTTTTTGAAGAGCTATTTGGGAAAATAACTCCAGCTCCAGTAGGCAGGAGCCAATGCCATTTGGCATAAATGGGAAGATCAATAGGGACAGATTGGTGGCTGTTGCTTAGAAAAAGCACAGATTAGGAGAACTGAGGAGCTGCTTCCTGCAGCTGGGCAGGTTTGGGAAGTTGAGCATGCAAACATAAAAGAGAAAGAAAAGGTACAAAAAAATCCCTTCTAAGCACAAGGGAGAGGATGGTGAAACAGAGCTTCTCCCCTACCAAACAAGAAGGGATTCTGGAAAGAATGGAATGTCTGCAAAGAAAGAAAAGAGCCTGTGCTGGAAGATGAAAGAGTTCAGGGAGCCTGTGAGAACGACTTGCAGAGTTACATAGATTAAGTATTCACCCTTCAGCCACGTAGCTGGGGACAACAGTCCTGCTGTGAGCTCAGTACAGTGCCCTGGAGGTCAGACATGTCCTGCTCCCAATGTTCCAAGAGGACAATGACAACTTATGGCCAGTGACAACGAGGGCACTGGGAGCATCAGGGAGGGAGGAGAGTCTTCAGAGATTTGCTGAGGGAGAGAAATGTGGCTGCATCTGGATTCAGGAAGAATGAGTGTTGTGTCTCCAGCAGTGAGGGTGCAAAATGTTTTTGTGATGAGGAAGAAGAGGGATCTGACCCCAGACATTTGCAAGGCTTCAGGGGAAAGAAAGAAAACTTGGTGGGCACAAGAACTCTGGGACTGCAGAGCAGTCTGCCTGCCTGCAGGATCCTTGACTGGAGAGCCAGTCGTCTGGTCAGTGCAGGGGAATCTTGAGCCACCAGTATGACACAGGATGCCAAACTGGCCATGGGGACAAAGGGTTCCAATCTGTGTGGGAAAATATTGATGCTGTGTTGTGTTAGTGTTATGTTAGTGTTATATGTTATAACACATATGTTATATGTGTTACGTTAGTGTAGATCTTTCTGAGTGCTGCACAGGGAGCCTGCTTGAGGAGGAAGCTGAGCTGGGCTGTCAGGATGCCTGAAGAGTAGAGAGTCCATTGGAGAAGATATGGTGCACCATGGTCAGCCTGGAGAAGCAAATCCCAGTGGGGAGATGGCTGCATCAGGGAGGAGAGCCATTTGCTCGAGCATGCTGCTGTGGGCCACCCTGGAGAGGCAAGCCTGCAAGAGCTGGCAGCTGGAACCAGTGCCAAAAATTACTTTGACTCAGGAATCAGCTCCTTAGATCTAATGCACCAGGGTGTGGACAGGGTTTGGGATATCTCTGTGGGTTCGGTATACTCCTGGGTATATATTGAAAGGGGAAAGGCTCTTCTGGGCTCACAACCACCAGATCCCATGGCCAGTGGCACCTGGGGAACTCTGGGGCCTCATACAGTGCCTTTCCAGGATATTTGGGGCCCCAAAGTGCTCACCTCATGGAGTAAATACAGGAGGCGTTTGAGTTCCTAAATCCATTTGTCATCACTGAAAACTTTTCCCTTTACCTAGAATAAACCTATTCTAACTACAATTCCATGTTCACAGAGCCTTTGAGTTGATTTGATTAAGCAGATGGAAAATTACCCGGCTGGTCCACTGCGAAGGTATCACACAGACACACACAGACAAGACCCCTGGGGAGGCCATCCATCCCCAGCTCCCTCCCTGTACCCTGTGCCCTGTGACCTCTCCATCACTAAGGGCATGCCAAGAGCTGGTATCCCCAGGACAGCACTACTCTGGGCTACCAGAAAACCAGGTTGGGTTCTCTGGCACCAGTTGCTTTATTGGAAGTTGGAGGGTGCAGAGGGATGAGACACAGCAGACCGTGTGTCTCCCAACAGCAAAACTCCCCAGCCCATGAGCCAGGGCAGGAGAAAATGTCAGAGGTGCTGTGTGAGTGGGATGCAAGTGGCATCTTCATTTCATTCTCTGATAACTGTAGGGCTTCGCAATTACATCTGCTGATCTGATAGTCATTAGGGAATGATCAGCCAGTCATTGGCAGGGGCTGTTTGCCTTTCTGCTAATTAAATTGCATTTGATTTGCAATGAAATCTAATGAGTCGAGTGAGCTTGAGGTAGGCTCAAGTGAAGCACGGGTCAGCTCCACAGCCTTGCTGAGCATGAAGAACCACATCCCAGGGACGCTGCCAGGAACCACCCTGTGGCACAGGGCAGTGAGGGACACCTCTGCAGGTGAGCAGTGCTGTGTTTGTGGAAGGGGCAGGGCTCCTGCTGTGCTGCCACGCTGTGGACTTTGAGACTTGTACCGGTGTATTGGGTTGGCATGGCCAGGCTTTGGTAGTGGGGAAGTTACAGGAGTGGCTTCTGTGAGAAGCTGCCAGAAGCTTCCACCATGTCCAGCAGAGCCAGTCCCTAGTGGCTCCAAGGACTTGCCACTGGCCAGGGCTAGGCCAATTAGGAGTGGTGGTAATGCTTAAATATGTAATGAGATTACATATTTAAGAAGGAAGAAAAGAGGTTTTCGTGCAGTTGTAATTGTGGCCGGATAAGAGCAGAGTGAGAATATGTGAGAAGAAAGCTCTGCAGACACCAAGGTGAGTGGGGAAGGAGGGGAAGGAGCTGTTCCAGGAGCTGAGATTCCCCTTAGCCTGTGGTGAAGACCATGGTGTCCCTGCAGCCCAAGGACGGCACAGGAATGCAGAGATCCACCTGCAGCTCCTGAAGGAGCTTATATTGGAGCAGGGAGATGCCTGAGAGAAGGCTGGGACTCCGTGGGAAGCCCATGGTGGAGCAGGATTCTGGCAGGGACCTGCAAACCTCTGGAGAGAGGAGCCCACACTGGATCATGTTTGCTGGTAGGAGCTGTCACCCCGTGGGGAACGCCCGCTGAAGCAGCCTGTCCTTGAAGGATCTGCCCCATGGAAAAGTGACTCACATTGCAGCAGTTTGGCTAGGACCGTTGCTTGTGAGCTAGACTCACACTGGAGAAGTTTACAGAGAACTATTCCCCATGGGAGGGACCCTGTGCTGGAGCGGGGGAATGCTCAGTCCCTGAGTAGTGTCCCATTCCTGTCTCCCTGTACCACTGTGGAGAAGGGGAAAGAGCTGGTAAGAAGGGGGGGGGGGGGGGGGGAAGGTGTTTTTAAGGCTTATTTTGCTTTTCATTATCTTGTTCTGATTTTGTTAGTAATAAATTCAATTAATATCTCTAGAGCCTGTTTTGCCTGTAACGGTATTTGACGAGGGATCTTTCCCAGTCCTCATCTCAACTCATTAATCCTTTGTTGTATTTTCTCTCTCCTGTCCAGCTGCAGAGGGGAGAGATAGAGAGGCTTTGGTGGGTGCCTGGGGTCCAGCCAGGGTCAGCCCACTACAGCCAGACAACCTGTGCTGGCATGGAGTGCTCCTCAGGCAAGTGCTCCTCTGGCTGCCAGCCAAGAGAGAGACTGCGAGTGCAGCCCTGACTGCTGGCTGTGGAAGGGGCAGGAAACAGACCAGGGCAGGGAGCCCAGCACGGGGCTGCTGCTTCTCTCCTGCACCTCTCCTCACAAGAGGTGTGTCTGGCATCTTCAGTGGTCTGGGACACTGGTGTGATTTCAATAGAGCCCTGGATGTGTATTGAAAGGGGAAAGGCTGTTCTGGGCTCATACCCACCAGACCCCAGTGGCACTTGGGGAACCCTGTGGTCTCACTCTGCATCATCCAAGGCAGATGGACAAGCCTGGTCCTGATGTCTGCATGTCTGCTGTGGTGACCACACCACCAGCTGGTGACTTGTGCTGCATCTGTCACATGCAAAGGGACATCCAGGAGCCTCTAACACAGGACTGCTGCAGTCAGATTGATTGGGCACCCATGCACTCAGGTTTTTTTGGGATGGCCAAGACCCCACAGGTCCCGAGCAGCAAGTGGGACCTGGCTCAGAAGCTGAAATTAAATTGTCATCCTTGTGCCAGCCACTGCTACTTTTACAACCTGAGATGATCCCATACAGTCACATTTTACTTTTAAAAAGAGAAAAAATGAAAAATCAAGAGGATTAACTATCACATATGGCACAGACATTGTCTGGAAAGACCAGCTTAGCTTCCCTCTGAGCCCTTAAGCTGATATTAGCAAATACAAGCCCTAAACAACATTGGGAAGTCTAAATGGAACCCGGCACGATTGCATCAATTTAAAGAATCTGATTAAAAATACCATAAATATTCTTTAACTTATTGAAGGCAGCTGAAGGCAACAATGTTAGACAAACGATGAAGACACCAGCCTTGCTCCTCTGCTTTGAGAAATGACAGCTGCACTTTACTCAAAGGCTCTGGCAGCAGGAATTTAACACTAGAAAATATTTGAAAGTAGCTGGTTAAATTCAAAGAAAATAAGCTGATAGATAAGTGGAGAAACCCTGTATCACCTTGGCCAAGAAGGAGCTTTGGTGGATCCTCAGAATGGACAGTCTCCTCTGCAAACACTTCAAATGCTCTGTCCTACTAATGGAGAAGGGCAAGTCAGTAATAAGAACAGAGGAGATGACATTTTCAGACAAAATATCTCAAACATCACTGCAGCATCCCATCCGCCACTTACAGTGCCTTTGGTGCCTTCTAGTTTTCACCAGACAATGAGAAGAAGAGAATATGCCAGGTTCTGCAGAGATGGTCAGAGGGACAACAGATGAGTAGGTCCCCTCACAATGTGGGAGATACTCACAAAAGCTGCAATAAATGCCAGATTTGGTTGATGTCTTGGCAAAGTATGACACAGGGCAGACTGAATCCAACTTTTGTGCAGGAAAATCACACCTCAGAAATACTTCTCTGGAGGAGTCAACAAGACACTGGTGTTGGACCCCTAATCAGCTGGCAAGAGTCTATTAAAGCTCACAGGGGACAAGCTAGCATAGGCTAGGGAAGCTCTCACTAAGATAAATCACAGAATGATTCAGGCTGGAAGGTCATCCAGTCCAACCTCCTTTCTCAAGCAAAGTCCCCCAGAGCAGTCAGTCAGGATCATGTTCAGACAGGTTTTGAGTTCCTCCATTGCCTCTCTGGGCAGACTGTCCCAGTGCTCGGTGACCCACACAGTAAAGAGTGGCACAGAGAGAGAGAAAGGAAAGAAAGTCACCCAGGGAGGTCACTGTACTGACTGACAGGTATCCGGTAAAATGTCTCATCCACGTGCAGCAGGTGCCAGAGGGGGCAGCATGAGGAGAAGATCAGATCCACATAAATCTCTGTTGTATCTCCACCTTTTCAGGGAGGTGAACGTCCAGGTCTGGCCATGGCAGCCCCAGCAGGGACATGGCCTGAACAGGGAAGGAGAGAGAAGGGCAAGACGGAAGGTAGGAGGACACGGAGGCTTGTCAAAGATTTAAGATCTGGAACAGCATAAAGAGCATTAATAGAGATCTTGCATCACCAGCAGCCACCAGCTGCCAGTCTCAAACTGCTCCTCAGCCATCAAAAGCTCTCAGCACTTCCTTTGCTGCAACACCCCTCTGCTCTCTCCATCAGTGTTTGGGACCCTTGTGTCTGGGCTGTTCCCCACTGCACCAGCCTGGTCCCTGCCAGCCCCAGTATGTTCCCAGGGCCCCTGGCTGAGCAGCTGAAGATGGAATCAGCATGACAAGCAAAAGGGAGAGCAGAGGTGACTGAAGCTCCTTGCTGCAGGATGGACCATTGCTGAGTAGGTTAATAAACCCAGGAAGCCCTTAGGAACATTCAGAGAAGAAAAGTCCTTTCTTATCAGATATATGATGACATCTGGCCAGATTTGCTGGGGGGAACAAAGGAGCATTGGATGAGCAGCAGAGACAGATACAAGCTTGATGGAAGGGCTGAGGGACTATGGAGGGCTGCATGGGGACCCACTGCCTGCTCTGCATGGATGGGGCTCTCACCCAGAAAACACTGAACTGTCAGCTTGTGTGCTCTGGGACCCCAGCTCCAGTGGGGGCTTTCTCTGTGTGGCGCCCAGGGGCAGAAACCACAGGCAGCTCTCCAGGTTTGGCTCCAGAAGATTCAGATAGCCATGTTCCACAACAGCTTGCAGTGGGACAGAGATGTCCCACATCTGAATCTTATCCTACCTTGGCTATGCCTGAGCTGTTAGATGACTCCTGGGGCTCCCAGGGAGCAGAGAGCTGCGGCCACTGCAGGGCAAGAGGAGGAAAGTGGTGGATGATGCAGATGGATGCAGCCCTCTAAACTCCAACCTCACACTCTGTGGCCTTTCTCCATGCATTCCCTCTTGCCCACAGGATTCCCAGCCTCAGTGCACCCTTTGCCTCACCTCTGCCTGGCCTGGTCCTGCGCCTCTGGGAGGCACCCAAGAGGGAAAATCTTGTGGCTCTGAAACTGCCCTCACTTAGGCAAGCTCAGCTGGGATCACGCCTGGTTGCTCGCCATCCACAGCCCCCAGGAGAACAACAGGAGGGACCACAGGGCCCAGCACCCCAGATTCTCCCCAGACAGCTACACCAAGATGTGGGAAGGGGTTCTGTTTATTTGGCAAAAAGCAGGGACTGTGTGATGGAAGGGCAAGGGATGTATCAGAGTCCTGACAACAGAGCTTGGAAGAAGGATGGTGGAGCAGGAGCCTGGAGCTTCAGAGTGTCGGTCTTGCATTGTTTGGCAGGAGCATCTACGAGCCAGTCTGCGCTGCCTGGAAAAAAGGGGCAAGAGGTGGTGTCTGGATGAAGCAAGACCAGTGGGACTCTCCATTAGGATCAGTGCATTCACCCCAGATTTGTAGGGTGAGGCATCTCCAGCAATGGATTTCTAGTAACCCCTATAGATGTGGTGGGAAAGCACAGGCCAGAGGAGGACAACAGCAAACATGTTTTGCATGGTGAGATACCAACCCACTCTGGCCAGGTTTGCCAGTCAACAAGCCCAGGGTCCCTTTGGCAGGGGCTGGTGTCCTGGCCCTCACTGCTCAAAGGGCTGTGCAGATATCTGTGTGGTGTTTCAGCCCACATGTCCATGTTCAGTGCCAGGCACTTCCCACTGGGGGTCCCTGGGCACTGCTCCTTGGGAGTTCCTAGGTACTGCTACCTAGGGGTCTCCACTGCAGAGCAGCATCCAAAGGAATGGTCCTACCTGTGTGCAAGCTCCAGCACCAGCTCAAACAACTGAACCCCAGAGGAACTCAAAGAGTTCTCGGCGGCCTTTGCCTTGGGGGCACCAAAAGGGTCAATTTCCAGGAGAGAACATTGCAAACACCATGTTGCACTGTGGCAACTCACCTATGGTTCACCAAGTAGGCATTCCTCTGTGGAAACAAAGAAAAAGCCTAAGTCTGCACTGTGGTCTGCAAAGTTCCATTTAGCACCCAAAACAGACTACTCAGAAGGAACTTGTGGGTTTCTCCTTGCTCAGTGTTCCCAGCAAGCGCATCACTGGCTACCAGCACTCCCTCCTGCCAGCTCAGACCACAAAGTGGTGGCACTGATGGGCTGAGCTGGTACCTGCCTGTGTGTCCCTGTATTGGCTCTGGGTAGTGCTCACCCTGCCTGGGTAAAATCCAGATGGTCTTGTCGGTGAAGCCATTCAGCTTGGCAAGTCTCTTGAACAGCAATTTGGTTTTGGTTCTCACCCACTGGCTTCTGCCTAAAGATAAAGACATGAGTTAGCTCCAGGCTGTGCCTGACCCTGTATCTCCTGGGAAGCTGGTATGTCCAGCTGAGGGTGGGATGGATGGCAGTCCATGGGAGAAGGCTGGAGGCACTGGTGGAAGTCCTGGAGACCAGAGGTGGCCAGGCACATGAGACACCCCACCCAGGGAACAAGAGGACCCAGAGGTCCTGACACCAGCACAGCGACTCTTCTCTTGGTTCCTGTCCCCACTGATTCTGTTCCATCTGTGCAGCAGGACTCCCACTCTCCACCCCTCTCCACCAAGGCCATGGACTTGCAGCACATTGCTGGGAGCCTGAGCCCCAATCTCCCATGCCACCTCAAACCACTGCTCCTTCCCTGCTACACAGTGAACACATGGTAGTCCCTGCCCTATTCCTGGACCTCACCCAGGGTAGGAGTGAAGAGGGAGACCCCCTGTCCCCTGGATCCTGGCCTTGCAGGACCCTCAGAAGCACCCAACAGCTCTGAGCAGTTCACTGCTGGCTACGCACTGTAAAGTCTCAGCATGTGCAAGGTCTTCCCATCTTTCTCTCTGGTGGCAAAGACAACCATGTAGGAACTGCCGTCGGTATCCACCAGCTGCACCGTCTTATTGCCCCTGTCTGCAAAAGGATATGGAGAAAAATTAATTACCTCCTCCTGGCAGCCCCCACGCTGCAAAGTGGCTGTAAGAGCATGAAACCCACCGAGCCCATCTTTCCTCGATACTCCCCATCCTGGTTGTCTCTCTTGCTAAGGCTTCTCTGAAAGCCTGGGGGTGCCCACAGACCACAGCAGAGCAGAGGGACAGGGAAGTGAGGGCAGAAAGGGCTGTGGATGGTCAGTGCAGGCTGTTGGCCAGTGTCAGACTGATCTTTGGGCTAGGAATGGTGGAAAACCACTCCTGCTCCATCCCCTGGGAACACCCACTCGCAGCCTCTTTGCGGAATGAACCTTCTTTTCCCCAGAGTTTGAGCTTGGTCTGAATGCGTTCATCCCAGAGGGAGGGTCTGGGGGGTCTGCCATGCTGGTGGGCCACCAGCCGTGAGGTGCAGCTGGCACCTGGATACAGAGGGATGTCCCACTCAGGACACAGGAGAGGCAGGCAGTCCTGAGGGCCATGTTCCCAGGAACAGCCAGCTGCTTCAGACAGGGATGGTGTGACATGCCTCCATCCTGCCCCAAGAGCCAGGCACCCCCACTCACCAGAGCTGTAGTATTCACCCGGGTTGTCTGTAGGCTTGTAGATCGATGAAAACTTCATACATCTCCCAGGGCTGCAGAACAGTGAAGGATGCTCCAGTTCAGGTGAAGTGACCCCCTTTCCCCTTCCCTATTCAAGGTTCACTATCCCAAATGTGGGACTTGCTGTTCAGAGATGGGAGGGTGTGGCCAGGGCAGGAGGGGACAGATACCACCCTTGGAACAATGAGTATTTGGGCTGGCAGGGGATAGTGCTGGCACCTGGGGATTACGCATGCCCTCACTCATGCTCTGAGCTTCTGGGATGAGACTGGTTCTGCTGGGAAAGTTCTAATTGTAGGGTCCTGTCCCATCCTCTGTGGTGGCACTGGTTGTAGCTAGTGTTGCCCTGAGCCTGCCCTAAAGATGGGGTGCCCACAGATGTCCCAAGCACCTGGTGGTCCTGTCTCAACCCCTGTCTAGGTCTTTGGTGAGTGCAGTGAGGTGGAGACCCACCAGGGAAAGTCCAGGGAGGAGGCTGGTAGTAAAGCCTGTGAAGAAAAGCATGTGGGACTTACGTGGGAATTGCAAAGGAGACGTTCAGGTCACCATTCTCCAGGACCTCAATGTTGGCCATCGCCATCTTCAGTTGGTCCTTTTTTTGGAGGTAGCTCTCAGAGTCAGAGGCCATAGCAGTGATGTACCATGTCCCTGCAATCTGGCAGTGAGAGTAGGTGCTAAGTCGAGAGGAGCAGTCTAGAGTATCCCCTCCTCAGGGACGAAGCCAGGACAACCTCAGTCCATGGAACACCCACATCCCATCCAGGCAACAAAATTCCCTCAGAGCCACCTATGCAGGAGCTGGGTGACTGTCCTCACCTGGGTGACAGCAAAGCAATGGTGGCTGTAGTGACCTCAGCTGTCCCCAGTACCAAAACACCTCTACAGTCCTTCCCGCGCTGCTGGTGACTGGAGACCACCCCTTCCCTTCCCTTCCCTTCCCTTCCCTTCCCTTCCCTTCCCTTCCCTTCCCTTCCCTTCCCTTCCCTTCCCTTCCCTTCCCTTCCCTTCCCTTCCCTTCCCTTCCCTTCCCTTCCCTTCCCTTCCCTTCCCTTCCCTTCCCTTCCCTTCCCTTCCCTTCCCTTCCCTTCCCTTCCCTTCCCTTCCCTTCCCTTCCCTTCCCTGGATGATGAGGATCACCTTGCTCTCGTCTGGCTCCACAGTTCCCAGGTCCACCGCCTGCACACGCAGCAAGCACAGTAGGACCAGCGCCAGGCTCAGCCCCTCGGTGCTCATCTCGCCTCAGCTCCTCTGGCTTCACCAGTGGGATGGGGAGTGGTGCCGGGGCTGCCGCATATATAACTTCGCGCTCCCTCCTGGAGCTGGAGCCGTGCCGAGCCCCACGGGAGCGTCTTTGGGGTTGGCTTGGGCAGGGGGTGGATCCGAAGGGCAGAAGTCAGCCCAGGGTGAACAAACCCCTAGGGCACAGGGGGCTTTGCAATTGCCAGCCCCAAAACGGAGTTACAGGAACTGTTGCACTAGTGCTGAAATTTGGGATTTCCCCCGTTCTTTTAGTTCCTCGTGAAAGCACAAAGCGAGCGGTTGTTTTCCAACGGGCGGCTGGAGCGCTGCCAGGAGGAGCGAGACGTTCTTCCCGGCAGCTGCCCCGGGGCAGCCCCGTCGCCCAGCTCACCAAGGCCCCCACCTTCTGGCTGGCTGAAACGTGTCCCGGGGCAGCTACTGGGATCCTGCCCACACCCAGCCCTTCCCCGGCTCAGCCTGACCCGCGGTGCGTGCGCCCGCCTCCTCACCTATGCTGGGGCCGCAGGGTCTGCCGAGAGGGCTGCACCCTGAGCGCAGCGGGCAGAAGAAGGGGTTCATGTCGCCGTGGCAGTGTGTCCCTTCTTCCCAGAGTGTGATATCCCCTGTGGCATGGCGCTGCCAGGCTCCTGGGGTCACAGCCCAACAACTGCCTGGGCACTGAGGGACTCTGGGCCAGGGAAGCAGAGGGGGGACCAGAGACTGCCTTCGCTCTGCAGGAGGTGGAGGGGGATGAAAACTGCCCTCGGGGCTCAGGCCATCGTGTCCTTACTTTGGTCACATGAGGGACCAAGGGGGATGGCAAACAGACATGGGTGTCCCAGTCCTGTCATAGGCAGAGCCCTGGTGCCCCCCCACTCCCAGCTAGGTGGCCCAGGAGAGGACTGAGCAGGGAATGGGGTTTCCTGGGGGTGTCCCTGCAGGCAGCACTGGGCAGCCTGTCTCCTTAACTCAGAGCTACTGACTACCCCGCTGGGCTGTGCCAGCCCCTGTTCACCCTGGCTCCATTCTTCTCTGCCCTGGCAGCTGTAGGAAGGTGTAGGGACACCTTCCCCTTCCTCTGCTCCCCATCCTCCCCATGCTGGGCACAGCAAACATCACACCCAAGGGAGCCCCTAAAACCCGTGGGGCCCTGACAGAAAGGGTCAGCTCCAGGATTGTTGGGCTCAGCGTGCCTGGGGGCCCTGGCAGCACCCTACTCCCACCAACAAAACACCAAGCTCTGGGGCGGCTTCTGCATCTATTTATTTAGGAGGTTGAGGGTGATCCTGGTGTGGAGCAGGGGGTCTGGCAGAGCCTGGAGGATAGGAAGGAGCACCACAGAGTGGGTGCAGAGCCCATCATCCACTAGGTCTGGAAGACACATGGTCCTTCAGCTGCAGAGGTAGGACAGGGAGATAACTGGTCAGAGCAGGGCAAAGCCAAGGTGACAGCCCCCAGGTAGGCAGGTGGGGGATCTCCCAGGGCCTGCAAGTCCCTGCTCAGCCAAGACCATGCTGGAAGGGAGTCACAGCTTTCCCTGGCCACACTCACTTGATGTCCCTGGTGCATTGATCTGTTGGAAAGCAAAGAGAGGGGTGAGTGTGCCATTGGCAGTACCCTGAGCCCCTGTGCAGAGTCTCCACGCAGAGGGGCCGTAGCTGCCACCCTGTGTCCTCAGGCCACTCACCTGACTTGGGCAGGAGGGCCAACATATCCTTGGTCAGGCCCATGGTGGGAATGAGCTGCATGAACTTCTGCAGGAGCTGGGGGCTCACATCCTGCTCCCTTGCTGCAGCCACACACCCAAAGTGGGGGCTGGTGAGTGCAAGGCATCCCAGCAGCCAGCCCCACACTGGGGGTCCAGGTACAGTGGGGAAGCAGCTGGACCACCCCAGGGAAGGGCCAAGGTGAAGCAATGAACATGCAGGGTGGACACCAGGCAACCCACATCTGCCCTCGGCTGGCAGCAAAGGGGCACAAGCCCCTTGGGATGAACACTACCCATTCGCTTGGGGTGGTATGGGGTGGCTGGAAGGGCTGGGTTGCTGCAGCTGGGCTTGCACACTGCAGCAGGCTCTGGTTCAACTCCTCAACAAGCTGGACATATCTTTAGTGCAAGGTTTCATTCATCCCAAAATTAATTCCCTGGGTAATGAACATGGGATGTTGCTGCTGGTGGCCCTGGGTAGTGGTGGGAAGCCCAGTCCTTGCCCACTGCTGGTGCCCCCATCCCTTCCCAGGTCCCCACTCCCAACGCACTGAGGAGCTGCAGTGATGTGCTGGGCTCTGCCTTGCTGTGATGGGCCTCGTACAGGATGGCATAGTGGCTGTAGTCTGTCTCCATCACACACAGATCCCTCTTCTCTTGTGCTCCTAAGGACCCCAGAGGTGACCAGTTGAGTAATGTGGTAGAGTCTGAGCCCTCCCGGGCCCTGCTGGGGCCCACAGCTCAGTGCTCAAGCTTCAAATTTGCCTGAGGAGGGTATAAGGAAGGAACCCCTGCTCAATGTGGAGGAGCCAGGGGCCCACCCACCCACACCCTCTCACTGAGCTGTGGAAGCAGAGAGGCCAAGACCACCTCCTAATGCTTTCAAGGCTTAGGGGCTGGGGATGTCCACCCTCTGTTTCAGGGTACCCCTGGCTCCCAAGCCCCTGCCCACACATACCCATGTAGTGCCTCGCCTGTGCACTCTGCTGGAAGAGCAGCTCAAACTTTTGGCATTTGTCCATCCTGGAAGAGGAACATGAAAAAGTCAAATGTCTCTAGACACCACATGGGAGGGCAGTGGGGTGGTGGGCACAGGGGGGAGCCCAGCCTGCCCAGGGGGATGCACTGAGGCAGGACTGGGCAACCCAGAGCAGTGGGGGAGCTGCTGTGCTGGGGAAGGGAGTCCCTGGCCCATGGGGACACAGCGAGCAGGACAAACACTTACAGGGGCCAGACCAACTTCAGGGCCAGGTCCCCTTCTGGCATGAAGCTGATGATGGCCGTGGATGACTTCATCCCATCCTTCATCTTCAGGAAGATGGAGCAGTTGGAAGCGATGGCTGTGACATGCCACACCCCTGCAAACTGCAGCAGGACATCACCAGTGGAATTTGGAAAAGTTGTGGGGACCTGTCAGGGGGACCTGCATGCCTCCATGGGGGCCTGGCAGCCCATGCAGAAATTTGCCAACCTGCAGTGGACCTGCCACTGTCTGTGGGGATCTGCCCTCCACCATGAGGAACATGACAGCCCACTGTAGAAACCTGCCAGCTGGTGGTGACAGACCTGCCACCCTCTGTGGGGACCAGCCAGGCAAAGATGAGGACCGGCCACCTTCCTGCGTGCAAAACACCCTGTCCTGCCCCATGCTAAGAGTACAGGTACAGCACCTGGCCCATGTTTCCTGGGGAAGTGCCACACGCTTGGGGATATTATGGTCCCACCTGTTGGTGTCCTTGCAGTAGGGCTACAGCTGGCACTGGACACAGCAGCCAGGACTAACCTGGTTTTGCACAGGCTCTCTTGGAAGCTGCCCTGGAGTTGGCTCAGGAATGGGGATGGCAGGTGCCCGGGGGTGCAGCACAGGCCACCTGCCCCAGCCAGCCCCTCCAGCCCAGGCAGGATGTACCAGGCAGCACCCTGTGCACTCACCTTCTCGGTGTCCAAGTTTGGCTGCACAGGGACCTGGGCCCCTGCCTGCAGCAGGCAGAGCAGGGCCAGAGCCAGGCTGGGCAGTGCTGCTGTCATACTCGCCCTGGAGGGGATGTGGGCAGGAGAGGCTGCACCTACCTTTATAGCCCCCACTGCTGGCAGCACTCCTACTCACGCCAGCTTTATGCAACAGGTTACACAAGAGCAGGGATAACCTGTGCCCGGCTTAGGTGACAGTGCTGGCCCTGTCGCCCCCAGTTCCAGATGAATGCAGCCTTGTGTGAGACCCAGCCCAGAGCACGCCATGACCAAGTGCTGCCCTGTGCTCGCTCTGTGTCTGGGGAGGAGTGTGAGGTGCATTCCAGGGGCCCCCTCCTGGCTGTTCCCATTGGTTCTAAGGTCTGTCAGTGGTGGGATGGATCCTGCCTCAGAACCCTCAGTTCCAGGGAATGGTTGTGCTGGTGTTCTATCCCAGACTGAGCCACAGCCCAGTGCCCTCCAAAGAGATGGTGGCTTCTTAGGCTGCTGGCAGTAGGCTCAGACTCCATTGCTGGAGAGGGTCCGGTTGATAGGATGGAGTCCAGGGGGTGGCCAGAGCTCAAAGACATCCTTCTGCTTCATGTCCATCATTCCCCAAACTGCTGGAGACTCCCTGATTGCCCATCGCCCTGTTCCCATGCTGCCAGCCTGCTCTCCCCAGGAAAACCAAGGCAGGGAGGCTGGGGGAGCCCAGGGTACCCAAGCGGCAGAGGGGGACCAGATGCCCCAGTGGGTCCCAGTCTCAGGGACCCTTTTTTCTGGGGCAGGGCAGGTTCAGTGGCCAGGCAGCATTGGGCAGGGCTGTGAGTGCACACCGGGTCTCAGCCTGGCTGCCCCACAGCCAGGAGCTGGGGTCAGCCCTGACCGCTAACCCCAGTCCCAAGCCATGCTTTCCCCTCCCCATCGCCTTGATTGGGGTACAATAATCCAGCAGGCAAGGACTAGTTTTTATGGGCTTTAATCGAGAGAGGGATACAGGTATGGGTTGTGAAGCCAGGGAGTGAAGGCTGCTGCGGTGCTGGGGGACCACTGGGGGTCAAAGGGGGTAGGGTGGTCACCAGCTTGTGGTGCTGTTGGGGCTTGGGCTGGCAGCAGCTGGTGGGTCCGCCTGGAAAAGATGGAGGGTGAGCATGGTTGAGCTGCAGGAGGCCAGGTTGCACACAGGGGGGACATGGGCCTGGCCAGCCTCACACTGAGTGGGCAGACACCCCACAGGGCTCGGTGGGGGATCCCCAGTAGGTGTGAGGAGAGGAGCAGCCTGGGGAAGGGTTGTGGAGGGGCTGGGGACTCTGTGGGGTGACATGACTTTAAGCATCTCCATTCCCTCTCGCAGGACTGGTCTGAGCCCCAGTGAAGGCAGGACTCACCTAAGCAGCATCTGCCATGCATTTGTCTGCAGGAGGAAGAAACAGGGAGATCAGCTCCTCTGGGGGCTGTAGGACCTCAGCCTCCCTGAGGGATCCTGAATGGGGCCATGGCTGGCCCCATGCTGGCCCCATAGAGAGGCAGAGGTAAGCCAGCAGGGTCTCCTTCTCAGTCCCTACTCCCTGCCACCATCCCTGTGCTCCCAACCTCACCCGTCTGGGGCAGGATGAGGATCTCGTCGTCTGTCAGGCCCTGCTCCTTGGAGAACTGGGTGAACATCTCCAGGCGCTCAGGACTCAGCTCCTTTGTTCGGCCTGCAGCCAAGAGCAGGGTGAGAGGCAGTTCCCCCCATACCCACCAGCACAGGGGCACAGGCACCCCAGCCATCATTCCCCCAAGGTCACTCTAGCTTGGGAAATGACCTTAACCCCGCCCTTCTCCCATGGGAAAGACAGAATCCTGGGGGTGTAGACAGCGTGGGAGTCTCGGGGCAGACGTACTGTAGAGCAGCACCATGGTGGAGGAACCAGTGCCCTTGGAGATCTGGGTGGCCACCAACGCGTACTCGTCGTAGTTGGTCTCCACCACATGGATGTTGTGCTTGCTGCCCCACCCTGTGAGGGACATGGAGCACAGCTCAGCCCTGAGCTCCAAATCAGTCCCAAGGCAGGAACAGGGGCAGCAGGACTGTGATCATGTCTGGGGCTGCCCCAAGGAAGCTGGGCACTCACGTGGGCTGGTGTAGCTGAACCGCCCTGGCTGCTCTGTCTTGGTGTAAAGACTGTTCCTCGTCACGCACTGGTCACCCCTGGGGAGTACAGCAGCAGGGGATGCACCAGTGGCCACCCCCAGTACCCTCTCCCCACTCATCCCCTCCCCATGCCCCATACTTGGGGTAGGTGGAGGTAACTTCCAGGTTTCCCTCTGCGGTGGCAGAGATGATGGTGGTGCACATCTTCATCAGGTGCCTCTTCTCCTTGAACCAGTTAGAGTTGGAGGCCAGGCCGATGCTGTACCATCTCCCTGTGAGCTGCACACAAACTCCATTCAGCCCCAGCTGGGCACAGACCCTGTCTCACCCCTCAGCCCCCACTAGCCCCAGCCCAGGCTATGTCCCTCTTCCGTGGCAGCCCATTCCCTACAGCAGGACAGTGTCCCAGGGTCCTCATTTCACAGGGAACTGCTACAGCTCTTGGCAACCCCAAAACCCAGAAACAAGGAAATCCGTTTCATGACATGCCCTTCACTGCCCTTAGGTATTTCCTTCCTCTTCTCCCCAAGGCCAGGGAGTGTGACAGGACTGCCTGGCTCTGAGATACCATTCCCATCCATCTGGGGGTTGTGAGGAGGGGTCAGGACACTGGGTCCAGCATGGCTCATTCCAGTCCAGTGTATGGAGCGAGCAGTGCGATGCCCCTGAGGGGAACTGCCAGCCTTGGAAAGGAGCTGTGCTGGGATCACCCTTGCAGCACATCCCAAACCCCTGTCCTTGCAGGAAGTGCCTCCCTCCATCCCCATCACCTCCCTGGGGTGGCTTTGTCCCCCAGGACTTTTCCAAGGGAGAAGGGATGTAGGGGATACCCCAGCACAGGAGCCCTTGTTTTTCTGTGGCCCTGGGCTGGGATCGTTGTTGGGGAGGGATTCTCATGGCCCAGACTGAGATTGCATTTCTCACTCTCCCCTGTTAAGATCCCTGTGCATCCACACCCACCCCACAACACAGCAGCAGCTCAGACCCATGCCTGACCCACGGTCCTGCCCCACAGGCTGGAGCCTGGATGCTGGATCCCTTCCAGAACCACCAAACCCAGGTGCTGTGGGGTCCCCAGGCTGGGGGGCTGCATGTGCACCAGTACGAGCCTGACCCCCCATCCACCTGCACCACCCCCTCCTCACATTTTCAGGGCAAGGATCCCTCAAAACACCCCAAACCTCCACAGAGATTATGCCAGTTGGCCTGAGTCACCTTGTCCTGCTGGAAGTCAGCTTGGACAGGAATGCTGTCCTGCGCGTGCAGTGTCCCGAGCAGGGCCAGCCCCAGGATGCTGAGCAGTGTGGCCTGCATGGCAAAGCCGAGCTGAAAGCTGGAGGCAGAGCGCTGCTGTGCTGGAGAGTTTGTCGAGCCCCTATTTATGGGCAGGCGTTGCGGCGGCCCCCGGGGAGCCAGCCCTGCCTCCCCCCGTGCCGTTATGCAAGCTGGAGCAGGACAGAGCACTGAAGCCAAAGGGCAGGCGGGGGATCCTGTGAATGCTTCCCTCCTGTTGATACGACATATTTGCTCCAGGGTGCCAAACTGCTCTGCAGTGAAAACAGCCAGCGGCCCGCGCAGTGGCTGCCCTGCCCCCAGTGCTGCTGGGCTGGGGTGGCAAGCAGCCCACGGAGAGGGGCCAGCGCTGCCCTATCCACACAGGGTGGCCTCACTCGGACCCAGAGTGGGGTTTCAGTGAGACGGAGGAAATGGCCAGTGCCTGCCAGGTTCCAACCCAACCAAAAGGGCTTGACACCTGCATGTGCTCCTGTGGGACCCTCTGTTTTGCCCTGACTCAAGTCCCTGCACCACGCAAGGATGTATCTCTGCTGGCCCCAGTACCCTCGGGGTGTGTCCCACTGGTGAGCCGGGGAGCCCATGTTCAGCTCTCTGGGGACCAGCATGCAGCCAGATGCACCCTAGAACTTGACACCCCAGTCACCCCACCACCCTGCACCCTTTGCTAAGAGGGGCTGGAGACGCCCTCCCCCTTGGTTTGGGGTCACCAGCGGGTACTAAGATGCCCCCCTCAATCTGGGGACGCCCCTGCAGGGTATGTATGCTGGGTGCCAGCAGCAACGCCCACGGGTCTGGCAGGGTTTGGGCTGGGCTGGCCATGTTGGGCAGAGCCCCAGCCCCGCGGCACAGCCCTGCCAAGGTGCTTTACGTAACGAGCATGTTTTCAGAACAGCTGTTTTTCCCCTGGCAGCCCCGCCTGCACATTCCCTTCCCCGCGCCCCGCTGCGAGGCCGACCTGCCCTGCGCGCCCCGCGCCTGTCCGGCCTTGCGGATTTATGAAAACAAAACAAAAGCTGAGCCAGGCAGGACTGGACATCACGAGACCCTGGCTGGGGCTCCGCATGCTGGGCTGGGGCTTAGTCTTCCCCGGAGCTCACCCTCAGGGTGCCGGGGGAGCTCTCTCCATCAGGCACAGAGGCAGGGAGCACCCGGGGTGTCACTGTCACCTGGCACTGCTGGAAGGAACACAAAATCCCCCCTGCTGCCAGGTACCCCCAGCTCCCTGCCTAGGTGCCAGGAGGGGGTGCCCGATGGACACCCGGGTGGTGCCCGGCTCTCCTGGGGGTGGCAAAGCTGGGAGCCAGCCCAAGACCTGGGTGGCAAAACTGGTGCAAGCTCAGGAGTATGGGAGCACTGGGGGGCATAGAGGGACACCAACGGTGGCAAGGGGCAGAAGGAGCAGGGCTAGGGGCAGGACGAGGTATGTGGGCTGTGGGTGCTCACGGCAGCTGGACATAGAGCCTTGGGCATAAGGTGCGTGTTTGCACCCAGAAATGGTTTAGCCCCAACGACGGATGGGCTGAGCCGGGATGAAGGGTGTGGGAAATCCTTGGGGACCAGCCCAGCTCTCCGGGGCTCTCCCCTTGCTCCCTTATCCCCCTGCCAGGTGCAGCCACTTCGGGGTGCAGGTAAAATGAGCTGGATCCAGCAGGTCGGGGGGTGGCCGGGCTGGACACGGCTGCCCCGCACGTAGGTGGTGGGAACAGGGACTGTCTCCGGACACATCACGTGGCTTCCCTTACATAATCCCTGATAAACAACATGTGTTACCAGTTCCCGCTAGGATTGCAAAATGCCGGTGCTGGGGACAGAGGGCTGCTCCCCGCCCCGGGGGCTGCGGGGGGGAGGCAGAAGGGGCCCCGCACTTCCCTGCTGCCGGGCCGCTCCCTGTCCCCGCCTGAAGTCAGTGGCAGTGGCTACCGCTTGACTGCAATGGGTGGCAGGATGGCCTCGCCCAGGCTCCACACACAGGGAGGAGGGGTCCGATGAGGGTTGCAGCATTAACCCTGGGGGTCTCCCGTAGTGGAAGACCCTGCAGCCCCCCCCAGTCCCCTGCCTGTCTCTCTGAGAGGTGGTGACTGTGCGGCCAGAAGTCCAGCGTGGTCAGCAGCCCTCGGGAAACAAACTCCGCAGGGCTGGGGTAGGGGAACGGGTTGTTTGCTGACCCTGGAGATGGGAAGCAGGATTGTGGGACTAAGATTTTCTCCCCTGGGATCCCTCAGTGATCTCCCAGCTTGTTAGGGGAAAAAGCAGATGCTGTGCTCTCCCCAGTGGCCCTAAGTCCATCCCCCCTGTGGCCCCAGGCACGGTGCTGTTCCCCTCAGTACCAGGCTCTCCCTTGCCCCTGCCAGCTGGACCACAGGCACCACCACAATTCTGCCCCACTGTGTCATGGCTGGGGAAGGCTCAGAGAGAAGATGGCAGGAGTCTGCATGGAAGGGGGCTGCACAGCAGTGGAAGCAGTGCTGGCCTGGCCGGGGCAGACCAAGAGGTGACTAGCCTGTACACAAGCTCTTCTCTGAGACATTTATTGGGGTGTTGCTGGCTGCTGCAGGAGAATGGGGCATAAAGCAGAGAGGGAACACAAGTTGGGAGGCACAGGCCAAGGATAGACGCAGCTGCCAGCACAGCTGGAGGGGCTGAGGAGCCCCAGGGCTGGCTCCAGAGCTGTGGAGCAGCAGTGGGAGCTGACGAAAGTGTGGCTCAGATCTGTGTGGCCAGTCGGCAGCTGGCTGAGGTGAGGTGAGCTCTGGGACACCCTGGCAACTTCATCTGCAGCTACAGCTTCATTTCTGGAATGAAGAGAAATGCTGAGGGGCTGGGGGGGGGGGGGGGGGGGAGGGTGTGTCCAAGCCCAGCATCAGGGCTGGAGACCTACCTCTATCTCCCCAAGCACCAATGACAAGTGATGGAGTTGTCCCTACGGACCCCAGCCTTCACCTCAGGGTGCCCCTGTGGCAGGATATCTCATCCCAGACCACCCTTCACTCCAGGAAACATCAACATAGATCCATCCCCCATGTGGGGGGTGAGTGGGGTTTGCTTTGCCAGGATGTACCTGATGCCCATCCTGAGTGACAGTTTGCCACACAAGAGCACAGACTCTGTTATGAGGAATGGTCTGGCACAGGAGAGGCTGTGCCCTCCCACACTCCTGGGGCGGGACCACAGAGCCACGGTAGAGTGTGGATCTGGCCCAGTGTGCCCAGCTCACTGCCAGGAGAGGGACACTTAACTGGTGCCCAGTGTGGGACCAAGCCTGGCACATGGGCGCACCCAGTGCATCACCCCACATCGCCAACTCACCATCGAGGATGTGAAACTCATCTGGAGAGTCACAAAACCCTGCAAGAGACAGAGCCAGGGGGGATCACCTTGTCTAAGACCTTGCACCCTCCAGCCCCTGCACCCCCAGGACATTGCAGGGCACAGCCCCATCTTTGTCCCCGGGGTGACCGGAGCATTGGGACAGAACCCACATGGGTCTCCCTGAGGACTGTGTGCCACCCACCGTAGGTGGGGAAGTGGTAAATCACATCCTCACTCAGACCCACAGCCCTGACGCGCTGCTCAAACTTGTCCATGACGGCGTCACTGACCACGCTGGTCCGTCCTGCACATGGGGAGATGCCATCAGTGGCCTCAGGCCCTACCTGGCCCTGGCCCAAAGCCCCCCATGACCCTACACAAGGCTCAGGGCCTAGGGGGCTTTCAGCTCAGAAGAGTGGGTTCCCAGTTTTCCTCTTACCTGCTCCCCCACAGCATCTGGGGACAAATCTCCAGCTGGGAATGACCCCCATTCCCACGCTGGGTCCTCCAAGGCTTCAGCTGGCCTCTCCTGAGTCCAACAAAGGCTTCCCACCCCTGTCCTTCACCTGTCTTGAGGCCCCAAGCCCCAACCTACCATAGAGCTTAACAGAGATGCTGCGGCCCTTCTGGTAATAGAGGATGACGAAGCTGCTGGCATCAGCCTCACCCACCACCACATCCACCTTACTGCTTTTACTATGGCCTGGGAAGGACGAGAGAATAGTCCAGTTAGTCCCAGTCAATCCTGGTTAGCCCCAGCATCATCCAGGGCCTTCATTTCACCACAAGCCAGGCGTACATGGGGTGAAAATCAGTGCCACAGGCACCAGCCCATGGTATCACCCGTGATAGCATCCGGCACTTAGGGCCTCAAGACGTAAAATACTGGGAGTGCACTGGGAAGAGGGACATTGGTACCAAAACCCTGCTGAGAGCAGGACTGGGGGGCTCCACCAACCTCCTGCCACCCCAGACCAGTCTCCCTCACCCTTCAGCAGGAAGCGTCCGGGGGCCTGGGCGGGAAGGTAGTGCTGCCTGATTTCCCAGCACATCCTGTCCCTGCATGGAGAGAGAAAATGTCAGTACAGGCAGTGGAGAATCTTCCCAGGTCCCTGCCCACCCCGCCTGCCAAGGCACACACACTGTCTGGTTCCTTGGGACTTTGTTTTCTCCCTGGGGAAAGATGTACCAGAACACCGGGGAGACATTGTGAGAGATGCTGAGCCCACGAGGTCAGGACCTCAGGGCCCACCAGGCTGGGGAAGTGCTCACAGATGTGCTAAAAGTCCCCATCCTCAGATATGCTGCCCCTGGGATAGTTCCAAGAGCCAGTCCTGGGCTGGGCAGCCATGGAGCCACCACATGCCTTAGTTTTGCCAGCCTGGCTGTTCTCACACTGACTAGCCTGGGCACACCCAGCCCAGCCTGGGCTAGTGGCCACACAGGTGGCAGTGCCCATCATGGCCAGGGTGCCCATCGTGGCCAAGGCTTCTACTACAAAACTTCCTGGAGGGTATCCCACCCACACCCAGCTCTGGGGCAGCTCTGTCCTCTTTGGAGTCTGTGGCCAGGGCACTGGCACTGCTCTGACCTGCTTTCAGAGTCCTCATCCCAGGGCACCAGTCCTGTTCTGACCTGCCTGCAGCATCCTTGTCCCTGCCCACAGCCACTATGCCCAGCATCACTCACAGCTTCCTGAAGGTGCTGACGGCCAAGCTCTGCCCATCCAGGACGGTGATTGTCATCGTCGTGGCCTCCAGCTGGTGGCTGTGCTCTGCCAGGTAGCTGCAGCGGGAGGCCATGCTGACCAGGAACCACTTCCCTGAGAGCTGCATGGCACAGGGGTGGCACAGGGCCACAAGCCTGAGGTGCCACCACTCAACCACCCTGAGTACCCTCCTTCCCTTCACTTGGCACCTCTGCCCACAGCCTGTCCCTTGGGGTGCCTACAGGGCACACCTGCCCTTCTTCAGGTGCTGGTAGGTGGGATAGCAGGGCAGAAGGAGTCTGACATGGGGACAGACTGGAGGTGTGTAGGGGACGTCCTATGGCTCACACTGCCCACAGCACTGCGGGCACCCCAATGACACAATGGGTATGTGCCGGGCATCACTTTATACTGCAGCCCCAGCTCGGCCCCACCAGCAGAGCCCTGAGCTCAACCCAAGCCCCAGAGTGAGGGTGGCTGCACTGGCCCTGCGGCAGCTCCAGATGGATGAGGACGGGGGTCCCTGTGAGGCTCCAGCCCCTGCACCTGCTCTGTGGACACACCTGCAGACAGCGCTGGGGCTGAGCTGAGCTCTGCTAGCCTTGGCTGTGTTGTGTGTGGGGGGCACCGAGGGGCTCGGGTTTGGGCATGGGTTGGGGAGGACAGTGGGGGTCAGCCCCTGAGAAGGACACGGGACGGGCTGCAAGGGTGGGCCCGGGGGAGAAGGGCACAGGAGGTCAGCGCTGGACGAGGATAGGGGAGGATGGGCTGCAAAGCCGGGTCTGGGGGGGGGCACACCGGGGGTCAGCCCTGTAGGGCACACGGAACAGGAGCCACCGAGACTCCCTGCAGCCCACCCAAGTGCGGGGTCAGTGGATGCCCACAGACCCCTCTGCTCAACCCCTCACCTGGTGGAGGCTGAGCCCCTCCTGAGCCGCCACCTTCTCCAGCGCACTCTGGGGTGGGGGCGGCCGCCGTCTCTGCGCCGCCCTCTGCCCCCACGCCGTAAGGAGCAGCCCGAGGAGCAGAAGAGTGCGCAGGGCCGCCATGTGCCGGTGTGCGAGGCCAGCGCTGCCTGGAAGCGGCGGGGCCAGACGGGCACGGCAGGCAGCCAGGAGCCCTCGTGGGGCTGGACGGGGTCATGGCCGGGGTCAGCGCCGGGCTAGGCTGGAGCCCAGTGAGAAGGGCCCGGACAGGGCCGGGGGTTGAGGAGGGGCCAGGGCGGGGCCTGCTTGCAAAGGGGCGTGGCCTAATGGGGCATGGGTGTGTCATATAGGTGTAGTATATTGTGGTCCCTGATGGGCGTGGTCGGACCGGGCGGGGCGGGGCAGCGCTGCCGGTGCAGGGGCACTCGTGAGCGATCGTGCCGCGCTCTGCTCGCTGCGCCTGGCAGGCTGCGGGGAGCTCCTGTGCTCGAGCCGTCAGGCCTGCAGCCAGACGCGCCCGGTGATTGGCCGGCGGGGCAGCGCCGGGAGCGCCGGCCGGAAGTGGCGCGGCGGGGCGGGGGCAGCAGATGCGCCGAGGTGCGGGGGGACAGCGGGGACGCCGGGCACGGCACGGCACGGGGGGAACACGGGGCACAGCATGGGGGGACACCGGGCACAGCATGGGGGGAACACCGGTCATGGGAGACCCCGGGGAAACCGGGCACGGCACAGGGGGACGCCGGCCATGGGGGGCACCAAGGCACCGGGCATCAGGCACGGCACGAAGGGAGAGCAGCGGGCAAGGCTCGTGGGGGCCCGTGGACCCTGGGCGGGTGGGAGTCCCCGGTCCGGGCCTGACACCAGCACCTCGCTCGGTTCCAGGTGCGGCGGCAGAATGACACGATGGACGCGGGCTGCCCCCGGCTCCCAGACACCGTCCTGTTCGAGATCTTTCTGTACCTGGACCACACCGACGTGCTTTCGGTGGGGCTCGTCTGCCAGCAATGGCGCGCCGTGGCCCGCGACGAATTCCTGTGGAAGGAGCTTTTCTACCGCTACTACCGCGTGTCCCGGGATGTGCCGCGGCACCCAGGTGCGCTCCGGGGCGCGGGGCTGATCCCGGGGGGCCCCACCTGCCGTGAGCCCGGGATGAAGACTGCGCTCCCCCTGCTCTGCCCTCTGCCCGCCGCTGTCGGGGTGGTGGAACCCTTGAACCGCATCGCCTCAGCTGTGTTACAGTGTCAGGGGCTAAGATGTGCACGGGGAGGGCTCTGGATCTGCCCAGACCCTTCAGAAACGGGGGTCAAAGGGCTTAAAATGCTTTGCCTTTCCCTTCTTTTAACGGAAAGGAGGTTTCTGAGCTCTCTAGCCAGGTGCTGTCTGTAGCTGCTGTCCAGGGATATCCTGGGTGTCATAGTGAGTCACCACATCCTGCTGCATCCCAGCCTGTATGGGATCTGTGGAATCACTGCTGGCTTGGCCTTTCTGGAACTTGGCAGCCCCTCTAATGCAGCTCTTCTCCAGCTGGACCAGGCACTGCCACAAGCACCATTGGCTGCTCCGAGGGTTCCAAGGGCCGGGCTTTGCAGGGACACCTGTGCCTCTCTGGAGGATGTATGGCCCTGTGACAGCACTGGGGTCATGTGCTGAGTCAGCAGCTGCCCCACGGCACCAAGGCAGGTTGGACTTGATCTGGGCTCACAGCAGAAGCTGACAGAGCCTGGCAGGGCTGTCCCTGGCCAAGCTGTCAGAAGGCTTGGGGGTGGCAGTTGTGTGATCACACCTCTGCTCCCTGCTGAGCTTCCAGTGCTGGAAGTAGTTTGGTGCAGTTTGGAAGGATGACCCAGCTCTGTCACACCAGCTGGGACCTGGCAGCAGGAGCCCTTGCTGCCCAGGGGGTGTCTCTCCAAGCAGCCCATTCCCAGTGTGTTGCAGGACGCGGGAGGGCTGTGCGGGGGCCCCTAGCTGTGGCTGAGGGAATTGATCCTGTCTTGTGAGTTGCAGTGGCTACAGAAGGACAGGAAGAAATGTCAAGGAAGAAATGCCAAGGCTCAGGCAATGGCAGCTGATCTCCTTGCAGCAGGAACACCACTGCAGAAGGGCTCTGGGAGGAGGTGGATGTCAATGGGATTCCTCCAGGCTGTGTGACCTTGCTCTTGAAGACCCTGTGAGCCCTATGGGGCTGAGGATGTTCTCCTTAGGGTTTTTCTGAAGCCTTTTGACCGGGCTCATTCCCTCCCCGCCTCCTGGAGCTGCTTAGTCAGCTGCCAGCCCTGTTCTTGAGCACTAATTAGGATCAAGCAGCTGGTGTAGCTCAGTAACGTATTCAGGCACCTCCCTGACTGCTGGAACTGTGGGCACCCTGCACAAAGCAGCAGGACAGGGACAGCTGGCAGGCATGGGCAGGGAGCTGGAGCATGAGTTTGGGGAATACCTCTGCCAGCCTGGCTGCCCTGGGCAGCCCCATGGTTAGAGGAATGGTATCCAGTGGGTCTGTAAGATGAAATGTTAGGTTTGCTTGGCCAAATGGGGCCTGCCCAGACTTTTCCTAGCCGGATGGGCTGAGACCAGGAGGTTCAGAGGGGGTTGAAGCCCAGCCTTGAGCAGCAATGGGACGTTCTGGCAGCAAGCTGGTCCCTGCCTGCAGGAGCAGGTGCCTCCTGGGCTGCAGCGTGTTCCAAAAAATGCTTCAGTCCTGTTCAGTGTCACTAGGAAAGTTGGCCCTCATCCATATAGATGTCTAATCCTCTTTGCTTCTCTGGGATTTGCTGCTACAAGAAATCTGTAGGCTTCCTGGCTAGGCCCTTCATTAAGAATCTTCTTTATTTGTCTTTTATTGTCCATCAGTAAGACTCTTGTGTGTATGCCCCAGGTTGTGCTCAGCACACTGTGCCCAGCTTGTTCTTCTCTCATTTTTTCAAGTCTCTTACCTCATGGAGATGTTTTTTCCTGGCCCCAGACCCTGTCTTAATTCTGTGTTAGACAAGACAGAGATAATCAGGGTATGGCAAGGAGCAGTTTTCCAGCTTCTTTCTTGTCTCACCTGGTTGATTTGGTTTTGCTGGAGCATGTGTTCCTTCTTAGGACTGTTCTGTCCTGAGCAAGCTTTTAGTCTGACAGGCAATGCCTCTGCCTGGGCTGTTCCAGCAGAAGCTGTGCTGCTTTGGAAAGCAGACGTGTGGTATGGAGTTGTGTGTGTACTGTAAGAAAGGAGTGTTGTGTGTGGGAGTAGGGAAGCTGCTGAGGGCTGGTAGCTGAGCTGCAGCCCTGGGTTGGTGCCCCAGCAGAGCTCCTGGCCTTGCTCACAGAAGCCAGGACTGGTTTATTAAAGCCTAATGCCATGTTTAGCCTAGCTCTGCATCCCTCCACTCACACTCCTGTCCTGTGTCCCTGCTCTGTGCTGCAGGTGCTGTCTCCTGGTACGATGAGTTCCAGAGGCTCTACGACACCATCCCTTGCGTGGAGGTGCAGGCCCTGAAGGAGCATAATGACCAAGTTTTGCACCTGAGCTTCTCCCACTCTGGCTGCCTGTTTGCATCATGCTCCAAAGACTGCACGGTCAAGGTAAAGTGGTAGGTGCCCTGCCCAGCCCTTGTAGCCTTCGTCCAGTGGGGCTTAGCCCTGAGAGCAGCCTTTGGGAAGTCTGTAGAGAAGTTTGACCAGATGTCCCTGGACTTGGGCTGGTTCCTGCCCAAGCTGTCTTCTAAGCTATAGAACTAATGACTCTTGTAGATGTAGCCTTGAGGGCTGTGGATTCCAGCTCCAGCCTGAGTGTATGTGGAGGTGGCTGCGGTGCTTTGCTTTCTAGGTGCCCTGTTGTGCCCTGGGTCTGTTGAAGACTGGGGAGATAATGATCCACTGCAGAGGATCATGTCTTGCCTGCATGGTTGTCCTGGGAGGAATCTGTCCGAACATGCTGGAAACCCAGCTGTGATAGCACCGTCCACTGCCTGAGCACCCTCTCTGGCAAATGGAGCAACAGTTCTCCATTTAGCCCCTCTCCATTTTCTGTCAGGGGAATGGACAGAGATATGGTGAGGGGGAGGCAGTTAAATAGAGTTTTTGATACTGTTTGTCTTTCATGTTCCAGTGAGTACTGGCAGAACAGATAAAACAGAATCACTCTCAGGCTGCTCAGCAGCTTCCTGACTGTCCGTCTCTCTAGATCTGGAGCAATGAGCTGGACATCTCCCTGCAGCACAGCTCCAATATGAGGCCATACAACTGGAGCTACACCCAGTTCTCCCAGTTCAACTCCGATGACTCCCTCCTGCTGGTATCTGGTGTCTTTGTGGGGCCTCACAACTCCTCCTCAGGGGAGATTGCTGTGATCAGCATGGGTAAGTGGGGCTTCCCTAGAGCTCCCTGGGGCATATGAATGCTGGGTGAGGGGGTTCCCTTCTCTTTGGGTGTGCAGTAGCCTTGCCTCAGCTTGTCCTGACTCCTGAGCTATGATTCCAATCACAGTTCTAGAGGGGAAACCTCACAGACAGCCTTAACTGTATTTGGGTCACTACAGCAGCATCTCAAGGCAGTGTTTCATCTATTTAGCCTCACTTCTCTTCTAAGTGCCAGTCTGGGTAAGGGTTATCTACATCACTCATCTTGAAGCCCCTGCCTCTGGCATATATGGTGCTTGGCATAGAGCCACAGAAACCCAGAATGGTTTGGGTTGGAAGAGACCTTAAGGCTCATTTCAACCCCCTGCCATGGCAGGGACACCTTCCACTAGCCCAGGCTGCTCCAAGCCCCATCCAGCCAGGCCTTGGACACTTCCAGGAATCCAGGGGCAGCCACAGTTTCTCTGGGCACTCTCCCAGGGCTTCCTCACCCTCACAGGGAACAGTTCTTCCTAATCCCATCTATCCTTGACCTCTAGCAGTGGGAAGCCATTCCCCCTTGTCCTGTCCTTCCATCCCTTGTCCCAGGTTCCTCTCCAGCTCTTCTGAAGCCCCTTTAGGCACTGGAAGGGGCTCTAAGTCTTCTTCCCGGAGCCTTCTCTTCTCTAGGCTGAACACACCCAGCTTTCTCAGCCCATCCCCAGGGGAGAGCGGCTGGATCCAGCCCTCAGATCACCTCTGTGGCCCTAGTCTCACCCTTAGGTCTCACAGGGCTTTCTGAGGTGTTGTCACCTGAGCCTCTTTCACTTCTGCTGCAGCTCTGTGTATAAGACATATCCCCACTGTGTTATCTCGCCATCTTTGGCAGAGTCCCACAGTACCAGCTACCGGGAGTGCACAGCTGCCTTGGCTAGACAGTCCCCAAGCCCCAGGGGTGGGAGGGAAATTCTGTATGTGTTTAACTCGTTGTTGTCCCCAGGGCCTGCTCTGGGCCTTGCTCAGGGAAAGGATGGGAGGTTGCTCTGGCTCTGTGCACTTCCCTGTTATTTTGGTTTCCTTTGTGCAAGGTATCATCACAAATCTCTGGAGAAAAGAGAAATAATCTGTCTCTGTAGCAGTGGCTGGGAGCTGTATGGGGGTTGGCCTCTCCCACAGAGACTTGGATCCACTTACCCTCTCCCACACGGTTTCTCTAGGGCTCTTGCTGGAAGTCACTGCCTCACACTCTTGTTTCCCTTCCAGAGAACTTCACACTGCTTTCCAGGGTGAGGAATAAGCCCTATGATGTGTTTGGCTGCTGGCTGAATGAAACCAACTTGATATCAGGCAATCTGCATCGGATTGGCCGCATAACCTCCTGCTCGGTGCTGTGGCTGAACAATGCTTTCCAGGTGAGCTGCCTTCCTTCCAGCTTCACAGGCAGTGCAGCTTCCTGCTGGCTCCTGGGGGAGGGAAAGCTGCAGGGAAGGATGGCTCAATCCTCCTGTCCTCCCTGTTTGTCTCCTCTGACTTGCCCTGAGGATCCTGAGCTCGAGGCAACCTTGCATGAGGTTTCTCCATGCTCACTGTTGTGTTACTCACTGCAATGTTCTAACTCTGCCCTCAGATCTTGTTAACTTTTGCCACAGTAATTAGGCTGAGGAGTTGGTTGCAGTGCTCCACAGCATGCATTGCCCAGCAGCAGGGCTGCTGAGGTCCTCGGTAGTCTGAAGCTAGGCCTGCGACTGCTGTAGCCTGGGATGTGTCCAGCAATGGCGCTGCTCCCACTTGGTAGCTCAGGGTGTTCCTGGGAGCTGGAGACTGAGCTCAGCCCTGCCTGGCCTTGCTGAAGTTTCTTGGGCCAAGTACGGTCTCTGATTCCATGGTGAGACCTGGAGAGCCAAGTGTGCTGGCCTCAAACTGCTCGTTCACTCCCTGGAACTTGGGCTGCTCAGTCGTGTTCCCCAAGTTTTGCCTCTGTTTCAGTGTCACACCTGCACATCCCCATGTTTTGATTTTAACAAGATGCTGACCCCAGGTAAAATCCTCTGATAGCAGAGACCCTTCCTACAGCCACATCTCTGTGCTACACTGAGACATTACCCCATCCCTCAGACGCCAGGAAGGACCTTGCTCATAACAGGGGTATGGGCGTACAGTTGCAGGCTGGGAGCAGTGCGGTAGAGAGGGACCTGCTGTGTGTGCCTGGAGCAGATACCAAGCTGCCCTGCTGAGGGTGCAAGCACACTCCAGGATCACAGGGATTCTCTGCCACTGCTGCTGTGGGCCAGAGGGATCCCACTTCATGCTTATCACAGAGGCCTGTTCCTGAAATGCTTGTCGATTATGGAATGTAGAGTATCCTGAGGTGGAAGGCACCCACAAAAATCAAGTCCAGCTCCTGGTCCTGCACTGTAAAGCGCCAGGTAGCACCAGCTGATGACCTCAGGGTACAGTGGCAGCAGGACTGCCTAGCTGCTGCGCTTCCTCACTCCCCTGCTGCCAGCCTGCAGGAATGTTTTTTCTCGCTCTGTGTCCATCCAGGATAGGAAGGAGCTCAGTAGAATTGGGAAGCCTGGGGCCCGTTCTTGTGTCAGTGCCCCACACACAGTGTCAAGGGATTTGTGGGGGCTGGTGTCCCTGTGCTAGCTCAGGTCTTGGTTTGAACTGTGGGAGTGATTTGGGGTGGTTCCTGCTCACTTCTCCCCTCTGCTTGCAGGGCATCGAGTCTGAGAATGTGAATGTAGTGAAGAGACTGTTCAAAATCCAGAACCTGAATGCCAGCACCATCCGGACTGTGATGGTGGCTGACTGCAGCCGGTACGATTCCCCGGATCTGCTCCTGGACTATGAGGAGCAGCTGGCTGCTTCCTCCACCTGCCCAGTCTTTGATCTTGGCAGTGACAGCGAGGAAGAAGAGGCCAAGCCCAAGCCGCCTCTGGAGCCAGCTGTACAGGAATTGCTGGATGCTGGGGCTGTGCCGGCAGAGCATGGGCTGCAGCAGCTCTTTGATGATATCATGGAGGGCCGTGTGAGGCCTGCCATGACCGACACAGAGTTGGAGACAAAGGTGGCCGAGCTGTTTGTGCACAGCAGAACTAAACCGCCCGAGCCAAACCTGCTCCCCACAGACAACAATAGCAAGACAAAGTACTTGATCTTTACCACAGGATGCCTTACCTACTCCCCACACCAGATAGGTAAGGCTGGGTCTGAGCCCTGGGACAACTGGGGCTCCCTGGGGGCCTGGGCTGCAGCTGCACTTGGGATTTGGGTCGAGAAAAGACCTGGTCTCTCTGCTGCCTGTTTGTGAGGTGTGAGCTGCGATTTGCTCTGGATTCTGAGAGGCCCCATCACTGAGGGGAGTTTCGCCTCCTCCACTTGCCTGAGGGTTGGTTTGTTGCTGCCAGCATGACACGTGGCCAAAGTCATGGCAAGGGCTGAGCAGAAAAGCAAGAAGGAGCATCTGGTTAAGGACACCAGCCATGAGCAGCAGTGGGTGCAGGGGCAGGGCAGCAGTTGCCCTGAAGGAGTGTGTGGAAGGACCTTGGTCCTGTTCTTTTGTGGGAATAGGCAGGGCAGCAGGGCAAGCCTGGTCTCAGCAGCATGGACTTGATGTGTGAATCACTTGTACAGTGCCCTCTGTTGTGGGTGGAACCACCCTTATGTGGGCATCCAGCCTCAGTGAGACAGTTGGGACTGGGGAGGTTTCCAAGGAGATTATTCACTGTCCCAGTCAGTGTTTGTGTGCTGAGTGATGCTGGGCAGGTTGCAGCCCCCTCTGTTGTACCAGGGAGGTGCAATGGGCTGTGGGTGCAGCATGTGCCAGGCCATGGCATGGCTGGTGACTGTCTTGTGTTGGGATGTCACTTGCTCTCACCTGGGGCACTCCTGTTAAGGTAACAGGTCTAACAGAATTTAGAGGAAATCCTGTGGGGAGCTTCTCATTGGGGAGCAGGAGCAGGTAGACTGGCTTTCCCCAAAAGACCATAAAGCTGGCAGAGGTGGAAAGCACCAGGAGTGTGGAGAAGAGGGAGCTGCTCCCAGATAAGACTGCTGGGAAGCCAGACAGTTTCAGTTCCTTTCACTGCCCACACAGTTACAGCCTTGCTTCCTTGCTCTCCTGACTTTCCCATGACATGTTCCCACACCAGTACAGCCCAGTAAGGTAGGGGAAAGCAGTTTCCAGAGCTGTAAGCAACTTAGTCTTTGCCCACCTCTGTTAGGAATGTTATCTGGACTGAATGAGGTCTACTCCATGCTCTTTCCCGTGGGCTGGGTTTGCAGACGGCCATGGTGACTCAGACCTGGGCTGAGCTGAGGCAGCACCTGGACCCCCTGGGTTTAGCCAAGGCCATGTCGAAGACTGCAGCTTGCCACACACCAAGGCAGAGCTTTTGGGCTCCCGAATTCCTCTGCAGCCTCCCAGGGCTGAGGGATTTGTGCGATGCCTTTGAACTTTGTGACTCCCTGGCTGGTGGGCAGCATTTGCAGTACAGGCTGCTGCTTGGAGGGCTGGACTCTGGCTCAATTCCTGCCCCACCATGAGTCGCTGCAGCGTCACTTGCCTCTTGGTTTGTGTGCAGAACTGGCTCTGTGCCCACAGGACCTAAAGGAGCTCACTCTGTGCTCACCACTCTGTGCTCAGCTCTCTATGCAGTGCTGCTCCAGCCTGAACTTCTTGAGTTCCCGTTTCTCATGCTGGTTCCAGGTTGAGCAGCCTGTCCTGCTGACTCTGAGTTTGGAACAGGGAGCATGGTGCTGTGGAAGTGAGGTTGAAGATGCTGGTGAGCAGCACCAGTGGGGTGGAAGAACACCAGTCCTGCCCCAAGGGTTCCTCTCTCAGGGGCAGAGATATTGGGAATGGCTTTGGACTTGAGCTATAGTGAGGTGTCACCCGTGTCTTTTTGGGCTGCAGGAGAGGGCTAAAATCAAAGTTACTGATTTTAGCAATTTAGTTACTGATTGTTAGCAATTCCTGCAGAGAGGGCATGGCATGGCATGGCATGGCATGGCATGGCATGGCATGGCATGGCATGGCATGGCATGGCATGGCATGGCATGGCATGGCATGGCATGGCATGGCATGGCATGGCATGGCATGGGCCATACCACCTTCGAGCTCCCCCTGGATCTGCTGAGGATGAAGCCAATGTGTGTGCCCAGGAGCTACTGAGGCTCACAGGAGTCCTTCAGGAATTCGTTGGAGATGGGCAATTTGTGGAGCTGTTTGTGTTTTGGACCTCTGCAGAGCTCGAAGGGGACAGGGCTTGACCCATCATTTATCTCATTTAGTCAGGAGGTTCAGAAGCTACAAAGCACTTGAGCACAATTTGGGTTTAAATGTCTGTTCTTCGAGCTTTCTGGGACAGATCCCCACTTGCACGTGACAGTGTCGGGGAAAACCCTGCCACAGCCAGTGCATCTGCTGGGCTGCTCCAGGCTGGCTACTGCAGAGAATGGGCCCAGCCCAGGGAATCATTTAGGAGAAAAACCCTTCTACAACTAGCACGTCTCCTGGGGCAACACAGCTTCCATGTGCTCCAGAGATGGGCTGAGGCGAGGTTTGGCTGTACCCACAGGCACTGGGATCTCACTGTCTGGGGTTGGATGGGTCAGGACCTTGCCCATGAGCAACGTCCTGGCACATCCAACCCCAAAGACCACCTGGACAGCTGAAGGAGCCTGGCCAGGACAGCAGCCCTGTCCCAGACCTTGCCCACCAAGCTGGTTCTCCTTTCTTAGCTGCACCAAGGGAAGCATCTCCCTGAAGCCTAGGATCTCCCCCAGCCCTGCTGGCAGCAGCCTATGGAACTGCCTCCCTCTGCTTCCTATCCCACAGGGATTAAAAGGATCCTGCCCCATCAGATGACAACGGCAGGGCCGGTGCTGGGGGAGGAACGGCGCTCGGATGAATTCTTTGACTCCCTGGATCATGTCATTGACATCCATGGGCACATCATCGGCATGGGCCTCTCCCCTGACCACCGGTGAGTACAGAGGGCTTCAGCAACTGCCAGGGTGGGCAAGAGCTGCTCGTGGGCTCTGTGGGGTGACCAGGACATGAAGTGACTGTGGTGGATGGCTTGGATGCCTGCTGATCCAGGTGCTGATGGTGTGTTACTGCTGAGCATTGCCTCCGGCTGTGGCAAGAGTTTGTTCCTGAGCCATCTCAGGACAGGATGGCTCCTTCTGAGAATGGAGGAGCTGCTCGTGTCAATGTGTCTTTTTCCTGAGGTAGATCATCCATAGAATCCTAGGATGGTTTGTGTTGGAAGGTAGCTTAAAAACCATCTAATCCCCACCCTCCTGCCATGGGCAGGAGCATCTTCCACTCTCCCAGGTTGCTCCAAGCTCTGTCCACTTGGCTTTGAACACTTGCAGGGATGGGACCGCCACAGCTGCTGTGGACCTGTGCCAGGGCCTCATCACCCTCATAGGGACCAATTTCTTCCTAATATCCCATCTAACCCTGCCTTCTGGCAGTGGGAAGCCATTCCCTATGTCCTATCCCTCCATCCCTTGTCCAAAGTCCCTCTTCAGCTCTTTGGAGCCCCTTCAGGCCCTGGAAGGGGCTCTGAGATTTCCCTGTAGCCTTCTCTTCTCCAAGCTGAACACTCTCAGCTCTTCCAGCCTGGCTCCAGAGCAGAGAGTCTCCAGCCCTTGGAGCATCACTATGGCCTTCTCTGGAGTCCAGCATTTCCACATCCTTCTTGTGTTGGGTTCCCAGAGCTGGAGGCTGCTCTGCAGGTGGAGTGTCACCTGAATGGAGCAGGGGGGCAGAGTCTCCCTTCATGTGCTGCCTAGAAGACACTCCCATCCTTAAAGATAGTTTCAGTGGGATTAGAGCGGTGTGACCTGACCCTTAGAGTCACCTTACAGGTGTGGTGACCCTTTCCAGACATGGGCAGGAGTGTTGCAGCAGTTTGTTCCCTGTTTCAGCCTGGATTTCAATGAGCTGGGCTGCAGGCTCCATCCCTGCTGTGCCAGGGGACTCTGTGAACTCTGGTGCAGTGCAGGTAACCCCTCCCCGCCCTCCCCAAGGTACCTGTATGTGAACAGCCGGGCCTGGCCACGGGACTGTGTCATCTCGGATCCGATGCAGCCGCCTCCCATCGCTGAGGAGATCGACCTGCACGTATTCGACCTGAAGACCATGAAGGAGGTGAAGCGAGCGCTGCGTGCACACCGGGCCTACACACCCAACGAGGAGTGCTTCTTCATCTTCCTGGATGTCAGCAAGGACTTTGTAGCAAGGTGAGGGGCTGGGCAGGATCCTGATTCTGCATCTGGGAAGGCCTAGGGCTTTTGCTCTGGGATAGCCAGGTGAGCAGAACACTCCTGTGTGTTGGGAGCAGAACAGGGAATGGGATTGGAAAGAACAGAGGGACTGACTTGGAAAGTGCTGATAAAGGGTGGCTGCCCTGGTCCTACTCTAAATAATCCTGCTGTAAATCCCTGAGGAAAGGGTAAATCGGGGACTGATGTGTTTGGTGGCAGGTGGCAAATACCCTTCATGGAGCTGCAGGTGCTGTGGGGTGAGCTGAGGGGCCCTGGATCCTAGAGGGAGCTGCCTGCACAGGATGAAGTTCATGGAGACAGGGGCTTGGGTACCCTCTGCCCCGTCCCTGCAGAAGGACAGGGGTGGGAAGGGCAGGGTGTTGGGGCTGCTGGGCTGGTACTGGGATGGTACTGGTACTGGTACTCTCTCTCCACCCTAGTGGGGCAGAGGATCGACACGGCTACATCTGGGACCGGCACTACAACATCTGCCTGGCTAAGCTGCAGCATGACAACGTGGTGAACTCAGTGGCATTCAGCCCAGTGGAGCAGGAGCTGCTGCTGACAGCCAGTGATGACACCACCATCAAGGTGTGGCGGTCCCCACGGGCCGTGCGCATCCGGCAGGCCAGGAGCCCCCGGCCCAGGAAACTGCTCTTCTCCTGGCTCATGAACCAGAAAAGCTGAACCCAGGTACATCTGCTCCTGCAGCTTCCTCACTGCAGCACCTCCGTCTGAGCTCACAGAGCCCTGAGCCCTGCACAGAGATGAGCTCTAGGCACACAAATCCTATGGCTGAGCCAGGAGGGGCCCTGGCAGCGGGAATCCCCTCCTCCTTGAAGCATCGGCTTCAGACAGGACATAAGAGCTGGGGCCCTGTTGTGGGTCTGTCGGGCAGCAGCTGAGCTGGTCACTGCAGGGTGGGCTACCACAGCTTCTCACCAGCGTTGCTACTTGGGCATAGCTCTCTGGGCGAGCTCTGGGCTCAGGGGACACTGAGGCACGTCCAGTGCAGGTGTGTGTGAGCTGGGGACGTGGCCGGCCCCACTGAGAGCCACCAGCTGCAGAGTGCTTGGCAGGAGCCGTGGTGCAGCTGCGCTGCCTGACTGCAGTACTCTCTTAATATTGGCATTTTATTCATGTGTGTTTGTCCCAAAACTCCACAGGCAACTCGTCTGGCTGCTGGGGAATGTCAAGTGCCTCCTGCCCATGGCACCTCTGCCCAGAGGCCAGCAGGGACTGGGGGCAGTGAGGGGGCGGCAGGGCCAGGGCTGGGAGTCCGACTGGCCCCATGGTCTGTGTATTGGTATCATCAAACTTGGGAGGGGGGAGGGCTGGTGGTCACATGGTGCTGGCTTTGCCTGTCTTCCTCTGAGTAGCACTTCAATAAGCTATGGATCGGGAACGTATTTATTGTGGGGGATCTGCTGTCCCTTTCTGGGGTACCCATGAGGACAACTTACCTCCTGCCGATGCTACCCAACTGTGGCACTTTAGGTTCTCTTAGTATGTTCTCTGTGAATAGGTGTAGGCAGTCACAGGTGCTGCAGGTATTCATTCACCTGTAGGTGATGGGGACGGAGCCCTCCTGCTTGCAGTGACAGCTGAATAAGTTCCCTGTCCCTGGGGCTGACCTGCCATGGAGGTGCTCAGCTCCTCCAGGATCCCACAGGCAGTGGGGACAGTCACTTGGAGTTATTACAGACTCAGTGGTGTTCACTGTCTGTCCCTTGAGCTTCTCTCCATGTAGCAGGTACCCAAATGTCAGTCTAAAATTAAGCTCCTAATCTTGACCTGGCCTAGATGGAGCTCCGAGGAGCTGCTGTCCCTCCTGGAAGCAGGGCTGGGATGGAGCCACAGGGGGATGCATTTTGGGCCCCCCCCTGGAAGCCCTGGGGCAGGTGCCTGTGTCATTCCAAATCTGGGGTTGCTGATAGACCTGACAGAGGTGGCAGTTCCTGTCACAATGGCACTGATGGCTTTAGCAGCCTCTGCAGCAAGAGGGTTGGCACCTGTGTCCTGCTGTGCCCCAGCTTAATCTAAAACCCCCGTACTCAGGTTTTCTGTCATGAAATGAGGGATTCCTCCATGTGTGTGCACACAGGCTCCACATCCTGCTTTGTGCAGTCAAACAGCGAAGGAACAGCCTCTCCCTCCCCCCTAACTGTGAACTCTCCACCCGTGGCTCGGTGCAGCAGCGAGTGAGACACTGAGGTGTTGTTTGTACTGAGTTTTGCTCTTCACTCTGGCATTGAATAAATACTCTGCTAAAGCATCTCTGCAATGTGAGCTTGTTATTTTCTGAGTATTGCTCTGCTGAGGCAGAGCTGAGGGCCAGGACGGTCACAGGATTGGGCTGGAGCACTGCAGGAGCTGCTGCCCAGCCTGTGGTTACCTGCCCTGGGCTGGGGAGTGCAGGTAGAGAGCTGTGAGCAACAGGAGAGAGACAGGGGCTGGCCGAAGGGCAGCAAGTGTCCGTGGCAGCCAGGGCTGAACACTGCAGGTTCCAGGACAGGCCAGGGGCTGGATCCCTCCTGGATTTACATTTTTCCAAGCACTAACAGGCACAAAACAGGTAAGCAGAGAGCCCTCCAGTGCTGTTTGACATTCCTATGCAAGAGCAGCCTCCTGACCTGCAAATGCCACTATCCCCTCATTGTCCCTTTGCATCTCCCTGGTGCAGCAGCTGCTGTGATGTGAAGGGGGTCTGGGGGCTTCCCAGACGGGACACGGTCCCGTGGTCATCCTTTGTGTTTGTCTCTTCCACACACAGTGAGTAGAGGCCACCAGGCTGCTGCCCCCACATGGGTTTAGTCCATGGGCTGGTGCTGCAGCTTGAGAGGGGCAGGAACAGGTGTCCTGCAGGCACTGGGCTCCCAACAGCAGCCTGTCCTAGGAGAGCTCAGAGCTGTTACAACCCAGGAACAGGAGTGTTGGATTTGCCTTAGCAGCAGGAGAACCACTGGAATCACTGGCCCAGCACTGCTGCACTGGCGCCTACTGGCCTTTGTCCCAGTGGAGCTCCAACAGTCAGGCTCCAGCTCCTTCCCTTCCCATTATAGCTCCCCCTTCCCTCCTTGTTTGGGAATCCTCCTGCAGAAAGGCAGGGGACTCTCTCTGCAGGGGAGAGTTCCCAGCACAGAAATAATTCCCCAGCACAGGAACTCACCCACCCCCAGGCAATCCTCTCCCATGCTGTGCCCAGGCATCCCCTGGCTCATACAGACAATGCTGTTCAAACATTTTTATTAGTGCTTCTGACCAAACTACACCCTCAAGGAAAACAAAACCTAGTTCACAGTGCCAGACTGAGATTGTGTGGTCAAAAGGGGGAAAAACCCCACAAAAATGCAGCGGTGGCTTGTGTCCAGTGTTTGTCCATGTGGCCGCTAGGCTGGCAGAGCTGTGCCCAGGAAAGGGCTGGGCCCTTGACTGCAGCACATAAGCACAATTCCGGCTGCCAGCTCCATAGCTGCTAAGAGCCAAAAAAGGCCCGGACAGCATCAGCAGCACCAGAAGGGTGGGGAGGAAAAAGCTCGTGGTGGGAGGGGCTGACAGGCCATGTTTCCCCTCCAGCAGTAACACCGTGGCCTGAAGAACTCAGCCTGAGCTTTGCTGCAGCACCGACTCTCCCATCGACCTTCCAAACATGTGCTGGGGGGCAGGAGGACCAGCTCCCACCCTGAAAGCAGCCCAGACTCCCACCCAAGTGAGCCAGCGTCTCCACAGTCCCTCCTGGCACTACCTTGCCAGAGCCCCCAATCCCACTGCAGGCAGCACCCCATGAGCTGACATTCTGAGCAGCACAGAACAAGCTCCCTCCCTACATAACACTTCATTCCCAGCGACTCTATGAACAGAGCTGACCTTCCTCTCCCTTCCAGGAGAGGAAGGCTTTTCCAAGCATCCCTGGGGAGCTGCTGTAGATGGGAGCAGGGCTCTGCTAGCCTGGATTTTCCTCATAAGGCAACAGGGTGAGAGCAGCGACACAGGGCTTGATCTGTCAAGGGACAGGCTTAGGACAGGCTGAACGGGACTTGCACAAAGGGAAGGGTCCTGTCACCCCTCTCTTACCTCAGACTGTGCTGTAACCTGCTTCTGTTCCCCAACAGCAAGAGCTGGGTCTGTCTCCAGGCCCTGCACACACAGGTGTAAGAAGTTCCAAGCAGCAATTCCAAAGGGGGCTCACAGGTCACCCCAACACCTGTCTGGAGAGCCCCTGGCCAGCACAGCAGCCACGGGTGCAAGAGGTTCAGCTTGGGCTAGGGTCTAGCTCAGCCTGCAGGAACCCTGAGTTCCTGGGCAGCAGCAGGGACATTCCAAACAGCCCCAGGGGCAGGTCAGGGAAGTGCCAGCACATGCGGGGACAGCCAGACCCTGCAGAGTTCCCTGCCAGGGCAGAGCCTTATGGTACTCTGGATCCCTCAGGGTGGCTGTGCCAGAGCCAAGGTGTGAGTAGATCACAAGCCAAGCAGGCTCTGCAGCCATCCAACCCAGGCTGGGCACCTAGCAGGAACTGCTGGCAGTGAAGGGCCAGTCCCTGGCAGCCATCGAGGAGGGTGACCATGCTCCAGCTCCGCTGCCTGAGGAGCAGCACAGGAGCCAACCAGGGCCCCTGATCATTGCAGAGTGTTCACAGCTGGTTCCTGTCACCAACAAAACATCTCTTGGGGCACATTCAGCCACTGACAGAGGTGTGGGAAGCCCAGGCAAAGGAGGCAACAAAGCTTTGAGTCCACCCAGGATCAGGGCCCATCCAGAGCTACCCATGGCCACAGCTACAGCTAAGCTGCAGCAGGCACTATGCAGAGATGTGGCAGCCAGTTCTTTCCCACTAACACCAAGAGAGACTTTCTCATGGTTGCTGAACAGGTGCTGCCCAGAGACAGAAAGGGGACAGAACACTTCACTTCTCCAGCCCCCAGATCCTACCCAGGTGGCTGCAGGTTCAACATAGGGCTGAGTGGAGGAAGAGCTCCAGGTTGCTGTCACCTGGAACCAGCTGGCCCACGACTCCTGAGCTCAGGGATGGGGAGGAACAGTGAGGGAGAGCTGCTGCTGGTGACTGCAGGCCACCATGGTCAATATGTCTGCATGGGCAGACAGTACATATCGCACAGCCTGAGGTGGCAGTGCCCAGACACAGCAGTTGTGCACCACGCAGATGGACATGGAGCTCGACAGCAGCAGGAGCCCTAGGAAGGCTGGTGAAGCTGTCCCACCCTGGGAGTGAAGCCAGTTCAGATCCTGTGCCTTTGCCTATGAGCAAAGACAGCTCCCAGCACAGCACCCATCCCACCCAGTGCTGCTCGGCACACAGGGCAGAGCGGGGCAGGGCCTGGGGCTCTCAGGGTGCACACCAGCTCTGTGTCACCCTCCTCTCCTGGCACAGGAGGGACAATCTCCACAGCAGATTCACTTCTCCTTCCCTACAGGCACCCCTCGTGCTGCCCCACAGTCCCTTCTGGGCAGCAGCACCTCCTGCCCCATTCCACACTCCAGGACACACCACCCATTACACACCCAGTGAGGGCTGGACTCAGGCCACCCCTGCCCTGCAGCTGGGCTCAGCACCCTCCTAACACACCAACAGCATCAAACTAGTCTGTGTCTCTCTTGCCCAGCTGGCACTGCAGCTGTCACACACTCTCCTTGTCTCCCAGGGCGTGGAGCAACCAGCAGTGCAGAGCCATAGCACCCTACAGCACACAACTTCCAGGAACATGGAGATCTCAGAAGGAAATCCTAGACACCTGAGCCAAAATCCAAAGGAGGTGGAGCTCAGGCAGGGCAAACTGCTGTTTTACTACAGAGAGCTATGGATGTTGGCTAAACTGGTAGAGCAAGAGCTGCACTGGTTTCCACTGGAGTCCAGACAGCAGTAGTTCAGACACCCAAGTCCCTGCATGGAATTTTCCATATCCCACAGCCTGCCAGTGTCCACTAACCCTCTCCTCACGAAAGATGGCTCCCATCAGACACCTGGTTTCCACTCAGAGCAAAGGTTCCTTTTCAGGAAGAGCTTTTCCCCTCTCTGTGCCACCTTCTTTTGCTCTGAGACCCGCCTGAAGTGCAGCACAAGCAGGAGATGCCCTGGGCAGGGCTGGCTCCACACTCACTGCTCTGAGGTCAGGAGGGTTAGAGGCCTGTGAGATCAACGATGGCTTTAATAAAGATGGCATCATCACGCACATAGGAGTTCTTGGCTTCCATGACGGACACGGGGCAGAAGAGGGGGCAGCCACTGGCGATGTTCATCTCTGTGACAGGGCGCTGGAAGGACGAGGACGTCACATCAGGGCGGAAGGCGTCGATGATGTGCTCCCGGTTATTCTGGTCCAGAAGCATCAGGGTGACCTGTGGGGAAAGGTGAAAACAGGGGAGTAGCAGAATAAAACACACATGGAAACCTGCCCCAGTGACCTGCTGTGACATGTGCAGATACCAGCAGCCACAGCCACCCTGTGCACCTGCAAATCGGAGAAATGCCTCTGAACGGGACCAGCAGAGAATGTCACCTCAGTAACAACCCGTAATCTTCCCCATTCCTACATCCTCCGTGTCACTGGAAACTTCCCTGTAGCAGCATAGGGCTGTTGGACTGACTGAAAACCTACACCTTGTTCTCAGTACCGACACTGCACACAGGTTAATTCCCTGAGCCAGGGCTGTTTTCCTCTCTGCATTGGCTTGTGCCCACTCCTCAGTCTCCATTTCTGCAAACCTGCAGTGCCCAGGAGCTGGGATCTGAGCTCCTGACATGGAGTGAGCACCCACTGTCACCGAACTCTGAGGCCACCACAACCTTCCTTTGCCCTCAATCCCTGCAGCGGCTCTGTGGGGTTCCAAACATCCCATGTCACCCCCTGGTCCCACAGCACAGCTGGTGCTCTCAGCACACCTGTGGAACCTCCAAGGCAGCCAACACAGAGCCCTTGCTCTGCCTTGCCAAGTAGGCCAGAATGACAGTGCCGAGAAGCTCAAGCAGGTGCCAAACCAGAGAGGCCGTGGCTGGACACAGTGGGCTCTGCTCCAGACCCACCTTCTGGTTGAAGGGCCACCGCAGCAGCGCGTCGTTGGGTCCCTTCATCACCACAAAAAACAAGGACAGGTGGGTGCCGCGGCCGGTGCCATCCCCGTTCAGGTACACACGCAGACACATCTTGTAGCCATACTTGCTGGTGTAGAAAGCTGTCAGAGAAGTGTGGAACAGGCACAGTGAGGGTCCAGTGTAGCACAGCCTGGCACCAGCAGATCTCTCTGAACTCTGAGGGCTTTTAAGCTTGGCATCTGGAAGGAGCCAGGTCTGGGCTGCACCAGTGGTGGTCTGGAAAGCCCAAGGCCAGGCAGTGCAGCCCCTGGCCTGAGCAGATGCTGTGCACAGAGCAGTTGCTGCTAGTCCATTGGCTGTTTCCTCACTGCCAGGAGAGATCTGCCCCAGATTTGGGCCTATCCTCCTGCACCCCAGGGCTGAAGGAGCTGTGGTTCATGGCAGTAACACTGGTGAGCAGGAACAACCCCCCCAGTAAAACACTTGGCTGGAGGCAGAGCACCTTCAGCACCCCTACTGTGAGCTGGTGCCTCTGGTTGGGGCAAGTGAACTTAAGTTCTCGTTTGGACCCCAAAAGCATGGCTTGGGCATGGCCAGCATGGGATCTCAGGCACTTTCCTTCCCCAGCAGTCCTGGGAATGCCTGTGGTAGATTCGCAGCTTGAAAAGGGACCTGACACAAGTCACCCTCCCACAGTGGCACAGAGCAGTGCATCTGGGACTGGTGAGGCTCAGCAGGCACAGGCAGAGATCAGAGGTCACAGCCAATATTTTACTGCAGGACTTGGTGCTTTTCCCAACAGGCAGACTATGAATAGCAGAGACACTGTGCTCTTCCACAGGGTGAGGAGCAACAGATCAGGTCCCTGATCACTGCGTCCCTCTTGGTAATCTCCAGCTCACTTCCTCTGCTCCTTCCTCTCCACCTGCTTCACCCAAAAGCTCTCAGGACAGATGACCTCTTTGCTAGTCCAAGGACAACATCCTCACTGCCCCTCTGGGCCTTCTCAGCACTCCTATTACCCTTCGAATGTAAAACTCATCGAGGAACAGGAGAAGGGCGGCTCCAGGGTGGTGAGAGTAGCCAGGGAGAGGGACCAGGCAGCTGAGCATCCTGTTCTCCCTGGCCCAGGCAAGGAGCAGAGCAAGAAACGAGTAAGGCCCTTCCCCTTCTGCCCCCAGACTGATGGGCTTCACCCTGGCTTGTCCCGGGTCAGGCCCTGAATGAACCTTCCTTGCACAATTTGCTGTTTTGAACTCAAGATTTTGCGCCCTTTGCCAAACCCTGTGGCAATCATTTTGTCCTCACTGCAAGCAGGAACGCCACTTCCTTTTCTTTAACACAGATATCAGCTGGTATTTCCTTGCCTTTACATTCAATGCAAACCAAACAATTACAGCCAGTTCACTTTCTCATCCCATCCACAGACTGCATCTCCTCTCAGCCCTCTCTTCCCTCTTAGAACAGCACTGCTCAGCCTGCTTCACTATCCAAGTCAAAACACTCCCTTCCACATGGAATATTGTTGGTTTTGGCATGATTTTCTCAGCCTGGCCTTGGCAGCATCTCCCAAGCAAAGGATCTGCCACAAGACCCACACCCAGAGAGAGATGCAAAAGATTTTGGGGATTTTGCAAACCTGGAGAGAAGATGGCAGGAGAGCGGCCTGTTATCGCCTCCTGACGCTTCCGGGCAAACTCCGTTATCTTCCAGATGAAAACTCCATCGTAGGTGGAAGCCTCCATGTTGCGGATCTTCTCCTCCATCTCAGCCATGGCCAGGTCTTTGAGCCCAATGCTCCTCTCCAGCTGCCGGACCTGCTCAGTGGGATACATACTGCAGGTTAGAAACACGCGGGCTCTGGGGCCTGGAACAGATGGCAAACCCTGGCAGACTCCAGCATCCCTTCGGGACTGCTCCTCAGTGAGAGACTTTCTCCAGAATAAACAGGGAATGTAGGAGGGAGAAATCGAGCAACATAAGCCAATTCACTGAAGTTTCGTTCTGCACCTGTCACTCTGGAGAAGATCCATCGATACAGCTCAGTGCTTGAGCTGGAAACTTTCCCATAGCCAAGGTAAAAGTCCTTCCAAGGAGCTGCTCCACTGGCTGAGCAGCACAAGTGAGGATGGGAAAAAAATCCCCAATAAGTCAGTATTGTGACAAAACTAAATTGAGAAAGAAAAGAACCTACACCCTCTGAAGGTTTTGTCCCTGCCAGCTCACACGGGATCATGCCAGATCAGTTGCCCAGAGTATGCTGCAACTGGAACACTGCAAACTGCACACTCCAGGTGCCAGGAACACCAGGTGCACTCCACAGGGACTGTGCTGGAGCAGACTGGTGGAGGCAGCTCCTTCACACCTCCAGTCTGCTGCTGCAGGCAGCAGCACTGATTGCACTCCTTTGGCAAAGGCAGCACTCCTTTGGAAAGGTCTGGAAGGTGAGAAGCCCCACAGATTTAGTGAGATGCAGTGAAATTCTGAGTGCACTGGCTCTAGTTGGAAAACTTCGCTGAGAAAGAACCCCTTGATATCTTGCCCAACTTGATAATTAACAGAGATCTGATGCTTTACACAGGTCAGTTAAATTCTCATCTTTTCCTGGGAGCTGCTGAGGGTTAGGCACAGGCACAAAAGGTATTTTAGTTCTGCCTTCAGATTTTTGGAGTTTCAGGGTCAGGTGGTGCAGCTCTGCTAGCTCATGACATGGAAAGGAAACAGGAAACAGTCTCTGCTGGGAGTGCTGGGAAGCTCAGGCGAGCAGTTACACACCTTGTTGCTCAGTGTTTCGATTTTCTCCTGGTCCAGCTGGTGCTGGCGGCTGTAGGCTTCAGCTGTCAGGGATACTCTCTCCACCTCCCGGTTGAGCACACAGACAATGTTCTCAAAGGTCACTGTTTTCCTCTCAAGGGCCTCACACCTTCCCAAGAGCTCCAGGGACCGGGAGAGTTCTGACTCCGAGCACAGTGAGTTTGCTGCCGGCAGTGGGGAGCTGTTTTGTGATGAGGAAAGGACAGGAAGGGGTTTCGGGTCCCCAGCATCAGTCTTGAGGCTGAGCACAGAGCTCAGCAGCATGTAGAGATGCTCTGCCAAACACTTCCTTTCATGTTCCAGGAGCTTTTCATTTTCCACCTACGTGAAGACAAATACATCCCCCGCTCAGCATATGCAATCTACCCTGTAACCATCCACAGAACAAATTCCTTCTATCCAGGTCACAACATCAGCTTTAAGTTTATAATTTATAGGGGGAAAAAAACAATGAAAGAATTTTTAAGAGGAAAGAATTTTTAAAAATGTGTTTTGGTGGGGGTGGTGGGGGTTTTTGTTTTGTTTTAGAAATGCTTCAAATCACATACAATGAGGGATGCTAAACACTTTCCCCTAACTATACTGGTCTGCTCTGCCTTCCTCCAACCCCTCCCAGAAAAGCCCTGTCAGATGTATTTAACAGCAAAAAAGGACAAAGCCTCACATAACCCCCGGAGGAGAGATTTCTATGAAACAGTGGAACCTGCAAAAATTAAGTGACATAGAGAAATATGGCCTGGCCCGAGTTCTTCACTTACAAAATGACTGTAATCAAAAGTCATTACATACTTGCTTGGGTTCAAAGAGAACTTAAAGCTCATCCTGTTCCACTCCCTGCCTTAGGCAGGGACACCTTCTACTAAACCAGGTTGGTCCAAGTCCCATCCAGCCTGGCCTTGGACACTTCCAGAGATTCAGAGACAGCCACATCTTCTCTGGGCAACCTGTGCCAGGGCCATTCCATCCTCACAAGGAAAAATTTCTTCCTAAAAATCTCATCTAAACCTGACCTCTGGCAGTCTGAAGCCATTCCCCCTGAAAGCAGCATAATCACTAGAGTCCCAAAGCACTTAGGGTGCTCTTAAAGTAGGAGGAGATTTCCTTCCACAGGAATTTCATTCCTGGGACACACAGACTCTGCACAACAGATGATATGAAGTTCCATGTGCAATGGGTTTAATCAAATACCTGAAGGTAAACACATGTGAAAGTTTCGGCAACAGTAGTTTGCAGGTGAACTCTAATGCTGAGACTGAAAAGCCCCAAGGTAACCCAAGAGAGGAGCCCTTACCACTTCAGCACAGCCCACAGCCTCGAACCGGCAAGGTACTTTGGATCTGCCACACGTCTTCACATGGTCCCGAAACTAGAAAGGCAGGAAGGAAGGCAGTGTTAGATCTTATGTGTTCCCAGTGCTCCCCTTGCATCCCCTTGACATTTCGGAAACTCCCAAGATGAAGAATGCCCAAGCTGTGCCTAATCACCAGCTGACAAAGTGCCCATTAAACCTGAGCTCTGCCCATCATCAAGCCTGACTTTTGCTGGAATACAAATACAGCCCTGACCCCTGAAGAAAGCTTAATTTCTCCTTCTCTTGATGGCTGGGAGGTCTCACTGCTCACCCGCACACGCAAGAGAGAAAAAGCAATGGGTACAGGTAAAAGCTATGAATGCAGAATAATGAGCTTCCCTGAGGGCTGAGGATGGGGGGCATAGGCAACAACCCCATGAAACAAGGGCACATTTTATTCTGGGCACTTCACACAACTCTGGTCACGATGTGCTACAGGTTGGTATTTTTACCTCCATCCCAGCACTACATTTCTGCAGAGAGATGCCACTAACCCCTCAGCACTGAGATGACTCGTTCAGGTTCCCACACAGCGCATGATTAATTCAACAAGCACTGTCACAGCTTCAGTTTGAGTTTAGTACACTCCTCACCATCAGATACCAGAGCTCTGTTCTGAACAACCACCATATTCCCTCCCCAATTAACTCCTACATCTGCTACAACAGATGTCAATTAAAACTAGTTTTAAACTACTTTTTTAAAGGCTCCTAGATCCATCTGGCTTGTGTAATGAGTTGGGTTATCCAGAGTTAACATGGCAGCAAATAATCAACAAGAGTTTGGAGAGAAAAACACAGGAGTTAATTTTTAAACATAGAGTAAATCACCCATGGGAACCCCATGAGCTGGCTCCCTGCAGGGCTTCAGCTCCCACCTGCAGATAAGCCAGGCTGTACCCCACACCCCAGCCTGCAGATAAGGTGGGTTGCACCCCCACCCTCAGCCCCTCCTTACGCTGCCCATTTAGAAGAACTCTTTTGCTCCTCTTTTAGCTGCCTCTGTTCCCCTGCCCTGCTAAAGGGCTTTTTCCAACACTGCTACTAAAAGTAGTTGCCCATAGAAGGCAAGATGGTTTCAGATACATGTGCTGTTTGAAAATATTTCCCAAAACATTAATTTTTTAGACTTTTGAGCCTTGTCCCAGAAGCCAGCAGCCCAGAGATGCTATAGGCATGTATTCCTTTAGATGATTAATTAGATATCGATTAATATAGCTGGAGATGGGCTCTCTTTCCAAAATTGCAGCAGTGGTTGATGCATTTGCTCTACACAGAACATACACCCAAGAGTGTGCTCTTCCCAGAGGCTCTGCCCCCAGACATGGTTCCAAGGGAGGTGGCAGTGGCAGTACCAACACTGACCTGCAAGTGCCCCTGAGCCACATTCCCTCACACCCATCCTTAGGGAAAACTAACATCCACACTAACAGCTGCCACTGTTTTCCACACTTCATTTCCTAATGGACTCTGTACCTCCCTGCTCCCAGAATGCCAAGCTCAGCCCATCAGGACACGAAATACCCCCGCAGCACAGGGTTGGATGGATACCTTCTCCCTGGGAATCTTCTTCCCACAGCCTTCACAAGTCAACGGGAATTCAGGGCAGATTTCATCATGAGCCTGTGAAGGAACATACAGGAGATATTTGTCCTCAAATAAAAGCTTCACGGAGGTTCTGTGATGGGCACAATCCCATGGGGCTGGGTTTATACTTTATAAGAGCCAAGAGCTGGATTTACCAACCTAACTCAGACCTTGGTCAAGGTGATCTCTCTGAGCTGCTGACTCATCCTGTCACTTCCAGGCTATCCCAATTTTGGGTGCCTACATAGCCTCAACCTCTATTTAAAAGCTGCTACAATGATTTTTTAAAAAATCAAGTTATTGCATTGATGGCCATGATACTCAACGGGAAACTCCATTTATGGCTCTGCCATGAGAAGACACATTGAGGCAGGTTGAGTGGAGTGACCTGCTACCTCAACAGGGTATTTTGGGTAATTTTTCCACTGTAAGGGTTATCAGTCAGCTGAGGTACAGGCCCTGTGCCAGCTCATCACACACCAGGCTGAGCTGTCTGATTGTATCTTCACATTTGTATTAGAATACCATTTTTCAACCAGAAACAAAAATATTTTTAAATTGTTTCATTTACCAGCCCCTTCATATAAGCACCAACTCCTGCAGCCAGAGTCAGGGTTCGGTGATGGCCAGAGAGGTTGAACAAATGACCAAGGCAAAATGATCCTCTGTCCTCAGTAGACTCTTGGGCAACAGTGCTGGCTAAATGGAATGCTGGAACATGTCTCTGCTTCTGTGTCATTTCCACACTGCTTAAACCTTCTCATTATACACCCACCAGTTGAAACACGGCATTGGAAACACCATGAATATGCAGATCAAAACTCAAATTAAAAGATAAGAGCACTGAAGTCTCCTGGTAGGGACAGAAAAAAAATCCAACCAGGAGCATTTCTAATGCAGCCACCTGAAACCAGATGTTTGTTTGAAAATATGGTCACATTCAATCTCTCTGTTGCCTTCTGTGGGAACATGCACAAACCTCACCCTGTCACAAATCAGGAAGTGGAAAGTGAAACCAGCAGTAGCTCCACTCCAGCTTCTTGGTCACTCTCTCCTTTTTATGCTTTTAAGCTCAGAGTTCCAATGTGTGTCCCTCGAGAGATGACCAACCAGCCAGCGGGGTTTGGGGGGCACCGCTGCCTTCACGGACACTGCTGCCCTCACGGACACTGCTGCCTGCAGAGGAGCAGGAGACCAAGTGCCTGCCTTTACCCCACTCACTCCCACTCAAGAAGGGGCTGAGCCCTTTCTACTACTGCTGTCATGTTCTAGAAACACCCGATAGTATCTACCCCATGACCCACCAAGCACTGACAGAACAGATGGTCTGGCTTAAAGAAGGAAACTTCACTGCAGAGGCAACTATTTTAAAAGGGAGTATTTTAAACTTATGGTCTCCCATACCAACATGCTGCGTGTGAAACTACCACCCCCTTCACATTCCCCACCTCCCAGCATTCATCCTCCATCCTGACTCCCCTCAGCACCACGATGTAATGCCCAAAAGTGGGCAGCCCTGCCTGTAGCATGGGACGGAAACCACCTCCGCTGTGCTCGAAGTGCAAATGTTCTGTATGTAAATGGTTAAAGACACCCAGAAGCATCAGCCAGTGCAGATGCAAACATTTCTGTATAAACAGTTTCAGGCTCTTCTGGAAACCCCTGTTCCTCCCACCCCACGTGGGTGTTAGAACAGAGATGGATGGTATCACTGCTGGAAGAAATCCAACCCATCCTGGAGCCAAGAGCAGGGGTTGGCACTCGAGCCTGATCTGCCACACTCCACTCCCCCAGCAATGGGGCAATCATATTTATATCTTTCCCAAACCCATAGCTGTAGCTTCTGCTACAGAAATAAGCACCACTGACATCCAGGCACTTGCTTGGTAAGTTTTTGGGAGCTCTAGAAAGCCATGGCTGTGAGCGGGGATAGGCAAGAACAGGCACTCTCCCAGAGGGAACCATAGTGAAAATCAAGTTGGACAAGCAACAGAGGGAGGGGACAGCCATGAAAGAATTAAAGTGGAGCTGGAAGACAGCTGCTCACCCAGCAAGGCACACACCAGCCTGCAGCATCCAACAGCAGGAGCGGAAAAATCAAATGGGGCAGAGCTATAAGCTTTCAGCAACATCTGGTTCTTCCCACTGAATTACAATCAAAGCTGCTGATTGATCCACACATCAATTTCTTTCCCTAATAGTAAACAGTGACACAACCTCACAGCAGCCTCTCCACCACCCACCATCAGGCCATTCCCTGGGAGCTCACTGGAAAGGTTAGAAAATCAGACACCACTGTCCATGGAAGGACCACGGCAATCGAGAGGACCAGAGTCAGGAGCTGTGTGTGAGGGAAATAATTGAATCACAGAATAATGGAATGGCTTGGGTTGGAAGGGACCTTAAAGCCCATCTCATTCTACCCCGCTGCCATGGGGAGGGACACCTTCCACTATCCCAGGTCATTCCAAGCCCCAATCCATCCTGGCCTTGGACACTTCCAGGGATGGGGCAGCCACAGCTTCTCTGTGCCAGGGCCTCACCACCCTCACAAGGAAGAATTTCTTCTTAACATCTAATCTAAGTATCTCCTCTTCTACTTTAAAATTGCTCCCCCTTTTCCTGTCACTATCTGTCCATGTAAAAAGTCTCTCTGCATCGTTTTACAAGCTTCCTGTAAGGACTTACAAGCTGCAGTGAGGTTTCCCGAGCCTTCTCTTCTCCAGGCTGCTCAAAGGTGCTGAGCTCTCCCCTCTGCCTGGAGGCCCACTGGCAAACAGAGCTGCCCGCATGTACTGGGAATCCCTCACCTCAGTATCAGGACAGCTGTGTATTTTTAAAATTTGCAGTATTTGCAGACAAAGTTTCTCTCCAGACACTCCAGCAGCAGGATGAGGCAGATTCATCTGGGACAGCAAGGGCAGCACTCTGCACTGCAGCTGTGTAGGGGAGTGCAGGCATACAGAGGGAAAAGCGGATTTTAAAAAGGGCAGTTGATCCCTGGAACACACAGTGATCATTCCTAAGGGGGCTGAGGGCAGACCTCACTATGCTCTGAAGCTTCCTCATGAGGGAAAGCTCTGATCTCTGATCTGTGTGCCAGTGACAGGACTAGAGGGAATGGCTGGAGCTGTGTCAGGATGGGGTTAGAATGGACAGTAGAAAAAGGTTCTTCCCCCAGAGGGTGCTGGGCACTGCCCAGGCTCCCCAGGGAATGGGCACGGCCCCGAGGCTGCCAGAGCTCCAGGCGTATTTGGACAGCACTGCCAGGGATGGACAGGCTGGGATTGTTGGGGGGTCTGGGCAGGGACAGGGGCTGGGCTGGGTGACCCTGGTGGGTCCCTTCCAGCTTGGAATATTCTCTGGTTCTAATACAATGCCAGCATGAGCTGCTTCTCTATTTCTCTCCCAGCCAATAGGGAAAACTGCAGTTTAATCTGATCACCATTTCATCTCAGGGCATTGCTAAATTCGATTTCAGCTCTGGAAGAGGCTTCTGCTGGAAATCATTATCTCCATACCCTGGTGGCAGAGCAGGACATACCCCTGGTGCCTGGCCGCTCTGCCTGTAACCTGCCACATCCAGACAGGTCCAGTTTTTTGGAGGTCTTGTAACTATATCAGGAATCCATCAGCAAGACACTGGGTTCCCCTTCCAACAAAGGGACAAGGCAGGCAGCTAGGAAATGCCACTGTTGAATCAGCTGCTGTGAGATACCTCTGCCAGAGCCTGTGGGAAGGTCACAGCAAAGGGCAGGGCTGGCAGAGGGACAAGGGACAGCAGGACAGACTCAGAGTGAACTGCATGCTGCAGCTCTCCTACAAAATCCCCCGTCTTGGAAAGTCACTCCATTAGTCTCCTCCAAACACAGCAACAGTAACCATAAGCAGACAGGTCAAGGGCTTGGCAGCTGGAAGGGAGCAACAAGAAGGAAGCAGAACTACCAGGACAGCAGAGGAAAGCCAGCTGCCACAGCAGCTATCAGGGTACAGCAGTGGCTATCAGGGCTTGGCTAGTCTCCAGTGCCAGCACTGCCATGTGCGGCACTTGGCTCCTTGGAAACTTTTCCTGTAGCCTGGCTACAAGGAAAAGTGTGGGGCCATGAAATTGTAGAGAAAACACTGAAAGTGGGTCTCCAATGCAAAAGAGAGAGTTTTAAGGGAACCTGAATCCTATGTGCTAAGAAGCATCAGCTGCTTTGTGCACCTCTTGTCAGTTCCCCAGGGGCTTCAGAGCCTGCAAGATGGGAATGTACCACACAAGGCAGGTGCTTAATGATGCCCTGCTCCTCTGAAGTCTCCATGTCCTTCTGTGCTGCAGCTCCAACTGCCAGGGAAGTCCTAAGCTGCTTCTATGCCAGGTTTACTCGAACCTTTCCCTATACAGGTGAGTCAGGCTACAAGGCACAGGGTGACCACACGCCCAGTCCTTGTGCTACTGCATGGAGCCCAGCAACACAAGGCTGGAAACCAGGAACCCAGTCTGTAATTTCCAGTGCCAAACAGGAATGGGAGCTTTCTGAGACCATCACACAGGCTGGTGCCAGACACAAACTTCTCCCTTGCTGGGACATGCTGTTGACAGATCCAAGCAAGTTCACTTGACATCACAAATATTCAAACTTCAAAGAAACTGTCAAAACCAAAGATGAAGTTTGCATGAGTAGGTACTGTTGGCTCCAGCTGGGCAGGCAGTGAGGGCCTGCACATCCCCCACTGGCGCTCAGTACTCTGGTGCCCACCCGAGTGAGGACAAAAGGGAGCAGAAGCTCTGTGGGGGCTCCTGTGGGTCTGGCTCACACGTCTGTTCAGACCCAGGGGAGAAACTCTTGTTTTCAATGTTGAAGTTTTGTGCATCAGCTGTTAGGGCTGATCAGACAGAGCTTTGATTTAGGGACTGCTGGCAGAGGGACACCAAGGCAGTGTTTCAGGCACTGAAGACAAGTGTGAAGGCAAGAGCAATTTCTTAGGGCAAGGGAGAGTACAAAATGCATTTGAAGCAACAGCAGGTTTTCCGCCATTTTCTAAATTAGGTTCTGCCACTTCTGGTTGCTTTCAACTATAAACAAGCATGAAGTGGTGGCACATTCCAGGATGCTTTTTCCAAACCCCTCCACAATTCCCCCAGCTGCATTCATGGTGAGGGGTTTTCTCACAGTGTAGATGGCATACTTAGCACTCACCTCCACTTGAAACCTCGTGACTTACAGCTCTTCATTCTCCAAGGGGCAGATGTCAAAACTATTAATTTTTGGGCCACCACAAGAAGGCTGAGCTGGTTTCAGAAGTGAAGAGCAGACCCTCTACAGCCGGGGCTTTCCAACCCCTCCCACGCACGCTCTCCGGCACTCCCCGTGGCTTTACCTCCCACCACAAGTTTGGACGGGAAATTGCCTGCGTCTGGGCAGCCAGCTACACTAACTACTGTGGGGACTGTAAGCATGGCTGAGATGTGTTTGTGGGCCTCAGCTCCGGTTCTGGAAAATAAAGGTGTGTCTGATCCCTCTTCCAAAAGCAGAAGGTTCTTTTGGTCACCTGCATGTGCAAGTCAGGGATTCTCTCACCAGAAAATTGTCTGGTCCTGCTAGTCAGGCTGGAGCTAGCTGCAAACTGCACTTCACCACCAGGCCAGAATCCAGAGCCAAAACCTTCAGAAAAAGACAATAAATACTGTACTGGGTTTTAAAGAGAAGGCTGATCATCCTGATACAGGAGCACCAAGTGTTCCTGCCACAGCACCTCAAGTGTTGTACCCCACATAGACAACACTGATACAACATTCAGAGGTACAACTTTGTGGAGCAGGAGACGGTGAACGAGCTTCAAAAACCAACAGCTCTCCCCTAAGCAATGTGCAAAACCCTGAAGTTCCAGCCTCAGCTGAAAATCACCACCAAAACCTGTTGGGACATTTCCAGGGTGCAGCTGGGAAGGAGGGGCATGACACAGTGCACCAGAAGAACCCCTGGCTCAGGGCCCCCAGCAGCACTTTTGAAGAGGGAGTTTACCCTAGATAAGGTGTGGTAGAGGTTCTACAGCATCTCCTAAGTATGAAGAGTGGGCAGAAAGAAATGCCTGGTTATCCTGTTCTTCTGGTGCCAAGAAGCCACATAGCCCAGAACAGTACAGCAGACATCCTTTCTGACAACACAGGCTTTTGAGTCACATCACTTGGGTTTGGAGTTTTGCACTTTCTGCAGCCTTCCAGGCTTCACTTACAAAGAACTTTCTAAAACCAAAGTGACAACAACAAACTCGAGTAAAGCACATTCCCTCCAGCATGGATTAAGTCAGCTTGCTCCCACACCTGACTGTAGCTCAGCCTCAGGAGCTGAGCTCATCTGAGGCCCACAAAACTTAGTTTAAATACTGAAGTAATGTTTAAGCTTAAAACTTAGTTCTCCTTCCTAAAATTGGACAATTTCATTTCCTTATGTCTCAGTTAATTCTGTTTTCAGCTGAAGAGGGCTGAGTTAAATCCCCTTGGGGTAATCAAGGGGAATGCCAAAGCTGACCCTGTGTGTACCCCTTGTCAGCACCCTCCTCCCATCCTAGTCCTAAGGGAAGGTCACAGGAAAGGAACTAGTGGGATGAAAAGCATAAATAATAAATAAAAGATGCATGAAAACTGACAATGATATGCTGATGAACATGAGAGGGATGTGGCAGCTAGGGGTATTGTAAGGCAGGAGGAAAAACACACCAGAGCTGAGGAACCACAAACTCCCTCTCCTGGCTATCACCAGGAGCGTTTCTGAGGTTTTTCCTTTCGCTTTAATGGCCTGGGTTTAGTTTCTGTAGTTCTCCTCAGACTTTGCTCTTGAATCTAAAGGCTCATGCCCACAGCCTGATTTTCCAAAAGTACATACACATAGACTCATCAGGAAACAAGATCACTAATAGAAGGAAAATCCCTTCAGCCCCCCCACAAACTACTTTATCCAAATGCCACTAAATATTTACAAACTCTGAAAAATGCAGCCATAAATCCAGACAAATATTTCGTATGGTCCACACAGCTTGAAGCAGAAGTGCAAGTCATGTCCAAGCAGACTGCACTCGTTCAGTTTTGTGTTTCCCTTTGAGACCCAAACTTTAGTCTGCCTGAACAGAAAGCAAAACTGAAATCCGTTTAACTCCTTTTTTTGAGGCTTAAGCTTTCCAGCTGCAGAACATTTTTCCCCTGTGCTTGCCCTGGTAAGATTAGCAAACCAGAAGTGACAGTATCTCTTCATTTGCAAGTGGAGAGCAGCCACTCTCAGCACAACACACAATTTTTAAATTAGCAAACAGTGAATTCACTCTGAGGGACTTTCCATGTCCTGTCGGAAATAGCTCTGAGGGACTTTCCAGAGTGGGAGTGCTGAGCTGCTGTAGGACGTTACCCACAGCGCACTACGGATGCACCAGGCAGCTCTGCACTGAAGACTGGGTTTAACCTTAGCCCAAGGTACCAAGAGGCTCTGAGCTAAGGCAGCCATTCAATGCCTCCTTTCCTAGCCCTCCTCAGCCACACACATGGCTCTGGCAGTGTGGGACAGCCAGTCCTGATTAAATACCACAGCTCTTTAGCAGGCATCTGGGAGGAGATAAGCCAGACCTTGCCTCCTCCCACCAGTTCCTAGGAAAGAGCCAACTTTTCCTGAGAGGGCACAAAATTACCTCATTCCTTAGGCTGAATGCCACCAGGGCAGGCAGGAGAGGTGACTCAGCCCCTGAAACAGCCAGCACTGCTTCAAACCCCCATACCCCCTGTACCACACAGCACTCCCTGAGACTCATAAAAACCCCTGGCAGGAAAGATGTGTGCCACAGACCCAGAGTCCACACACTCTAGGGCCACACCTCTATCGTACATCCTTTGTCCCAGCAAATGCCGAACTGGGGCTTGGGAAGATCAGGTGGAGAGCAAAAACAAGGCACAGACTCATCCATTCTGGAGCTGATCGTCAGCTCTGTGCAAAGTTCTGGGGCACAACATGCTCCTGCGGCCCTGGTCCCAGGACAGCTCGTTGCCCATCTGAACTCCCAGTGGGAGCTCTGGCTGGACTCAAGCACTGAAACACTTGTCAGAATGCATAGGGACAACCTTTGGCAGTTGAAGATTTTTGCTGAGCTCTGCAAGAACACACTAAGACTTTTTTAAAACCAAAAGAAAAAGTTCAGCACAGCTCATCAGCCACAGTACAATCAGCACTGGAAGTTGCTGACAGATATAATTTAGCTTAGACTAATGAAGATGAGCTCACTATTATCATTGCAGAAGACACCGGACTCCTGGGCACAAGCAGAAATCAAAGCATAGAGCAAACAACCTGCAGACATCACCAGCACAGCCTGAACCTGAAACCTCAGTACCAGAGTATCCCATTCTCTGACATGCAGTCCCCAAACTCTGTGATGTTGGCAGCGTTAAGCTTTTCACCTGACTTCTGACTTCTTCTGTCCCACATCCACACCATGAGCCTCTCACAGATGTACAAATGGGGGTTCACAGCAGCAGAACCATTTATCACCGACATCCTCATCTCTAGGACTGAACTTTGAGCACACAGCAGAAGGCTCAGACAGCAAGACAAGGAAGCAGAGCTGCAGAAGCATCTCTCTGCTAACAGGCTCCACAGTCTGGACAGAACGCTCAGGCCTGATGCACAACTGTTGCTTCTTCCTTCCACTTTGCAATGGCATCATCGAGAGAATCCCAATGTTAGTCTGGACAGAGGTTTCACCTGTTCCTGAAATACATCTCAGTCACTACCAAAGCTCTGTGAACCACCAGGCTATGATCTTTATCTGGAGCGAGTGTTAGAGAGAAATGAAATGAGTCCTCTTATTTCAGGCCTCCTGTGTGGTGGTTCTACCATTCCAAGAGGGATGACAAAATTGTCCTTCAGGAGCCAAAAGTTTCACATATATTCACATGCTATGGACCAAGCAGCCACAGCCGTGACTAAAACCTGGATTAAAAAGCTAGTGGGCTCCTCGAGGAGAAACAAGGTGGAAAAGCCATGCTGTCCAGCAGCCTTGAGTCCCAGAACAGCTTGGGGTGATGGGTGACCAGACAGTACCCAACATCTAGTCCCACGCTCTGGTAGCTCTGGAGACAGCTGAAATGGGGTCAGGTCACTTCCTGTGAGCTGATGGAGTCCAAAAAGTTTTAGGTTCATATAATACAGAGAAATTCACAACCATTTCATGGCACAGCAATTTCTTGACAGTCTTGTATAGCAAAGAACAGCTGCAAAGAGAGCAGGTGGTTCCCATCATGGAAGGCACATGCTCAAGCAAACCTGAACCGATCTCAGTCCAGCCTGTGATCTCAGCAGGGCACACAAACCCTCACTCAAGGAACCTTTCCAGCTGACAGTGAAGTCCAGGGATTTGACAACTTTCCCCCACTGTCAGCAGGCACGGACAACACCCTGAGCCTTCCCCAAAAACAGCGGAAAGAAGGATGCAGACGTGCCAAGCGTTGCTTTGGCCTGTACCTCGTACTCTTTGATAGTTCCCTTCCAGGTGCAGCCGCTGTTGATGCAGACAGCAGGCAGACTCTCCACTTCCCGCCGCGCTGCGTTGTCTGGGAAAGCCTGAAATGGAAAAAACAATCAAGCCAAAAATATTACTGAGGGGCTGCAGTTCTGATCAGGACTTAATTATTTCTGAAAACTCCTCCCAGACCAGTTGCCCCATCAACCCTCAGAGGTGTGTTAACAGCAACCAAATCGCTGAGACAGCTTTAAGTAGGGCACCACTACACACACATGACCTGGATTTCAGCACCCAGGAGTTCAACACAGTAATCACCCTTCTCACTGTGAAAGAAAAGGGTTCCTAGGAATAAGGGGTTATCAGAGCTTGTGTTTTAAACAAAAACTGCAACTGGTATTACTGACACCAGTGACCTGTTAGGTTTTTTTCAACGCATTTTTCCTTACCGAGCTCGTTTCCAAAATAGAAATTCCTTCTTCATATATTCCTTCCTGGATACAGCTGGCACACTTTTGAGGTCCAGCACTACCAGACAGAAAAATAATCATCAAACACAACAAAAAAACCCTAATTTAAGATTTAACAATAAATTGATTTCTGGTAATTTTATGAAATTTTCTTATTTTTAAAGCAACACATTGCGCCTTTGCTTGTGTGTATTTTTGACATCCATTTCTAATTTTTTTCTTCTGCCAATTAATCCTTCTATTAAGCTTCCCTCACTCAAAGAGACAGAACACAAGGAAACTTCTCTGGAAGCCAGCTTGTGCTTAAACCTCTCCCATTTTGACATAACAATGAAATGATGACTTTATGACTGTGATGAGGACTGAAAGAGAGGGGTGATAGACCTGGACTGCCTCCTCAGTGGCAAAAACAATTCAGGGGATTCCATAAAACAGAACTTTGAACAAAGGCAAGTCAGAGACTACACATTCCCTTAGAGAACGGGTGATGCTGAACCTCAATGACTGAACATAGCTCCCTTACTCAGAAGGTCCTGAAAACAACACTTTTCTCTGCTTTTGTTCTGGAAAATGCTTTTCAAGCATTTTGCCTTCCCACTGAAAGCACAGCAGTTACCTGATGATTTTCTTCAGGCAGTAGGAGCAGTAGCGATGGCCACACTGTGCCTGGAATGGCCGCCTCAGGATGTTCTTGCAATCGGAGCAGAGGTATTTGACCTCCAGTTTAGTTCCCAGGATCTCCTTTGCAAACCCAGGCTGGTTTAGATCCAAAGAACCAGGTGGAGAAGAGTTTGCTGCTGCCATGTGAACGAAAAGTTCTGGCTGTATCTCCAGAGACTGAAAATAAAAGTATTTTCTCAAACTGATTGTAACTGCATGGGGGTGATTTGTCACATAAACTGTGTTACTCACAGATTATTAGACTGTCCCCCAACACAAGGAAACACACTGATGTAAATCACATCACAAGCCTGCCTTCACCTCCCAAATATGGGAGGAAATTTGAATTTTAGAACTAGATCCAGAACACAGAGACAGAAAGGACAGACCTAATAAAAGCCCCTGTCCAAGTTGACTGAAATGCAGCCTGTTTAGAGACATCAAGGCTTCCTGCTCCAAATAAGGTAAAAAACTATCTTAAAGGTGATGAGAAATAAATATAATAAGCTCAGTTAAACAAAAACCTTTTGGCTACGACAGCCTATCAATGCCTGCTTTCACACTTGCCTGCTGTCAGGAGGGACCAAAATTCTGCCCAGAGGCAGCTGGACCCAGATGTTCCTGGGGTGAAGCCGGGCACACGATGGAGCCCAGATTTAGTGGTGGTGCCCAATCAGGCACAGAGGGTTGTCCAGAGCGATGGAAAATGAGGACATGAGAGGCATAAGCAAATTGGAAAGGAGGAAAAGAATAAAATGCTTTTGTTTTGGCAGCTTATGCATCTCACACCTTCATTCCTTGTGACTACATGCCACAGCCACCTAAAACACCCAAGGAGCCCATCCATGGAGTCCCATGGTTTGACTGGGAAGGGAGCTTAAAGCTCATCTTATTCCACCCCCTGCCATGGCAGGGATACCTTCCACTATCCCAGGTTGCTCCAAGTCCTGTCCAACCTGGCCTTGGACACTTCCAGGGATGGGGCAGCCACAGTTTCTCTGGGTACCCTGTGCCAGGGCCTCCCCTCCCTCACAGTCAACAATTCCTTCCCAATATCCCATCTGACCCTGCCCTCTGGCAGTGGGAAGCTGTTCTTCCTTGTCTTTTCATTCCACGTCCTTGACCAAAGTCCCTCTCCAGCTCTCCTGGAGCCCCTTCAGGCACTGGAAGGAGCTCTGAGGTATCCCCGGAGCCTTCTCTTCTCCAGGCTGAACACCCCCAGCCTGTCCCCGGGAGGAGCCCCCACGAACGGAAACACCGCGAACCGGAGAAGAGTCCGGGGCTGCCCCGCTGCTCCATGTGGCCCGGGCTCCCTGCAGCCAGGAAGGCTTCCTGCCATGCCGGGCCCCTGGCAAAGCGTGGCCCAGCCCCGCCACTCCCTGAGGGCCCCGCACTCACCGGCCCTCGCTCCGCGCCTGCACCGGAAGCGCCGCCAGGCCCCGCCCCCGGACACGTGGGGCGAGCTCAGGCCCCGCCCACTGCCAGAGAACGGGCCCGCCTCGGCAACGGCCCCGCCCCCGACACGCCCAACACACCGACACCCCCACCACCCACCCCTCTGCACCCCCAATACCCGCGACACCGCCGACACTCCCAACACCATCACCCACCCCCCCTACTCCCAATACCCCTACACCGACACCCTCGATCCCCCAACATCACCCACCCCTACATCCCCAATGCTCCCACACACCATCATCCATCCCTGCACCCCCGACACCCACCCCACCATCACCCATGTGTGCACCCCCAACACCCCCACAACAATCCCTGTCACCACCCTCAACACTCCACCGTCACACCCAGTTATGCCCCTTGCCACCCCTACTGTTACCCCCCCCCAGTGTCACCTCCCGCCAGCTCATCAGTCATTCCCTTACTCCGTCCTCTGTCACTTCTTCCCCAGCACCACTCCTCGCTGGCCCCTCACTGTCCTCTGCCATATCCCTGCCTCAGGCGATCCTGCTGGGAATGAAGCCAGACCTCCGAGATGTTCCCACATTCTCCCAGGACTCCTCATCTACCCCCTGAGTTCCCTCATCCATCCCCTGAGCCCACCTGATCCACCTCCTGGGACCTCGTGGATTCCCTCGTCCATCCCAGGGGTTCCCCATCCATCCCCTGGGACTCCCTCATGCATCCCCTGCACCTGCTGGAGAGGGACCCAGAGGGACTGTGGTGCTGGGGTCCCACCGGGGACAGCCATCTCCCGCTGCACTCCCCAGGTGAGAAGCTCCTGGACCCTTGGAAACGGCCCGAAGCGAGCCCTAGCACCCTGCGAAATTGTTTTAGGGTCACTTTTGGCCATTTTGGGTATCAGTGAACCCTCGCCTACCTGCGCACAGAGTGCCATGGCCACCTCGTGTCCCGTGGCGCCGGCTCGGGGGACAGGTGGAGGCCAGCGGTCGGGAAGGATGGGCGGTGGCAGGACGGACACGACAGGACGGCGATGGCAGGAAAAATGCCACGTAGGGGAAGCGCGCGGTGCAGCCCGCATTGAGGTCACGGCGAGGTGCTTTTCGCAGGGGAACTTGTTCGGGAAAAGGTTACAGCAGCAGGACTTGTCATCCGGGGTCCCCAGCCTGCCCCCTAGCCCTGCTCCGGCGCGGGGTCTGCCGGGCTTTACCGCCTGCTGCGCCGGCGGGGCGGGGATGGGTGCGCTCTCAGTGCGGGGAATTCACCCGGGGCCGGGGAAACCCTCGCCGTCAGAGCCGGGCGCAGTGACAGAGCAGTGACACAGGGGCCAAACTGACTCTCCCGGGAGTCTGGCTGCGAAGACGGGGCCGGGGAGAAGCGGGTCGAAGCGCGGCAGGACCGTGGGGGGCTCGGGGACACCGAGCCCTTGGCGAGGGGCCAGGTGCTGCTGCTCGGGCACCATCAGGGCGGAATGCTCCCTGTCAGGGAGCCGGGGACAGTGCATCCCTGCGTGTGTCGGCACCGGCAATGGCGGGCACAGCTCCTCTGGGATGGGCACCACTTCACCCACTGCACTGCAACAGTCCTTTTTCCAGCACAGCCACACTGGTCTGGGAACACTGGCATGGAAAATTTGGCGATGTCAGCCAGCGAAGAAAAATCCTGTCTGCGTTTCCTGAAATGACCGTGACCTAGCAACAGTGCCGGGGCAGGACGGGCTAGTCCCAAAGGGACGGAAAACTCGCACCAAATGCTTGCTTAGGATGCCCGCCGCAGGACGAGACCATGGGGCTGCTCCCAAATAAGACAGGATGGGACAGAATGCCCTGGAGTTGCTCACGACAGCCATGGGACGGGATGGGACCACCTGACGCTGCTCCCAGTCCTGCTGTTGTGACACCCTGGCTCCACTGCACGGCCCAAGCAGACAGTCCTGCACCCTGCTAATGTCCCACCTCCAGAGCTGCTTTCTCCTGTTGCCTGGGAGCCGGGGCCAGGCGTGTGTTGCGGTGACAGATGAAAAATGACAGATGGCAAACCCCCGGGCCCTCCCGGCACCTGATTTCCGAGCAATGCCCGGATCATCACCGTCACCGGGATACGGCCACTCCTCCTGCGCTTTGTCATGGGAAGGCCCCACAAAAACCCGCCCGGAGAGCATTAACTCCGTGCCCTCTCGCTTCAGAAATTACGACAGCAGGAGCAGCTTTTCATGCCTTTACTGCGAAACTTTCTGGGTGATTCTGATGCACTTCAGGGATTTTCATCGAATCACAGAATATCCACAGCTGGAAGGAACCCACCAGGATCACCCAGGGCAGCCCCTGTCCCTGCCCAGACCCCCCAACAATCCCAGCCTGTCCATCCCTGGCAGCGCTGTCCAAACGCTCCTGGAGCTCTGGCAGCCTCGGGGCCGTGCCCATTCCCTGGGGAGCCTGGGCAGTGCCCAGCACCCTCTGGGGGAAGAACCTTGCCCTGATCTCCAGCCTGAGCCTGCCCTGGCACAGCTCCAGCCGTTCCCTGGATCTTGTTCCTGTCACAGCCAGCAGAGACCAGAGCTGCCCCGGGGGAGGAGCTGAAGCCCCCGGTGAGGTTTGACCTCAGTATCGTCTTCTCTAGGCTGAACCAAACCAGTACCCTTAGCTGCTCCTCCCTTGGTCCGTCCGGACCGTCCCCATGCCCGTGTCAGTCCTGTGGACGCTCTGCAGCGCTCCCCGCAGCACGGGACACCCCTGCCCTGCCGGTGCCCGCAGGCGAGCCCGGTACCAGGCGGCCCGGGAGAACAGGCACAGCGAGCCGCCGCACTGCGCATGCTCGACTCGGCTCAGCCGTGCAGGGCTATTGGTCAACGGGTCTGACAGCGCCGCGGAACAAACCAATCGTTGCCGAGTGCTGGAGGACTGGCAGGGCCAACACCCAATCTTAGTGCGTACAGGCACATGCCGTCCGCCCCAAGCTGCCGTAAGCACCAGCCAATCGCACAGCGAGCAAGCTGGTTGGCAGAGTGCTGCGCCTATCGAACGGAGCTGCGTCACGCCAGGGCGCTGGTAAGCCTACGGTCTACGCAGGAACCCCAGCCCCGCCCGCTGAGCTCACGCCTGTCTCCGCCTATGAGCGGCCGTATTTTCTGACGGACGTGCACCTCGCCCTATCAGTGGGCGCCACGAGGCCACGCCTCCGAAGGCGGGCACTGGGCGGTGCCCGGCGGCGGGCGCGGCCCGGGCGGGGTCGGAGCGATGGCGGAGAGCGACTGGGACACGGTCACGGTGCTGCGCAAGAAGGGCCCGAGCGCGGCCCAGGCCAAGTCGAAGCAGGTCAGCGGTGAGAGCGGTGGGGGCCGGGTACGGGGCCGGGCAGGCGGCGGGCCTGGGCTCGGCGTGGTCGAGGCCACCGCTCCGAGTAGCGCCGCGCGCCGCGCTCACCGCGCACCTTCGCTCTCTCCCCAGGCGATCTTGGCGGCCCAGCGGCGTGGGGAGGACGTAGAGACCTCCAAGAAGTGTGGGTATCCCGCGTGGAGGGCCCGGTCCGGTTTGGGGCGGCTGCCTGGGATGGGGAGAGGAGGCAGGAGGCGGCACCGCGCGGCTGAGCCAACGATCCCGAACCAGGCCGTAACGTACAGCCCTGGGAGCCGCCGGGATGACGCCCCTGTAGTTGTCCCTTAGCTTCTGGTTACCCAGGGCAGAGCTCTGCCTGATTTCTGCAGAGATCTTGGAAGAGCTTTTATGAGCACAGAACTTAAGCTCCCCGTTTTGACAGCTTATTTGTCTGGCGAGTTTGAATGGCTGCCGATTTTCCTATGGCGCTGCTCTTGAAAAATTCCTTGTTTCTTCTCCGATGTAAATTGCCGGGTTCTCTCACTGTAGGGAGGTGATTCTGATGGTTGGAAATAAATAGAGAGATGATCCTTAAAGCTTTATTGGGACACCGAATGTCAGAGACTAATGCGAGAGAAAGGATTCAAACTAGGGCTTAAATACTATATCTAACATGAGAGAAAACAATGTGTTTTTGAAACTTAGTCTTTCAGCAAAGCTAAGTACAGTTAGACTTTACTTATAAAAAGTGTCAGAAAATTACTTAGAAGTCACTTACTTGTGCTGCCTCATACCTGAGCAAGCACGATTCAAATTCAAGTATTGACCCCTCTGTGCTGCAGCACAGATGTGTGTCTGCAGTGAAGTTTGAGCATTAAATCCCCAAGGAAAAGCAAGACTTGCCCTGTTTGAAGTAAAGTTCAGGTGTGAAGTAGGGAAGGGAAGGGCTCTGCGTGGCTAGGTGTGCACAGCACCAAGAACAGGGCTAATATAATGTTCCCTGATGGGCAGGATCTGGGTGAGGTCAACGTTGATGTTGGTATGTTGAAATCCTGACAGCTCCCTGGGATCCTGGGCAGCTGAGGGCTTGGAAAAAGTCCTTTGATACTTTTTGGCACAGCTCTGAGCCTTATTTTGTTTGTCCTCGGTTGTTTTTTTGTTCTCACTTCGAATGACAGGGGCAGCAGGCCAGAACAAACAACACTTCATTACAAAGAACACGGCCAAGCTTGACCGTGAAACAGAGGAGCTGCACCATGACAGAGTTTCCCTGGAGGTGGGCAAAGTGATCCAGCAGGGCCGGCAGAGCAAGGGCCTCACACAGAAGGACCTGGCCACGGTGAGTGGAGTACTCCAGGTGAGGGTGGGCACCTTTCCTGTTGCCTCATGGGCAGCTGCAGTGGGATGGTGTCATGGGCTGGAAGTTTGGGGAATACAGCATCTCTGGTGTCTGATGTCCTGGCTTCATTTGTCTGAGAAAAGTTTTGAGGTTTGTCTTGTGACCTTGAGCCCCAGGTTGGAGGCAGAGCCTGTCTGTGGCTGGTGAGCTGGTGGGAGGCTGTTCCCCGCTTCCTGCAGCAGCTCACACCAACCCAAGAGGTTTTCACCGTCGGGGCTGAGCAGTGTTAGCAACACCCTGTCTGAAGGAACAGCAATTCCTGGTGTTCCTACTCCTCCTGAAAAGAAGGGAGGTCAAAATCTGTCCAGGATGGATGTCACCAGTGCTAGGACATTGCATGGAGATGCTAGTGGGGATGGAGTCAACCTGGGAGCAGCACTTTGTCATCTGCTCTAGCATAATGAGGGGCCGTTCCTTATCTCTGTGAGTCCTGGGGGGCTGCTGCTGAGTGTTGCTGTGTTTGAGACTCATCCGCTCTTTCCAGAAAATCAATGAAAAACCACAAGTTATCGCTGACTACGAATCAGGACGAGCGATCCCAAATAACCAGGTCATGGGCAAGATCGAAAGAGCCATCGGTGAGTTAAGGGAGACTTCAGAAATACTGCCAGTGTTTGGAGGGGTGCTTTGGGGGAAAGTATTTGCCTTTTTCCTGTGAGGAACATTGCTGGCTGGAGTTTTATTGTGGGTGTGGTGCAATTAAATCATGTTTGGATAAAACCTGGATCTGCTGACTGGACCAGAACTGGGAGCTCTTGATCTTTGTCTGCACCTTCATGCCTGTGGCTGTGCCCTAGGGACCATGCCTGTGTGCTTGCCCCCAAAACCTGTGAGATGCTGAGACCCGTGGAAGCCTGATTGCACTTGTGGAAGTGTTTAGTGTTGGTTTTATTCTCCTGGGCTGGTTCAGATCCCATCTGATGAGTTTAGTTTGAAGGTAGTCTGGTGCTCCTAGAAACTAAAGTAGGATTCTCTTGAACTCTGGTTCTCCTGCTCTCTTTCTGGATGTTCTTCTCCTTGAGGCTGAATTTAGTGGAAATAAAAGTTCTTGGGTGATTGATTGAGTGCTGATGGTGGTGGTCTCCTTTGTCTTATTCCAGGCCTCAAACTGCGTGGAAAGGACATTGGAAAACCGCTGGAAACTGGCCCCAAAGGGAAATGACAACAAAGCCTCGAAATCAGTTTGCTCAGACTGATCTGGTTCTCCTCAACCACTCTGCATATTGCCAAGCTGAACAAGAGCGTTTCAGACTTGCTTTGGGGGGAAATCTGCTGCATCTGTACCTGCTGTAAAAAGGCAACCTTAAAGAAGCAATTTTCCTGATGTTTGTTTTTCCTTGCTCCTTTTCAGAGATTGAGGATCTAAACCCCAAGAAAAAACCCGAACCCTGCCTCTGATTTGCCAGAAAACATGTGCATTGTGGTGTTAGCAGCAGCTGATGTTAAGGCATTTAGGGTGGTCTGAAATGTGATGATTTAATTGAAACGATTTGGGGGATGGGTGAGATATATTATATATAAATAATTTGGGAGAGTTGGGGCTTGATCAGAAATGATGACTCAGTCACTGTATCTCAATGAATTTGGTTTGTTCTTTCCAGCCTGTTTTAAAGAGATCTATAATAAAGTTTGATACCCTTCAGTTGCCATGGAGAGCTGCTGCATGTGACCAGCTACTAGTAAATGTTGTGGCTGGGTGTGACTGGAGCTGCACCACCTCTTCCTTCTGGGATTGTAATTAAAGAGACATCTGGGCTGCCTGGGATGAGGGACAACACTGTCACGGTCTTCCTGGCTGTGTCACCTCTCCCTGGGTCAGGAATGGTGCAGCTTGGCCAGCAGCCTGGGGGTGGAATCAGTGCTGTGGAGGTGAGGGGAGGCTGTGGGGATCTGCAGAGCCAGGCAGGTGCAGAGACGTCAGGTGAAGCCTGAGCCCTCCTTGCCCCTCCCAAGCTCTCAGCTCTGTTGGGCCCTCCTTTCTGCAAGCAGGACAGGGCTTTGGGGATGGTGCTTGGCATGACTGAGGCATCACCTAAGGGGGACACAGCTGGGTGAGAGGGAGACAGGCTCTGGTCACAATCTGGGAAAGCAAGATATCCCTCGAGCTGGACATGGAGGCTGGGGCTAGCAGGATCCTGATGGGCTCCTTGTTGTGCAGGGGCTTAACTGGGCTGCGTGCGGGGCTGGGTTTGGAGTTCACAGTGTTATGGTGTGAAAGCTGGGGGTTAGGGATGGGTCCTGGGCTTGGGTGCGCTGGGTGCAGGGTGGAGGTCCAGGCCCTGAGCACAGCCTGCACCTCAGGAACATTTTTGGGTTTCCCAAGTGCATTTACCAGGTGTGCGGGCAGCAGGTAGGCATCTACACAAGAGCGGGAGCTGCCTACTGCCCTCAGGGATGCTGAGTGGTGCCCCCCTCTGCTCCCTGCCCTCCCACCCACCACTCACCCTCCCAAAAACCAGCAGAGGTACAGAGCTTCCTCCCCGTGTGGTCTCTGTGCCCTGGGAGCTCTTGTGCTTTCTCCTGGGTGTCCCTCTGCAGCAACCATTGCTCTCCCCAGCTCTGGGGGCCAGGACCCCACACTCCATGGCCAGCCCCACTTCCATGGCCAGAACCCTGTTTGGATGAGGACAGCCACTGTGGGAACTCCCACTCCTTCCCCCTATCAAAGCACGGGCACATTGCTGTGTCTTGAAAGCAGTAAGTTCATGTTACAAACAACAACGCTTTTCCCGAGCACTTGGAGGTAGTGATGTGAGTGTGTCCCTGGCCGGGACAGGCTCCCCGGGTTGCCGGCTCCCCGGTGCCGGGGGCAGAGAGCAGGCAACTGATGGAGTGTGGGTTCCTGTCGAGGGTGGTCTGCCCGGGGGGCGCAGGCAATTCCTGCTGCTGGCTGCTAATTTCAAGACTCATCCCCTTCTCTTGGAGATATAATGACCTTGTCCTGCAAAGAAAGGTGAGTGAAAAGAAAGGTGACAAACGTGGGGTGTCTGCTGTGAAACACCAGGATTTCTTCCAGGCTGCAGCAAGGACAATCTGTGTGCCAGCCTCCTGCGACCTCAACAGAGGCACCAAACCCCTAGTGCGCCCAGGGCGCTCCACATTTGTTGTTGGAGTCCATGGTGAGGCTGGTGGCTCTGCTGCAAGATGTCATGGCACCAGATTTGTCCACGGGACCTGCAGCTTCAGGCATCTTGCACTAATTTCTAATTTGAGTGCTGTCTCAGTGAGGATGAGCCAGATTTACCAGACGCCCTTCCCACAAGATTCTGGGGTGGGAGCACACTCAGCTCTTTCTGGAGCAGCTGCCTGGTGGCAGCAGCACTTTTAGGTCTGTCCTACAGCTCGGGGTCACTATTTTGTCAACAAGGAGATAAGAGGCAGAGCCCTTTGCACCTCTCTGTCGCGTTGGCGGAACGCGGGGTCAGGGAGAACCCGCTCACATTTGCTGAGCTTTTAGGAAAATGCTGTTTTGGCACAGCTAGGGTAATCAGGAAGGTCTTTCACCCTGTCCTTACATCCCGGAAGGTGATGTTGTCGAAGCCCTGGGGACTGTTGCTCTCTGTTGGTGTCCTGCTCGCTACTCCTCGCTGTTTCAGGCAGTGCCAGCCCCCAGCAGCCACCAGCCCCACGATGAGGAGAGCCACGAGCAGACTGAGCACTACCTCTGCCACGAAGTTGCCCGAGGGTTTCTCTGCAGGGGGAGGAAATGCTTTCAGGCTCTACCCACTGGCCAGACAGCTGCCTCCAGCCTCAGCCCCGCACCCTGGGCAGCTCTGGGCTGACCTTTCACAGCCAGAACTGCCACCCCCCCCCCTCACCCCCACACCTTCCACTGGATTCTCCGGGCTGGAATGGCAGCCCACCCCGGGGCTGTACATGATGTCATCCAGTGCCACTGTCCCCTCCATCGGCCACCTCCGTGTGGTTATCTCAAAGCTGATCTGCGGGGGAAGGTGGGGTCTGAGGCGCTGATGCACCCCCGGAGACACCCTGCACCCCAGGGTAGCCCCACTTACCTGGAACTCACTGGGGCTCTGCACCGGCACCACGGCGCCCTGCCAGCCCCGGCTGCGGTGCCCTGCCACGCTCCACACTGTGCGCTGCCCCGCCGCGCCCTGCAGCGTCACCTGCAGCTCCCCGCTGGCTGCAAGGAGGGGGTACAGGCATTACCAGCTGCCCCGAGCCCACAGGAGCTACCGAGCCCTCCCGGCCATGCCATCCTCTGCTGGGATGATAGCACCCAGAGGGAATGGACCATCACCACTGCCCAGCTGGAACTGAAGCAGAGTGTCCAGGGTCCACGGGTGGGGAAGACTGAGGCCCCCACTCTCATAGATGAGACCTAGGGATGGCACCTCCTCCCTGCCCTTGCAGTGCTCACAGAGGTACTCCGGGATGTCCATGTGGTACCAGAACCGCAGGCAGGAGTCGGTGGCCGCGGGCAGGGGTGGGCTCTCCAGCAGAGCACTGGTGCCCCTGGCACCCAGCACACTGGTGTCGAAGTGCATGTAGTGACCTGGGCAGGGACAGACGCAGGGTGTCCCCCAGTCCTGCACCCATTTGTCCCACCCTGCTTGGCCCACTCTTCCCCAAAATGCCCAGTGATGCCTGGAGGATGACACAGCAGCCCTGCACCTCAGCACCTTGGGGCTGAGCTGCTCCTCCCAGGCGAAAAGGGGACAGGAATGCTGTGGAGCCAGGCCTCACAGAGTGTACTGGACTGCCCCATCCATCCCCAGCTGCTCTTCCTCGTTCTGGCCATGCCAGGCTGCCTGGGCAGGGACGGGTGTTCCTACCATTCCTTGTGCCCAGGCTGTGATCCTGCTCAGGGCCAGGGTACTTGGACAGGGTGATCCCGCTCTTCCAGCCCCAGGCAAAGCTGTGCAAGCGGGGGTCCGAGGGGCTGCTCCAGCCACAGGTGTCCTGCTCGAAGTCACAGGATGCTGGGAGGAAAGCAGGGCTGTGAGACACCCAGTGCTACGTAGCAGGAGATGGGGTACCTGGGTGGTACACACCCCCAGCTTTGGGCCAGGCCAAGCTGTCCCCATCCCCATGGCTTACATGCCCTAACAGGATGTCTCATCCTCCCCCTCCGATCCACAGTGCCCTGTGGGGTGGGGTCTCACCTGGCTCAGGGCAGGCTCCATCTGACACGTGCAGGTCGTCCAGTGCGATGTATCCATGGTCACCCCCAGCTCCCACTGCCTCAAACACCACCTAGGCAGGGTGACATGTGAAGCTGGCAGCCTCCATGCACCACCCCCTCACCTCCAGCTGCCACTGGCACCCTCCCCTGTCTCACCTGCCACTCGCCATCAGGCTGGATGGTGACGTGGCTGCGGTGCCAGTTGCTCCCTTCCATGGTGCTCATGCTCAGAACCTTTCTCTTCACCCTGCTTTGCTCCACGAACACCCTGAGGGAGCCTGCCCAGGGCATCCAACATGGAGGAGGGGTCCAGGGCTGTGCCGTATGGGGTCCTCACTCATCTGGAGGTACCCCCAGGGGTCTCAGCACAGGTTGTACTCACCTGGGGTGCCTGTGCTCAGCTGGTACCAGAAGGCCAGGCACTGGGCAGACACGGAGGGCTGGTAGAATTGGGAGGTGAGGGCAGCCGTCTGCCCTGCAGGCAGAAAGACCCTGCCTGTGTTCACCACCATGTAATGGCCTGGAGGAGAGAAGTCCCTGTGCTGTAACTCCTGCCCAGCCCTGCTGAGGAGCACTAGGGAACAACTGGGGTTGAGTTCCTCCCCCCCAGGCCAAGAAGTCTCTCCAGCTTGGGAACCTCCCCAGGATTAGGGAGCCCTGGGGCTGGGAGCCCCTTTGTTTGGGGGGTTCCAGGGTTGGGAAGTCCTGTGCAGTATTGCCTTCTGCTCATCCTGTGGAGGGCGGGAAGGACAGGGCAGGGGGGATACAGGGAGAGCAGGCAGGGCTGGTGTGGGGTACAGGCAGGACACTCAGAGTAGGGAGGGGGGACACTCAGTGCAGCAGGGAAGCAAGAGAGCTGCCATAGTCCTGTACCTGTGGCAGTGCCGGTGGTGTGGTCAGCCACAGGGCCTGCAGTGGTGCCGGTGCCATTGCTCTGTCGCTGCCAGGTGCCCTTTCCACTGGCTGCCAGCCCACAGCTCTCCACCTCGAAGGTGCAGGAGAGCTCGGCCCCACAGGGTCCCGCTGTCACCGTGATGTCGTCCAGCCCCACATCCCCCAGGAAACCATCATGCAGCACCTCGAAAGCCACCTGCTCCCAGGCAGCAGTGTCAGACACCCTGTGCCTTGCTGGTGCCAGGGACATGGGGGGCCTGGTCCTCACCTGGTACCGCTGCTGGCCCGTGGTGGGCAGTGTTGCCCACGACCGGTGCCAGATGCTGCCCTGGGTTCCTCGGTGGGTCCACAGCACCACCTCCTCCCCTCCCTCCAGCCATAGCTTGAGGTTCAGGGTACCTGGGCAGAGGGGGGCATGGGGGCAGCCATCCCGCAGCCCTTGGGGATCCCACTGTCCTCAGAGTGGAGCCAGGCTTGGGCAGCCTCGGAGAATGCCATGGGGCACATACCAATTTGTGGGCCGGCCAGGCGGTACCAGAAGGAGAGACAGCGTGGGGCAGTGGCCGGTTCCTGGCGGGAGGTGAGGAGCTGGGCCCGCTGCCCATGGCTCCATGGCACAGAGGGGTCCACAGACAAGAAGTAGCCTGAATGTTGGGGGCAGCCAGGGTGGAGGGGTCATGATATGAGTGTTTAGTTATCACCCACAGCCCAGATCTGGGTGCTCCTAGGTTGCCCTAGGTAAGCTTGCTCTGTAGGCATGGGGCTCCTGGGTGTGCATAGGGCATATCTTGACCCTGGGGATTGAAGGCTGTGGGATGCCCTGGGATCCTGAGTTCTCCCAAAGAGCAACCAGTCCCTTACCCGAGCCAGTGGTGTGGTCAGAACCCTGTCCCTGCCCTGTGCTGTGGACCCATTTGAAGTCACTGGACAGATCCTGGTACCAGCCACACATGCCCGTCTCAAAGTTGCAGGACAGCTCTGGCCAGAGAGAGGAGACAGTGTGGAGGTGGAAAGAGATAAGGCATCACAAAAGCCCCAAATGTCCCTTTACTGCTGTCCCACTCCCCAGGTTTTACCCCATGCAGGGGTCCCAGGCCAAGGCAGGATGCACCATGTTCCTGCTCTTGGACAGAGTGACAGCTACCAGGCAGCCTCCATGGAAAAGGTCTGGGGTTACCCTCCCTGCCCGCACCCCTGGCCATACCCGCAGCTGTGGGTAACACCACGTCGAGGTAGCACTGCTCGAATGTCACATTGTCAACACCAACACTCTCCAAGCCCTGGAGATCCACCAGTGCCAGCAGCTCAACCTGGAGGCAGCAGCCATGAGCCCAGAGTGCCCGTCAGCACTGGTAGTGTCCCACTGAAAGCTCCCCCAGGCTGGTCCCTCTGCATCCAGCACACCTGGAAGGGACGGCTTCTTTCTCCCAGTGGGACATGGACACGACCCCTAGTTGTGTTGCCACGACCTTGCGTCTGCCAGGCCAGCTGGGTGGTGCCAGTCGTGTGATCTGTGACACTGATGGCAAGGAAGCCTGGAACAAGAGGTGGTGCAGAGGCTGTGGGCACCCAAAATCCCTGGCCACCCTGTGGGAGCCCTCCATGGCACCAGCCCTTGGTCACAGGGTGCAGGGACACAGACACCCCAGCTCCAAGATGATGTGATGGGGCAAAGCAGGGTTGGGAGAGGCAGCAAAGGAAGGTAGACATGGGGGGGTTAGGGACAGGAAGCAGACAGGGCACCCTGGGGATGAGCAGGAGGTTACCTTGAGTGTCACTGTGGATGTGGTAGCTCATCTCCATGGTGCAGGCAGGGCCAGAGGGGCCCAGTGGAGGTGTTCGTGCCTTCGCAGGACCCACCATTTGTCCTTCTCCTGTCTGGAGGGCCAGGAAAGTCCCTGGGCACAGAAACACTCTGTGAGGTGAGGACTGGGGTCCCACGTCTCTGGTAGCACCCCCAGCCCAGCATCATGCCTGGGCATCATCCCCCATTGTGCAGTGGCACCCACTAGGGGTCCCTGCTCTGGGGGCTCCTGTGGTGCTGAGCACTGAAGAGCATTGTCTGGGTGGTGAGAATAGCCTTACCTGTGAGGAAGCTGTCAGATTCAGTGACCTTCTCCAGACCCCAGCGCAGCCGCCCCACACTGACATCGTGCCAGCCTGCAGCCCCCGACTCAAAGGTTGTTGTCCCTGCAAAGTTAAAGAATCCCAGGATCCCAGACTGGTTTGGGTTAGAAGGACCTTAAAGCTCATCTCATTTCACCCTTCCGCCATAGGCAGGGACACCTCCCACTGTCCCAGAGTGCTCCAAGCTCTATCCAACCAGCCTTGGACACTTCCAGGGATCCAGGGACAGCCACAGTTTATCTGGGAAACCCAAAACTCCAGGCACAGTCTTGCTAGCCATTGTTATCCCAGGGGCTGTGCAGGCAGTCACGTGCCCCAGCCATGCCAGCCTGGGGGTGCCTGGTCCCCTCCACTGCTGGGGTACTGGTGCAGGTGCCTGCCTTGGCTCTCACCACAGCGCTTCTCGTCAGAGCCATCAGCACACGTGTCAGCGAAGTCGCAGGCCAGCTCTGCAGCAATGCAGTCCCCACTGTCACAGGCCATCTCGTCTGCTGTGCAGGGGCTGGCACCTGCCTGGCTCGGCAGCATGACCACCGGCTCCTCTGATGGTGAAACACCCCAGGATGGAGAGCAATGGTGAAGGGCCCAGCAACAGCATCAGTGTCAGTCCTTCAAACCACTGCCCCCTGTCCCCAGGCATCTCCCTGACTCTCCATTTCCCCCATCCCATCCCATCCCATCCCGTCCCGTCCCAGCCCAGCCTAGTTGCCACCACCTGAAGGGACCCAGGGCCTAGTAAGAGCTGCTTATGTGACACATTTTGACACAGAGGATGGAGTGTCACAGCCACAGGACAAAGACACCAGCACCCCAGGGCAAGTGTTTGCTGTGCTGCACCCAGGATGATCCCTGTGATGAGCAGGACAAGCAGACCATGTCAGGGTCCTTTACACGGTGCCATGGGCGCAAAACACCTGGGGCAGCTGCCCACACTGAAGCAGGGTGAGGGACACTGCCCACCAGCTCACCCTGCTCCTTCACACAGCCCTGAGACAGGATCAGGTCATCGATGGCCACAGTCCCTCCACTGCCAGCCACTCCCTCAATCAGCACCTGCAGGAAAGCACCATATCAGCAACATCAGTAAGGGGTCCTGCACAATATGGGGAGGATTAGGGTGACACCAGGGTGCCATGGGATGAGGGGAGCCAGAACCTGTCATAGACTGACACACATTCTCCCCAGGAAGGGACTCAATGCGAGGAGGGGCAATGCTGTGACTGGCAGGGGTGCACAGCATGGGCTGTCATGGCCACGGTGGGCATGGGGGGTGGTGCTGCCCCTGTACACAGCTGTGGTCCCTGACCACGGGGGCTCCCCCAGCACAGCACCAGCCCACCTTAAAGGGATCCGTCGAGTTGAAGTTCACTCTCTCCCGGACCCAGCAGCTGCCCAGGTCTCCCGTCCTCTCTCTCATTAGGTGCTTAGTAAAGTTGGTCACATAGAAGATGCTGAGTTTGCTGGTGGCTGAGCCATGGAGGTGGCAGTACAACACGAGCTGGGGTTGGGGAGGAGGATTAGTCCTCAGGGCAGGGGCACACAGCCCCCTGCATCCCACAGAGGGGCTGTGAGGAGCTCAGAGCTCGCAGTGGGCACCAGAGATGTCACCAAACCACCCCCAAAAACCTGACTCCCATCCCCAGCAAGGGTCAATCACAGCCTCAGGCCCACATGAGGGTCCCCAGAACTGGGAACCCCATCTCCTGTCACCATGCCCACATGAGCTGTGACATGAGGTCCCAGCTGTGACTCACAGAACAAGAGTTGGTGGCTTGGAAGGTGGGGCTGCTGAGTTGAGCTGTGCCACCAGCCTGTGCAGTCCGGCCACTGCCCAAGTGGAGGAAAAAACCTGCAGGAGATGCTGGGGCTGAGTGAAGCCAGGCAGATGTGTGGGTGCAGGACACCACTGTCCTGGCACAGCCTTGAGTAGAGCCCAGGGGTGTGTCACCCCAGGGCACGTCCACCTGCAGTGGGGCTCTGCTGGGGTACTGATGCTTCGCCACATACCAGCCCTGCTGTTGTTGCTGTGGTCCCGAGTGGGAATGCCGTAGGAGGTGCCCAGGTTCAGGCTCGTGTTCCTGCCCCACACCGGTTGCCCGGCCACCTCCTCCCAGCCACAGAGATCGTGGTCAAAGGAGCAGCGGGTGACGTTCTCTGTGAGGAGAAGGGACAGCAGTGACCCAGAGACTGGGGTCACAGCCCTCTCTCGGACAGGTAGGTCCCTGCAATGGGCTGGGCTGATGCCACCCCTCTGCAAACCCTCAGGGTCATTTTGCCCTCCCAGCATGGGGCAGAACTGGGGACACCCCTGCCAGCTCATAGCACAGCTTTGCCCCACCAAGGCAGATCCTCAGCCCACCCGCAGATCCCTCCCCAGGGCCAGGGGGGCTCACCGCACTGTGCCACATCCTCATCCGAGCTGTCCCCGCAGTCGTCAGTGCCGTCACAGAAACGATGATGTGCCAGGCAGGAGCCGCGGTGGCAGCGGCTCTCCTGGGCCTCACAGACCTGCTGCTCGACCTCTGGGGCAGGGGGACACAGATCAGCGAGTGGCTGGTCCCACTGTGAGCACTCACAGTGAGCACTCCCACATTGTTCCCTGGGGTGGCTCAACAGACAAGTTTTCACTGCCCACCTCGTGCTCTGGCAAGGGCATGGTGGCCTAGGACACAGCGAGCAATGTGACAGCTCTCTTGGGTTTTGTACCCCACCCAGTTCCCCCAAGATCCCAGCTCACATCCCAGCAGATGTGGGACTCACCTGATAAACCACAGTTCCTGAACATGATGTCATCGAGTGCCACCTCTGCCCCGCAGGTGGGTGGTTGTGTAAGGGAGAAGATGAGCTGTGATGGGAGGATGGGGGTGGCATGAGCTGCCCAGGCCGGGTCTCAGAACATCACCCAGCTTCTCTGGTCCCAGCTTATGGGGACAGTACCTGACTACAGTAACACTGTCTCACCTGGAACTGTTCCGTGATCCGGCCAGGGTAGGCAACCAGCTGGTGCCAGCCCTCACTGCTGCGCTCGGGGCTCTGCCACAGCCCCACCACCTCGTCCTTGAGTGCCACAGCCAGGCGCAGCACTGGCTGCTCTGTCTGGTTCAGTCCTGAGGGAAGCCCCAAAGTGCCCTTGGTACAGGACATCCTGGGGTACCCAAAGGAATGAATGGAGCCCTGCCAGCTCTGGGGGCTGGAGCTGGGACCCCAGGTCCCGCCAGCTCTGTGTGTGGAGCGTGGAAGAGGCAAAGAGGATGGCAAGGTGCTGGTGGCTCTGTCCCTACCATAGGGGCAGGTGGCCCCATCCTTCCCCACTTCCTCCCATCCTCACTGCCCAGTAGCTGATGCTGCCTGTGCCCACCTTGGGTGCTCTCACAGCTCCCTGAGAGGTGATACCAGGTTCTGATCTCACATGTGGCAGCTGCTTCCCGCATCTCAGGTGACCTGAGCCAGGCCGTGGCCGTGGTCTTTGCTGGGGGGGATGTGGTTGCCAAGAACCAACCTGGGAAGGGAGAAAGAAGAGCAAGGGATGCAGCCTCATGGTGTGGCACCAGAGCTGTGCCAGCACTACTCCTGCACCTCCATGGGTCTGCTCCGTCCCCTGCACCCTACAAAGATGGGTGTTCTGGCATCCCGACTCTGGGGCACCCATAGCCCAGTGGAGTGGTGCCCTCCCACTTACCCAGGTCAGTACCCATGGTGTGGTCTGAATGAGGCCCCACGCCCCATGTGGCCAGGCTGGCCCGGCCTCGCACCCATCCATACGTCGAGGTGCCCACGTCCTGCCAGCCACAGTCACTGTCCTCGAAGTCACAGGTGAAGGGGGTGCCCAGCACTGCTGAGCCCCGTAGGTACCCTGAGGGTGGGCAGACGTGGCGTCAAGGCAGGTTTGGGGCCACCCAGGGGACCTGTGGCCAGCCCAGGGGACCTGCACAGAGTCTGGGATCCTGCACCCACCTGGCAGACTCACCTGCACCCAGGCGACCTGTATTCACCCTGGACACCCGCACAAAGGACTTCTCCCTACCCCGTGGATCTGCAGCCACCCTGGGAGCCTGTATCCATCCTGAGGGATCTTGCATCCACCCTGGGCACCAGCACCACCCCAGGGACCTGCACCCACAACACCCCACCCCCACACAGCCTGCTCGCACTCCAGGAGCAGGGCCTGAGGGTGGGTCTGGGGGCCTGAGGAGTCTGGGCACCCACCGCACTGGTTCTCATCCGAGCAGTCGCTGCAGTCACAGATGAAGTTGCAGAGCTTCTCAGCCGCGCTGCTGCAGCTGTTGACGACCACGGACCCGCTGGGGAGGACGGTTCTGACTATGGGAGAGACAATGGGGCTGAAAACCCCGCAGGGAACCAGGCATGATGCCCGCAGCAGGTGACGGAGGGCACCCGTGACCTGCAAGTGACATTTGACTGGGCACCTCGGTTTGGGAGCCTGCTGGGGCAGGTGCTGAGCTCTCAGTGGTGTCTGCCCCTGGACGACCTCCCTCCCGCCCCGTCACTATCCCGGCACTCCACATCTCTCACACTACCACCTCCCACCGTCAGCCTCGGGTGCCACAGCTTGCCGGGACACTAACTCTGCTCTATCGCACCCGTGCTTCGAGTCCCAGCCCCCTTTTTGGAAGAAACAGGAAAATCTGGGCGTTTTCTGTCCCACACTGAACAAAGCCATTGGTGATCTCCAGCCCGGTGCTGGGGGCTCCGGAACCCTCTCATCCTGGGAACCCCGGGTTGACTTCACCAGCAGAGCCAAGCGGGCTGGGCTATACCTGCCCCGGCCCCCAGTGCTGGGGCAAACTGCCGGGGAGGACTAGAATGGAACAGCCAGCACGGAGGCCCCTTCCCTCCTGCGACACAACCCCCGCCCATGTCGGCAGAGCTCACCCAGCAGCACCAGGAGGACCAGCATCGCCTGCCCGCCTGCAGCCATCCCGGCCACCGCGACGGTAAAATGGAGCTGGGAGAGGCCACAGCGTGAGCCCCGGGTTGGAATGTGCTCCCCAGGACCTGCCTGCGTTGGACTTCAGCCCCGCTGTTATCGGCCCCCTGGCCGGGCAGCGGGTTTATGGCTGGGACAGTGCAGCGCGATCCTATCAGCAGCACTGCCGGCACCACAGCAGCGAGCTGGAGCCAGGTGCCCCAGGGAGACCTTCGGCGTTTCCCCACTGAGCCTCTCCTCTTCAGCCCGTTTTCCACTCAGAACAAGACGGTGGGTGGCACGGAGCACAGCTCAGTGGAATGCGCCGGCTTGGTGAAGGATGAAGACACTTGCTGCTGAGCCAGGGATGCTGACAGCCTTGTGGGGAAAGCTGGCACCTCTGCCAGGGACATGGGGACTCTGCCAGTCCCTGTGCACAAGGAGAGTGGGAGAGACTTTGGGAGCAGAGTTGGCAGTGGGCTGCACTCTGACCAAAGAGAACAGCTGAGCTGGGAGTCAGCAATATCTCCAATATTCCATCTCACCCTTCCCTCTGGCAGTGGGAGCCACTCCCTCTTGTCTTGTCACTCCAAGCTCTTGTCCAAAGTCCCTCTCTAGCTCTCCCAGCGCCCCTTTAGGCACTGGAAGGGGCTCTAAGGTCCCCCTGGAGCCTGGGGATGCCAAGATGCCATCGGGAGGAGCCAGCCTTCACCCTGCCTGCTCCGCTCCAGCACCCAACTCATGACTGCCACGGGGCGAAGGGGCACAGCTCCACGGCTACAATCAGGTCATTCCTGGCAGAGCCCAAGCAAGGGCTGATGAGCCTGGAAGAAGCACAGCTTGGCAGAGAGAGCCCCCATAGATCACTACCAGTTGCCTGGCAATGGCAACTACTGACCTCACTGGTTTCCCCACCTGGGCAGGGGAAGCAGGGGCTGCTACATCACAGGATCCCTCTCACCTCTGCTGCCACAGCCTCCGTGCCCAGAGAGGGGCCCCGTTGAGCAGATCCTCCCATTGAGCCATTGAGCTGATGGCCTTGGAAGGCAGATTGCAGAGAGATTGCATCAGAGGCAGTAAAACGCAGGCTCAGCTCCTTCTCCCAGTGCCAGCCAGGCCCAGTGGGGACCAGCAGCCCCACATCCCCCAGCCCAGGCATGCTGGAGAGCAGGAGCCTTGCCTAGGAACCTGGCAGCACCAAGCTGGCCACAGGCCTGTGCCATGGCCACTGGCAAAGTAGCCACTGACCTCCTGGGTGCCATGGACAGAACCTCTCTCACAGATCTGACCCCTCCCCTTTGCACTGGGGATGTTTGTGCTCCCAGTGTGAGATGTGGGCATACTGGAACAGATTGAGCCAGGGGCAGTGATGATGACCACAGGATTGTACAGAATGGAAGGCGCAATGGAAGGTCACTCCATCTCACCCCTCTGCTCCACAAGGGTTCCCTGGAAGATGTGTCCACATCATCCTGTGAGTATCCCCACAGGAGATTCCCTGATGATGATGACGGGACTGGACTTCCCACAAAGAGAGGCTGAGCTGGACATGCCCAGCTTGGAGAAGTTATAGGGGGATGTCACCCAAGTAAGCCCTGGAAGAAGGCTGCTGGGAGCCAACCCCTTGAGCGGGAAGTGTCCCAGAAAGGACTGAGGCAACAAGAACATTTGCAAGAACAGCAAATGCCACTTAAAGAAAAATCTTTTTTTCCTTTGAGGGCTGTCAAAACCAGAGCAGGTTCCCAAGATGCTGGGAGGTTCAAGTCGGAGAGAATCCCAAATCCCACCTGGTCATAGCTCCCAGCAGCCTAATTCTAAAACAGAATCATGGAATTCCCTGTGTTCAAAGCGACCCACAAGGACTACCGAGTCCAACTCCTGAGCCTGCAAGGCACATCCCAGCAATCCCATCATGATGGACCCACTGGAGCTGGCTCTGCTAGGCCAGTGGATGGACAGGACATCCCAGATGTGCCTCCAAGCTCCATGATCCAGTGACTTGCAGGTTTGCAGCTGACTCCATGTGACTTCTGGGTAACATTTCCCCCAGCACAGGGGAGGGTCTCACCTTGCAGGATGGAGGACAAGACACAGCACGCCAGTGTTTTTGCCTGTGAAACTCATCTCCCCCATTGTGAGCTTCCTTTGGAGTTTGGGCATAGGCTGAGCTTTGGACACAGGGCATAGGCTGAGCTTCTGCAGGATGAGCTGACCCTGCATGGCTCTCGACACAGAGGAAGGAGCCCACATCCCTCAAGGTACGAGGTGCAGGCAGCAGCAGGATTACGGCCAGGCAGGAGATAGGAGCAGGCAGAGCAGAGTCTGACAACGAAATGGGGCTGGGAGGTTCCCCCAGCCCCAGCCTCACGTGGGACAGTGACTGAACCAACCAGCCTGCTCATCTCCCTGATCTCTCCAGCCACTGAAGCCTCCAGCAGCTTTTCCCAGTCTCCCCCTACCGCTCCTCACTGGAAACACAGCAGGGAGAATCCCTGGGAAATTCTGAGGGACAGGAGCTGGTCCTGGGTGGCCAGAGGGATGAAGTCAGGGAGGATGCTCTTCCTCATGATGTGACTACCTGTTAGAGTGGGAATGGGCATGTTCTTCCCAACCATGTTCCCAGGCGGCTCAGGAGATGGGGCTCATCTCTTCCCAAGGTCTATCCTGCCTTTCCCTCCCCCGGGCCTGGGCATTGCTTTCCTCTCTCCTGCCTCAGCCCTTTCCAAGGCAAATTCCGATCCACCTCCTGCTGTTCCCACCCCAGACTCTGCCTGCTCCCATGCCAGGCTCCCATGCCAGACCCTGCTCAAGGGGTGGAAAACCTGGGAGGGTCCCTTCCACTGTCAACAGGCACAAGCCAGAGCTGCGAAGGAACAGCCGAGTTATGAGCATGGCCACCAGAGCAGCTGTGCCCCAATGACTTTAATTCTCACAGATACATGTGGCGCCAGGAGGCCGGGGCAGAGCAACCACTGGCTTCACCAGCTCTGCCATGCCAGGGAGTTGGGAGCTCCCCACATGGGAACAGTCTGGTGATGGCGGAGAACGGGTCAGTTCAACACAGAGGAAAATCAGAAGAGTCTGGAGCACCGCTGAGCATGGGGAACCTGCTGCCACCACCCTGGCGCTGTGTACAACTGTGCCAGCTCTGGGCTGGCAGCACACACAGAGGAGTCAGTACCCTTCATCCGCCCAGGTGATCTCATAGTCGGGATACTCGGCCTTCAGCTTCTCTGTGGTCACAGCGTGGTCAGCTCGTCCAAAGCCCTGCATAAGAAAGAGGGTTCCCAAGGAGAGCTGGTAGGTGACCACTTGCAGGGAAGCCCGGCAAATCCCCAGGGCAGCTCTGGCACATCCCAGCATCAGAGAGGCTGCACAGCCTGTGCCAACCCTGCCTGACTCTAGCTGGCGTAGCACCCAGGCAAGAGGACAGTGCTGAAGCTGAGAAAACTGTGTACACTGTGGCCCGGGGACCACCACCCTGCCCTGGTCCCAGCTGGGCTCTGCACTCAGCACCCAGCACAGCTCTGGGCTGGGGTCAGCATCCAGGGACCCACCATATCAATGATGTCCCCGAGGGTGTCTCCAGTCACCCTTACATGGCCCCTACAGCACCTGACACTCCTGCAGGAACGCCCTCAGGACACACAAAGTGGGGACATGGTTCTTGTACAGCCCAATTCTCCTGGCAGCACCTAGCGCTAGGTACAGCCACTGCCGGAACCCCGGGGGCCCAGGGTGTGCGGCAGCACCACAGGCAGGTGCTGGGGGGTTCATAGGGCGACTCCACTCTGGCCAAGCACCCGAAAGGGCTCTGCGAAGTCTCCCCTCCCTGGGGCACTCGAGAGAACTCCCAGGAGCCCCGGGAGCGCCGCCCCGCTCACCCCTTCCACCCCCGAGGGGATGCGGTGCCAACTCGGCCGCCGTCAGTGGGACCCACATTGCGAAGGGAGATGCCGCGTCCCTGTGTGGGTCTCCCCGGCTTCCGCTTACCACCGAGTACCCGTAGACGTGGATCTTCCTCTCTTCGGGCCGGTGGGAGAGCCGGCCGCCGCCCAGGCACTCGCAGCTCAGGCCGTGCCGCGCCAGCTCCTCCGCGGTGCGCTCGAACAAGTCGGCTGCAGGGAGGGAGCGGGGGGGAGCGCGGGGACGCCCCGCCTCAGCCACCGCGCCTGACGGGACAGACCCCCGGCAAGCCCCCGCCCGCCCCCGGGACCCGCGGCCGCTTCCCTCGGCACCCCAGGCCACAGCCCCGTCCCGCACTCCCGACGCCCCTCACCGTGGTACTCGGCCCAGCCGTGACCTCTCACGACGTCCTTGGCGGGCGCGCCGGCCCCGCTCACCCGCACCAGCACGTACTTGAAGACACCATCGCCATCGATCTGCACCTCCGGCACCCGCGACAGCGCCTCACCCGCCATCTCTGCCGCCCGCGCGTCGCTCCCGCCTCCTCCGCGTAGCGCCCAATCAGCGCCCGGCTTCTGCCCGTGTTCCCGCCTCCTCCGCCCAGCGTCCAATCAGCGCTGGCTCCTGCCCGTGTTCCCGCCTCCTCCGCCCAGTGTCCAACCATCGCCCGCAGATCTAGGCCCCGCCCATAGCCGGCGCGGGGTCTCGCCGGGCAGCGGTTCTGGGGATGGAGGCTGGTCCCGGTCTCGGTCCGGCAGCGGGGAGTGAGGCCGGGCAGGCGGCGCGGGCGCCCCGGGTGACGGGCGTTGGCTACAGCCCCAGCTCTGCCTCCCCTTCGGTGATCCCCGCCACAGTCACCCCTCACTGGCGATTATCCCCGACCCTGGTCAGACACCCCCCCCGCCCGCCCCCCGCGGATCCCTCACCGCGGCCGCCGCCTCCCTCCCCCGGCAGCGTCCAGGGACCCCCAGCCCTGCCCCCCTCTGTGCCCAGAGCCCGCGTGGGACCCCAGGGCCCCCCCCCAGCACCCGACGCTGCCGCAGTAACGCGCAGGACACACAGACACGATGGGGACACGGTCCTGGTGCAGCCCAACCCCAGGCGTTGGGTATGGCCGCTGCGAGACCCCCGCCGCTGAGGGGGCCCTGGAGCAGTCCTGGGGGGCTCTGGGTGTGTGGCAGCCCGGTGGGCAGGGGTTGGGGTGTGCGGGGCGCCCCCTCTCTGGTCAAGCATCGCTCACCTGAGAGGGCTCTGCAGGGGCTCGCCGGGCTCTGGGCTCCAGAGCAAACATCGGGCTGTGCTCCCGTCACCCCCCGGCCCCCCCCAGCACTGCCGGCCGCCCGCAGCCCCCTTCCCTTGAGTGAAACAGCCGAGGGGGTTCTGACAGGACAGCACGTATCTACAGAGGGGGTGCCCCCCGCCCTGCGTTCACATTATGTCGTCCAGGAGGTTGGGGCTAGCCACCCAGTCTAAGGTGCGAGGCTCAGAGGCCGCCATAATCATGCACATGAACTGTTTGCCCGTCCTCTTGTCGATGGGGTAGATGGTGGTTGGGGTGAAGCGCTTGTTGCTTTCCACGAAGTCGCAGAGCTGCTCGTAGACAGCGGGGAACTCGTGCCGCAGGAAGACGCCGCGGATGCGCAGCTCCCGCTGGATGTTGATGAAACAGACCTCCCGTGCCTTCCGGCCCTCCTCCCCCTCCTTGTCGATGTCCGCCGTGCCGGGCGGCGGCGTCAGGATCAATGTTTCCATGTCCCGCTCCTTCTTCAAGATCTTCTTCTCGGGGCTGGAGGAGGCTAAGGCCACCTTGGCATATTTCCTGACCGTCGGCACCTGCATCTTCGGTGACGGCCTCTCTGGCACTTTCTGGGTGACGGCCACGGTTACATTCAGCAGGAAACATTCGTTTGGGTCGTACTGGTTGCCTGTCTCCCGCAGCTCCTGGGCATACTCCCCCAGGTTGTCCGAGTAGCTGTCCAGCTCCCGCAGGGACAGGTACGTGGGGGACATTAGCAGGCTCTCCAACCCAAACTGGAGAAAGTTCTCGGCCGAGCCCGCATTGGGGAAGCCCAAGAAGAGTACGCCGCGGCCGCGGGAGAGGTATCCCACCTTGGCGATGCGCGAGAAAGCCTTGTGCACCTCAGTGTTCTCGCGGCAGAACTGGAGGACATGGCGGCAGACGCTGCCCACCCGCCCGTAGACGCAGCTGGCCTTGTGCGTGTCCCAGTCCTCGCGCCGGCAGTGCCGGGAGCAGTAGTAGGTGTAGCAGCTGTGGCACGATTTGAAGTAGAGGCAGGCGTTGAACATGGTTTCCGTGCGCCGGCACTTGGCATTGGAGCACATCATCATGTCGTCCTCCTCAGCGCTCAGGTCGGGCGAGCAGTTTTCCGGTGACTTTTCGAAGGGGCCGGTGGCCGGCGGGGCGGGTGGGCGGCGCGGGGTGCCGGCATGGGAGCTGGGGCCCGGCTGCTCCTTTGTGGGTCGGGGTCCCTCGGGCACGTTGTGAGGAACCCGCCTGCCCTCGCCCCGCCGGGGGGGCCCCGAGGTGCTACTGCTCAGCAGCTGCTTGAGCTGCTCCGCGAGGCTGTCCCTGTCCCCGGCGCGGTGGCCCGGTGCTGGCTTGTAGTCAATGACAAGGTCGGTGATAAGCTCGTCCAGTTGCTCCAGGCTGCGCTGGCGCCCCGAGCCACTCTCCCTGGGGCTGGGCTGTGGGGCACAGGGCACAGCGTAGGGCCCGCGCTCCCGCCCCGCGTCCAGCATGTCCCAGCTGGCCGAGCGCCTCTCGCTCCGGCCCAGCCCGTCGGCACGGATGTCATTGTCGGTGATGGTGATCTCCGGCGTGACGTACCAGGAGCGACCTGGGGGCCCGCGGCTGCCATCGGCGTGCACCCGCTCGAGGATGGAACTCTCGGAGAGGGACAGGGCCGCGTAGCGCTTGGGTGAGCTCGACAGATTGATCACCACAGGCTGCCGGCGCTCCTCGGGGGATAAGGCACGGTGCTGCTCGTGGGCGAGCAGGTTCTCATAGCTGCGCCCACGCTGCAGGGCCTCCTCCCTGCGTGCTGCTGGCGCCAGGATATTATCCCAGGATTTGGAGTAGTGCTGGGTCTCCCGGGCCAGCCGTGGTGGAGTCACACCGTAGCTGGCGTGCCAAGAGGAGAACATGGCCTCCCGGCCGGCCGGCTGCGGAGTGAAGCGTGACAATTGCAGGCTCTGGTAGGGCAGCGTGGCCCGCTCGGGGCAGTACCAGTCTCCGAAGTGCAGGGGCTGCGCGCTGCGGGGCGGGGGGCACGTGCGCGACAGCACCTCCCGCTCCCGGTACTTGCCGTAGTCCTCGGCATAGAACAGCCGTGCGGAGGAGCCGAGGGCTGGGTATGTCCGAGCGTCCTCGGCGTAGAGGGTTTTGATAGGGGTCCCACGCGGGGTGTAGTAGCGGGGCTCATCCCCGTAGAAGGTGCGGGCGGGTGCCTCCTGCACCGGGTAACCCCGCGCCTCCTCCACGTACAACGTCCGGGGCGGCATCGTGTGAACAGCAGCCTTGGCCGGGTCCTCAGTGTAGAAGGACTGGGGCACGGCATGGCGGCTGGGGTAGGGGTAGCTGGCATAGCCAGAGCTGCGGAGTGGCATGGCAGGGCTGGGGCACCGCGCTGACTCCTCTGCGTAGAAGAACTTGGCTGGGACGCCGGGGGCCGAAAAGGTCATGCAGCCCCTGTCGGGGTACTCCCTGAATTCCCGTGAGGCTGGTACCGGCACTGTCTGGTATGCCAGTGCCCGGGGGTCTGCCTCGTAGTACTCACCGGGGTAGGGCAGCAGCGGAGGGTCCCCGCTGAAGGAGTCACTGGGGGTGGGCGTGCGGGACGCGGACGCCTGCCGGCTCCCTGGCACGGTCAGGCTGCGGGTGGCCCCAGGGGTGCGGGGCCAGCGCGGCGGCTCCGGACGGTTTGGGGCTGCCCTCAGGCTCCGCGCCGTGTGCACCAGCACTGCCTCGTCCGGCTTGATGTCCACTCGGCACTTGACGTGGGGGCTGGCGCCCACCTTGGCCCCCGGCCCTTCCTCGTAGCAATTGCTGCCCAGGCAGAGCGGGGATATGCGGCTGACGCTGCTCCGCTGCGGCTGTAGCTTGATGGGGTGAACCTCGTTGGCCAGCGCCCGCAGCGGCATCGGGCCCTCGCGGCGCGGCGAGGGATCAGTGTGGGACGGCTCCCGTGCCACTCGCAGTATCTCCCGCCCACGCCGGGCTGGCGGCGGTGATGCCGCCACGGTGATGGGCACGGGGGTCAAGGTGGACTTCACCCGCGGGGCGCTCTTGGAGCGGGCCCGGCGCTTCGGCTCGCTCCGCGGCGCGGAGGCTCTACCGCTGTAAGGGTCTGGCTTCGGCGGCGCCTGCCTGCCCGGCGGCCCCGGCGTGGGCTCGGGCATGCCGGGGCGCGGGCAGGCGCGCTCCATGGCCGGGGGAGTGCCCAGCTCTTCCAGCGACTCGATGAAATCGAAACTCCTGCAATGGCGCTTGTTGAAGGGCTGCGGCTCGCGGGACAGGGAGGAGGACATGGAGGCGTCACATTGTGCCAGGGGCTGACAGACAACGGAATCCCCAGGGGCTGCTGTCGCCACCTTGATGTCTTGGTACACCGTGGACACCAGGATGTCAGGTGGGTCGGTTCGTGTCATCTTAAAAGTGACTCTTCTCCCGCCAGTTCCCTGTCACACAGCCTCAGAGGACGGTAGCCCACCCTGCAAGAGAGCACATAAGGTGCCTCAGTGCTGGAGTGACCTCGTATCAATCCCCACAGCTCTTGGCTCAGAACTGGGGGTTGGCCATCTCTTCAGAAATGAAGGTTTGGGGGCATCCCAGCCTCCACTGCTGCTGTTGAAAGTCAGTCAACTGGAGGAAGAAACTGGAAAAAGTCTCCAGATACAGGGTGCAAATAGTGGAGCAGCTGGCAGAACACCCATGGGGGCAGCCAGGGAACTCTGCATACCAGCTCAGCACAGTGAGAGGAGAACACAGAGTACTGTGCCCTCTTCCTGGGCCGCAGGACACAGGGACTGTCTTGCAGAATCGCATGAATTGGCAGCGCTGAGCAGGGCTGTGGGAGTTCAACACCAGGGTTTTCCGTGGAGGATGTGTGCTCAGCCCTGTGAGAGCACCAGAGTGGTGAGGGGTCTCTTGGGACTGTGTGTACCCATGTCCCTGCACCAGCACTGTAGGGGAGAACAGGGCCCCTGGACAGGCACCATAAGCACCCACCATGGCGGCTGGGAAGCCCTCACAGTCTAGGGCTCTGTAGGACGCAGGAGCCACAACCCCTTCCTGCGGTGGCTGCACCCGCTGTGGCCCACAAATACCCCTGTGGGGTGGTCACAGTGCTGGCTACGCAGAGTTGAATCACTCCCTGGGTCTTTTCAGACCAGAGGTGGCCCCAGAGGTGGCAGAGGGGTGCTGTGGTGGGTGCCCCAACCTGCATGTCAGCAGTGATTCCTGCATCGCCTCCCTCCCTGTGCCAGAGGAGCTGTGCTGGCTCAGTACCCACTGGCTTTGTTGTCTTCTTGGGCTGGAGAGCAAGTGTGACAGTGGCTTCAGCTGCTGTGGGACATAGGGTCTGACACCCACTGTGTGCCAGCACCAAATACTCCAGTGCTCTGGGATAAAGCTGTTGGGTGGCCAGGGTGGGCAGAGTCCCCAGCCACAGTGTGATACAGTTGTGTGACAATGAGGACATCAGCACAAGGTTCCCACAGTGCATGGGAGGGACAGAGGAGTAAGTGGGTTGTAGTACTGACCTTCCCCACCAGCCCTTCGAGCGCTGCCATGGGTTACCACCAGCACAGGGGATGTGCACCTTCTCTGTCCACAGCGGGGATCCCCCCTCTGAGTGCTGGGTGTTGTGGCCACCAAGGGCCTGGGTGCGCTGGTTGACACTGGCTGCTCTGTGTTGCACTAAAAGTGGGTGGGCACTTGGCTTTAAAGAGCAGCAGAGGACCACAGGGAAGATGCTTCGTGGAGGAAAGGAATTGACTTTATTTAGCCAGAAGCATTGACTATGCAAATATGGGGAGGGGGCTTGGGTTCCTCCTCATTATCTGCCCCAAAGGTGGGGGGTGCAGATGCCAGAACTGTGGTGACTCCAGTGGGCTTGGGGTGTCTGTCCGTGTGATGGGCTGGGAAGAGCAAGAAGCCATGAGAAAGGAGATGGGGGGGGGGGGGGGTCCCCACTGCCTCCCTGCAGAGCTAGGAGGACAGGTTTGCCCTCAGAGAGGTGGCCCAGTATTGGCTCTGCTGTGTTACAGTACGTGGGAGCTGGGCTGGATCTGGCAAGGCAGCACCCCACGCAACAGCAATAGTGACAGTGGAGTTGGGAAGCCCATTCCTGTGGTGTCATGGGGGCTGGTAGGCAGGGAACTGTAGCCCAGGGTCCTACCTGGTCCAGCAGCGGCAGTGAGGGGGTGGGTGGGCTGAGGTGGCCGAGGGGCCTGTGGCAGCTCCATCCCAGCGCTGCAAAACAAACAAGGCACGTGAGGCTCCTGGTGCACCTCCGGTGTGGTGGAGGTGTGGCTGCCGGGGCCATGGATGCCTTGTGAGCACACAGAGCACCCAAAGAGACCCCTGCAGCCACAACCCTGCTGAACCAAAAAGAACTGTCACCCCACGAGGCCACTGTGCCCATCCTTATGCACATGGATGTGAGTGCTGCATCCCATGGGCACCGGTGTCTTCCACCCACCGAGCAGCACCCACCGCCGGTGGAGCTGTGGGGTTGCCATGGTTTCTCCAAATTATTCCTCCTCTGCGAGGACAGTGTGGGTGAGGACAGCGTGGGTGCAGGGGGAGGCTGCGTGGGGAGCTGCGGCTCTGTGGCAGCGCAGGGAGAGCAGAGCCCTGACGAAGCTGCAGGAACCCACTGCTCATTGAGGGAGACAGAGCCGGGATGGCCCCACAGTGCTGACAGTGCCATTACGCTCACATACCCACCGGCCTGTGACACTGACTCCGCAGGGAGAGGGTTTTGCATTCCCTCTGCTCTCCAACCCCCTGGTCGGTGGGCACCCGGTTGGTTGGATGCCCCCTTCACCCCCAGCGCTGCCCATTTTCGGCAGGCATCAGCCTCCCTACCCGGGGTGCCTACACGGTGTCACCCCGCGGATGTGACACCTACCGGCAGAATTTGCAGAGCGGCCGGTGCCCACAGAGTGGACGGGAACCGCCACCCGTGGGATCTTGCCCTCGCTCCTGGCCCGGGCCCACGCGCTGCTCCCGCCGTGCCGTCCCTGAGCACCGGACTCCGGCAGCACGAGGGGCTGGGCCAGGGGTGACCCTGCTGCCAGAGGGGCCCACGGAGGATGCCGGGAGCTGGGTCGCTGCCTGCATGTGCCACGTGTGGGCTGTGAGGGGAGGGATGCGGACCCCCACCACCGCGCCCTACACTGCCCGCGCATTACAGTGCCCTGCCTGCCCCATAACCACGGCGGGCACTGCCTGCACACTGCCCACACTGCCTATATTCTGCCCCGAGCTGCCCATACACACACGGTCCTGCCAATGCACGGCCTGCCCGTGCTGCCCTCAGCACTGCCCGGGCACTACCCACTCGCTGCTTGTCCCTGTACATGGCAAGGGCTGCTGCCTGCCCGTCTTGCTCTTAGTGCCCTGCCAGGGCACTGCCCTATGCAACCTTCCCCCCACACTGCCTGGGCATTGCTGCCCACCCTGCCTGCTCGCTGCCCACGCATGTCCCGCTGAGCAGGCAGGAGCGCTGCAGTGGGTACGGTGCCTGCACGCTGCCTGCACATGCAGAGCGCTGAGCACGCTGCACTGCCCCCCCACCCCCCCCCCACCCCCCAGAGCAGCCCCAGCAAACACTGCGCTGAACCGGGCCCACTGCCCGCACAGCCCCGCGGGCACGGCCAGCAGCACCAGCGCTGCCCCAGCACTGCCCCGAGGTCTACCCTGAGCGCACCAGCGGCCCCTGCACCGGGACACGCAGCCAAGGACAGCATCTTTCTGCAAACGCTGTGCTCGAGCAGACGATGCTGGAGGTCCCACTAGCAGCTGCCGTGGGGGCAGTGTCTGTGCCCGCCGTGCCCTGACGCAGCCAACCCTGTGCACACGGGCCTGTGCACCGTGCGTGTGTCAGCGGGACACCGATGGCCGCAGCTGCATGGGCACTTCCTGCACCGGGAGCTGGCAGCCGCCAGTGGGCACGAAGGAGTCCACTGTCCCCCCACCCCTGCTTCGTATCCGTGGCAAATAGACACTCCCCCCCGTGCCACCCCCAGGATACACACACCCTATGCCCTATGCCCGCCCCTGTGGCGGTTGCCCGCCCGGCACAATCAGACAGCCCCTCCACACACCCTCTATGCTTCCCAGCCGCGTGTCTCAGCCTCTCTGCCCCTGGCACTGCCATATCGCCCCTAGTCCTGTCCCAAGCCCAGGCACAGATGGCTGCCAAACCCCAACCCAGCATGTGCCCCCGGAAGGGTCATCCTGCCGAGGAGAGCAGCACCCCCGGCCCAGGAGGGTATCCCCGATGCCGTCATCCAGGTTAGGATGAGCAGCACCCCAGGGTGCAGGGGACGCCGTGACCCCTGGCCCCTCTAGTCCCTCAGCCTGGGAGGCACCCGCAAACCGGCAAGGCTGGGGGGCAGGGGATCCAGGGCCACCCCGGAAGGGCGAGTTGTGGGGCTGGGAGTGGGTGAACGGTGCATGGGGCGGGTCTGTCCCGGGCGCTGCCGCAGACGCCGGGGCGATGGCCCCAGCTGCCCCCGCCCCACTGCATACCGGCACCGGGCGGCACCGGGCCCGCTGGGCCGCGCAGGGCGCTGAGCTGGACACCGGGGGAGGGGTGAAATGGCCCGGCCCGAGCACTGCGGCGAGATGGGACAGAGATGAGGATGGGGTTGGGGCTGGGATAGGGTGAGATGAGGATGGGTACAGGGATGGGGCACATGGGAGTATGGAGAACCCCGAAATACTGGTGCGATGGGGTGGGATGACTCGGCTCGGGAGCACGGGATGGAGATGGCCCCGGTGAGACTGGAGGAATGGAGGTAGCACAGCTAGATGGGGATGGGGATATGGGGCACGAGGCGATGGTGTTGGGAGCCTGGGGGGTGGGATGCCCCGGGAGGATCTCCGGGGGATAAGATGGGGATGTGGAACACGGAGGGGGGGGCAAAGGGGGAGAAAATAAGATGTGATGCGATGCGGAGCGATGGTCGGGGTGGGGGGGTCGCGAGGGGCTGGCCCGGTCGGAGGCCCCCGGGGTTACAGCAAACCCCAGCCCCCTGCCCGGGATCCCCTTACCTGCTCCGCGCCAGCCGCTCTGGCGGCCCCCGCCGCATCCCCCAGCCGCCGCCGCCGCTGCGCTAGGCTGGGGCTGCCGTCGCCCCGGGGACCATGGCCCGGCTCCGCCCGATTCGGCAAGGCACGGCACGGCACGGCGGGGAGCAGCACGGCACAGCACGGCTCGGCCCGACGCTCTGCCACCGCTTGTTTTCCCATAAATACGGCAGGCGGAGTTACCGATGGGGCCGGCACCGGGACCGGAGCCTCCCCCGGCACCGCCCCCAGACTGGTCCTCATCCCCATCATCCCCATCATCCCCATCATCCCCATCATCCCCAACCCCATCCATCTCCAATCCCCTGCAGGACTCCGCTCGGCCCCGCCCCCACTCCTCGCAGCATCCCCTCTTCCCCCGGAGCTCCGGTGCCATTCCTCAGGCGGGGTTACCCCGCTCCATGGGTGTGAGTGTCCGCGGGACCTCCAGTGCCCCCGGGGGCACTCAGGCTCAGCCCCACACCGTGTACAGAGACTCCACGGCCCCCGCAGGCACCTGCCCTTGCAACGGCAGCCCCCCAATGTCGGCAGCACTCCAGGCATATTCTGCCTGACCTTGCCCCATCACCGTGGCCCTGCGTGGCCGACTGGACAGCGAAATCCCCTGCTAAGCTCCTCCATGGAATGGCCTCTTTTTCCCAGAGTCTCCGAGGCTGTCGCTGCCTGTGGTGGCCAGAGCCTACAGGGATGCTCAGTGATGGAGACGGACGAAGGAGGCATAGAACAGCTCCCGGCATACTCTGGCCCCAGCGTCTCCAGCACAGCACAGCCCCTGAGTCACAGCTGTGCCTCACTTTCCCTTGTCACCTCCTTGAGCCGCCCTCCACTGTCCACAGCTCCAGGACAGCCCCAGCACCGCTGTGGGTGTCCTGGCAAGGGGCCATGGCCCTGGGACCCACCGGTACCTCCGAGTCCTGATCCAAGACTGCTGTTCTCCACGTGTTTCTGCATGGCAAGTGCACCCCGGGATTTGCTTGATTCAAAATCCCTGTAGCCAGCACCCTTTCCTTCCTCCACTGCAGCACCAGGAACAGCCTTCCACAGTCTCTGGTGCCTGCACCAGGCAGAGCAGAGCTGGCGGGCCTGTGGCAGGCTGGCACTGCTGTGATTCCTGCAGGAATGCCCTTGGGAGCAGTGGGCATTGCTGAGCCCACTGGGACAAGCAGTATATGCCCTGGGGACTGGGCTGAGCGCCAGGAATTCATTGCACTGAGGAGTTGAAGAGGCGCTGGGATCAGGGTCAGCCTGTACCCGCTGCACACACAGGGTCAAAATACCCCGGAACCCCTGCATCATGTTCAGAGGGGCCCCAAAGTTCGCCTCCCCCCCCGCACTCCCCAGTACTTCCATGTTCCTCTCTGCAGGACACAGGGCTCCGGCTGCTGGTCCAGCCGCTCCCGCTGCCCCCGGCTTCCTGCCCCCGCGGTCCCCGCCGTGCTGCTCCATCTGGTCCCGCCTGCTGCCAACCCCGCGCCAGCCAGCCCGGAGCACCGCCGATGTGGCCGCTGATGAAGGCCGGAGTACCGGGCAGGCTCCACATCTCCCGTGGGTGCAATCACCCGAACGATGGAAGAGCCCATCCCTGTGGAATGCAGAGTCCCGGCATGGAGGAGTACGTGCCCTTAGGGCATCCCCTACAATGCGACCCTCTGTGCATGCAGCTGTGGCCCTGGGTGACACCTGCATGTCTTGAGGTCACCTGTCTGGAGCTCTGGGCTTTGGAGAAGCCACAAAGCCAGGTCTGAAATCAGGGAACAAACGGGCTGGACTATGTCCTCCAAGCCCCGTGGCAGGGGACAGTGGGACCATCTGCTCTCTGTGTGAGGCTGCTATTCCAGGCTGGAAATTGTTTAGGGATCCAACTGGACCGCGGGCAGGTCTCCATGCACCGGAGATGGCAGCGCCACGTCATGGGCTTATAGCAATAGGGCTCTGGACACTGCCTTCCCCTCCTGCTCCTCCTCCTGCTCCTGCCCCTCCTCAAGCCAGTGGCAGCCTGTGGCAGAGGAGAAGACCCCCCTCGAGGAGGTTGGAGCTGAGGCCTGCGGTTGTGCTGGATGCTCAGGGCTGTCACCTGCTCTGGGCACTGGGCCGTGCTGCTGCTTTGGGCTGTGACACCTCGGGTTCCCAGTCTGCAGTGCTCAGGCAGGGGAGGCAACCCCTGACCCATGGGAACTGAGAAGGGGTGAGTGGCAGGGCTGGGGGTCTGCCCCTGAACTTGTGCCCACTACTTACAGGGGTGGCAGCCCCTCAGATGGAGGGGACCCCCTTGGCACAGGGACTCAGCAGGTTGGGATGGAACTGTCCCCTATCCCTGTGTGGAGGACAGAGGTCTTGGGCCCCTGCCATGGCTCTTCAGGTCCAGGCTTGTCCCTGGCAGAGCTGCCGGGGCCCCTGTTCTGCCACGGGAACATGTGAGTAGCCAGCGTGATCCCACAAGCCTGGCTCCTGGAATCCTACAAGGAAAAGGCCAGTCTGGTGCCTGTCTCCAGGCAGGAGCAGCTCCTCTCCCTGTGTCCGGGCTGCTCCACTGTGGCTTGCTGTCAAGGCCAGGAGCAGACAGTCGGGGCCAGTGCGGTGGCAAATCCCCCTTTCTGTGGGGCTTTTGCCTCCTCGGTGCTGAGTCCTCCCCCAGACCCACCAAGAATAGAGCCACAATGTTCACTGTGTCCCTGTGACTCAGTTTCCCCACTAGCCCCTGACAGTGTGTACCTGGCCAAAGTGTCTGCAGATGACAGTTCTGCTGGGCCTCATCCAAAGGGGAAACTGAAGCACAGAGGAACAACATGCCCAGAGGTCACCCTGGAGGTCTGTGGTGACTCTGGTCACTTGGTGAGACCCAAAGCAGAGCAGATTTCATCCTGGGAGAGACATGGGAGGGATCACACCCTACAGCTGCAAAGCTGGGGGGATGGGGAGGGGGTTGGAGAACCCCAACCCTCCCCAAAGACTGATTCACTGAGGCCACGTTGAGAGCTCATTGTAATATTTGACACTAACCTGGCACAGGATATTGGATCCCCTGATCCAGCCCCATCGTGTCCTTTGGTGCAGCTCAGAGCAGGAAGGGGCCACCCAACACAGGAGCCCCTCATGCCTGCCCTGGGGATGCTGACCCTGGTGGGGCAAGGCATGGTGGCAGAGGCCAGTCTCCAAACCTGCTGGGTTGGAGACTCTCCTGGCCCAGCCCTCATGTCACACCAGGAACTGGGACCTGCGGAGGCAGAGCAGTGAGGTCAGGGACAGGGGAGACTGGTGGGGACCATAGGGACATAAGTAGGGGAGCACAGCTCTGACTGGGCCAGCATGGAGCAGTTTTGAAGCATTAAAAGGACCTTTCTGGGCATTTGAAAAACACTGCCAGGAGGGCCAGAGGCTCACCAGGAGGCAGGTATGGGCAGGAGCAGGTGGGCAGCAAGGGGAGGCTTCCACAAAAAGGGTTTTCTCCAGGATGCCTGTGGCAGCAGGCATGGAGGCCATCCCAACACTAAGGCCAGCCATGGCACCAGCTGTCCCTGGGCAGGTTGACCTGTCACCTCTGTGTGACAGTTGTGGAGGGACAGAGGATAAGACCCCAGGCAGGAGGGGCTGACAGAACAGAGGGCTGGAGCCTCTCTGCTCTGGAGCCAGGCTGAGGTTGTCCAGCCTGGAGAAGGAGACCTCAGAGCCTCTTCCAGTTCCTAAAGGGGCTCCAGGAGAGCTGGAGAGGGACTGGGGACAAGGAATGGAGGGACAGGACACAGGGAATGGCTCCCACTGCCAGAGGGCAGGGCTGGATGGGATATTGGGCAGGAATTGTTCCCTGGCAGGGTGGGCAGGCCCTGGCAAAGGGTGCCCAGAGCAGCTGTGGCTGCCCCTGGATCCCTGGCAGTGCCCAGGGCCAGGTTGGACACTGGGGCTTGGAGCAGCCTGGGATAGTGGAAGGTGTCCCTGCCCATGGCAGGGAGTGGAATGAAATGAACTTTATTGTCCTGTCCAAAAGCAGTTTATGATTCCATGACCTGACCACAAGGCCCACTGTGGGTCAGTGGAGCCCGGCCCCCTGGAGCAGCAAGACTGCCATCAGAAATTCTGCCCATTGGTTGGGACACTGCCCAAAAAACTTACTGAGGCTGAGAAGCCTCACTTTACTGGAGGAATGACTGCAGATTCTAGGTTAGCTGTCCTAAAGTCTTGGGAATTCTCAAGTCAGTCAGGCAGTACCAATTCCATTTGACATCACAAATCTGTATTCAAATGTTGGTGGAATTTTAATTGGTTTACCTGCTTTATAAAATAAATCTTGAGTATACTGTTTGTCTGAATTTTAAGATTTAAGATTTAAGATAATTAAGATCCCGCGACCCTCTGGCAGCCCCAGTTCGGCAGTGGGACAGGGGCACTGGTGTGCTGATGCCAGGGGAAGTCAACATGGCCCACACTGAGAAAGCAAAAGGAGGAGATTCCTCAGAGAAATTCTGAAAGCAATTGGGGAAAAATACCTGGTAGGACGTTAAACAAAAAAACAATTTCCACCTCTTCCCTGCACCAGGAGCATTTCTGAGGAACGGCGAAGCGGCACACCCTCCCTGAAGGGGCAGCCCGCCCCGTCCCGCTGCGCTCTGGGATCTGCCCGGGGGACATGACCGGCTGGCAGATGCCAAACAGCCAACAGGTCCCCAAAATGCCCAGCCTGGGGAGCCGGAGGCCAAGCTGTCCTCACAGGGGTGCCCTTGCCAGCCCAAGGGACAGCCCGGGGCTGTCTGGGGGGGAAGGGGCGGGGGCTGTGGGACGTGTCAGACCCTGCCGGCAGTTTGGGACTCGCTGTGCCCGGCACGGCGATTCCCAAGCTGGGGAAAGGCAAGGTGGCCGCCATGGCACAGCGGAGTGAGGGAGAGGCTGCGCAGTTCAGCACGGGGCCCGCGATGGGAAGCGACAGCGCCGCGCTGGCACCACCAACCTGTCCCCGGGGCCACCGGCGAGACGGAGCCGATGTCAGGGCGATTGCACCCGTGGGGTGACGGCTGCGCCAGGAACGGGCTGGGGCGCGCCTCTAGTCGAGCGTGAGCCTCCGGTGAGGCAGCTCCTAGCTTTCGCTCGGCTTCCCGAATGCAGCACAAAACGGGCCAGGGTGCCACCCGCAGCGCCGGGGGGTGATGCTGGGTCCGTGCCGTGCTCCTGGTAGGATGTGATGCCATGGCAAGAGGCTGCAGCTGGGGCTGGCCAGGCCTGTGGGCAGGAGGTGGGTGCTGGGTCCCCTCCATGGGTGCTACAGCCACCTGAGCAGTGGTGAGGACTCCAGCACTGGGGGAACGGTGCGGGGCACCCCAAAATGGAGATGGGGGGCTGTGGCACTCAGCTATGCCCACCCAGTGCCTCACCATGCTGGGGACTCCTGTGTGACGTGGGTGACGCTGGGAAATGCTGGGGCTGCCCCACTCCCTCCCACACTGCTCAATTCACAGTGGGGATGAGTATTTCATTTCCTACCTTCCCTTTCTCCCGGGCTCCCTGTTCCCGACCCTCCCTGTGTGGGCCACAGCAAGGGGCACAGGGTGGGCACAGAGCACTCACTGCAGAAGCAGCCTTGGAGGAGCAGAAGGGGTCTGGCAGCCATCCCACCCTCGCTCCTGGGGAAGGGCTGAGGAGGGAGCAGCACAGGCAGAAGGAGGGCAGGGCAGTGCTGTGGGCATGGGTCTCTGCCCCCATCGCAGGCAGCACCACTGCAAGCTGCCACGAAATCCTCTGTTTCCAAGGTAACTTGGGGATCCCACAGTTGGGAGAGGCAGAACTGGAATGGGATGAGATGCTCGCTGCTGGCACCCTGCAGCTCCTGTCTGCGGGTAATGCTCTCCTTTTCCCAAGCTGGCTGGCATCACCGTTGATGCTTGGCTGGGGACAGAAGGGTCTCTCATAGCTGCAGGAGTGCCCAGACACTGGTGATGGCCCCAGCAGGTGGGAACCCATCACCTGACACCTGCCACGGAGCTGCTGCCTGCCAAAGGCACAGGGAGGGGTGTTTCTCCTGCCAGCTCCAGGGAAAAGCCTGCTCTTTCCCCAGCTGGCTGGCTCCCTCCCGCAGCCAGCCTGCAGATACCAGCTCGGGCTGCAGCCGTGGCTGCTGCTCAGGCACTGGGAGTGCTCTCCGTGCCATCCTGGAGCATGGAAAGGCGGGACTGACATCCCGCAGGTGTCCCCAGCCACCAGGAGGCACAGCACCCCCATCCGCCTCCTATCTCTCCTCTGTGGCGATGGAGAGCTGCACCACTGCCTTCCCTCCTTGCTCCTGCCCTAAGGCAGAGCCTGGCAACAACCTGGGGGTAATCAGGAGTTTTAGGGGTTCCCAGGCTGGCTGCCCCATTGCAGTATCCCCATGCATCTCCAAGCAGAGCACACGTGCACGCAGACACTCCTGCTTTAACCTGGAATGAAACCCTGTTCCCCACAGGCTGCCCGAGTCCCCAGTTCAGCTGACCTTGCCACACCTCACCCCACTAGGGTCTGCCTGAGCCCACGGGATCGCCCACGATGGCTCCCTGAAGGTACCAGAGGATAATTCCCTCTGCTCAGCAACCACCCTGCCACGGGGTTGGGAGAGGAAGCCTGGATACTCATTGTCGAGCACCCTCGGGCCAGAAACATGCCTGAGACACTGCAGGTTGGTTTTGGAGGCAAACCTACTTGCTCAACTACTTGCTCTGGTATCTTTATGCAGCAGACTGAGCCAGCGCTGGATTAATTATATTACGCCATGGTTGAGGCTGTTGCTAAGCTACAGCCCTGGTCCCTAAACCCGTCCTACTGCACGATTTCCCCACCAACATTCATCTGGCTGGTCTGGGGTATCCCAAAGGACTGAGAAGAACCATGGGCTCTCCAAGCAGCTGGACCCTTGGATGTGGGGACATTGCAGGCAGCAAACCCATTGTGCCTCTAGCCCAGCCCCTACCCAGGTCCATCCTGGGCCAGGACTGGGGGCAGCCAGGTTGCCCCACAGACCCCCAGAGACTCCAAGAGCATTCACAGCTTTACACATTCATTTTGTGTCCTGCTAAAATCCAAGATCCAATGACCTTTTCATGTTCACTGCTGGGAGAAAGGAAAACAAATTCCCACCCTGGGCCTTGCCAAGCCAGGGAAAGACTGGTTATGACTTTATGGGAGCAACAGAAATAGGGAAAAGCTGCATCCCTCAAAGAGCACCATCAGGGTGCATGTGGCCCTTGGCATTGGCCATGGGGCATGAAGAAGGCTGGGTGCCCTGGTGACACAGGCTACAGCTGTGGAAAAGGCCAGCCCATCCCAGGGTCAGTGGGAGAGGGATTATACAGGAATCATTAAGAACCAGCCCTGGCATAACCTCCTGTGGACTAGCATGACTACAGAGAGATGAACTCTTAGGGGACCTGGTGCCAAGAATGGCACAGTCAGGTAATGGCCTGGCCAGCAGGAATGGTGGAGCAGGGACAGAGCCCCATTGGTAAAGGGCTGTGAAGAGGGAGCAGCACTTAAACAAGAGCCCTGGCAAAGTAACAAATCAGCATAAACTGTCCATAGAGTTCCTGAATCCCAGGGCAGAAGGTGATGGGCAGCTTTCCACAGGGATCTTAAAATCGTGGAGTAGTGTTGGTTGGAAGGGTCCTTAGAGATCAGCTGGTTTCAACCACTTGCTATGGGCAGGGGAACAGCTGTAGAGCAGGTGGCAGAAGCTGCAGGGACCTGTCTGCTTGCCCTGGTGCTGGTTCCCTGCCTGGGGTTTGACAGGAAGCAGCCACAGGCCAGGTATCAGCCATGGTCTCTTTGGCACAGGCCGTGCAGGGCTGGGGAACATGGTTCAGCAGCTTGGACCCCCCGCAGGGAGGAGTTTTGTGACAATCACTAGGACAGACTAATGTAAGAAGAGCTTTTTCAGCAGGGTGGGCCAGCCACCTGTGCCAAGGAGATCTGAGCCGTCAGGAGGGCAATGCTGTGCACACAGGAGGAATCCTGAGGGCAGCAGGCACAGAACGGAGGAGGTGGGCAGCTTCAGGCCATTGGTGCAGGGCAGCTGGAATGTCTCCCCAAAACTGGCTCCCAGCTGAGGACCCACGAGGCTGTCAGGCAGAGTAGAGCCTGCTGACCTCAGGCCAGTGTCAGTCTGCTGCAGAGTCTGCACCCACAGCTCCTCACAGCACCCACAGCTCCCACAGCTCCTCACAGCTCCTCACAGCACCCACAGCTCCCCACAGCACCCACAGCTCCCCATCACATCACATCACATCACATCACATCACATCACATCACATCACATCACATCACAATCTCCTCAGCACCCACAGCTCCTCACAGCACCCACAGCTCCCCACAGCAGCTGCATTGTCACACCGGGAGCTACTGAGTGACAACAGCTGTGAACTGTCAAGCTGGGCTGTCCCGCTCCAGGGATGGGTATGGCAAGGAACAGTCCCCAAATAAACACCTGCAGAGAATGGACAGCACCTGGGCCATCCGGGCAGGGAGGACACAGTGAGTGAGAGCAGGTGCCCTTGGAGTTCTCTCCTGGCTTATCCCAAGTGTTCTGGCTCCAAGCTAGCACAGTGGAAGCCAAGACACTTTGGTGGCCCAGGAGATCCCAGGAAGGTAGAGGAGCAAGCACTACCATGTCCCTGACAGATGAGGCTCCCCATGCTGTGCTAAGTAACCAGCCCCAGTCAGTGATAAATCTGCACTTTTCCCTCCTACTGCTCCAAACAGCCCCTGCAGCTGTGGCCAGCATTAGCTGCAAGAAACTGCAGCTCCTCAGCCTCAAGCTCTTGGGTTTTTTTTGGATGACTGATAAAACCAAAAGCAAATAGCCTGGTACCTGAAGAGATGCTTGCAGTAACTATTTATATCATTGTGATCCTGCAGAAGCTTCCCCATAATGACAGGCACGTACATACATTTTATATTTAGCTTCTTTGAAAGGATGGCATGGGAAAGCCTGGCTCAAACAAGGCCTATTTCCTTCTCCCCTCTCTCACACTTGCTGGCTCTGGATCACAGCTCACCTTATAGCCCAAACCAGTTCAGCATTCCCTGGAAAAGGGAGAAGCCCAAGCCTATAAACTCCAGGTTGGACAGGGCTTGGAGCAGCCAGGTCTAGTGGAAGGTGCATCCCTGCTCACAGCAGGAGGCTGGAATGAGCTTTAAGGTCTCTTCCAAGCTAAATCAGTCTGGGATTCTGTGCCTATTATAAAAAGGGCCTTTTTGCAGCTATTCCCTTCCATGTTCCCACTTTACCCACAGGGTGGGATTTCTGTAGCCTTGCTGCAGAAGCCAAACCATGCCACGCACCCTCCTGGGGCTCGAGTGTAAGTAGAGCCAGCTCGCGCATCTGCTTTTCTCTTTTACAGGAGTATTTTGGAGCAGAATGACTCATCTTTGCTTGTTTTTGCCTCAGCTTCTTGTGCTGACAAGCTGCAGGGAATGTGGAGGCTCCTATGGCAGCAAACCTGGCACAGGAGCCAGACCTGCCCAGTCTAGCACTGGTGTCAGCAGGGACTGGCCACCACTACAGCCTCCTGTACCCATACCTGACCAGAACCCCTGCCTCCTCTATGCTGTAGGAGGCAACAGCACTCTCAGGGCAGTTTTGGGGAAGGAAGTCGTGGTTTTTATGTTCAGATCCTTTTTTTTTGGAATGGTTTTTAATTCAGTGCCCCCCATCCTATGAGGTGTGGAGCATAGCAGCACAAGGAGGGACACACAGCTCCCAGGCCCAGGGGCTCTGGGGTAGAAGAAGATGCACAGAGACAGGTGTACAACAGAGCTTTATAGTCAGAATGGACTGTACCAGGGTTTTTCGATGCAAAAATGGAACATGATCCAAAATCCTGATGGAACAGAAGCACTTTCGGGACTATGGCAGCTGAGGCTCAAGCTCCCACCTGCCTTTGCCCAAAAGGGCCACGAATCGGTCCCTTCTAAATCTTCCTTTTCCTCCCCGGATGTGCAAAGTTTGAACTGTCCCATGCAATTTCCCTACAGTGCCATGTGGAATATTCAGAGGAGGCAAATGCTAATGGCAGACAGACCTGAACAACACACTGCTCATGCAGCAAAAAAACAGTTTGTTTTATAGGGAAATGCTTACAAGTGCATTTTGGGCGCAAGAAAAAGAAAAATGGAGCAGGAAATGCCTGCTGGTCAAGAGAGCTCTGGAGTGGTTAATAGATCAAAAGAACACATTGCTTTATAGAGATGCAGAACGAAACTCCAGTTTGGATATCATGGCTGACATTTCACAACAGAAAGGGGTGAGAGACAACAAAACCAAACCTCAAATCAACTTACAAGCAAGAGGGCAATGTAATGCACAGAACCTGGAGGAAGCTTTACTGTCTGAGCTGAGCAAGGGACCCCAGACCCAAGCCAGGAGGGGCACAGAGAACTGACCAGCTCCATCAAACACAGGGGCTGCTCACTGAGACACAGGTGAGTGCCAAGGGGTGGCCGCAGTGCCCATCCAACGGCTGCTGAGCAGGCACTAATCCATGGGTTTAAGTTCAAAGCAAAAACTAAAAGGCTTCCCAAACTCATGGGACAGAGGAGGCTCTCTGCTTGGGGCAGGAAAGGCAGCACGCTGGCTGGCTGCAGGATGGACAGAAGCTGGAGCAGGACAGACGCTGCTGGGCTGCAGTGCTGGTCCCTCTCGGCACAGTGCAGCAGCCGGGGTTTACAGCCTGACTGGAAAATGCCTGAGAAGCAAATGCCTTGCCATGCTAACACTGATCTGTAGCCAATTCTGAAGCTCTGGATATCTTCACTTCTACATGGAGTCATGTCCCTGAGAGGTCCCAGCAGCAGTGCATTCTGAAATATGCAAATTCAAGGGTAGGAAATGCAAAAAAGCACTGATTTTTCTCTCTCTTTCGGGTCAGCTTTGCAGTTTTAAATGTTTTCCCAAACTGCATAGCAGCTTACATGTAGTGTCTGAGACACTGGGGCCACGGAAATCAATGGGCTTCCTGAATTCCAACAGCAGCACCAGTGAGGGCTAATTAAGCTGCTGTGCAGAAAGGTTCCCGTTCAAAGGACTTCAGCAATCACACATTCTCTCTCTCACACTGTCCCTATGCCTACTGCTTTAGAGAGCTGTACTACAGCATGATCTGCTTGACTTAAAGCTCATCAACTGCTGGGTGAAGCAATGGCCAATATCACCTTTCTCCTTAAAAAATAGGAAGGATAAGAAGTTAAAGACTTGAGAAAGTCGAGTATGACGCGTTCATGCGGCATCTTTTGTTGCACTCCTCTTAACCAGACAGGAATTTCAGGTGTGCAGGAGTGGAATGCAGCAGGGACAGAGCAGGAGGCAAGTCCCCTCACCCCGCAGCCTGCCAGTGACCTGATGGGGCATCTCTGGAAGGAGAAAAACTGAAAGCCTGGCAGCAGGCCTGGGAGCCGTGTCCTGAACCTTCCCCTGGCTCACGTACATCTCAGCTGGGTTTTCTTTGTGTAACGATGTACCAGAGCAGCACACACAGATGAAAAGCTTTTTTTTTGCTCACTCTGGTTTGAGAGACTATACAGCAAAGGGCCAAAGCTTTACACATCTGTGCCTGTCCTGGGGTGACTCGTCAGAGAAGATGGAGACAGCCATGGTGCAGAGTCCACTAGCAGCCAAACTACAGCTCCTCGTAGTCTCCCTCACCCCGTGGTTTGCTCATGCTGGCTCCTCCTCCGCCAAGAAAAGCCTCAAGTTCATCTATCTCACTGCTTTTCTCCTTGCTCTTCTTTTTCTTTTTCTTTTTTTCCTCTTTGCTCTCCTCCTTCTCTTTGCTTTTCTTGTGTTTGCTCTTCTTTTTCACTGACTTGTCCTCTTCCTGCAAAATGAGAACATTTTTATTAGCAAGTGCTCTGAGTATGCCAGTGACCCAGGATTTACTGCCCTGACACCTGGCTCTGAAGAATGGTTTGGGCTGGAAAGCACCTAGTCCAACCTCTGTGCCATGGGCACGTGTCTTCAACCAGGTCTTACTAAGGCTGAAGCACCAAAGACCCTTCTGTGAGTTTGGACGGAAAAGCAGACAGACCAGTTGGGTTATACAGGGCACTGGTCTGTTGGTTTGTGCCAAACAATACCATGGTAATGGACAGGCTTAAATGGCACAGACAAAGCCTCCTGCAGACTTCCCTCACTATCCCTGAGGTATCTGTTGTGGGCACCCCTCTGCTTGAAAAATCATGGTGCTATGAATGCACAGTCCAGCAGAGAGGCACTGCTCTGCCTCATCCTGTATTTTACAAACTCACACACTCCCTTTTCAAAGTTCAACTGCTCCACAAGCTCGCTTTGAAGTTCAGTAGTCTGCAGAGCCTAGGAGACACAGATCAGAGCTGCAGGATGTGAGCATGGAAGGGAGTCCACCAAGTCCTGGGCAGACACCATGGAAGGCCACCTCTGTTCTTGGCAGGTGAGTAACACGGCAGATCTGAGGAATTAAACAGTACCTCTTTGCTTTTCTTTTTCTTCTTCTTTTTCTCCTTAGAAGCTTGTTTATCTGTTAAAACAAACAAACAAACAAACAAACAAAAAACCAAAAACCAAACACCACTGTGTTTAATCAATTTAAATGGTAAGAGCTGCAATTCTGCCCTGGCCCCATTTCTGAGAACAAAATGCTCCATCCTGGGCATCCATGAGCAAAGGCAAGGCCAGCACTCCAGGCCAAACTGTGCCTCTTTGGGAACCAACACAGGCCCCAGTACTCACACTCCGACTCAACCATATCTGTCTAGTTTAATTATGAGCATTATATGATCTGTGTGATCAACACTGACCTAGCATTCACTCTGTCCCAGCTACTGAGAAAAACATCTGGAGACTAGCTCTACAAACTGGTACAAAGGCCAAATTTGGGACTGGATTGTTATTTCTAGAACTGAAGAAAGAGCTCCTGGGAACAGTTCTCCTCTGATGGAAATCTTGCCAGGCATCTTCTCTGAGGACGACTGAGGACATGGTATCAGCAGATGGGACACCCTGGCAGGGTAAGACTCGCTGCTGCTCACACTATGTATGGAAATTACATCCCCAAAGCATCCCTGCAGCAGCCCTGCTCTAACAGGTGAATACTTTCACACAGAGTCCATCCCCGTCACGTGTCACACGTGACTATGGCTGATGACTTGACTGCTGAGTGTCCACTGCTTTTGCAAAAACCTCCTTGAACAGAGGAGTACCTGCTTGGCTGCTTCACAAGAGGCTTCATGACAGAACCACTTTTCACATGTACCGTTTGACTGTCACTCTTACCTACACATGCCTTTTTCCTCAGCTGATGTGTAAATGCAGCCATGGAGAAGCCTAACTGCCAGTCAAGCTCCAATCACTGATGACCGAGAGATGGTTTTATATTTACCACCAAAAGAGGAGATAGGAGGAACCCGCGTTTAATCATTTAAGAATCTAAACTGAAGTAGAATTATTGACCTGGGCCTCTGCAGATGCACTTACAGCTATTTCAAGCTCTGCTGTTCAGCAGCTCAGAGTGACAAGCTGATGGAACCATGGCAGCCTGTGACATCTTCCTCACACTTTTGGAACAGCTATTCAAGGAGCTCTCTCTGATGCTGCTCACAGCTTTTTTCCTTTCTTAAATCTTTAACTTCCCATCTTTCATGCTGACATTGGGGCAGGTCTACAGGAAGCTTCTTTGCAGTAATGCTTAGACAGCAGGAATTATTTGCATGAGTAGGATTTGTTCCCTCAGGGAATGAGGGGGCAAAAAATAAAGCCTGAGGAATGCTTAGGTAGTGATAAGGATCCTACCCCATCTTTCCCAAAAACAGAAGAGGAAATTGGCAGGGTCTGTCAGATCATTTTGTTCAAGTTGATCCAAATTCTGGAGGGGGTGGACACTGCAATGCAATGCTAAACACCACTTCCCAAGCACACAGGACTAAGCAGGAAGGCTTACACGGCAGCAGCTTGTGAAAGATGTGCTTCTGCTTGCAGCTGGGACAAAAATAACCTATGGCTGGTGCCAGGGACAAGCCAAGTTCTCCTCCTCATGGGGAAAAACTTAAAAGCTATTTATGCTGTGTTAAACCAGAATGCAGATTCACAGAGGGCATGAAGTCAGGGGGTACTTTATTTAGTGCAAATTGGTTTGCTGATACCCTGGAAAGACTTTGGAAAAACCAGATGCCTGACAAACAAAAGCAGCAAGAGTGGAAATAAGGTGTGAGCTTTACCTTCCTCGCTGCTCTCCTTGGGACCAGCTTCTTCCAAACCCAAGCCAAAAAGATCTGAGTCATTTTTCAGTTTAAAGGAGGGGACTGTTGATTTCATAGGCTGGGGTGGCTTTGCCAGCGAGCTATCATCATCAGATATTTCAGAGAGATCTTCCCGCACTGGGAATTCATCCTAGAGACAAGCAAAGGCAGACAACACTGACAAATGCTTCAACCAAAATCTCTAACCATTTTGCACACAAAAATGTCAGATGTCAGCAGGTGGGGAGGAGGGAAGGAAATGGCAGCTGAACTGACTGTTACTGCCTGAAAATCAGTGTCCTGGATCTTATGAGCTCTAATTTTTGCCTTGGTAAAATGCCTCAGTTGCACTGGTACTGGCAAGGATTCTGAGAACTTCACACTGGGCTGCTGAAATAAAATTCCCAATATAAAGGGATTAAATGAGAACTTCAACTCTGTTAGCTCACCAGCATCAGCTTCCTCCTGCCCTGGGGAGGCACCTCTGTTCTGGGAAAATCCAATCTAATAGACTGAAAACTCCCCTCCAGCCCTGAGCGACAAATGCTTTCTACTGTGCAGCTCTGTGAGTCTCAGGTACCAGAGGCAGCAGGGCTGAGGAAGCAGAGTGTGTCTGCAGAATAATTCCCATCATCGAGTCAAAAGGGAATGTGCTCCTAGGGCAAATCTGCCCCTTCAATGTGGGCTAAAACCCAAGATGCTGCAGAGCCTGGAAATTACCCCAAAATCCTCCATCTTGCATGATGGGAATGGAATTTCAGTTTCATGGTCTTCTGATACCTGCCAACTGATCCTCTTCAGAACCTGTCATCCAACCTTCCCTTGTTGCTTGTACATGGATGGAACCCGGCCCTGCTGCGCTACCGGTCAGGCAGTGCCCCTACTGTGCTAATGACGATGGCTGTACTGGTGTGCCTGACCAGTACACCCTGCAGTGGGAAAGCATTCACATACTGTGGAGCATTCCCTGGGTCAGGCACTCCCTGACACTGCTGCTTCCTCATCAATCTCTTCTCATTGGCGCATGCAGGAGATGGAAACTTGCTCCAAATACTTTTGCTTTCCTACTAAATTGTCAAGAAAAGCAGGAAGTGAAGATGCAAAATGAATGTAAAATTACTTAATAAACAGCACGACACATAAGCAAGGTCAAAGAAACTGGGACAACAGCCCTTTCTATAGGATTCCAGAATGATACAAACACAGGGAAATTCCCTGAACACCAGCTAACCCAGACATCAGGACACCCCTGCACAGCCATGGCCCATCCCAAATCACTGCTAGCAGTTTCCAGAAACTACTCTGCAGGTTGTGAGTACAGGTCACCAAAATCAGGGATATCTCAAGCCATGCAGCAAGTTCTGACCAGTTCAGAGAAGAGGGACAGGAGAAGTGTCTTCTCCACCTGTACTACAGGGCAGGTATGAGGGGACTCCTGGCTTATCTGTTTTAGCAGACACCTGCTAGCACGTGCTGAATGTCACAGACCTTACAGCTACCTCTGCTGTCCTGGAAAGTCTTTCTCAAGCAGACCTTCCTTATTCCCTTTAAGCTTTGCCAAGAAAATTATGTGACGGCCTTTTTATTGCTGGATTGACTGTGAAGAGCTCATTCTTTCTGGCACAGACACCCTTCTGCATGCTAAAGTTCACGTGAAAACCCAGTAGCTTTGCATTTTGTACCTCCCACACTGCTGGACTGGCTGAGAGTAAACAGCACAGTAAAACACACAAACACAAATCTTCTTTGTGTTTGTAAAAACAAACCTTATGTTAGGGAAGGTCTAGGCTGGATATTAGGAAAAGGTTCTTCCCCCAGAGGGTGCTGGGCACTGCCCAGGCTCCCCAGGGAATGGGCACGGCCCCGAGGCTGCCAGAGCTCCAGGAGCGTTTGGACAGCACTGCCAGGGATGGACAGGCTGGGATTGTTGGGAGGTCTGGGCAGGGACAGGGGCTGGACTCAATGATTCTCCCGGGTCCCTTCCAACTCAGGGTATTCTATGGATCTGTGATTCTATGGGGTTCTTATTCCATGCAGCTTCTACACTCAGAGAGAGAATTGCTGGGTTTGTGCTCACATCAATCTCTGCAGGTTGCTTAGCACCTGCCTTGCTGCAACTGCTGTTGAGGGATGGGAGAGCAGATGAAGGCTCTGCTCAGGAAAATGCCTCAACCCTTCCAGCTCAGCTCGGCACAGCTCACAGCAATGTGGGCTTGTTATTTACCATTTTTTTCTTCTGGCTGTCAGAATCCTCACTTTCAAAGTCTGGGTCATCCATAACAAATGAGAGCATCTGAGTAGCTATTGGTCCCTCTTGATCACTGTCAGACTCCTCAGGCTTCTCCTCTTTGACCACTTTCTGCTTGGAAGCAAGTCCTTTGCTTTGGGCAGTGGCCTTTGAGGCCTGGGCTGCTGCTGTGGGGGCAGTAGCAGGAGCTGCCAAGCTTGTGTTGCCCTTGCTGCTGCTGTTTCGTTCAGACCCAGAATGGGGAGGTAAACTGTCAGGAGGCTTCGGGTCACTTGCTTTGGTCAAAATTGCTTCACTCTGGGGTTTCAGAGAATTTCTGGAAGACCTAAGAAGAAACAAGTTGTCAGAGCCTGTCCACCCCTATTTTGTGGAGCAAAGCACAGTTAACAGCTGAGCCTGCCCTGAGGGCAGCATCATCCATCCCATTGGGAAAGGCAGTGCATCCTGTTAGGGGTGTGGGGTCAAACGCACCACTCAGGCTGAGGATAACCCTTGTGTCCCTAACCCTAATCCCATAGGATGTGGTATGTGGAGAACATTGTTCCCCAGCACAGGGTGTGGTGAGTAACTCCACTCCCTTCACCCAAGACTTGACTCCTCTCTCCTCCCCACACCACCACAAATAGCCACCCTGGTGCTCAGTTACAGGCTCTCGTTCAAATTTGAGGAAAAGCAGGCAGATACTCCCATGTAGAACTGTCCCAGTGGCACAGGAGGGCAGTGCTCCAAGGCATGGGGTAGGACACACCACACACAGCAGTTACACCTACATTAACCACAGCCCTAGCTCACAGCTGAACAGGAAGACAGACACACTGAGACTTCCCAGAGGCCGCACACAGTCAGTGGCAGGATGCAGGAGAGGTCCAGGTTTGCCATCACAACCCCACACTTCAGTTTGTGCTTTGTACCTTTTTTTTTCTTGCTCTGTGTTTTTGTCTCCATCAGATATGAGGATGACCTTAGAGTCTTTCACCTCTTCCTCTTCCTCACTGGAGAGGGTGATGTTCTTGCTGGGCACCCGTTCTGCTGCCAGCATTGGTCTGCTGGGGATTTTGTCATCCAGATCCAGGTCGTCTTGGAAACCTGCTACCATGGGGTTCCCTCCAGGTGCCTCTCCATCACTGCAACACAGAGAGTGATCAGACACAGCACCCTGGGAGGTGCTGGACAGACCTGCCTCCCTGCACAGAGACTGAGACTGGCCTGACTTGTACAGCCAACTTCAGGACACGTCCCCAGCCTGGGGCAGCTGATGATTAAAGGGCTGGAGCACCTCTGCTCTGGAGACAGGCTGAAAACGAGGACAGTTAAGCCTGGAGAAGAGAAGGCTCCAGGAAGATGTTAAGAGTCCCTTCCAGTGCCTAAAGGAGCTCCAACAGAGCTGGAAATGGACTTGGAACAAGGGCCAGGAAGGACAGGACAAGGGAAATGGCTTTAAACCGAAGGAGGACAGGGTTAGACAGGATATTGGGAAGGAATTATTCACTGTGAGAGCGGGGAGGCCCTGGCACAGGGTGCCCAGAGAAGCTGTAGTTGCCCCTGGATCCCTGGCAGTGTCCAAGGCCAGGTTGGACGGAGCTTGGTGTAACCTGGGATAGTGGAAGGTGTCCCACGCAGGGGGTGGAACTGAATGGGCTTTAAGGTCCCTTCCAACACAAACCAGTTGGTGATTTTATGATTCTGTGCACTGCCAGCCTTCCCCTGCCACTGCCCAGCTCTGGCTGGACCTGCTCCCTGCAGGCTGCAGCAGTGGCAGGAGCCCTGCTGCACCAGGGTCTGGGATAGGCCACAGCAGGATGTGTCACAGAGGAGTTGCTACCCCTCAAGCTGTAAATGAGTGGCTGGAGAAGGTGAGCCTCAGAGATACAGAGAAGCCTGTGGCCACAGCTCCATCAGAACATGGAGCTCCATCCACCATGTAAGGATCAGTCAGTCAAACCACGGGAACTGCCTGTCTTCATCCCCCCCATCCTGTAATTAAACCTGATCATACACTGCCACTGCTATGGGAGTTCACTGGCAGCTATTAGCTTCCTGGAATCATTTCTATTTCTGTGGTGCTCCCTGAAGCAGGCAGATACACAGACACCATATCCAAGCTTTAACATTGCCCAAATTAAATTAACCTAAGGACACACTGCTAGAGCTGTGAGTCTGTCAGCCTCCCTGGATGTAGCACAGTTCTGTGTTCAGAGGCAGCTTGAGAGAACTTTGCAGCTGAAATTGAGGATTCTTGTCTGAATGTCCCTAGGATTCAATTTTAACACTTTCTGAAAAATTTGCTCATGTCAGGAATACAGATATTTTCCCCAGGCTCAGTTGATAAGCCTTTGCCATTACCTTTCCTTGTTCTATTTGTTTCATCCACAAGAGATACCCAGATCCACCCCGATAACCCCACACACAAGTCACTGCCCTTTTAATGATGCCACCTGGATTGTACAGCACAACCTTTTTTTACACAGAGACAAAAAACATACTATAGCTTGGAACAGATTGAATTGTAGAGACATAACACAAAACCCTAAAATCCTTTAACTGGAAGTAGGTGGTGTTCCCAGTCACTAGCACAGGACAAGCATTGGAAGACAGTGGAATATGGTGTGCTCGTGAGATGAGAAATACCCTAAACAAAGTCAGGATGATGGCAACTGCTCACTCTGGCTTCTCTACATGGCTAGGTACTGCTTGACAAGACAGTTTTAAATAGTTAATACATCTGTCAACATATCATGGAGTTGTTTGTGACAATGGGACACCACGTCGATGACACCCGGCATAGCTCAGTGATCAATCAGTGTTGTTGTCTGGGCTGGAGTGCTAAGACCAGGGCCAGCATCAGCCCTCTCTCTGGTCTTGGTGTAGATCCCTCTGCTTCCAGGACCTGCTCTCTGTGCCCTACTGAGCAGGGCCAGGCTGCCGAAGAGCCCCTTCATCACTTAACACTGCTGCTCTCACACCATGCCAGGATGGAGGCACACAGCCCAGCTACACAAAGGAGAGGAAAACTGGTTCCCAAGCAGCCCCCAAGGCTGGAGGAATGACAAGTGAGTGATTCCTGAGGTTTTCAAAGCACTGGCAGGGTTTCCTCTTGAAATGCACTGAAAAGAAAATGGGAGTTGCAGCCTAAAAATGGCAGGATATTATTCTCAACTAGACACACTGCCTTTCTTTAAGACATCACTGCTTTATTAGGCACAAGGGCTCTTAAGAGATTGCTGTCACTGTCCTTTCACACTCCACACAGACCTGCAGCCTTTCGAGCTTTTTCAGTCCAAGTGGGTGTACACTCCCATGTGTACATCCCCTCTTCAAAGTGGGTCACATCCCTTTGCAGTGAGAATCCTGCCTCCATCTCCAGCCAACACAGATCGCTGAGTGACAGCATAAAAGCATAGCAGTGGAGTGAATATACATCAGGAAAATCACTGCTTCAGTAAAAACAGGCTCTGACAAGGCAAAACTAGGATCAGCTGTGGTCCTGAGGTTCCAGTTGGAAGGAAGGCAAAGCATGCAAACCCAAACACATTGCACCACTCCCTCCAGCCCTTGAAGCACTGCCACGCTGGTACAAGCACGGAGCTAGCATGTCTGCAGGTGCAGGTATCCCCCAAAAATGATGCTGCTCACTGAGGTCTGCTCTGAGCTAGTGACCAGAGCCTGCTGGGGCATCCTCTGTGAGCCTTTGATGTGTCATAGACTGGCTGCTGGGGAAGAAACAAACCCTGCTGCAACCTGAGCTCACAGCCTCAAACCTGGCTGGGCCATGTTCCCACAGCCCCGGGAGCTCAAGGGCTCTTGACACATCCTTTTTTGGGGCTAAAGAAAGAAAAAAAAACCAAGCTCTAATAAAGCAAGTAAGCTGAGGGAATTCCACTCTGCAGGATGAGCCTGCATGCCTGTTCTAGGAGATGTTGGTCTTCTACTGTGAACCTTGGCTTCCCTCCCTTGGGCTAGCACAGCTGGGCATCATGGAATCCATAACAGATCCATAAAAGCAAAGAATCACTTCAAAGCCCTTCAGATGTAGGGACACAGAAATCTAATCCATGTTTTAAGATAAATGTCTAAGGATGCAGAAAAGAAAGATGAGGAACACTGCCAGGTAAAGCATAAACTTTTAAAGCATAAACTTTTAAAGCATAAAACTTTTAGACATATTCAGCCCCCACAGGGACCCAGGCCAGCCTGACCCAGCAGGAGCCAAGGACGAGATGCTTTAGAGCCAGATTAGGTCCTCTGGTGCACTCACATCCATGCTGGCTCAGGGCATCAACTTAAAGAGCAGCAAATTAAGTTCTGAAACAACAGATTGGGAAATTGAAATACCTTCCTAATTAGCTGGTAAAGAAACTGATTCTGGGAGTTCTCTAGTCAGAGAACCACAAAATGCCATTGAACAAAACCTAGGACTCCACTGCAGGCCTGGGGCATGCCAAGTTGAACAAGGTACCCCTGCTGCCAATGGTGTCCTAGTCTTCATGAGGCAAAGCACTGCCAACAGCTCAGGGAGGTGACCCTGCCCCTCTGCTCTGCATTGGTGAGGCCACAGCTGGAGTCCAGTGTCCAGCTCTGGGGGCTCCTCAGTAAAGAGAGACATTGGCACAGCAGATAGAGTGAATCCAGTGAAGGGCCATGAGGATGATTAATTGACTGAAGTATTGCTCACATGAGGAAAGGTTCTCCCACATGAAACTCAAGACTGCTTGGCCTGGAGAAGGCTTGAGCAGACCTTACAGAGGTATTTAAACAGCTGAAGGAGGTACAAAGAAGATGGAAACAGACTCTTTTCAGTGTTGCCCAATGCCAGGACAAAAAGCAAAGGACACAAACTGTAACTCAGGAGATTCCCCACGAACATCAGGAAACATTTTTTCCACAGAGAGCATGCCTGAGCACTGGCATGGGTTTCCAGAGAGGTTATGGATTCTCCATCCATGGAGATATTCAAAAACCATCTGGAAACGGTTCTGGGAAACCAGTTCTAAGTGGCCCAGGATGAGGGGGAGGTTGAACTGGATGACCCTCAAGCTGCCTTCCAACCCTGTGAATGTACCTCTGCTCCACACATGAAACCTCAGTACACCGAGGTGTTCTCGGAGCTCCCTGCAGGACTCCTGCTCACAGCCACTGAGGCAACTCCTCTTATTTGGGTAGGAGAAGTAATTTCACAGTTCTCAAAACATGGCCCATTTTTCTGCCAGATCTTCAATGACACTTCAGTTCTGGAGCTTACCCTTGGCTCCAGCACATCCAAGCATGCTGGTGAGCTGTGTAAGCTCAACACTCAGATATCTGCTTCAAAATGAGCATGAAACCTGAATGCATCTTACTGGGACATTCTCAGGCCTTGTTCCTCACTCATATAAATGGGAAAAGCAGTTTCCAGGATTCCATTTTTTAAAACCATTAAAATCTCCCCAATGTTTGAGTGATTTCACAGATCTACTCTGTTCTTTAGGTCAGAGATAAATTTCTGCAGCAGATTTTGTGGGAATTACAACCACTTCCTCACTGCAGCAGAAGCTGATTATCGAGGACAGTGCTTACAGAACTGGAATGCTGTTCCTGACTATGGTGGGGTTGTAACTGGCATCCCGAAAGAAAATCTCTCAGTATCTGCACATCTGGCTTATTCTAGTAGGCCCTTTTTGACAAGAAACAGAATGGAAAATTGCCAGACCACTGAGAAAACTGTGTGATTTTAGAAGAAACCAGAGGAAACCATGGATGCCAAGTTGCAGAGGAGTAACAAGCATGTGAATTTGCAGGGATATGCTGCAAGGTCTTCTCCCAGGGAAACAGCTGTTCTGACTGTACTGGGTATCTGTGACTGTGAGCAAAGGATGAACTCTAAACCAAGGAGCAGGATTCTAACACCCATCTAACATGTTTGACTTTTCATGCAGTTTAACACTTATTTGCTTCCACTGACTGACACTCTGGAGCAGAGAAGCCTTTGTGATGAATCAGCCTCCTGCCCACAGTAAAACTGCAGCTCCAGAGCTCTCAGGGCACCTCAGGACCCAGTCCCTCAGAAGGTCAGGCTTGGCTCTTCCAACAGTTCCTTGTTAAACTCAGAAAAATATCTCAGCTCTGCCACAGCCACGAGCAAGACACTTCGTAGGCCAGCATGCTTCCAGCAACCACCACTTTTTTCTTGCCTTTTTTTTTTTTTTTTTTTTTTAAATAAAGCATCCACGTGTTCTGCCATCACAAGGGATGATGATTCAGGCTAACCTGAATTACACAATGCAGTACACAGGCATTGAGCCTCACACATAGCACTCATCTGAAGTTGCTGTGGTTGAAGTAGAGAACACTGGGTCATGACAAAGATGTCAAAAGACAAGAATCCACCACATTAACAGATAAGCAGTGTCAGCTCTTAATTACTCTCCCGGTTAATCCAGTGTTAATGACAAGAAGCAAGCAAGGAATATTCTGAGAAAAGGGATACAAAGCCTGAGAGTATGCTTAGGTCACCTCTTAAGAGACAGTCTGCTTTCAGACAGCTTGCTGCACATCCTCTTGTCTGAGCAGCTCAGTATACACAATCCCCTTTCCTTTTTCTTTACTTTAAAAACATCAAAGCCAGGAAAAGGGAAAAAAAGAAGAAAATCCAGCTTATGGCATAAGCACAGCTCTGCCATTTTGAGGAGATAATTATAGAATCACAGACTTGTTTGGGCTGGAAGGGACCTTAAAGCTCAGCTTGTTCCAACCCTCTGCACTGAGCAGGGACATTTTCAACTGGATCAGGTTGGTCAGAGCCCCGTCCACCCAGAGTGTGAATGCTTCCAGAGATGAGGCATCCACCACTTCTCTGGGCAACCTGTGCCAGGGCATCACCACCCTTGTAAAAAACTTCTTCCTTATACCTAATCTGAATCTCCCTTCTTTTTGTTTAAAACCACCATTTCTTGTCCTACTGCAATAGGCCCCGCTAAAACCTCTGTCCTCATCTTGCCTTAAATACTGAAAAGTTGCAATAGCATCTGCCCAGAGCCTTGTCTTCTCCAGGTGAACACATCCAGCTGCCCCAGGCTGGCTCCAGAGCAGAGAGGCTCCAGCCCTGGGAGCATTTCCATGGCCTCCTCTGGGCTCTCTGCAGCAGCTCTGCATCCTCCTGATGCTAGCCCTTGGGCTGGAGGAAACTCTACAGATGAGGTCTTACCTGAGCAGGGCAGAACTCCCTCTCCCCTGCTGCCCATGCTGGGGATCAACCCAGGGCATAGGGGGGGTTTCAGGACTGGGGCAGGTCCAACTCTCACCCATCAGCACCCTTCCTAGGGCTGCTCTCAATCCTTTCTCCCTCCCGCCTGGACTGATCCCAGAGGTCACCCAGCCCAGGTACAGCAACTTGAGCTTGGCCTTGGAGAACTTCATGAGGTTCCCAAGGGCCACTTCTCATGTTTTCCAGGTTCTGGATCATCCCGTCCTTCAGAAGTGTCACCCACACCATTCAGTTTGGTGTTATTGATAAACCTGCTGAGGGTGCCCTCAATCCCCCTGTCGCATGAATGAAGTCCATGTCTCAGTACAGACCCTGAGGGACACCACCCATCTTCAACTGGACATTAAGCCATGGATCACTACTCTCTGGATGTGAATATCCAACTCATTCCATATCATCCACCAAATCTGTGTCTCTCCAATATAGTGAGAAAATGCTGTGAAGAAACACTAGACACAGAGTAAAAGAAAGGCACCCCCTAGGAGTTTTTGGATTCTGCAGGTAATCATGCAGTGACACTCCCAAAGGAGCATGACTTTCTCCATCCTTCCTTCCAGAATCCCACGCTATGAAGAGTTCCCAAGTGTCCTCCACCAAACCCCTTTATAGGGCCTCAGGAATGACATAACCAGGTAATAGATGAGCTTGGCCACACTTTGCACCTTGGCAGAAGGAGAATATTCATTAAACAAAACATAATATCTCTGCAAAGTGCACTACCTTCCAGAAGAAAAGTATCACAAATGATTTGGTGTGTTCGGACAGAAGGAAAATCCCTTCCTCACCCAAAGGGCCCCGTGGTTTAATGTGAGCACAATGCAAGAGAGCAACACCAGGAAGGTGATAATCTGCTTTTCCTTATGTTCCTCCTTCCCAGGGAGCAGTGTCTGTCACTAAAAGGGAGACAGAGAATGCTACGACTGACCATAGCACAGCCAGAAAGCCTCTGAGGCAGCTAACTGCTCTGAAATCACTGAATAGTTGCACCACGTTAGCCAGGCTGCACATCCAGGTGTGTCCCTGTGCCACACTCTTTTCCTTACCTTTCACTATCCAAACGGTGTTTGGCCTGTGATTTCCCTTTGTCTTTCTGCGGCACTGGGTCTTCCAGAAAGCTGTGGTCCAGGCTGTCCTCAGGAACAAAGTCCTCCACGCTCTGTACCTTGGCAGGGGCTATAGGGTGGGGGGGAGGAGTGGCAGCAGCAGGATCTGCATCAGCAACAGGAGGTGTAAAACATGGGTGTCACCACAAGCAAGACAGAAATTGGCTTTTTCCAGATCTATGCTGCCCAGGGTGGCAGCAGCTATGAGGCAGAACCTTGGATCTACAGTGAGGGAAGAAGGTTATGAACAGGATATAAAACAGCCCAAAGTCTGACATGAAGGCACTCACAGATCATGGCTGCTGTGGTTTAGAATGCAGCAGGCTGACCCAGGCTGTTAGAGGGACTGAAAACCTCCCTGGCAAGGGCTGGGTCTGCTCTCCAGGGAATGCTATGACTGACTGTACCATAGGTATTATTACACCTGTGCAATATGCACTGCTCCTGAGGGATATCCCTTCACTATTCTCTTACCTTTTCTAGACTGTTCAGTTCACCCTCTCCTATCCACTTGCTTTTTTCTCCAGTAACTGTCCAAGGTAGAATTGTTCACATTGTGCTTTTAGATATTCTGGGTAAACAAAAGCTCAAGAGCTACCTCAAATAGAGACTGACTTTAATACAGTTTATTTGTAGAAACATCTTTACCCATCTTCAAGGTATCAGGATGAAAACTCATGAAATTAGCATAACTAAGAAGCTGAAGTGATTAACCTTTCCAGAATTTGCAATACTCAATGTTTTTCCTCTGCTCATGCTGCACTTTACGTCTAGACTTTTCTTTTGGGTAAAACAAGACTTATGCTTTTTTTTTGCTCTCCTTAGCACTACTTTCAGATCACTTTTGCATACAAACACTACTACTAATGCCACAGAGTCACACTGGTGTAAGCTAAACCACAGCCAAAAGAATTACTACTCCAAGACTTCAAGAGAAAGCTTAAATAGCAGCTCCTAGAAAAACCAAGTGTTACTTGGTAACAATGATTTTTCAGCTGCTTTCCATTGAATTGGTCCCTGGGTACATTCCATGGGAGCTGCAGGCCCTTGGCACACTAATGAAACCTTGTAACACTGACACATCAGCTCTTCCTGGCTGCCTTTTGCAACCGCCCCTAAGAATTCTGAGACATCAGGGCTGAAAGTCACAAGCCCGAAACAGCTGTCAAGCTAAGAAAGAGTTAAAAAAGACAAGAAAAAGAAAAATCCCAAACTCAATCACTGTAATACTGGTAGTAGACCACTTGTCTTTTTTTCTACAGATCTAAATGACAAAGGTATTTTTTTATTGACAAGCAATTTCTAACCTCTGCTCCCCTCTTTGGTTTTTGTTTTGTTTTCTCTGGGTAGGAAGAGTCATAAACAAACCAAAATGGATGCATCATGTCGTATCTGGGAAGAGGCACAGGATGCAGAACACTGTCTACAGACCTAAAACCAGACCATTTCAACATCCAAAATTGCAACCTGTGTCCCCAGCACCTCCTCCTTTCTCTCTGTGGGCGTCTCAGGAGCACTGTGAGCCAGGGTGAGAGAGAAGGTATTTCCAAAGGGTGACGCCAACTATGTAATGATTTTTAGACACTGCCAGCTCTGCAGCTCCAGTTAGCTCTGCAAACAAAGTGAATGTGACGGGCAAATTATGGTCCAGATCAGTAAAATTACATGCAACAAACCCTTGATGCCTCTGCCTGGCACCCTGTCTAGCAGGGTCCGGACTGAGGGCTGGGTACCAGTGCTGAGGCAGCAGCTGAGGGCTCCCTCCTCCCAGACCTGCTCTGAAGGAGATTTCCCCAGAGGGGAATCTGCTGCGGAACCTGGACCTCCGTGACCATTTCTGGCTGAATAACCTTTAAACCCAGCACTTCACTTCTGTTATGCTCAGGAGCCCCTCTGGACTGCCATACATGTGCAAGGACGACACTTCAAATACCTTCTCCAGTCATTTTTTTCCTATTCAAGAGGTATTTTTGCTCCTGGTAAGAACGTGACATTTCATTTATTTTATTAGTGTCTCTTGTTTGTTCAGGATCTTCTTATTAAGGATGCTACAGCCACGACCCAGCTAGCTGGGCACATCTAGCACAGAGACAAACCAAAATGCTGATCAGAAGAAAACAGAGAATGAGAGCCCAAGTGTCCCTGGACACCTGCTGCACATGCATGGTGCCTGTGGCCTTCACACACCTGTCTGCTCAGCCTCTCGCAGGGAAAGAATGAAACGCTAACTTGAAGGCCTATGGGTCACATCCTGCCAGGACAGGGAGCAGCACCTACCTGGCTGGGGAGGAGTGGGCTCGGCTGCGGTGGATGTCCCGAAGAGCCGTGCGATGATGCCACGCTTGGGCGGGGGAGCTGCGGGCGGGGGGGCCGCAGGAGCTGCGGCAGGCGCGGGGGGCTGCGGGGCCTCGACTGCAGGCACTGCTGAGAAGGACGGGGTGGGCTCAGGAGAGATGATGGCGCTTGTGGCAAGCGGCAGCGGTGGCTGGGGGGTGCCGGGGCTGGAGCTGCCTGTTGATGTGGAGCTCGGAGGTACAATGGGTGACTGGGAGCCAGAAGAGGGGCTCTGTCCGTTCGTTGCCAGTGGTGATGTGTGTCCTTGACTTCGGGCTTCCATCATTTCCAGGAAGCTGTGGGGAAGATAAATTACAAATATAAGGAATGGCGAATCTCAGAATCCCAGACTGGTTTGGGTTGGGAAGGACCTTAAAGCTCATCTCATTCCAACACCTGCTATGGACACCTTCCACTAGGCCAGGTTTCTCCAAGTCCAATCCGGCCTTGGACACTTCCAGAGATCCAGAGGCAGCCACAGCTTCTCTGGGCAACCTATGCCAGGGTGTCCCCACTCCAATAGGGAAGAATTTCTTCCCATCCAACCCTGCCTCTGCCAGTTTAAAACCATTGCCCCTTGTCCTGTCACTACCTGCCCATACAAAAAGTCCCTCTCCCTCCTTTATATAAGCCCTTTTCATCTGGCTATGTGCTGAGCTGGGAGAGTACGGGTCAGCTTCCAGCTGGGCTTGGGAGGGTATGGATCTGCTTCCAGTGACATTGTGACTCCCTGGGTTACAACAAATCTGGTTTACCCACACGAGCTGAACTCAACCCATCTGCACTGAGGTGCAGAGAATCCCAACCTGATCTCCACTACAGGATGAAACCCATATTTGCAACACTACTGGGAACTAACTCCCTAAACAGACAAACTCTAACAACATGCCAGGGCTTGAAATGTAACCTGAAGTCAGTTGTGATGTTGGCATCAGTTGGATATATGTGTCTAAAGGAGTAAGTGCTATAGGAACGGCATATTTTTAGATTCTGCAGAAGAAATCACAGTACTCAAGAAAATTGCTATAATAACCTCTTTATCAGCTGTGATAGGTTGACTTCGGAAGAAGAAACTCAGAGAAAGATTTTCTCTAAGAGAATTTCCTTTGTGGGGGTTGGGATACCTGCAACAGCCAATTAGAGAAAGTTAGTTCGCTCCGTGCACACACATTTTGAAGGAGGCAATCCGGAACTGAGTCTCTTTGTCTTTCCGGCGGCTGAGCAGGTAACATCAACCCGAGCTTTCCCCCCCATGTGGGGGGAGGCTCGGGAGGCCGCTTGGGCCCCGTTTGCCAACGAGGGGACCCGATGGCCGGGGGGAGAAAAAGTTGTGTGATAAGACCTTCACGGCTTCCTCCTCCACAGGCCTGCGGCTCTGGCGTGGGGGGGAGGCCGACTCTTGCTGCTGCCGGCCGGGCTGGGTCTGCCCGGGTGGCCATGAGCAGTGTGGGGCTGCAGCCCAGCCCCAGAAAGGCTGATTAACACCTCAGCTGCCTCCCAGCTCGGCCTGAGCCTGGCCCAACTTTTGTAGTTGTGTTAAACTTTAGCTCTTTAGTGTTCAGAGAAGATTTGCAAAGCCTCCAGCCTTTCCTTTGAATATGAAAGGGAATAAGAAAATTTCTGAAGTCAGTGACGTAAGAGCTAAGTTTTTAAGATGGAAGGAGAATGAGAAGATGTTGAAATGGCTGAAAAATCTTTTGTAAAATTCTAGGAATGAACTAATGTACTGAATATTCCTATAAACCATGGAAAGAGACATGGGGGGATGGAAATGTTCCATTTAATAGCTGATTTGACTAAAGAGCACCTGTGTTGAGAATTTCTGCCCTGAGAAAAGAAAGGGATTTTGGTTTTCTGAAGATGAAGCCTGAGCAGAAAGAAAGGAGACAGAGAGAATCTTTGTTGTCGAACATTTCATTCTTAAAAGTAATACCCCATGGAGCAGACATGGCCCACATCTACAGCTTTGGGACGGCTGTAGAGTTGGGAGGAGCATCACGGTTGCAGGTTCCCGAGCAGATGCAAATCGTAAAAGATAAAACCACAAGAGAACTGTCTTGTTCCTTCTTGTGGGAAAGATCCCTACAACTACAACAAGAAGAGGCTTCTCTCTCCAGAAGTGAACTGAGAAAGACTAAATTGGAGACTGACCGAAGTATTTGTTATATGTTTGTTTATGTTGTTATATGTTATGAAGATTGGGAGAGAGAAGGAAGGAGTGATCTGAAAATCTTATTCTGAATTTTTTTTCTTTTCCTTTCTCTTTATTTCTGTAGTTAATAAATTTTCTTTTATACTCTCTCAAGTTTTAGGCCTGCCTTGCTCTTTTACTCCTGATTCTGTCTCACAACAGGAAAAATAAGTTTATTTAAATTGGCGACTCAAAACGAAGACATCAGCCAAGTGTAGATTTGAGAGGAGAATGCTTGAACATCAAAAGGAAAGAGCTGTCCTGAGAGCTCAGAGAAGACTGACTGCCATTACCCTTCTCACAGAGTGCAGATCCACATGCAGGCTCTCCCCTGTACACACCCCCTCTCTGTGTGAGAGGCCCTAGAGCCAAGCAGCAGGAGCTCTGGAGCAGGTTGTGGTCCTGGCTGGGTTCCCGACTGGAAGAACATTAAAGCCTGTACTACTGTAGAGAGTGAAAAGATCTTTCCTTTTCCAAAAGAAACCCAAGCCTAACTCAAGCCTCCCCCTGCAGCTGGCAGGGTCAGCAGACTGTTTCACACACTTGTATGTGCAGAAATGTGGACAGAGACAAGTTCTTGCGTTTAAATGGTCTGAAAAACAGGTCTGCCACATGCTGCACAGCTGAAAGATACAGAGAGGATACCCAAAGTGAAGCATCCTATGTAATATCCAGCACATCCTGATCTTGCCTCTCATTTAATTAAGCTTAATGAATTTGTGCATAGAGGCTCTGGATTCAGCTGGTTCTGCAAGACAGACTTTGGTTGTGCTCCAAGCAATGAGAGTGTGAAGGGAGAGCTTCCTCTCCCGTAACAGAGCATGACCTTGTCCTTCAGGGACCTGAGCCAGCCAGAACCTTCCCTGGACTGACTGCTGAGCAGAACGCAAACAGTGGGGGCTAAGAGACTCTAAGCCTTGAGATACGATTTCCTATTTCAAGGCAGTAACCTGATATACTTTTAAGGAATAAAATAATATACTTTGTGACCAGCAGTGTCTGGAGCCTTAGGGAACAATAGCCCCAGGAAGCTGTTACTTGAATTGGAAAACCAGCAGTCTTTCCTAACTTAGTAGCTAGCTGAAGTGGAGATCAAGGGCAGCATTAAAAAGCAGAATTAGTGAGGCAACATCAACAGACAGGGACAAGATACAGATAGAACTGGATGATCCCAAGTAACAGAAATAGGAAGAAATTCAACAGTACAAACAAAATCATCATCTACTGAAGGGTAAGGAAGTGTTCTTACTCCCAGTTCTCCACATGAGAATGGCTGGGAAAGACTTGCCTAGCTAATTCTGGAAGTCTGGACTAAGGACTGCAATTCCAACCATTCCAGAGCCTGGCTGTCACATGCTGTCCATTGATATCCAGCCTACACCTGCCCTGCCCCAGCTCCAGCCATTCCCTGGGTCCTGTCCCTGACCACGGAGAGCAGAGATTGGTGCTGCTCCTTGCTGTCCCTTGTGTGGAAGCTGCAGACTGTCAATGCACCCACATCAGTGCCATGCTGTGGTGGCCTCACTGATGCTTCCACCAGGATCTGGGCCAAGACTACATGCCTATTCCACCCAGAACACTGGCTACATCATCATGAGCTCCTGGCAGAGCTGAGCTCAGAGCATGCAATGCAGCATCCAGTCCCCATCCTCCCTCTCCTGGGGCAAGCTGCGCGACAACATGTTCCACTGAAAATGATGCATGGATTTGTCACGCACCAGAGAGAAAACATAAAGGAGTTTAACTCCTCCACTGAGCTCTGTGGAAACTGCATCAGGTTGCTTTGGAAGGTGCACAATACATCACACATGCTGCAAGAACATAACAGCGTGTGCTCAATAGCTCTCTGTCACTGCACTCCCTTCCTGAGGTGGGGGGCTGTGGCTCAGCATCCTCCAAGCAGGGTAGGCACGACGTCTGTGGGGTGGGAAAGGCAAACGATGGGGCCCTGCAATTCAGCCCCCGTCCAACAAAGCAAAGGCTCTTTATCCCCAGACCATGTGAATCGCCATGGCCTGCAAAGCTGTTTGTGAGCTTTGTCTGCATGCAATATGCAACTTCTCGGCTCCACACCGCGTGTGCTGAGTGCTGAATTCTGCCATTCCTCCCCTCCCAGCTTTGATCCAGGGCTTCTGGTGAGCCAAAGACAGGAGAGCTGAACAGCTCTGCTTTGTGGTACTCACTCCTCCTCCCGAGACCCACTCAGCATTAAGACTCCTGCCTCCCAAATGTGAGGAGAGATGAATCCCAGATGATCTACATGCACTCTGTTCCTGTTTGTAGCAACAGCAATCTTGGATGGAAGTCTGCAAGCCTGGGCACTACTGCACCCAGCAGCCAAGGTACTGCTGCCAGTAATACTTGTCTCTTAACTGTGCCAGGCTCCCTGACTGTCTATGGGAACACCTAAATCACCAACACTACATGAAACCAGAATGAACAACCTTTGAACCTCAGGTAGCTGAGTCCCACCATTGAGGCAACTGGCTGACTCAGATAGGATAAGGTGACTGTACACTGAAGATTTGGGAACAAGGAGACAAAAAGAATGTGTAGAGTCACATCAGGATAGAGAATATAAAGCTCAACGAGTAGTTAAAGCTCGACTCAACAAAGCACAGGAAATTCTTAACAATACCACAGTATTTGAAGATTTACTGTACATGGTTCTAACCAAAGCTGCCCATTTTGGAAACAACCTGCTTTGTTCTGGGAAAGTAGCCAGCTCCAGAGGGAGGGAAGGCTGTGACTACCACCTGTTTCTCCTCCAGAAACACATACAATTTAAAAGCTGGAGGAAAAAAAACCCTGCTACATAACTGAAGTATAAAGAGTGTCATCCTTCCCTCCAGCATAACCAGACTGGGGCATAAAACACATGCAGATTTTGTCTGCACCTGTGCTCCTGCACTTAGTCACCTGTGGTGTGTTGAAGGGCATTAAAACTGGAGACAGCAAGTTCTTTAGTAGGAAGATACAAATGGTTATTTGGGGACAGCACAACACAGACTCTTGCCCCAGCACAGAACTGAGGACAGCTGTGACATGTGTGCTTCATGCCACCTCCATCAGCCCCAGCTAGATATGTGGGCCAAGCCTTGTGCTGTGACACTGGGGAAATCAGGGTGGTCTGACACTGGTTCTATATGGGCTGCATAAATCAGCTCTGCTGAAGTTTTATAGTCAGATCTTCTCTGAGGGAGGTGGGTGGAAAACCAGCACACATGAAATGCTGCCAGCAAGCTCACAGTAATTTCCAGGATGAAGGTGTCTAAGCATCCTCCACACTTTGAAAATACTACATAATGCATGAATGCTTTCTCTGGCTTTACACACACTCCTCAGAGGCACATGTGTGGCTGCTTTGGGAACACACTGGGCCAAACCTGCCATGTGTCTGTTTTTTCTCAGATTCTATACAATCTGTCCATTTCTTGTTCTATCCATCAGTCCTTCAGAAAAGGACTCACTCAAAATCTTACTGTGGAATAAGCATCTTCGTGCCCACACTGGATGTAGCAGACCAGGTCCTACTAAAGCACAAGGTGAACTCACACCTGAGCACCTTTATTCCACTGGGATACAGAAACTGCAAATATACCATGCACATCCAGGTGGGTCATCTGTCCTCACCCACAGGGGTTCCTTATTTGCCTTATTTTCAATCCTTCCATTGCAGACCAAGTAACAAGTCCCAAACATCCTCCAACTCCTGAATAATTCACTGGTGGTTGGACTTGCTCTCAAGAGGAGACTTTTATGCAATTTTAAAGATGAACACGCTACGTGGGAACAAAAATTCATCAGGGCCTGAGGTTACTGTTGCTCTGCTCCCAGGGTGAACACAAAAACCACAAAAGGACTTGTTAGCCTCACAACTCCTAAAATTGTCAGTGCTCATGTTCATTTAATATTGAAGACAGTAGCAGCCTAAAGCTTTTTGGCTCCTAGTTCTAACGTGCTGTGATAAATTGTTCAAGTGTATTTCATGTGGCAAGAAAGGCTCTGGGTTATTTTGTTAATTGTGAAAATGAAGATTAATCAGCTGGATGACATAATTTTAACTGGGGTTAGTGAGGGTTGGATTTCCACCTGCTTGTTTGGGGCTCATCAAAGGTATTGCCCCAATCTCCCTAGCCCAAGTCCCTGATTGTGGAATCAATGGCCAAGCAAGTCTCATTCCTGCTGTTGTCCTGTTTTCCACCTGACAAAATGGATGCAGCAGGATAGCTCCTTGTTCCATAAAATACAGGACATGCTCCATATCCCCACTTCTCTAGCAAGACTGACCGATGACAGCCTTAGATGCACTTAATTCTTAATGCAGCACCCCCAAAAAACATGACCTAGATAGAGTTCCATTCCAGTACAGCCTGGCTCCTGACCTGTCTGATGACACAAAGACTCACAGCAAGTGGAGAAGATAAAAGTGGGGCAAATGGAAGAGAAAGCAAGAGTGGGTTTACTTTCCCAACTGGTAATTTAGTCTGTACCTCGTGTCATTCTGGGTCTGCATTTCCACACAGTGGAGGATATCAGAGAACAGCTCCAGCAGCAGCTCCTCCTGCTACTCTGCGGGTGTTACTCAGCACCACAGTCTTCCTAAAATTATGAGCTATGCTCAGTGTGGAAAAAACCAACCAGGCAAATAAAACCCCAACCCCCCAGCCAATGACTCTGCAGTGACTAAAGCTATCCCTGTGGGGAATCTGTCTTCCCAAAGCAGAGTCCTCAGTGGGGCAGCCCAAATGCCTGTTGTCTGCAGTCACTGCTCTGGCACCCACATGGTGAGAGGAGACAGCCTCAAGTTGTGCCAGGAGAGGTTTAGGTTGAATATTGGGGAAAATTTCCTCACCAAAAGGGCTGTCCAGCCCTGGCACCCTTCCGTGGCAGATGGGCACACTTAAAATAAACAAGTTTTCCCTGAAAACAGAAGATAAGCTGAGTACAATTAAAAACGGAGAAACAGAAAATTAGGTACAAATTCAGAACATCATAAAAGTCATTACTGTTTGTTTAATAAGAATTCAAGAACTCAAAAAGGGCTGAAATGTGCTGTAAGCAGCATTGAAAATGTAAAGTCTGAAAGCACAGGGACAGCACTAGAGCCAGAGGTGTGTCAGGCAGCGAGTAGCCTAAACACAGGGAAAGAACTGGAAGCAGACCATGTCTCCCACAGGCACATCCAGGCAGTGGCTGCCCAGGCTGACTTATGTAAGGCAGAAGAGGCAGCATCGTGTGCCACCTCGTGTTGTCTCTGGGATTCACATTTTGGATCAGTGACGTTTTGTCCTCAGGTCGCCCCCCACTGCAGTAGGAGGAAGAGTTCTTGCTCTCTGTTCTCACTGAGCCAAATTTAGCACTGGCCATTGTGACAGTGCAGCTACCAGACACGCACAAGGGTGAAGGGAATAACCGAGATGTCTTAGCGCTGTCACCTCGCCATGCTCTGTGGCCCGATTTTATGGCAGGAGAGCAGGAATGGCCTCTGAGGAAGTGCTGCAGCAGCCACACCATGGCCTGTGGCCTCAAATATCTGCGTTCATCTCCTCTTGCTGTGCAGTTTGAGTGACCCACAGCAGTACTCCCAGTGCTGTCTAAACTGAAGCTACTGAACTAATACAAAGACCTTGTGACAGGTAAGGGTCAGGCTCCTCTACCAAGTAACAAGCAATAAAAAGGAAAAAGCAAAAGAGGCCTCAAGTTGCACCAGAGAGGTTCAGGTTGGACATTAGGTGAAATTTCTTCACAAAAAGGGCACTCAGAATTTGGAACAGGCTGCCCTGGTACTGATGGAGCTATCATCCCTGGGAGTGTTTAAAAAACATGTGGATGTGGCTCTTGGGGACATGGCTGGGTGGTGGCTTTGGCAGTGCTGGGTTAACAGCTGGACTTGATGATCTTAGCGGGATTTTCCAACGCTAAGGATTCCATGGTTCTGTGATCTGTCAAGGGTCACCAAGTCACACTGCACCAACACACACACTGTGCACAACAGGGCAAGTGGCAGCAGACAATGTACCAGGTTCTCACTTGGACATTCACTGATGCAGCATATTAAACCTGGTAATCCCAAAATGATGGGCATCTGACAAGCACGGATGCAAGGACCTTCCCAAGCCCCAATAACGAGCACTGCCGACCTGCCTCACCACTGCAAGCTCTGATTCCTGTCACACACTGCTGTGTCCACACATACTCTGTTTCCCTGCCTGAACTGTTTACTAAAGTTGAGACTTTACCCAAACCTGGGTTCTCTGACATGAATGTGAGTATTTCTTTAAATTAGGTCTTTGGCTATAAAACTCAAGCCTGGAGACCTCTTGCAGGGATAAAAATTGAGTGTAAGAAGTGCGTACCTTTCAACTCCGGGGCTGAAGTAACCCCTTTGCAGCTCATCTCTCCCAAGAGGTGCCACTCAAACAAACAGACTCTCTGTTTCTACCTGGGGTACAGAGAAAAACCTTAAAAACCCTAAAATAGCACTCTTCGTCAGTGTGATCAAAGTACTGAGACATAACACTGCCTGGTGCTTTTCTTTTGGGATCAGTGCCTCTAGTCAGGAAGCATCCAGGAGTATTTTAAAGCCCTTTCTCTAAAGAAGTGTTATTTTCTGAAAGTGAAGAACTTTGGCCTTAGTACAGATATGAACATGCAGGAGCTGGCTAGCTGCATAAGGATGTCACTTTATTTGCTAAACCAGAATCCTAGAGAAAAGTCTTGCTTTTAATATTATAGCAACTCATCTTTTGTGAGGCTCTGATATTTCTGAGACCATGTTAAGCTAGTTTGCAGTCTGACAGTGCCAACAGCCACCCAGCAGGGCAGTGTGGTCACACTGGGTGGGATGACCAAGTCTAATACCTGTTGCTGGAACTAGGAGGTCTGACCACCCCTCCACTGCTACCATACTGCTGCTGCTTTTAAGATCTAGCATCTCCTCAGAGCCAGCCCAACACAGACTAACCCTGAGGTAGATATAGCAAAGACAGATTTCACAGTCACAGAATCTCAGACTAGTTTGAGTTGGATGGGACCTTAAATGTTATCTCATTCCATGCCCCTGCCACCAGCAGGGACACCTTTCACTGGACCAGGCTGCTCCAAGACCCATCCAACCTGTTTTTCTGCTGAATTTGTGAGCTCAAGTGCACATATGGAGACCCAGCACATGCTAAAGCTGCTGGAAGGGCAAGAGGCGACGAAGCAGCAAGGTCTGGTGCTATGAGTTTGAAACAGCTCTGCCAACTCCTGGTTAAGTATCCTCCCATTACTGAAGCAGTACAAACAAAAGCATGGAAAACCATCTGACAGCACAGCCCAGGCAGCCCAGTCCTTTGAGTAGGAACATCAAGAGAAGTGCTGGAGGCATGAGGTGACTAACTAGTAACTCAGGAGGAGAAAGAGGTGAACACTTTGGAAACAACACTGCTGTGTGTGAACTGGGGTATTTCAATGCTCTCCAAGGAAAACATGCTGAACGTGAAGGTTATAGAACTTGAAACTTGGTCTGAAAAATGCTTGTCCAAAAGCCCGTGCATGAATATTTCATAATCATTGATTCCAATTTCCAAACAAAGCTGCCTGTAAATAATCTTTTTTCAGTACATTCTGAGGCTGACTTTTCTGGCTTGCACACCACTGCAGTTGAGGCTTTGTGATGGGAATTCACAGAACATGGATTCTTGTTCACTGTGCTACAGGTGTACTGGCTTTGTGGGGCTAAAGCTGGCAAACACCATTACAGGCAGCCAAGCACAGAGCCAGGGCACAGAACAGATACAGGGCAGAGGAACCTGCCACTATTTCTATCCAGAAACACACTGACAAGTTCAGAAGTCCTCAAAGGGAACAGAAGACAGCAGTGTTGTTGCTATGACTTTCTGCTGTCATAAGACACACAATACGCAGGAGTGCAACAGCCAGGAGAGGAACCAACTTGTGCACTGAACAGCTGAGAGATGGAAAATATTCCCTTCCAGCACTTTATCTACTTCAGCATGTGCTGGCTCCAGGTGTGCTGCTCAGCCCCACCTGCCCTGCCCTCCCTTCCCCAATCACGTGCTGGCAGGAACCAGACCGTTTCACAGAGATCCCCAGGGGCATGCTTTACTTCAGGTAATGCCATTCAACATTTTATCCAAAGGATCCCTAAATGTTACTTGCTAGACCCTTCAGCCTGGCCACATGCCACAGTTGGAGCTGCCCAACATCCATGTGACACCCAAAGCAGTTAGAAAAGACAGCTCAGTGACATACAGTTCGTAGTTTTGGTCTTCAGTCTCTTGCTGCAGTGACAGCTCCTCCAGAGTCGCATCAATATCCAGCTGATTTGTCTCCAGCTGCCGTAGCAACGTCTCCCTCTGAAGAAAGGAAAACAAGCTAGGTCTGAGCAGAAGGGTCACTGTAACAGATCTCTGTGCACTGAGATCCTGTGTCACACCACTGTACCACAGCAACATGTCCAACAGGAGCCCTGATCATGGTGTCCGTTTAAATACAGAGCACAAAGGGAAAGTGAATAAAAAGTAGATAATGCATAAAGTCTGTGTGTAAGAAGCACCTTATTCTGTGAGCTGTTCTCAGCTACAAATCAATAATGTGTTATTTCAGACACCACAGCATCAGTTACATTTGGAGAATGGATTCAGCTCCTGCAGAGATCAGATATGCAACCCATTCATTCAGGCCTTTGATTTTTTCTGTGCTAAATCAGCCTCTTTGGGAGCAGGACCCAGCTGATGAAAAGCCTCCCAATAATTTATTTTTGCTGTCAGGGTAGATGAGGGAGCACAACCTGTCAATTCTGACATTTCAGAAGTCCTTGCCCCACTGCCTCAAGCTGCTGTTCCACAGATGGGGGAAAGACACTCTAGCCCATTTCCAATGGGCAATAAAGTGAGTTGACTGCACTATTGTAACCCAATACTGCCCCACTCAGTCCTTCCTTTCCCACATTTCCCACAGAACTCAAACAAAAACCTCAGCTGAGGGGAAGGGCTGGCTTAACAGACTCCCTCCTCCCAACATCCAGACAGCAGCAAGGAGAGCTCAATAACCACAGGCACAGCCAGCTCCCTCAAGAACTGCAGCCCTGCAGGGCTGGTAAAGCATCCACTCCTGCAGAAACATCATTTTGGATCCCCTGGACAAGAGTAGGGCTGTGAGTGGTGCAAATCCTGCCCCACAGCCCCCTTCCCCTCTGCTCAGGCACAGCTGGCTGGCACACAGCTGGGCACCGACCGTGCCAATCAGCTCACCTCCCGAATTTTGGAGTCAAAAGCCAAGATGTCCATTGCCTGAGGGCATCAACCCTCCCTCTCCCACTGCCTATGCACTCGGTGGCACAGGAGCAGGGCCAGCTTACGTTGAGTTGGGCTGCTGACTCCCTGCCCTGCACAGTCCCCATCAGCAGGTCTGTGATGCCACAGACTGCATCCCTGCCTAGGCAGGAGGACATGCAAGAGAAACCCCAGGCTTCCTCCAAACTGCCAAGGTTTTTGCTTTGATAACTGCCTTATCCTCCAAGTACATTTCAGCTTTGCTCTGACAAATATTTTTGAAGGCTAGCATCAATAACCGTGTTGAATTCTTATTTCCCTGACAACACTTGAATTCACTGCAGAAAGATACTACCAGATTAAAAGACCAAAAGGAAATCTATTACATAATTCCCAGAATAAATCCATCTGAGAAGACAAACATTTGCATGAAGCGATGGTGTTCAGTCTCTACTTGCTCATGCTCCTGGCATTATGGTTTCATAGATGTGACAACTTTGAAGCTATCAAGACATTGCACAGATTTGAAGAACAATTAACTCATCTGGCTCACATAAACCACACCAAGTGCTGTGTTCCAGGGACAGTCACAGCACAGCCTGAGCCCTCCATGGAGCAACTGCTTTACATCAAATTCTACTATGACTGAAATCAGCAAAAAAAGGTTGAAGTAATTTGTATGTCGTACTGTAAGACTAGGTGATTCATCACAGTTGGTAACCTTAATTTACTGGAAGACATAGCCCTTCTTGAAATTAAAGGGCTTCTGTGATCATTTAAGCTAATTTACTGCTTCCGAGGCATATAGAGTCTTCATGTTTACCTCTGTCACTGTGTTAAGAGCTTGGAGCAATCCTTCTTTTCTTTGCTGAATAATTTTTATTCATCATATTCAAGTGCTCTCTGCAGATGGAAACTTGATTTTTATTAACATGTATGCATGAATTACAAAGTCATTACTTAATGCCAATTCCTTTATTGCTGTTTACAGACAAGAAAGATTCAGCAAAATATGCTATTCGTATTTAAAGTTACTACACTAATCAGAAGTACTAATAAGGACTTTGGAATTCAAATTCTAGATTTCAGAATTCAAGAAAATTAAGATCTCGGAAGTAGTAGATATCATCATTTTATATTATTCATGCAGTATAAGCAAAAATGAGACAGAAAAGGACAAGTCTGCTGCTTCTTTGTCCCCAGTTTCCTAAGGTGAAATACATGCTGAGCAAATTAGCTGAACAAACAGAGACAGAAGGGCTACTGCTCTCTGGCGCTTACCTTAAGCTCTTTGATAATGACTTTAATTAGACTTGTCTATTAAACAAGTGGTGTGCCTTGCCTTTCACTTTGGCACAGAGATATACATCAGTTTTATTTATTTCAATTTTCACAGATCACAATAAATCAAGAATATATATTTAATAAAGAGAGAGTTGCAATCAATTTTGTACAAATTCATCGCTACTAACAAACTTCCAAATACTAAAAAAAATATATTCTATTTTACCATGCTGGTTATTAAAATATTAAAGAAACAGCTCATTTTCTGCAACCACCCAAAAGAAGGGAATAATTCATGCCCTAGAGACTAGTGCTTTGGCTGAAAGCCACTTGCAAGGGCTTCCTGGGAAAAGGCAATTTCAGCTGTCTGCAGAATCCTGTCTCCTTCCACCACAGCATCTGTTGGCCTGGGTGACCTGATCCCATTTGTGGGCCACCAGCAATATCTACAGCTAAACTGCATCCTCGGGTTTGCCAGTCCTGGCCCTGGAAAGGAACTGATAAATAACTGAAGAGCTCAGGCTGACAGAGAGAATGTGCTCTGTACTGGGGGTATGGATTTCAGCCCCTGCTTTCTCCATGGAAGATGCATGACTGCAAACTGAGCACAGGAATGTGCCACTGAAAACCACACACTGACTCCAATCTTGCTGAGGGACAGCCTGGGACTTCGGATACAGCTGGACCACTCTGCCCTGGAAAGCTGTGGAGGGCAGGCTGAGGGACACAGAAACCTCTGAGGCTGATTAAATCCTATGTGCATTTCATACGAGGCAGCATCCCTCTCCTTTAATCCTGCTCTGCCCCAAGGGGAAAAACTCCTTTCTGGAGCCTGGTCCTGGCAAGGATCTCCGAAGGGATAAGAAGAACCTTCAGGAATTAAGTCTAAATATGATTTTCCTACAAATTTCAGCTCATGCTGCACTGGATGTTGAACAAGGCCAGCCAGCCCCGGCCCCTGTGCACTCCAACACAAGGTTCCCACTGAGTGCCTAGAGTACTGAAGTGCCCCAAGGGGCACTACTGTGAAGCTACTGTGGAGCAGCATTGAAGCACTGCCCATAACCCTGTGGCACAAGTGCAAGGGGCATTGAAGAAACCAATGCAGCCCATTTCGGGTGAAGCTTGACATCAAGTAAAGCCCCAAAACCTGCGTGGAAGCAACCAAAACCCTCCAAATGTGCAGCATCATGAACCCAAACATTTCACCAGCAACATGCTGGCAGATTTCAATCTTCTTCACTGACCAGCAGGTTGGATTTATAGCTCAGATTTCTACAACCTTCTCTTCAAAAGACTGTTTGACTTGTTTCACTGAGATTTTATACATTCAATTCTCTTATCCTGCTTCTTTCTGCTCTGCAGCCTGAGGACCTGTTAACATCCACTAATATATCTTCAGCTCCCTCTGAACTGGCATTTCACTGGGGATTATTTATATAAAAATACACACAGATACTTCATTTGCTGGTGAAAGATATGTCTGTCTGATACACACAGACACTTCAATTCCTGGTGCCTGGGTTTTTCCCCATCAAATAGAAAACAATGACACAACACCATATGTGCATAAGCTATTGATGACCAAGGATCATCCCAAAAGCTGATCTTCTAAAGGTCCACAGATGAGAATCGCATCCTTCACAGCCCTTCCCTCAGCCCTCTCAAGAATCCTCAGATATGAAGGAAATAGGAGACTGGATCCATGTGAACAGGATCCAAGCACATGGATCCCATATTTAATGCCCTTTACCATTAAGACAAATATTTTCAGCAAACAGAGGCTCCTGAACTACTCAGATAGTGTCGAAATCTCTTCTCATCTGAGTTTTAACTGAACAGAATTGAAATCCAAAGTTTAACAGATTAATAGGCGTATATTTTACATTTTTGACTTGGTAACTGCACCACTGGATGCCACTTTCATGCCAGTGAAAATGGAACCTTTCTCCAGAGGTCAGCATTGGAAACTCAGCTCAGCTGACCTCTTGCAACCACAGACATGTTTAAGTCAGTCACAGGCACCAGTGTTCTGACTAATTTTGTTATACCAACTCTAATGAAAACAAGAATCTACTCAGGATCCTTTAACAACACATGAAACCCCAAATACCATATTCCTGCCTTAGAGAGGAAACAAATCCAATCTGTCCCACACACCCAGCACATCAGGGTAACATCCCTGCCTTACCTGCAGCTGCAAGAATGGGATGTTGAAGAACTTGTGCAAGTACTTGAGGCCAAAGCTGTTCTTCATGGAAGACTCAGCATAGCGGAAATAGGAGGAGCCAGGAGGCCTGTGCCAAGCAGAGAGGAGAACACTGTACCCAGCACACCCTGCACAGGACTGAGTTAACACACCATGAGCCACCCCACAGCCCCCACCCTCAAATGTAGCCCAGTGGGTCATTCTGCCTGGATTAGTTTGTGTACAGCCAAAATTCACACCGAAGGGTGGCAGAAGGTGGCTGTTGGTGTGTGACAGTGTCATGTGCCTGACTGTGTCAATACTCTGTGGGGACACTGGGATGTTGGTTTCCTAAACTGGGGCTTCACAGCTTTACAAGCTGTTCATTTCACAGTGAAGGTTTTTGTTTTAAAACCACAATTGGACTGACAAAATTCATATACAGAAGTTAAATTATTTCATCATGGATAAACTCTTAGAACTGACACTATTTCTCTGTGCCTGACGCAGGATAAACAAATAAGAGATGAGGAAAATGAAAAAAGTACCGTAAAAACATAAAACTACATAAAAAGGTATAGCCTATTGAATCTTGACCAACAAATACTATTTTATACCACATAACAGAGTACCTCAGATCTCTGCTTAAGGGAGATGCTTGTATGGCTGGCGAGGGACATGTGACTTTGCTGTGCCCCATAAGTGCTCTGTGGGGGATGCTCAGTGGCAGAGCAAGGACACAGCTACACTGGCTGGCCCTTGTGTAGCTCAATCACTTGGAGCAGAGAACAGCTGTGCCATGGGAAGAGGATTCTCTCACATGAGAAGGACTAACCAGAAAGAAGGTGACTTGCCGGGAACAGCACTTCTGAAAGGCGCATGCTGCCAAGCACTCCTTTTTCCAGGAGCATGACAAACGATGTGCTGCAGATCAAAGGGGGCCCATGCTGTCAGCAGATGCTGCTTGTGACACACGGGGAGCTCTGGGAACCCCAGGCAGGCACAGGACACACATGATATGGATGTGAAACACGGCAGTGACATGGCTGCTGCTAGGTGATGGCAAGAGCAGCTGCTGTCCTGCCCGGGGACCTCTCACCTGTTCAGGTTGTCAATGAGGTCCCGCACGTCGCCGGGCAGGATGACCCGGTGCTCCCCCATATCCCGGTAATTCCCAAGCACACACACTGGAACGTGAGTCGGCACTTTAGGAAGCTCCCTCAGAATATAGTTAAATGTCCTTCACCAGAGAGGAGAGAGAGAGGCAGATGAGTGGGAACATCCTTCTGTTAGCAGTTTCATGCACAAATCACAAAGAAAAAAAAAAACAAGATTTTTTTTTCCAAAATCCTTCCAAGTCTGTGGCTTCTTTACATGGTCAGAGAAATACACTAAAAACCTCAATGTGTTTGGACGACTCTTTATTCAAAAACAACTTCAAAAGCTCTATAATCCACTTTCACCAGAGCCCTCATATCTCCTACAGGAAATCTCAGTCCTGCAAAACTGTGTGGGGTCAGCAGAAGGAAGGCATTCACAGGCTCACTGACCCACACCAAACCTGAACACTACCAGCCTAAATATAAAGCAGGAGCTCTCACCCCCTCTTCTTTCCACTCTGGTTTCCTTATCTTTCTCTCACCCTCCTCAGATGTGCAAAATCAACAGTTCATTACTTCTGCAGATTAATTCAGCTTGAGGCCTCTAAATAATCCTTACTAATACTAGTTTCTTGGGAATTTCTCACTAGCATCCTCCTTCCCCTTGTGTTCTGGGGAGCAAGGGTTTGCAACATGCACTTTGCACCTGTGATAGCACTAATTACCAAGCCTAAGCCAGCAGCATATCAGCAATTGCAGCACATAACCCACTGGGACACTGCTTGTTTGGAACAAGCCCAGGAGAGAAGTGTATTAAAAGCCATGTCACACGATAAAGCTTTTATTTGAAAGGATACAAGCTTGCTTCAACTCGTTAGGCTGGTTATCAGCTGCCAAATCCAAATGGGAATCCGGAAATCTGGAGGTAATTTGTTTTGCCTGAACAAGGAAGAATCACATGGTGCCAGTAAAGGTCTCTTACCACTGCTTGGTGATGTCAAACATCATCACTACACCATTGCAGTTCTTATAGACATCCAGGAACTCTGCATCCAGAGCCATTTCTGATTCTGCCTGAGGAAATAAAGGCAAAGAAGCAGTAAATAACTGGATTCAACTTCAGAGTGATACAGAACACAATGGATACAGTACTGACTGGGCAAAGTTCCTAAAGTGACAACCACTGTAAGGAGAATGTGTGGATTTCACACTATTAGCAATGAAATAAGATACTTGGTGGTTCCCAGCTTCCATTTCCCATAGAAACAGGATGTGAACCACAGAGTGGAGGACAGAGGACATAGCTCCCATTCCATCTTTTTCATGACCCAGATATTGGCTCAACTCCTAATATTTCTGGTGTCCAAAAGCAGGAGGCAGTTTCTCCCATGGAGGGCTGACATGATTAGTACCTGACTGGCTTTTCATCATTTGGACTCTGCATGTTACTATGTCCAGATAGTACTGGTCCCAGCTTAGTCTCCATGGCTCCTGTTGGAATTTGGTGTCCCTGGAACAATTCTCACTCATTTCCCAGGAGTGGAAAATGCACCCTCATTTGCATAGGAAGAAGCAGCTGTGGTAACTGTTCTCATATAGGCTTTTCCCACGGGAGAATATTTTGAGGAAAATTCTCCTCATCTGAGCCTGAGCAGACGGGCACTGATGAGAATATAACAGCCCAGCTCTGAGGAGCAGCCAGAGAAGGGCATCAAGTCACTTATTCAGGCCTCACAAGAAGGCCCTGACAAAAGGAGTTTCTGCCTCTGCCATGGGCAGACAGGTACAAAGCAAACATCTGAAACACTGTCATTCCCAGTGACAGAATGGAAAGCAGCAGGGAAGTTGCAGTGAGGGCAGAAGTGCACAGAGCAAAGAATGAAGAGCATCAGGGATTCTACTGTCCCTCACCCACCAGCAGGCTGGCCTTAGAGAAGGAACAAATATAGAACTTGCTCCTCATGGACCAAAGGTGGACAAGAGGCCTCAGACCTCTGAATTCTAGGTGACTCACCTCCTGAGGATCATTCTCCAGTTTCAAACCATCTCCTCGTTTTTTGCATTTTCCTTAAAAAGAATTGTAAAAAACAGAAAAAACATTACACTAGGCAAAGAACTGGAGGATGGGTCTGGATAGGTGCACAGCAGTTTGAACACGGCCTTAAAGCAGATCCTACTTCTACTGTAAGCCTGGGGGATGAGGAGGGGTGGGATAGGCATGCCTTGCTGAAGAATCCCAGCTAGTCTATTCAAAACTGAACAGTAAAGCAATCCAAAGACAGACAGAACTTATGCAATAAGAAATCCAAGAGAAATCAGATAAACTGTGGGAAATGAGCTGTGGAGATGGAGAGACAGCCTACATACATGTGCTCCAAAGGCCTGAGCCAGAGGGTCAGGTCTGGCCATCACTAGCGAAGGTGCAGAAAAGAAATCCTCCAGAAGCACCACCCAAAGCACACAAGAATAAGCCAGGGAGCAGGTACAACTCTGATTAGGCTCTCAGAAAAGTGCAAGAAGCAACATTCCTAACATTCGTAGAAGACACTAGAAAATCACTCTAGAGACTGGCCCTGCAGCCCCACAGCCATGGTCCCACCTGCAGGAATTTAGAGGTTTCTCTCCAACTCATCTGCTTCCTCTAAGGCAGTTAAAGGGCAGTGCCTGAGGCTTCTCTCTTTCCTTACAGCTTAGGGAAGCATTTTCTAACATTTTAAAGTACCACTGGCATTTAACTCAGCACCCTAGAAAAGGAGTGTTTTTAAACTTCAGCCTCCCTGAAAACTTTGTGTCAAATCAGTTACACACTAATTGTGTTTCCAAATCTTATAGCCTGTAGTCTCAGCAGAGAGGTGTATCTGTACTTATGATTATCAGATGGCTATATCATGGCCATAGCTGAAATGATTTTCTGGTGTCGACACTTATCTCTAAGGGTTGCCAGGAGTCCCAGTATCTTCTGTCACCTACTGCCAAAGAGGTTTAGTGTGGACACACTATGAAAAAATCTGACTTCTCGTTTAAACTGAATGTTCTGAGTTTTCAGAATTTTATCAATGATAAGCACTGCAAAAAGAATATTCCTGCAAGATCAGGAGTTATGTTTGACAGATACCAAGTGTCTCCCAGATGTCAGTCACAGCAGTTAAGAACTGTACTTCTGAAATAATGTTGCGTATTTTCCTAGTCTAATTATCTTAACTAAATTATACTGGCACAGCCTTGGAATTCCTTCCCATCACTTCTAGAAATTTCCTGTGTTGCTGAAAACAGAAGGTGCTGGCAGCTCAGATGCACCTGCAAAAACCCTCCCACTGACTCCGTAAAAGACTCTGCAACACTGAGGACCAAAACAGCTTCCACCAGCTCTTAACTCTGCTGAATCACATGTGGAATCCAGGGTTATCCTGCACACTGCTTAAGGATAAATAGTAAGAAAATACAGTTATTCAGAAAATTTATTTAATGCTGCAGGTTATAGCAGGCAATTCTGGTTGGTGATTCTGTGCATCGCTGCAAAATATTTGCTCCGCTTATGCCATCTTACTGCAGACATCTGAAAGTAGCAGAAATATTAATCCTGATCCCTCCTCATTTGGGCAATGTGTTTCCAACTATGGGCTCTGATTCTTCCCCATGCAGCCGAAGGTGTGGGATGTCTAGGCCATGCATGTATTTTCCCACTTCAATTCAATTCATTTCAAGTGAGTGACATTTGTGTGACTTCTCTGAATATCCAAACATCGCTATTTCTGCAGTCACTGCTAAATTATGCTTGGCATGACCTACATTTCTAGGTATTAAAAGAGAAGCCCAAGCAACCACAAATACTCTCCATCATTCCTCTCATCCTGAGTAATCAAGGTGTCTGTCTAACCTGGGCACATTTACAGTCAATGCTTTGAGACAGAATATACAACTTGCACATCTCCCCCTGTTCATGGTTTTCTGTGTGTATCCAGAGGAATAAGTTATACCCTCACATGATGCCCATCCGTGCTGCAAAGGAGGTCGCCTCAAAGGAATCACAGAGCTGAAAAGCGCATGTGTGCACAGATTCATGCACAGGTTCTATTTTTGGAACCCAAATGGCAGGATGAACCAGACAAAGATAAGATCTATGCAGTGAAAAGATGTAATTCAGCCTGTAAAGGCAAGGACACAGTGAGGATTGTGTCACTGTATGCATGAGGTCCAGATTTTGAGGTTGTACTGATGTGTAACAGAGGAGCTTCAATCAGAAAACATGGGCATTCCTGCTGCAGTGGCTCAGGTCCTCTCCCTAGAACGATGGCTGCTCCTCATTTACAGGCATAAGAGCAACACTGGCACTAAATACACTTGGCAGCAGAGCCCTGGAGTCTACAGAACAGCTCCTCCTAGATACTGGGGTTGTGATCGTCACTTGAGTCTCTGCAGTAGTATGTACTACCAGTTTTGCTGCAGGATAGAAGGATTCAGTACAGTTTGCCAACAAATGCTGTCCACTATGCAAGGGGACTGCTTCCCTTCACCAATCAAAAATACAATCTGGAATATGTGCAGCCCTTGTGTTATCTAACTTGAGACATCTGAAAATAACAGAATTATGAATTCTGATCTTTCCTTCTTCTTGCAGCACACGTCTGGGAAGCAGAGGGGTAAAGGTGCAGCAAGGAGGAAAGGAATCTTCAATACAAGGGAAAGCATTTCTCTATCTTGTAGGCAACAGAAGAAAATATGATTTGATGCCTTCAGTCATGTATCAGAAAATATGTAGGAACTCAAGTGGCAGAGTTTACAAGACAGGAATTCACAACTGTTCCCAAATGTCCTGCATTCAAGCAGCTTCTCTGCATTCAGGATCTGTTATAGCATTATGACTTGCAGCAGTTACACAACTTGCTGCTAAGCCAGAAAGATGAGTCAGGACTGTGATTTTTGCTACGAGAGATCCTTCCTGTGCTCTGTCAGTTCTGAGAGCAGCAAAGGAGATGATATTTACTACACAACGCCACACAAAATCGAATACAATTCACGGCTGGAGTCAAGCTCATCTTGGGAAGATTTTAACAAATGGCAGCTTTCCAGACATGATCCCAGCTTCCTGAGCAGGCCCAAGGAGAATGCAGCAGGCAGCATGGAAGTCTGGACTCGAGGGAGTCTGCACATTTAAAAGAAGAATCCCAAATTTAAAAAAAATTAAAAATCCCAAGAACAAGCCAAGAGGAGCAGCACAGTTTGATAGCTGCCATTTCCCACTGTCTCACCACACTTACCAACCTCACCACTTTTAAGTTTTCACAACAAACCTTCCCACATTTCCAAATTATCATCTGAATGCTAAATAACCAGTACCAAGCTAAGTCACCATCCAAGCAGGGTCAGCAGAGCTGCCTCTGCATCCCAGTGGATTCTGGAGGGAAAACTCACATTGCTGAACCAGCAAGGACAAGGAGCATACCTCTAGGGAAGCACTAGGAGAAACACCACTCAGGAAAATCACCGTTTACTTCAGCCCAGAAATGCACATCAAGTCTTCAGGGTGCAACTCCTGCAATTCCTGTGACTGCAGAACAGCAGCACTGCTCAGCAGGGGAGAGCTCAAAGCTGCTTCACAGAATTGAAGCTGAAAACTGCAGTTCATGGACGTACCTGTTATTTAAGCTATAACACACATCACGACTTTCAACACAGTTTCTCACATTATCTAAACAGAGGCCTCCTAATCTCCTTTGAAAATGAAATGGGGAAATGCTAGCAAAAGAATTTTAGCCTGGAAAATCTTATGTTGAAATGCGTGTTATGTGAACATAATGTGTGCTCAGAACATGCATTTTTTGACAGTTGCAAATCCAGCCTGATAAATGCAATGTTCTGCCCAACTCTAAATATGCACACGAGCCAGAATCTGGTATGCAAGGGAAAAAAGAAAAGAGGATCAGGTCTTGTCAGCACTATGCTACAGCAGCATTGGATACTTTACTACTTTACTACTGCAAGTTTGGCTCTCACCCAAAGCATCACGAAGCAGGATTTTTTGTCCTAAGCATACAGAAGGAAAACAAAAATGTCATAACATAAGGATCAAAATTAGATATGAGCTCTTGATATTTAATATGAACTTTTTCCTAAAGTTATGCTTACCAAGAATCCACAACTGCTATGGCAATAAGAAAGGATTTGATTTCATTAACATCATTTTTATACTGCACTGATTGAGCATAACTGACTGCAAAAAATACGTATCTGTGGTCCATAAGTACAGATCTTAAGAGAATGAGGTTTATTTCCAAAGAATATTAAGTGAAGGGAAGAGAATCCTTTAAGATTTCCAACATAGGCTCCGCTGTCAGAAATTAAAGCCAGACCACAAGAGCTGTCATCAACATCTGTGCACAGCACATCCCGTCCCCTTCACCAAAAAAACGACAAGTCTCTAGTTGAGAAGATGACTCTGCTCAGAGAAGCTATTCACAGAAATAAATGCTGGAACCACATGATTCCCAAATTAAATGTCTATTTATTCACACCAAAGCTGCAAGGCAGCGAGAACACAGATGTTTTGCTCAGATTCCAGCCCTCTACTTGTTATCCCACAATCTGAAAGCCAAACTGTAATCAGACTGACTTCAGCAGTAACTCTGGCCTTAGCAAGGTTTTGTCTACCCTGTGAAAACTGGAGCTTAAAACACTAAAAGGATAAAGTGCTCAAGATTTTCATGTGAAGTTCCTGGCTCAAGTTTACCCTGCATGCTCCATGAGGTATCTGAACTAGAGGTGCTACCACTAACTGTCTTTCTATTTTCCCTATTTTGAATACAGTTCAGCTAACACGAAAAATGACATTTCTCCTTTTCCCACTCCCTACTGTAGTTTTTGGTGTAACACAAGTGTAAGTTGCACAGGTGGTGCCTCTGAGATGCCATTCTGCTGAGGAATGCCTGAGAGCCAAGGCTGCAGGAAAGGCAGCACCAGATAAACCATAAAGTTTGAGTTTCGATAACTGTGGTCAACAAACCTGGCAGACACTAAACAAGAAGCATCACTCAGAGCAAGAGCTGCTCACCTGTGCAGCTGCTTTCCTGACCATGCTCACACACTAAACCAGGAGACTGGCTGGTACTAAATGCCTCTTAGAAGCCAAACAACATCTGTATTTGGGGCTACAGAATGGGCTGTGGAGATTTACATCTGGACCCCAACGTCTTCCAGGAAGAGATCCCACTGCATCCGGACTGTGTCTTCACAGACATTTTGGAATTTGGTTTTGCTTTTTATAAAACTAAAGTTTATACTCTGACAAAAATTGAAAACTAATGAAAAATGTATCTATAGATCATAAAATTTTCCTCGGCTAAGCATTTAGAAAAGGTTTTGAAATGCACATACTGCATTTTCTGTCCTAGTGAATTTAAGTAATTGGCTGCTCTTTCATCCTTCCCCCCTGCATATATTACCCACTGCAGCTACGGTTCTACCAATTTAACAATAGAATGCTTTCACAAAAACAGCTCAACAAGAGCTTTTATATCCAAAACAATGAACTCAGAACCTGTCTAAACATACAGGAAACCATAAAGGAGAGAAGGATACATAGAGAGAGAATACATAGAGCAGCAGGTGCTTCATCTGTCATAAGCATGTGGAATAACTGCTTCTGAACACTAGTTTGATCTGAAGTTCAGATTCCAGATAACGGGTTCCAGCACAGGGGACTCACCTCTCCTTTCCTTATTCTTTCAGGAAGTGATATAAAAAATACAGATTTTTTTAAAAAGCAGAAGTAAGCAGGTATTTCTGAATTCCATATAAGTTTTTAATTAAAATTGAGAAAGAACAATGAATCTACATTAGAAAGAAAGTTACAAATCTTACCTTTGTCCACTACATCCCAGACTTCAACTTTCACAATGTCATCAGTGGCTGGAAGCACAATAGAACGCAACGTGTTAGGTTTCAGTAAAACACCCATCACTCAGAGAGCCCAACCCAAAGCCAACATGGAGGAATGTCAAAAGAAAAGCAAATTCTGTGCAAGAAGAAAACTCAACCACAAGAAGGCAGTGAGCTGTTGAAGGTGCAAGCTGTCCACCAAAATCATGCTGTTTAAAGAACTTCATAAATACTCTTAGTCACAAAAGTGACTAAGATCAGTTGGATTTCCTTGCTGGTTCATGTCAGGTTTGAAGCATGTTGTAAGTATTTTGTGTAGACTCTTTTCATAACACTCAGAGGTTTACAAAGCCTTTCAAAAAAGAAAAAATTTAATTTTGAGGATAAAGTCTAGTTTATAAAGAAGGCATACAACTGGCAAAAGGAATACACATATTTAAGAAAGATCAATCACGGCATTTCCATGCAAACATGACAGCCAGTGCACAGTCCTGCAGCTACAGAAACCCATTCTCTCTGCACATTTCCGTGCATTTTGTGAAAAATAAGGTCTCACTAGCAATTTTGTTTCCTATTGAGCTGCAGCATCAATAAATTATAACCAGCAACATCTATTTGAGTTGCTAAAATCTGAAGCAAGACATGTAAAATTCTAACTCCAGTGATTGCTGGTACCCACAGGCAACCCATTCACATTCAGGTGGCCTAGAGGTTGAGCAGCTCTGGTTCAATGTTTCCATGGAATCCAAATAAGCAGTCTGATTTCCAGGAGGTTGTTCCAAGAAACAGCTGCTTTTTGGAAACGTTATAGGCTTTGAAGCAAAAGCTTGCACTTGGAGCAGCTCTGAACATAAAGCTGGAATAGGAGGACAATACCACAGAGTAGAAAATAACACCACAGGATGGCATGAGAGTTTATCTAAGTGCCATTATCAAACCAGTAAGCATTTTCTATACAGAACTCACTCTTGGCTTAATTAAATGTTTCAAAATATTGTACAGACAGATTATGAATAAAGGAAAACTTTGATCCTTTGCTTCTGGAGAAAGACCCTTCTTTACATTTTTTGTATGAAGCAAAATCAGCCTGTTTTCCTCACAGTGATTCCTGCTTATCTTCCCACGTGTCAGGTGGGCAAGAAGCACTGGATGAACAGGAGAGTCCCCCAGGTGAACCCAGGCAGTGCATCACAGGACTGAAAGCACATGGGAGTACAGCACTTGCAGCCCAGAAACTTCTGCTCAAACCACTACACCCCACTAATTAACTCAGCCCCTGAATATTTCTACAGACAATCAAGCCAGGTAGGCTAAAGTCCAACCTGTGAATCACTCACCTGGCAACCCAGTCAAGCCACCTCCTCCCCCCAGGCACTAGCACTGCAGGAGCTCTCCCTGTGCCCCTGCAGGTGCTGGGACACAGAGCAGCTACTGGAGGTCTGCCCCTTATTCCTGCCCTGCAGTTCGCAAGGCAATCCCAGTGCCTTTCCACAGTCAAGGCTTGCTGCAAAAGCACAGGAGATATTTGCCTTCCCTGCGTTTTGCACGGGCTCAGGAGGAGCCCAGGAGGCTGCTTGCTCTTTCCAGAAGTGCCATCAGTACCTCAGGACTAACAGTTCAGAGAAGTGAGCCCTTGGGGTGACAAGGCTCACCCTTGGGGTGACCTAGCACTGTGCCTAGTACTGGCACTTTGCTCCTGAGCTCTCCACCTCCTTCCCAGGAGCCAAACATGCCCTCAGTTAGGATGTGTTGGCCTGCTGAGCGATTCCCACAGAACTGACATCCTGCTGAGCAGCAGCAGTCCTGGCAGCTGGGGAAGTGAACCCCTTGACCCCAGAGACCTGCTTTACACCCTTCTGGCTGAGGGGAAGGGCAGAACTCAAAGCAAACTGCACGAGGCCCAGGAAAACCATATTTTCACATATTTCCTGCTTGCACACAGCCAGAAGTTCTTCCCTTTCATCACTAGTGTCATTCCTGATTATCCTGATCATGCAAGAGGATAATTGCTTTAGTACTGCTGCTTTGGCTTTGGTGTGTGACTCATACCCAGCAGTATCTCATCCGAGGGAGCTCTGGCAGCAAAAAGCATGCCAATTTATCCTTTCACCTCCCTAACTTGGCTTAGCACAATCACGGATCAAAACACTCCAAAGATCTGTCCTGAGCTGCTATTTGAAGAGATACTCCATGGCCAGTGGCACACTGAACACTTTCCCACAAAATGGAGAGCCATGAAAAGGCTCCATCTCCAAGAAAGCTCCTTTAAAAATAAGAATTATCACATTGTGAGTGGGCTCATCATCAGGAACTCACCGGCCCTCAGATATTTTTACCCTCATTCAATGACAGGATTCACTTTCTATGCTCTGGATCACAAATCCTACAGTGCAAAGCAACTCTGCCATCCCTCATTCCCATCTCTAAGGCATTCAAAGGATCTGAGCACAACTATTTGTCAAGTTTTATTTCAGATTACCTTTCTCAGGCTGCCAAACAGAAAATCCATGGCCAGTATAATCCAAAAAAGCATCCCTTAGGGTCAGGAATGGTAATTCCTTACTTGGACACAAAAATTACACATACCCATTACAACTGGCACAGAAAAGCAACTTGGTTCATCCTGAATAAGAAGTAACTCAGATTCTGTTACCTTAATTAATTCCTCCAGTACAAAATGTCTGAAGGTGATACATTTTGCATCTAAAATGGAATTCTTCTAAGACCAGGCAATGTAAGAATCCTTCAATATTTGACTGCGATTTAATTAACATCTGTAAATATTTGCCACCAACTACCTCACAATGTTTAGTCAAGGTAGCCTGAGAGCATGAACATAGGAAAAACAAACTTTATTTTTCCTTTACAGATTAATGTGGACAATAGGGCAGGATTTAGACCTGAACCAAGTACTCTGAGGGCTCACATCACCAGCTGTGGATGGAAATTTCTAACAGCAGGAAACAGACATCACAGTGTCTTTAAAATGGGGGTTACTTTCTGAAACTTATCTTAAGAAAGTCAATGGAAAATTTCCTACATTAGTGGGAATTATTACTACGACAATAGCACAGCGTCTTACAACGTAAGAAACACAAATGAAAGGCACAATTTCAGGTGCAGCTTTGCAGGCAGTTTTAGAAGGTCAGCAACACTTCACCTTGAGAAAAGTCCATCAGCAACTGCTGTCAGCTCTGGCCAGGGAGCTCGACAGAAACGCAGCACACCAAGGTTAGAAGTGGGCTCTAGAAATAACCTATACAACTGTGGATCTCAGCACACAGCAAAGCCCGTCTGAAGTGCAGGTGTTTTCTAACCCAGGATTGCATCAAGTGCATGAGCCTTGGCTCAGGGAAAGAAATGCAGACACAGGTGAGATGACTGATCTTCCTCCAAATACCTTTTTGCACATACACATTTTGTACCTGTTTGTGGATACAGCTAGATATGAATAAGGCTCCTAAAATAAATGCCAGACTCCCAGGCTATATCCAACACAAGTGTTCTGTTACCTGCAGCCATCAGAGAGGAAGCCCAACTCTGATGCTTTAACCCATGATACTGCAGAAAGCCACAATTAACACTCAGTGCATTCTTTACTCTTGGGAATCTAGGAAAGAGGAATTTTATTTCTTACTCTGATCTAAGTGTGTTTAGGCTGAAGCATTCAAATTTGATTTTGGAGATAGTTTTCACTATCTAACTTGTAAGCTCTGTGCTCATTCCTCAGTAACTGATGTGCTGACATTCTGAGTGGAAGGAGGAGGAGTGAGGGGAAGGATGCTACAGCTAACATACACCATGCCAGAGATTTGGCTGCAGATGGGAAAGACTCTGTGAGCATTATCACGAGACTTGGGCATCATGGTATCACCTGGCAATTCAAATTTGGTGGTGAACCAGACAGCACTCAATTTGGTGCTCATCCCACTGCACAGGGTGTTCTCCCAACTGGGAGGAGTTGGGAAGTACCTGATTCAACAGAAGATCAGAGTGAGGATGATGGAAAATGTCTGATAATGACAAACAACTGCTGACCTTTCTTGTACAGCATACTCAGTCTTACAGAGCACTTTCATACTCAGGAGTTCATCCCACAAGGCTGTGGCATTCTTGATCAGCAACCTGAAAGCTGGACTTAATGCACCGCTGAATCACAACCCTATGCAACTTCACTGCCTGCAGTGTCTTTTCTAGGTGGGATGCAGGGCTTTCACAGCCACTTGCAATTGGTAAAATAAAAATTAAAGCCACACCTGAGCATCCAGACTGCAGTAAGAACTTAAAAAAGGCACCAGCACTTCTGTGCTTCAGTAAGCCAGCCCAAAGCTAACAGTACTACAGTAATTTTTGAAATCTTCCCTAGTCACCAGATGCTCTTTATATTTTCATCAGTGAAATCTAGTTTGCACCATGTATCCACTTCTAGGCAACACAGCAATACCCAAAACAGAGGGAGCCTCAGAGACAGACTTATACAACAACCCCTCCTCATTATCATGTCAAGCATATTACAAATTTTTCCAATACTTTAACCACCTATTAAACACTTCCTTTGAATTGTGGCTTCCACAGACATATTCTTTAGCACTTATAACATAGAGCATCTGATAAAATTAAAAACATGACTGAGAAACTATGAATAATTAAAAAGAGTGATGAGAGACCATTTTGTCTCCCAGGCAGACAAAGAAAAAAGCAAATGAGGCTGCAGTGGAATTTCCTCCCTCAAGGCACCGTCCCATGACTGTCACTCCCTCCACCCTCTTCCAGCTTACTTTTGTAATTCCAGTGGATGCTGGTGACTTGGATCTCCTGAGTTGGAATATATTCCTCAATAAATTTCTTTCCCTGCAGTCGGTGCCAGAGAGTGGTTTTCCCAGTGTTCCTGTCCCCCCGGATGACAATCTTCACTGGAGAAAAGAGCAAGCAGACAAATAAAGTGATTAAATATAACTTGAAGAATGCTGTGAGAGCATGCTAACTTTTTGCAAGCATTATTCAGATGTAATTAGTCCTCCCATACTACACAGGCATTGACGGAGTTGTTAGAAAACATGAGCCTCAGTCATTTAAATCAGTGTTTATTCAGTAACTCACACCAGCTCAGCAGAACGAACCAACAGCAGGGTTGAATCTTCAGAATCTGCACAACTCCAGCCAGCTGAGCCTCTGCTCTGTGACGGACACACTTGACCCCTTAAGCAAACCAGGAGCGGTTTGGTTCAGGCTTTAAAGGAAGCAAAGGCCTGAGCCATGACTGGACCAAGAATTCCTTGGGAAAGACAGAGAGGAGCAGTGACACAGCCAGCATTGGTGCACATGAGCTTGGAACATCACACCAACCATGGATTAACACAAGAGTACCAGGTGGCTTTTCCAAAACTTGTTTATCAAGGAAAAAAAAAAGATGTGAGTACAAGGAGTGTCCTGCACACCCTTCCCATTGAATGCAATGAGACTACGAGCCCCTGTGTTATCCCATCAGTGCGACAGATAGGATGAGCCTTCCCTGAGCTCTCGTGCCCGCTGGTGTGGCTGCATGGTGGGGACCTCTGAAGCTGGGACACCTCTTTACTTCTCCTCAAGGGAGAGACCTTTTATCCCTAACAGATCAGGAGTGTAATCCGAGCTCTTTCTAAACTGTGGCTGGACTGTCTGCCTGTGAGTCCCCCTGCTTCAACTGGAATATCTCTCTAGGTCTGATGTCCCTTACCTCAGAATAAGATATCCCTCCTTGCCCAAGAGATCCTCAGTAAGGAACTGATGGTATGTGGAATTAATATAAATCAAATTGATACTCAATTATTATAAACTCTGTATGGATAATTCCATTAGGCATAAACTGTCCAAGTCTGAGACCACGATTGGACTCTGAAGCACCTAAGCTCCATCAGGAGTTTAGAAAGGGGGTCCCCTTTGAGCCTCGTAACTCAACAGGAGGGGGTGTGTGTCACTCATTCCACTTCAGTTCTAACTCGATTTTTCCTCTGGGTATTTCATGCATATGGTCAGTAACAGAGTGAACTAGCTTTGTCAAGTCACACTCGAACAGTATCTATCATATCCAGACCACTTTTGCTCGTACAGCTGCTACTTGTTCTTTAAGTGATCCAAGTCACCCATTTGCAACAACCGCCCATCCTCCTGCCCTCTCTACCTCTCCCTGGCCCTTAACTCCCATTTTGTCATACCCTATTCCCTTGCTGGCCTTTTCTGCCAGGCTCTTTCTTCCATTACCTCCTCTATAACTTCCCTTTCTCCTTAAACATTTCTCATGCCTTGAGAGAACAGAATCACAGAGTGATTTAGGTTGGAAAGGACCTTTAAGATCAACGATTCTAGCATTCCCTCAGCACCACCAAGGCTACCAATAAACCATGTCCCCAGGAGCCACATCCATATGCTTTTTAAATCCCTCCAGGGTTGGGGACTCCACCACTGCCCTGAGCAGCCTAATAGCCAATCTAAACCTCCTCATATGCAACCTGATGTTGTTTCCCCTCCTGTTACTTATTACTTGGTAGAGGAGGCTGACCCTCACCTGGCTACAACCTCCTGTCACCAGGCCCTTGTGTAGGTTGGTTCAGTTTAGGCAGAAACTCTTTCAAACTCTTCCAAGGAAATCAAGTGTCCAAAATATCAAAGACTGTTGATATCATGAACTTTCCAGAGTCAATTCAAATGTTATCTTGTTCTTTCTGAAAACACTAACATTATTTTCTATATTTTCTGTTACATTGTGGAAATTTTTTTTTAATGCCATCTTTGTTTTTATTGGCAACCACATGACTACTGGAAAACATAAGCCTACCAAATTGAAATTTTATTATTGTGTTTTGATTTGGAGTTATGATCCCCTGGAAAATGGGCAACCTCACAGACATCTAATGGCAGTCAGGTGATTAGCATTAGGTTGTGCATCATCATTTGGGCAAGGAGATCTGAGACAGAAGGCTGCCTTCTGCTGCAGTTCAGGAGCTGCTGCAGGCATTTCAGAGAAGAGCTGAAGAGGTCATCTTGAAGATAAAGCACACAAAATCTGTGGAGGAATTCCGTCTATTGCTGCAGTTCCACCATGCTTTTGTTGTAGTACACAGAGGTTTATTCTTTTTCAGAGCTGTTTATTCTTTTTCAAAATTACTTACCACACCAGGATAATAAAGGCAAAATGAACACAGTATTTATAGGCTGACTTCACTTAAAGATCCCAGAGCATCTCTACAGACACAACAAACCAGCTCCTGCATTTCTTGTCACCTTATGTGTGATTGTTTTCTACTTATGGATGATAAAACAATCGACAGAAAATCCCCTTGATTTTCTGGAATCATGAAGCCAGTCCATGGCATAGGCAGAATGAGATTCCATTTGTCCCCTTTCAAACCCAAACCTTTCCAAATGCTCTCATTGTCTGCTCTAAAATGTTCAAATTCATACCCCCCTCCTCCCTGAATGCAGCATGAGATACTAAAACAGTGAGTTTAAGGGGCAAACAGACCTTTCCTTAAACAGTTAGGCTACTCTCAAGGTGCACTTTCAGGATCACTACCAGATGATATAGCTGTGAACTCTTCCCAGAAGGGACAGTCTTTCCTCATTCCAACACCATTTTTTATGCACTTAAACGTGGAACTGGATCAAGAAACTGAACTGGCTGAGCAATAACCACACAATTATCCATGTTCAGTTTTCTTCTCTAGCTCCAGTGCCCAGCTGAATGAGCAGTGTGAGCAGCACATGGGAGGCACGGTTGGAGTGCAAGGGAATCTCCCCCCCCAGCCCTAATCAGCTCACGTTTAAATCAGTTCAAGGTGCTTGTGGCACCACACGCTCAGTCTGAGCAGGTCCAAGGGCCCCTTCCAGCTCCAGCACTCTCCATTAGGATCTCTCTTCTCCTACACAGTGCACAAGTTCTCACTGACTCTTTTCCTGAAGAAAGAAAAAGTCTTTAAAAACAGAACAGGAAGAAGGCAGGTGACACAAATCACTTTTAGCAAAGTCTGTATTTCGGACTTTGGCTGGGGCGGGTGTGCTCAGTGACAGGCACCTGAAAGGCAGGAAAGCTTGAGTGAGCTTCCAAGCACAGACAGGCTGGGCTGTGGCTGAGTATGAAAAGAGGAACAGTTATTATAGGGGAGGTTAATACTATTAAGTAAAACTGTTGCCTTATTTTAATTTGAAGTAAAATCAGTACTTACTGCAAACAGCCAGAGATTTGTAGCAAAGACAGGAGAATTATCTGTGAGAAGCAGGGTAGGGATGGGGAATAGATCAAGAGGCAAGGAAAAAGCTAAACAAATCACTTTATTCATATTGTCAGGAAAACTAGAAGGATTTCCATTCTCCAGATGGGGAAATGAAAGCAGAGCAGCAATGAAAGACGATCCAGGCCCAGAGAACAGGTCTGAGACCAACTAAGAACTAGAAACCAGGAATTCCCAGCTTTGCCCACATTCCTTCAGGACTCTACAGCAAAGATCTCGAAACTAATAACCTCATGGAAAGGGTCATAACTTTATTCTCATTAAGGTTTTTGGGATTTCACTTGATGCACAAACACCTGTGCCAGCCACAGGAGAAAACAAGAGAAGGCAGGAAGTGGCAGGAAGAGGAGAAGCCTTCCTTTTGGGAGTGGTGTGGAATGAAAATACTTAACAGTGAGTCTGGGAACTACAACTCCAAAGCAATGCAAAAGAAGTAAGGACTATAATGCTTACTAAAAAGACACATGTGCTAAGTTTTGTCTTATAAGGCAGAAAAATTAATAAGAAGAGGGAGCGTGAGGAATTCTTGGAGCCTTTGGTATCCCAGCACCAGTGACTGTTCAGCTTGTGCTCCAAGCACACACAGCATTGGGATTTGTCGAGTGACACACTGGATGCAGTATGTAAAGCCCAGAGCAAGGGTTCCATGTCTGGGGAATAGGATGGATGAACATTTGGCACCTCCGTGTCTTTTGTTCCTGTCCCTGATCAGCAAATCCCAGGACCATTGCTTTCTCATCACTGCCTTACATAAATGGTTACGTTTGAGCATCCTGGTGCTCAAAATTACGTTCTGCAACTGCTCTTGTAATTTATTCAAACAAGCACTGCTGCCAAAAGGCATGAGAGCCACTTCCTTTTACTCGCTCTTGCCACGCTCCCTCATGGAGCCTTGGAACAGCCACACAGCACACCTGATGCAGGGTAGCCCAAGCAGGAAAACAAGAGCAAGTTTTCACAAAGACTGGCTCCCCACCCCTGGAATCATGATCCTTTATAAACATTCCAGCCATGACATACATGGCACGAACCCACATCATTTTCAGCTCTGTGCTTTCTGAGTGCGCGGGGAACTCTGGTGTTAATTGGATGTGAACCACAGCAACTTCATGCAGATGGTACAGTGTTTGTGTGCTGGAATGCAGTATGGAAATGCTTTTGTTTTACAATAGGATGTCCAGAGCAAAGGACGCGATTCCTGCCAAAGGCTGGTACTGGTCTCTGCTCTCATAATTTCATTAGAAATATAAACTTTCCCACCCTGCAATGTTCTTCCTTTAGAAAAGTTTACTGTGTCAGAGAGAGACCATCAAAACCAATCATTTGGGTTCAGCTTAGCACTCTATTCTACCCAGGGTCTGTAATCATCAGTGTCATGAAAACACCTCACAGCCTTCAGCATCATCTCAAACACAGGACTATCTGTGACAAAATGTACCTGAGAGCCGCAGGGCTGGCACAGCAGGGGTTGCTCTGAGCCCAGAGAGGCACCCAGAGCCAGGTACAAGGCCTGTGTCCCAGCCTGCTTCATCAGTGAACAACCCAAGGTATTCTCAGCACGCTATATTTCTGGGAAGGAAACAGGTTTCATTCAGGATCTGATGCTGCACAGAAACATTTCTGTATAACAAATCACAGCGCCCTTTGGTTTAGGCAGTTCCAGGGAAACAGAGGAGCTGTAAAGATCTTTGTGCTAACGGTGGCTCCAAACTACATCCTGCATTCCCCTGCGGAATGTCAGGAATTTGACAAGAAAGGAGAACTGGCAATGCACAGGATTTGCAGTTCTGCCCTTCCTGAGCAATGGTCTTTGTAATGACATTCCTTCACAGCCCACCTTCAACTGAGACCACCTCACCATGCCGGAATGTTCGCCATCTCCCCAGTGCCACGGCTAAGAGGGGTATCTGGAAGCCCTTTTGTAAGCCAGCCCGTGGTGTGTCCTATAAATATTACATAACAGTGATGCTGGGAAGAGTTACTATGGAGATTGGAAAGGTTGCCTTAAGGCAGTGACAGAAAGCTGCAGTTTTCAGCTATAAAGCAGTAACTAGAACACAAATCCTGGTAAGACAGAGCACAAACCAAAAACCTTTCCTGAGGCTTTCACTAAAGAGACAAAAAGCAGGGAAGCTACAGTTAGCATTTTTGGCTTTGCACAAACGGCCATTGGATGGCAGGTGCCCATCCACAGGTCTGGCATGATGCAGTTGCCACGGAGCAGAGCTGGACCCATCCTGTGCCAGCAGGATGCAGCTGATCCCTTTTGTCCGCAGCACAAACCTCCCCTGTCTGAGAAGTCAGCTCCTGGCTCTTATATAATTCACAAGCTGGTATTAGCTACCTGATCTCTGGCACTCAGCTGCCTGTGCAGCACACAGGTCTTCTGGGTTGTGGCCACATGAAGCCTCTGCACAAACCAACAGTCTGAAACCAGCAGACCTCCAGTACGTATTTAAGGATGCAGTGCTGTTTTCCAAGGCAGCACCTTCATCCTCAGCCCCATCTTTCACTGGAAATCCAGTCTCAACAATCACACTGCTGCTTTTCACATTCAGGACTCTTTGCTAAGACACTAATTTTATAAATTAAATAGCACTAGCATATCTGCAGATGTGCTATGGATAAAGGCACCAAATGCTCTCTCTAGTAAAGGAGAGCACTTTGGAACCTCCGTCCCAAAGCACAGCCAAGAGCCATAATATTAAACAAAATAAAAAACATCCCAAAACCCAAAGTGTAACTTCTCTCTCACTGTTTCAGACCAAGATCCAACAGAAGCTCTATTCCACCAACATGTGTGCCTTCACAGAAACTATCCAGTGCCACGTTTACAAATCAGTCTTTTTCCCACCTGCCAATCTCTCAGCCTTCTGCAACCTGCCTCCCCTGCCTGCCTACAGATGAGCTGGTATTCACAGTGCTCTATGGAACCAGCTCTATTTTCAGCAGGAATGACATAACTGCTGTCCCTGTCTCACAATTGTTACTTTGGGACGTATTTCACATACTTGCAATGCCCTCCTGAAACACTGTATTAAAAATCACCTTTACTGAGCTAGAAGAGAAAAATGCAGCCCCAAGCCTCCTCACTGAGAGGAAAATAATTCTGAAACCGTTTCCTCGAGAAAAGAGTATCAGTTGCAGAAAAGACAGCCAGGAAGAAACGATGTACCAAGGGCACACAGAGGTATTCGCTGTCCACTTTTTACTAAAGCCTGGCAGGGTTGGGCTTTTTAATAGACTCTCACCATGCGACCACTACAGCTTAATTATAAACACCATTCTCCTCCGCGGCAGGGAAGGTCACCCACGCACTCAGGGGAGTTACCCTCTTGATGCTCGAACTGACACAAACTCATGTACCAGGCACTCTCTCCTATGCCACAGCCAGCAGGCAGCGCTCCGGGACGCTGCTGCACCGCGGGTCGCGAGTCCTGCACCAGAAGATAAAAGTTTCCCATCCCTCACTCCTCCCACGAGCTCCAACATTTAATTCCAAACTTGGCTTTGAGCGAATACGGATAAAAGCACCAACCAGCACAAAGAAAGCTCACGTACTCCCAGCCCCTCTGCGGTCCCTGGGCACCCCACGGGCCAGCAGACAGGGCCGCCCGCTTCCCCCCGGGCTGGCCGAGCCGCCGCGGCCCAGCGCTCCGACTCACTGTTATACTGGACTCCCTTGGCGAACCTCCTCTGCAGCGCCTGGTTCATGGACTGCAGCCCCGCAGGAATGTTTTTGTCGCGGACCGCAGCCTGGTCCGAGCCCACCAGCTTCTTCAGGGCCGAGAACATCTTCGTGGTCCCACACCTGCACCCCGGGGAACGGGCCGAGCGCGAGCTCAGGGGCCGGGCGGCCGCGGCGGAGGCACGGGGCGGCTCAGGGCTGCGGCGGGGCCGGCCCGGCCATGCGGGGCGGAGGTGTGGGGGCCCAGCCCGGCAGGAGGAAGCTACGCCGGGGAGGGGGGGCACTATCAGGGCATGTCCCGGCGCGAGGCGGTGGAGCCCGTGCCAGGGTCCGGCGCGGGGCGGTGGGGCCGGGCCGCTCAGCCCCGCCGGGGGCCGGTGCCGGAAGCCGGACGTGAGGAGCGGGGGCGGCGCGGGCCTCCCGCCGCCGCCATCTTGGGTCTTCCGCCTCACCGCGGGGGGCCGGGGCACGCGCGGCGCGGGTACGGCGGCCGGCGAGGGACAGAAGGGCACGGAGCGCAGTCGCCGCGGCGACCCCCCGGGAACCTTCCCGTGACCACCTCGAAGGCCGAGTGCAGCCCAACCCGCCCAAGTACCCCTCAGCGCGACCCCCATAACCCCGGCCATGCCCTCCTGGGACCCCCGCAGCCCCCCAAGACTCTCGCAATCCCCTCTTGTCAGCTTCACAGTCCCACACCCGTGACCCCCATAACCCCTCGCGAGGCCACCGCAGCATCCCTGGGAGACCACCCCCAAAACACCTCTAATCCCTTCCTGGGACCCCTGTGCCCCCTGGGACTGCCATAACCCGTGTCGTCTGCTCCTGTGCCAGCCCCATTTTCCCGTGACCCTCATAACCCTGTAACTCTTCTGTGACCCCCTCAGGGTCCTCTCTAACACCCCATAATCCCATGCTGCAAACCCCATATAACCCCCTGTGATTGCCCTCCCTCCCCGTGCCCTCCATCTCGGCCACACACGACTCTCCCCGGTCCCACCATGATCCCGAGCCAGCTCCAATCATTCACCTTTAGGGACGAGCAGACACTTGTACCCTCTCTTGCTGTCCCCTCCCTGGCAGCCCACCCCATCCCCTGGGAAATGGGGACTGGACCCCATCCAGTAGGACCCCTGTGCCCTCCCGGCCACCCGGCCCTGTGTGGGCAGAAGGCAGAGGCTTGAGGAAGGGGCAGAGACTCAGTGGGGAGAACCCAATAACCCCACAGAGGTGGGGACACCCACCAGGGAGGCCAGAGAAGACCCCACAGCATCCCCTGCCCCTCCTGTGCCCCCCACCCCACTTCCCACCAGCTTGAGGATTGACACTGGGCTCTTTGGTCACATGAGAGACATTTACTGTTGGAGGAATACTCCTGTGCTGCCACAGCTTCCAGCACCATCCTGCAAGACCATGGTATTGGGTGCCAGCCCCTCATCCTCTGCCTGCATCAGTTTGAGAGATGCAGGAACTCCTCATCCTCTGCAAGTGGAGAGACACAGCTGGTGATGGACAGACCCTCAGACCCTTCATCACCCTGCAGTCACAGATGATGGATGTTGCTTCCCACTTTGTCCCTGCCACCAGTGATGGATAAGGGTAGCAGCCTAGACCATCTGTGCATACCCCTGCTGTCCCACATTTCATATCCCACGTGGTGGCATTAATGTACTTTATATTGCTGGCAGGGATTATAAAAGATGGGTTCTGCACTAAGACAGGTCCTATCTCCCATCTGTGTGGTCAGGCCAAGTCCCCAGCTCCTGCCCTCCTGGAAACAGGCTTGCCCAGGGCTAGATATGGTGGAAGATGACTCAGTTGCTCAAGACTCTGCATGAAGATTTTCTCTGCCACACTCCTGACAACCTGGTCATCACTTCCCCTGGTGGCTGAGTGATGAGGGGCTGTTGCCTCCACTGCTCCCCACTGCACCCCAACCTGCCTGGGGATGTTCCCTGTCTCATCAAGACCACACTGAAGTTCAGTCATGGCCTCAGCATGTCTGCAGCCTGCCCAGCCTCGCTGTACCATACTGTCTGTGGATTAATGGCCATATTCCCCACCCAGGACAGATCCCTCCTAGGCACAGCACGAAACCATCCCATACCCATCACGGACCCATGACAAACCCACCCCAGCCCAAGGACACACCCATCCTGACCCAGAATGATCCATCCGAGGCAGAGCACAAAACCAACCCAGACCCATTCTAGAGCCAGACTGATCCTGAACCCATGACAAACCCATCCCAGGCCCACGAGGGACTCATCCTTGACCCATCCAGAGTCAGGACAGATCCATCCAGGACAGCCCTGTCCCCACCCCAGGCAGACCCTGTGCAGGACAGGAGGTGGTGCAGGCTGCTGCCCTGGGATGGGGGGCCAAGGGGAATACCTGCCAGCTGAGGAGCCCCACAGTACTCCTTGCACTCCTTCTCTGAGTAGAACTGGTTTCCATTGCCTTTGCAGCCCCCATAGCTGAAGGTGATGCACTTGCCCTGTGCTGCATCGAAGGCCCAGCGTGTCACCAGTGCCTGGCAGGGACCTGGGACAATGGGCAGCCTGCAGGCAGCTGCAGGGACAGGAGCTGCGTGAGGCAGGGGGCCCAGGGACCCCCACACCTCCCACATGGATACCAGACACATGGCATTCAAGGCAGTCCTTTGTGATGCCTCAGCAAAGGCACCTCCAGTGCTCTGGCCCAGCCAGGATTCTCACCCTCGGTCCGGCATGCCTGCAGGCATTCCTTTTCTGAGTAGAAGTTGTTGCCATTGCCCAGACAGCCTCCATAGAGGAAAGTTTCACAGGCCATGGAGGAGGAGTTGTAGAAGAAGCGGGAGAGCATCCCGCTGCAGGGCCCGGGGTCCCGGCTCAGCCGGCACGAGTCTGTGGATCAGCACACCATGGGTCACAGGCAAATGGGAGTGCAGGCCAGGGGGATCCCGATGCAGCCTCCTCCCCTTGGACCTACCTTCCTTATTGCCAGTGTAAGTGGGCAGGGGTCCTGCGGCTGAGCCCTCCTCCAGGGGCAGGACTGCTCTCCGTGCCCTCTGCACCAGTAAGGAAGCACAGAGCTGCCATCAGTCCCTGCCTGTGGGACCTGCTGCCCACCTCAGGGGTACCTTCAGGGGCACCTCAGGTTCCAACCCTCCTCTGTGCTCCCTGCACATCTCCAGTCATTGATCTCAGGTCTGCAGGCTGTGATCCCTCCACACCTCATGATCTTCCCAGCCCTATGCTCTTTCAGGGTGAGGTCCAGAATCTCAGGTTGTGGATTAAGACACCCAAAGTGCCCAAGTCATGCCCCATGCTGGGGATGTACCTCAATGGTGTGTTACCTGCTCTGGAGTCAACTGAGTTGTTTCTCCTATGTAAGTCCCATTTCCCCTGGAAAATCTTTCAACACTCAGCCCTGAGAGGCTGGGAGGTGCTGAGTGATGGAAGTTGAAGGACCAGTGAGTGCTAAGCTTCCCCATCCCTGGAGAAGGGGCCTACAGCCTGGCTGGAACACACACAGACAGGCAAGGTGCAAGGAAACACCAGCAACCTTCACACTGTGAAAAAAATCAGAGTAGGAAAAGGCTTCTACTTGGAAATAAACTCTTGTGCCCACCTGGCCATCAGGACCCTCCCCCTGCAGCCTGCACCTCCCTAGCCCCCATCCTTGCAAGCAAAGCCCATCAGCAGAGGGGGAAGAGCAATTCCCAGGATGGTCAGTGGAGCCACTGCCCAAACAACATGTCCTGCCCATGGAGCCTTCTCCCTGGACACCTGATCCCCAGTGAGTTTGGCTTGGAAGGGATGTCTCTGACCTTGATCCACTTCAGAAGGTCCCAGCTGGCCTACTCACCTGGGGAGCATTTTCAGTCTCCTGAGGAACACATTCACCTGGCGCAGGAGAGAAGATGAGCAGTGTGAGAGGAGAGGTGGTCCTGACAAACTCACCTCAATGAGTCCAGCACTGTGCACACACAGAACCCTGGGCAAGGGGACACCCTCCCACTTCCACCCCAAGGTTCTTCCCCTCTTTCTGCTTTCCACTTCCCACTCACAGAAGCACCATCCTAAAATGGCCATACCTCCCTTCATCTCCCAAAAATCCCCACGCTCCCCTAGGTCCCCCCAAAATCCCCCACACACACCCTCCCCCCCCCACACACTGCCATCATGCTAGCCCCTTCTGAACCCCAGACTGAGCAAGGAGCCTCCCAGGTGCTGGCAGCACCCAGCCTGGGGACCAGACACAAGGGTCCCATGCCCTCATCCCAGCACAATGGTGTGGCTCCATTGACCTGACAGCCCAGCATGGATCCCTCTGACTGGAATCTGATTTCTCTGGTGGAATCCTGACCAGTACGTGGCTTTATTTCCTTTTCATCCTATGCTTCCAAAGCATTTGTCTCTCCTCCCTTCCTCCTGAGCATCTCTCATCTCCCCAGCTCGGCAGACCCAGAATGAGCAGCTGGAGTGTTCTGGCAGCGTGAGAGGTACATGCCCCATGGGAGGTTACCTCTGTTGGCCAGGATGAAGATGGAGTCTTCAGGGATGCCCATCTCCAGAGCCAGCTGATGGAAAGACTCAATGAGGTCCTCCCGCAGCTCCGGACTTCTCCCTAGGAAAGAGAATGGGCTGTGAGCAGGGCTGGTGTGGGAGTGCAGCCACCAAGCACCCACCGAGTTCAGGTGGCTGCAGGCAGGCGGGTGCAACACCTCCAGCGTCCTGGTCCTTCCCAGCACAGAATCAGGGAAGCAAAGCTTGAGCCCAACCATTGACACAGCACTGCTATGTCCACTCTAAAACATGTCCCTAAGCTCCACACCTACATATTTTTTGAACCTTTCCAGGCACAGTGATGTCACTGCTTCCCTGGACAGCCTGTTGTTCTTGACCAGCCTTGACCAAGGGCTTGGACAAAGTGGGTTTAATGTTTCTTAATAATGGAAGACAGAATCTCCTGCCACTTCAGGGCTGGGTTTCCTCGAAGCAGATATCATCACCTTCATCCCAAACACCATGCTGTTTTGGATGTTCAGTGCCTGATGTAGCTCTTATGGAGCCAAGAGACTCCACTTCTGTCATGCCAAAGATGAGCTGGTCTAAGCCACCATTTCCAAAACCCACGGGCAGATCCCTTAAGGCCGAAGGAGCTGAGAGACCCTTGGGTGGTGTTTTTGAGCTGTGCTGGTCCACCCTAGAGCCTGCTTGCCCTCAAGTGCCATGGACAGACATACCATACAGCTTCAGGGTGGTGCTTGGACCAAAACTGCTTTTCTTCTTTATCAGAATGACAGCATATTCTTCATAGTTGGTACGGAGCACATAGGACTGAATAGACACATGCCATTCTGGGTGAGACAGACACACAGGGATGTCATTCCTGCCCCTCACGGTGAGATGCAGCAGAGTAGGACAGTCCTAAAGCTGGGAGCTGAAACCAGGCATCTAATTTAAAAAACATAATTTTTGGGAAGCAGACTCAGATACAGCCATGACTCCCTTTAGGCTCACCAGTCTGAGGGGATTGGAAACCAAGAGCTGCGAACAACTGAGATACCACTAATACTCCTGAAGTGTGGCTGGTCCCTGCCCCAGCCTGGGACCCTGTGGACAGGAGCGACCTGCTGCAACATCTCATCATCCTGTGGCTATGCAGGGACGGTGCTCAAACAGTCCTTTCCCCTCAGCTTTACTCTATACTTTGGCTAGAAATGACCCATACTGTGGAGTGGCCTCTGAGCCCTGCTCTTCTGAACCCCTCTGCCAGCTCTCCCCAGAGCTGGTCCCCATCTCCCAGCCATGCCTCACTCCAACTCACTGGGATTGTAGTAGGTGTATTTGCCAGGGGTGCTGGTTTTCTGGTACTCTCCTGAGATTTGTGTGCAGTCACCTTGCCTGGAGAGAGGAAGAAAACAATCAGCTACTTGGAGGGATTGTTTTCCTGGTTATGGTATGAAAATCATGTCTGGAGCACCAAGGCCATGGTGCAGGACCCCTGAAACTGCGCTGCCCAAGGCATCAGGTATTTGAGCCAAATCCACTCCCTCCTCAGGGCTTGAATGCCAAGCAGAGCAAGTAACCCCTGTGTCTGTCCCAGCCCTTGGGAGAAGGAGCACCCTGGGTGAGGTGGCTTTGGAGGAGGCTCAAGCACCTCCAGCAGTGCTCCCAGCAGTGCCCCCATACCTCAGCCTGGTGCTGGTAGTGCTGATTTGGTCAGTGCTGGGGCCAGGGCTCAGCACCAATGTGCCCATGCTGAACTTCTCCTTGTAGTTCTTCATCCATTTGCAGGTTGTGCCAATGGCGATGTCGAACCATTTCCCGTACATCTACAGGGAGAAGAGAGAGACATCTGCACCATGAGCCCTCCTCACCAAGGGGGGATATCACCTGGTTTTGTGCAGAGTTTAAATATTCCTGACCCAGGGAGAAACTGAGAGGTGGTGATGCAGGGTGCTGAGGCCAGAGCTGCTGCAGGACTTGGGAAGTGTATCAGCACTAAGCAGAATTTTCCTTGGTTCCCTGACTACGAGGCAGGGCTGGAGGCATCAGGCTGGCATCCCCCCATGTATAGCAGTGAGACCCAGACCTTGGCACACAGGCAGGGCTGTATGAAACCTGGCAGGGGACAGGGCGCATTGTGGGGGATTTCTCAGGCAGCCTGCATCCCACAGAAATCCTGCATGCTGAACCACAGACATTCCACAGGACTGGGATGCAGGCTGCTGAGAAATCCCACAGACTGCAGCTGTCCCCTGCAGGCTTCATACCAGCCCCTTGCCTGTGTGCCAAGGTCTGGGCTCTCACTGCTATACCAGGGGAGTGCCCAGGCCTGATGCCTTCCTGCACTGCCTCGTAGTCAGGGAACCAAGGAAAATTCTGCTTAGTGAATGATACACTTACCCCAGTCCTTTGCCCGCAGCTTAAGGACTCAGCACCCTGCCATTACCCCTCTCAGCCTATTCTCCTGGCACTTGGATATCTTCCTCTGCACAAAACCAGGTGATATCCCCCCTTGAGTGAGGAGGGAAAGGAGACCCCAAATAATCATGGCTGGTGTCTTCGGAGTGCTGCTGAGCCTCAGCACTCCAGTGGGATCCTGGACTCTGCGCTGCCCCCACTGTGCAGCACTGTGACCTTCAGACCAGGGGCAGCGGGGCCAGCCAGCCTGCGGGGGGGCTGCCGGGGGAGGTGAGGTGTACGGCCCAGGGAGCACCACTGTCCTTGGTGGTGGTGGGGATTTGCAGGGAGCTGTGTGGGGTGCAGGGGTGGAGAAGAGCACCATCCCAGCCACACCAGGCTGAGCTCCTCACTCTTGCCTGTTCCTACACCATGGGGCCAGGAGTTGTCTTTCTCGTTATTCTGTGTTGGGACTCATATTCCTGCTCTGTCATCCTACAAAGAGCCCCAGCCCTGATGGACCAACCTGACCCTGTGGTGAGGAGAGCACTGAGGGATGCCCAGTGCTTACCCCAAGCTATCTAAGCAGTGTCCATAGGGAACGGAGCCTGAGTTACCTGCTCCCCTTTTGGACCCCTTGCAGGCAGTCCCAAGCTGATGGCCAACATCCAGGATCCAGCTGGGTGTTACCCATCCCAGAGTCGAGGGTCCCTGGGCCGGGAGGAGCGGGAAATGCTGGGCCATCCTCAATCTTTCCCAGCAGTGTTTGCCTTTGTGGGATGATTAACAGAAACCAAACAGCCCGAGGGAAACTGCAAACAGAGCAAAGGGCAAGAACCCCCCTCCAGGTGGCAACGGCCCAATATTCATGGCGAAGGGCCAGAGTTGGTGGCACACTGGCAGAATTCAGCCGGACTTTCACCCTCCACTCCCCCGCAGTCACTGACGGACCCTTGGATAAGGACCAGTAGGTGCTGCTGCCCGGGCACGGGGCTGCGAGATAGCGGTGGTCCTGGCAGAGACAGCCTGGACATCTCCACAAACAGATTTCCTGCACATCCCGGTGTGTCGGGAGCGCGATGCAGACGCAGACCTGCGGCACAAGTGCCTTCGGTAGCCCCCCACCCTCCTCGCCCCGCCTACTCTCTCCAGAGGAGCGTCTCCGGGGCACCAAAACCCTGGGCTCCGGCCCCCAAGCCGGAGGTCCGTCCTCTGGGTGCCCGGCGGGGTCCCCGCTGCCCCGGTTCCTCCATCACTAGGTGGCAGCCGGCGGTAAGGAATGACAGCCCGGCTCTGTCCCTGCCGCAGTCACTGGCGAAGGGAGGGTTCCTCTGAGCCCCCTTCCTGTGTCCGGGCAGCCATGGGCACCGGAGAAGGCTGTACTTAGAGAAGGCTTGGAAAAGACAGGGAGAGCGACTTTTTACACGGGCAGATAGTGACAGGACAAGAGGCAACTATTTTAAACTAAAAGAGGAGAGATTTATATTAGATATTAGGAAGAAATTGTTACCTGTGAGGGTGGGAAGGCCCTGGCACAGGTTGTACAGAGGGGTTGTGACTGCCCCATCCCTGGAAGTGTTCAAGGTCAGGTTGGACGGGGCTTGGAGCACCCTGGGATAGTGGAAGGTGTCCCTGCCCATGGCAGGGGCGTGGAACTGGATGAGCTTTATGGTCCCTTCCAAGCCAAATCGGTCGGGAATTCTATGACTTGTAAGAGGACATCAGGGAAACCTCAGAAGATACTGCCTTGTGAGTCACGGAGTGCTTGGGAGCACATCTCTCATGCTCCTCACACAGAAAAGTTGAGCGTTCAGCAAAGGGCAGAGCAAAGGGAAACAAGGCTGGACTGAGAAGGGAAGTGCAACCCAAAGGCCACAACAGACCCAAATCACTCCCAGCTCACAGGAGGGCTAGGGGAGAGTGCAGAGATGTCCCTGATGAAGGCAGGATGGGACTGGCTCCATCTTTGGCCCAGGGACTCATGTCCTCTCCCAGTGTGTCCCTTGGCACTTAGCACCAATCAGAACTAGAGGGCAGCTGCCAAACTGCCGGTGCAGCACTACTGGGCTGCTGATGGGTGGCAACAGCCTGTGATGGCCTGTGTGTCAAGACTGGTGCTCAGCCACATCTGGGCACATGGGATCGCAAGAGGGATGGATAGTAGAGCGAGAGGACAGCTGGGGTAGCTGGTTCCCCAGAGCTGTTCTCTGGGACATCCCCTGGTACGGCTGTGCAGGTGCAGAAATGGAACCTCCACCTGACTGGAGCGGCACTTGGAGCAGCATCTCAAAGTGGAGATGGCACAGCCTTAAGTCCATCTGGGAGCTGTGTTATTACCCTTGGGTTGAGTGTCGGTGTGCCACTGGGTGTTCCATGTGTGCTCTGAGCTGCCTGGTCAATGTGTCTTCAGCCGGAAGCATCAACCAGGCTTCTCCGTGCCCGGAGATGAGGAGTCACATCTGCCCACACATGTCTGTCTGCACGGCTCTTCCCTGCCTGGCTTCTCCACCCCAAAACCCTGGGAACCCTTTCCATGCATGCCTGGAGGGCAATGCCGCCCTGTCCCCGTCCCGGCGCTCGCCCCGTGCCCGAGCCAGCACCCGGCTGTGCAGATGCTCCTCCGCCGCGCCGGGTCGCAGCCTCCACCTTCACGTGCGCCTGCTTTTTGTGTCCTTTTCGCTGCGGGTCGGGCTCTACCCCGTCCCTCCCGCCCCTCCGCCTCCCGCGCCCCCCGGCGCAGCCCCCACCGGAGCCAGCCACACACACAAGTGAACTTTTCTGCGTTTTCCAGCAATTAAAAAGAATAAAGCAACAGTTGTCTCCAGGCAGGGCATGGATCCTGGTGACCCTGATTTTCTGTGTGGCTGGGCAGGGTGAATGGGGCTATTGAGACCCCGATGACTGGCATCTCCACTCCAGGATTGTCTCCTCTTCCAAGTCCCCCTCCCCGCGCTCTCCTCCTCCTTACCCTCCTCCTCGCTTTCAATTTCCTTCCTGCAGAGAGCTGCTCATCCCCTTCCCATTGGCTAAAGGCCTGAAAGGGAATGGAGGAGACAAGGGAAGGATTAAAGACGCTCTGCTTAGGAGCAGGCAGCCTGAATACAAGATGCACCGTCTGGGAAAGAATGGAGGCTTAGTGGGGCACCAGATCAGACCCGCCCCCGCCGCATTCAACCCGACCTGCATTCCTGCATTGCTAAGCAGGGACCTTTCTCCCCGGCCAACCCCTCGGAGGGACGCCCCGGACCTCTGTCCCACCTGCTGACGCAGGTAGACCTGCCCAGGCTGGTCCCACCACACCCCTCGAGGGGCAGCCACGATGGAAGACAGCAGTGCTGCGGTGCTTGGAGGACCCCTGAGCCAGCCTGTCTAGCTCAGGACACAATGTCCCCAGCCAGTCCCACAAGGATGAGGAGGCAGTTGGGGCAGCACTTGGAGCAGTGTGGGAGCAATGTGGAGCAATCCGGGTCTCTGGGACGTTCCCAGCCCTCGCCCCAGCAGAGCTATTGGCCTCATCCTGCAGCGCTGGAGGCTTTGGAGCTCAAAGGAAGGCTGGAACCTGCAGCAAAGTGGGGTCTTTTAGACCTAGAGAAGGGCTGGGGCTCTTCCAGCCACAGCCTTGGCAGCAGAGATGGTGATGCCCCAGGGCTTGTTAACCATGTTGTCTCTTAGAAGATCCTCTAAAACCCCACAGTGTTCCTTTACCCTTCTCAGCACCTCCCAGAGCCATGCAGGTCCGGGTGCAAAAGGGGCTGCTCTGGGGGCAGGTCTGGGGCAGAGGCATTCCCTGCTAGGGCTGGTCCTCGGAAGGGCTGGAGCAGAGAGAGATGGGCTCAGGGTCACGCTGAGAATGAGGGGTCCCCGAGGGCAATGGTGAACCATGGTGACCTCTCACTGACCCATGGAGAGACACATGGGGAGTCAGTCAGGAGCACACTGTGGTGTTGGCAGCATCTGAGGCCTTCCATGCCTTTCCATGCCAGGTCAACCCTTCATGTCCTGCCTCTACCTGAGGCACAGGTAGAAGTGAATGTCCTGGTCAAAGTGGTGTAGCACAGTTGACCACTGTCTCTGCCCAAGGATACTCCATGGAAGCTGGAGCAGCACAGCCCCTACCTGTTTCTGATGAGCTGAGTCAATCTGTAGTTTGCACACAAGCTCCCTATGGGAAGGACCATGAACTGGGAATTTGAGGCTGACTCCTGGCTAGAGCTGGTTTCCTTCATGGGATAGGGGGAGGTTGTTCTCAGAAACCTCTTGGGGTCCCTGCTGACATTCACTCCAGAGAGCTGATTTCTGGGGGAACACATCCCAGCCCAGCCCAGCTCAGAGTGAACACGATTCTCCCTGGCCTGAGGAGCTGGGTGGTCTGCAGTGGGAAGCAGGGATGGGATGGGCCAGCCAAGTCCTATAGCTCTGAAACCTCACCTGTGAAGGCACCTCAGAGACCCCACACTGAGGAGCAACTCGGGGAGCTGGGGATCTCATGCAGGGACACCCTCGGGCACTTCTCACACAGCCTTGGGGTCCTGCATGGCAGGGAGAGGGGTCTGAGCTCCTGTGTCCCATGTCCCATGTAGTGGTTAACATCATTTTCAGTTTCATGAGGGTTGTCCCACCTCTCCCCATTTTCTGACCTGGATCTGGTCTGGTCTGGTCCCTCGTGCACCCCAAATCTGTGCAGCACCTGCAGTGGTCAGGATGGAGCCCTGGTGAGCAGGTAAACATGAATGTAGGAGCCCAGGGAGGTGGCCTGTCAGGGCAGCCTTGATCTGAACTCCATATTGCACTGGTGCAGAGCTGGATTCGGGCACCAAAGGACAGCACTGTGTGCCAGCTGAGACGCTTCAGGGTGCACAGGACACCTGGGATGGCTCCAGAACCTGGGGCAGAGGCCAGGAAGGACGTGTCAGGACATCACAAGCAGTAAAATGAGTTTAGGGAAGCTCTTTGTGCTGCCATCCTTCCCCTTCTTCCACTGTGGAATACAGATGCCACCTCAGATGGACCCCCATGGTCAGAGCTGAATCCCACCCCACTGACCAAGCTGTGCAGGAGGGTCCCAGGTGCTTCTGCATCCTGAACACCACAGGTGACCATCATGATCTCCATGGTCCACCTGGCATCATTAATTCCTAACATGTTAAATCCATGAATTTAAAAGATTCTTCGGTATTTGATACTAAAAGGCCAGTCTCCTGGAGTTCTTTGATTCCAGCAGAAACTTAGTCCCTGAGAAGAGCATGAAATCCTTCCTGGAGGTGAGCGTCCATTTCCATCCCAGAAGGCAGAAGAAGAAAATGCCCACCTGTTTTTCCTCCAGAGAAGAGTCCCATCCTTTCAGGCTTTCCACCACCAGCCTCAGCAGTTGATAGGGAGCCTACTGCATATCTACCTGTATCCCTGCCTCCTTCTATGGTCTTTGCACCAGAAACTGCTCTGACTTTAGGACAAAATAGGTACAGTGGGTATGAAATCATCAGTTTTGGTATAAGGGGTATCTGTTATCAGCCCAAGGCACCTGCTATGCTGGGAAGGCACCAGCTGTGGTGAGACAGCAATGGCTGGTCATTGCTCAGGGGCTGCTGGGCTGTGCCTGGCCTGGCAGGCGCACTCTCCCTCCTCACCCATCACCAGCATCAAGAGAGCCGCTCTTGCCTGGGGAAGATCTTCAGCCCACACTCAAATCTGAGTGTCCCCATGGCCCTGTCCTTGCTGTAGCACTTCCCAGCACTGCCAGTGGGCAGGAGATGTGGGGGCCCCCATCAGCTGCCTATAGGAGCCAGGGGCTCCATCCCACTGGAGAAGCCGAAGAGTCCCATGTGGGGCAGAAGCCCGGATCTCAACAACTGGTCCCCCTGTGCGGTGCCAGAGGCTTTTGTCCTCCCTCCGCCGAGCCCAGGGGCCGGAGCCGGGTGATTCCCAGCCCAGAGGGGATGGGGAGCCCGTCCCTCCGCCCTGCCCGATGGAGAGGGACCACGGGGCTTTCTCTTTAATGCAATGCTATGAATACTCAGGGTCTTTCTGCTCGCTGTTTAATGGATTTGAATGTGAAAAGGTGGTGGAATTGGGAAGAGGGGAAGAGAGGGGGGAGGCCAGGCCTCTTTGTTCGGGGATGCTGCTCCAGCCTTGGATTTATTTAGCATTTGGAGGGCTCTGGGGTCTTTCTCTCCTTCCTAGCCCTGCAAAGGCTTGCTCCCTTTTCTCTGCCTCATGCTTATTAGCATAGCAGCTGCTCAGGAGAGGGGCTAGGCAGGAGAAAAGGATCGAGCCATCCGGGAAATGAATAGGAGGGAAAAAAATAGCTTAAAAGGACAGAGGCTTTGAATGAGAGGGAGCAGTGAGTGGAAAATGGGACGGGGGTGGCTCAGAGTTGTCACCATAGCTGTGAATGTGAGCAAGGACAAATGTGAGGACCCACTGGGGACAGGCTCCCTGTCTGGGCACTGTGCTGGGGCCGAGGCCTGATCCTGGCACTGTGGCATGAGACCGGGGCTGCCCTGTGCTCCCCAGCTCTTGGCACAGGCAGCCAGGGGGTGCTGAACCAGCATCTTCCTGTCCCCCTCGGGCCACCAGGTGCCCCAGGGCCCTGAGGCTGGTTTGGGGTCCCCTGTCTGTGACCTCCGAAGCCTCCAGCCCACTAAGTAAGACCCAGTAAGTGTCATAGCACCAGCCAGATCCCCAAGGGTGGTGGGCTGCTGGAAATCCAGCAATCCTCTCCAAGGGGCAGACTGGGCATGGGATGGGGCACTCAGGGAAATCCTCAGGTCACACTTCAACCGGTGCCTCCAGCTCCTCCACCCACTCCAGGAAAAGCCCTCTAGCCACTGGGTGACTGAGTGGTTTAGGCATAATTAAAAGAAATCAGGAGTCCAGGGAGCTGCCACCCAGCTCCTGCCCCATCTAGAGGAGTGACCACACTGAGACATCAGAGTCTAGTCCAGGGCAGCCCTGAGGGCTGCACACATTCGGAGCCTGTTTGTTCAACTGTATTAATGCGTGAGAACATTGCTGGGGACTGCAAGTGAGTGAGAAGGGATTTTTCACCTGGAGAAAACAAGAACAGAGATGACAGTCTTGGGGTGAGAGGAGGCTGCAGAGTCACTGCTTCCAAGCAGAGGCTCTCCTTGGTTGCAGGATTCATTCGAAGCCAGGATCTGTTCATTGTACTGTCATGTTTCAGAGCACAAACCATCAGTCTCAGGGTGCTGCTCAGGCCCCCTGTGAAGGCTCAGCCCTCAAATGCATTACAGCAGAGCCACCAAGTGTTGGCCAGCCAATGTCCCCTCTGTCCATGTCCTCTCCAGATAGTGCTGTGCAGGGCTCTGCTCACTGGGCCACTGCTCTGTGCTCCAGAGGAGCACACACTGTCCCTGTCCTCCATGCCCCACTGAGGAGGGGTCAGCAGAGCTATAGCCATCCTACTGGGATAAACATGCAGCTGCTTGGGGAATTTTCCCCTTCCGGGGAGCCTCTTCCTAAAAAGTGCCAGGAGGACACCACCAGCTCACCTGGGCTGAGATCTGCCATCAGCTGACAGTGCTGCTGGAAATGCTGCTCTCCTTGGCTTGCCCTCAGGGCCTGCTCCCAGCCACAGAACACTCTTGGAGTCAGGCTGAAGGAGGAGCTTCCAATTAAAATAGTTATCTCAACCACCCCCAAACCCATCATCATTCTCCAGCTGTCCAACTTTGTTTCTCTCCATTCTTCTACTCATATCTTACCCATACATCCCATCAGGCCTCTATTCCCCATGCCTACCAGCCAGCTCCTCTCCCTGCATTCTTCCACCCCTCCATGACCCCAGTGAACCCCCCAGGCCCCCTGCCATCCCTCAATCCCTCCAGCCAAGCACCTTCCACCCTTCCAGATCCAAACCCCCTCCATTGTCTTCCCCAAAACCAGCCAAACCATGAAGTTGCCCTGCTTGACCATTTCTTCTCAGGAAGAGAAACCTGTTAACAAAAAAAAACCCAACAAAGCCCAGAATTCCACTGAACCTGCAAGTCTGTGTCCCACCCAGCCTGAGACCCAGACATCACCTCTCCCTGGGCACTCTAAGATGGATGCTTGTAGTGGCAGAGGAACATGGCAGCTGCAGAGGTTTTGGGAAAAGGTTTCTCCTTCCTGCACAAGGGACCAGCATCAATCCTGGGGGCACTTGCTCACCAAGGAGAAATTGGAGCTGCCTACACTGTGCTGGGACTATCCTGGGGAGGACACAGTCCTCCAAGTCTGGGGGTCTGTAGAGTGACAGTGATTTCAGGGCATGGAGGATGGCATTGAAAATCTCATGCTCGCCTCATGGCAGTACTTGAAGCTCATGTACACCCCATGAAGAGCAAAGAATTACTCCATGCTGCAGGAATGGGGTGACCTGGGATGGGGGGGACAGGACCTCTGTACCCAGTCTTGGCATCAAATACTGCAGCAGCTTTGGGTCAGCAGCAAAAACAGGCTGAAATCATGAGCTGTCCTGTCCTGCACGATGCACTGAGGATCCTGGTGCTGCTAACCATCCATCCGTCCATCCATCCATCCATCCATCCAACCATCCATCCTCCATCCAACCATCCGTCCATCTATCCGTCCATCCATCCATCCATCCATCCATCCATCCATCCATCCATCCAACCGTCCATCCGTCCATCCATCCGTCCATCCATCCATCCATCCATCCATCCATCCAACCGTACATCCATCCGTCCATCCATCCGTCCATCCATCCATCCATCCATCCACCCATCCATCCAACCATCCATCCTCCATCCATCCATCATCCATCCATCCTCCATCGTCCATCATCCATCCACAGGGATAGAGCCCAGAATGCCTTGAGAAGGGGCAAAAATTCTGAAGTTTGGAAGTTTGGAAATGGGCAGCCTGAGCCACTGGCTCCTCGCCGACCCCGAACAGAAGTTGATTGTGATTTTTTTTTGTTAGAAAAGGTAACTCCTCTTTGGACCATCGGGCTGTAGCATTATCATAGTTATACAAACGCCCAACAAAGCATCTATTTAAAATGTCCTGAGTTTTGATTACAGCCAGTCCCCTCTTGCTTGCCCTGTCGCTGTCTTTCTTTCTCATTTATTACTTACTGTGTTAAGCTCCCTGAAATTCAAATAAAATCCCACCTCCTCCCCCGCATCCATATGCAATGGCTGATTCAGCGCTGATGGCCAGGCTTGACGGATGAAGGGCAATAGAAGAGGAGACAAAGCTGTCAAACCTCGCCAGGCTGTGTTGACTTCCCATCGCCCCCCAGCCCGAGGGGAGCCCGATCCATCTGGTTTGGAGTCAGCAGCACAAACAAAAGCAAAAGACAATGGCAGGAAGCACTTGAAAGTTCAAATTCTTGCTTTGGTTTCTCTTGGAACAACAGCACCTACGTAATGCAGCCGACGGACAATGACATGCAGCCAGGAACAGGCAAAAATGCCAGAAGAATGTGCTTACACCACCAAACCAACCAAAATTTTTATGTTATTGGAACAAAAATAAAAAAGGGAAAGAAAAAAAGGGGGTAAAAAAGTCTTTTAAGTTCCTAGATTTCTTGGACAGAGTTTCTGTAGAGGAAAGCTGCAAAGTGGAGTGACCATGGGCCTTGGGAGGAGCTCCCCAGGGTGCTCAGCCCTGGGACTGGGGTTCAGCTGTGTCCTCAGCACATTTCCTCTGCCAGGGCCATCACATGTGGGGAACACAGAGGGGCTTTGCTGGGCTTAGCTCCAGGGGGCTGCCCAAAAAAGGGGCTGCTGGAGATCCTAGCCCACCCCATCCACTGTGGGGAGAGGAGCCACACACAGGAATGCTGCACTTCCCCAGAAAAACTTGTCCTTTGAGGTGGTGGCTGGCCCAGCCCAGGTCTCTGGGGCCCTGGGACAAGGTGAAGGGTGAGGAGCTGCAGGGCTGAGCAGAGCCAAGTGAGGCCAGCTCTGTGAAATCCCAATGCAGGCGCCAGGACGAGGTTTTGCAAAGGGATGAGGTTGGGGTTATTTCCACCTGCAAGTGTGATCCCGTGTGCCCTGAGGAGCACAGCCACTGTGAGGTTTGGTGGCCCAGGCTGGTGGTCAGTGTCACACAGTGCCATGGCTGGAGAGGGGAGCAGTACTTGTCCCACACCTCCAACAGATTTGGAGTCAGCAGCAGGACCTAGGGTGAAGGACCCCAATGACTACCAGTGGTTGTGACTGATGGTTTTGGCATCATCTTTTTTCTCCTGCTCAAGTCCATCCGGGTCACTTGGTGCCTGTATTGTCCACACTGGGCTGCTGCCCGGGGGGCTGCATGTCCCCAGGGCACCTGGGGACACCAACTGTTTCTGTGCCAGGCACTGGTCCGTGTTGGAAGCAGATGGCACAGGGTTTGGCACATTAGAGTGGAGTTTGGCCAACCAGGAAAGGTCACATTGAGCCTTTTCTCCAGGTTTTCCCCCTGCTGTATTTGCAGGACGTCACTCCTTGCATCCCTGGGAACCCACACCCAGAGCCAAACTAAGCACAACACGAATTTCCTTTGGATTTAGGCATTTGCAGAGCTGGCAGAATTACTGATAGAGAAAAAGCCTCATCTGACCCCCCAGTAGTGCCAGTATCGTACTTTCAAAGCCTGGGCAGGGCCCAGCAGTGCAGGCACGGGGCTGGGGCTGCCTCTGCTTTTCTCCTGCCCAGAGCAGCCGGGTCCTGCCAGGAAAGACTCCAGAGAAGGGCTCAGCCCTGCTGGGCACTGCTGCACTCCGAGCCACGCCAGAGGACAGAGATGCCTTTGGGGATGGAGAGGCCATACTGACCCTCACCCTGTGCCCCTTCCTTGGGGCAGCTGAAGACACCACTGACCCCAGCCCCACAGCCTGAGGGGCCTCAAACCCTTGCTGGGGCCCAGGCTGGTATCAAAAAGCTGGGAATGTTCACAGGGAGCTGCAGGGTGCTCAGCCAGACAGGCTGGGGCTGCAGCCCCAAAAATGCACCCCAAATTCCCCATCCCAGGACTGGCTGCTGAGGCTCTCCCCTCACACTGGGGAGAAGTAGCTTCTAAAGAAGTGTCTCAAACAGCATATGCCCATCCAGCACCAGTGTTTGGTCTGAGTCATCACCCCTCTACCAACCTATGAATGCTGAGATGGGGCAAACCAGGACACCCCTGAGCCCAGACAACCTCCTCCAGGCTGTGGGGAGGAGCCACACTTCCCCCCAGATCCACCCCAGCCATCCCCCTCTAGGAGTGCATCCAAACCCAGAATAGCTGCAGGTTTCACACCAGAAGAGACACCTGGGGTCCCAAGCCAGCCACCCTCCACCACAGGAAACACCCAGCATTGCCAATAACCACGTGGAAAAGAACAAACAAAACAGTCTTATATTTTTTTTATAAAAAGATCAATGAAAAATTTATTTATAAATTTTGCACTCTGGGGCTACACATCTATATCATACACTCAGGAATATGCTGTACTGTACAGACTTTATCCAGTTAGAAATGATCATATAGTGACCCACATACAGCTTCAATATAAGCCTAAAATTCTTAACATTAATTAACATAATTAAAAAAGGTATTCGCATCTAAAGAAAAATCTACAGAAAAACTCCTTTCTGGAGCAATCTGTGCATCAGCTTCAATGTCTGCTTATTTCACTGACATTATCAATATATTCTTCTTACAAAAATAATAATAATAATTAAAAAGATGACTGCTGGAAGGCAACCAGTCATGCACAAAAGAGCCTCCCCCACCTGCCTCTTTTTTTTTTCTTGTACTCCCCGTTTTGGCATGAAGGGTCAGCAGCACTATGAGCCAACAAGGGGGGTGGGGGGACCCTCATTTCAATTTGAATCAATCTGCATCCCTTTTACTTCTCAGGATCAAGAGAGACGGGGGTGTGGGGGTTGCATAGAAAATTGAAACTCTAGGGACTAGGAAGGGCAGCAGCTTTTCAGTAAAATACAAAGGGATGTAAAAATACATCAACTCACAATTTCAGAGCAAACCCCCTTCCCCGACATACAGTTTCCCAAAAATCTCAGCGTGTCTAAAGCTCCAGGAGGCTGGAAAGGAACAATACTTTTCTTCAACAACTCACCCAGCAATTCACACAGGAGATTCACAGTCTTAATAGGTATTTTATAAAAATATAAATATGGGTTACATCATGTTGTCTTTACAACACTGGACAGAGCTCCCTTTAGACTGGGTTTATAACCAAGATTTCTTTTTTAAAATCCATCTAGAACTCGGCTTTACAATACACTTTTTAATATCATGTCATAAATGTTATGACATTTCATTGTGGCAAATCCATTTACGTAAAAAAAATAATTGTGCAACCATCTGGTAACAATGATAAAACCTCACTAGGAAAGGTCTTGTTCCCACCCCGTAACTATCACACAGAAGCACCAGTGGAAGTGCTGGACACCCCCTTCCATGCTCACAGAAAGACTTCGGCCAAGCAGTTCCTTGCAAATTACAGCAATAACAGTAGACATTTTTGACAGGGCTTTTTTTCTTTTCCTTCGTTAAATCTGGAGCTTTTGAAATAATCTCAAATTGTTGAAATGGACACAGAGCAAAAACAAAAAACCCAACAAAACGCAAACAACTGCAGGTGAAACCATCAGAGACAAAGCAGAATATTCAGTGCAATGGGAAATTATCAGGGCAGACTCTAGGGGTTGTTTTTTTTCTTTTAGTTTTAAGACTAGGAAAAGAAAAAAATGAACAACAAAAAAAGCATATATCCCAAACCATATTTTTGAAACACTCACCACCAGCTTCAAACAAAACCAGGCTCACAATCTTCACCCACAAATATATACAGACATGATAAATAGGTAAGACACAACCCCAATAAACCAGCAGGTAACTATTTTCTTTTCTCTTTTTTAATCAGAATGGTTTGGATGCAGAGAGCAAGAGAGGAAAAAGTGGGGAGACAGCACTGATATGGATGGCTTTAGTGCAGACAGGGAGAAGAGGGCTGAAAGACCAGTGGGAGAAAGGAGACTTCTGAACTTTTCCGCATTTTCCAAATGGATGTTCTTGTGCCATAGCAATAAAAAAGCAGCATTTGCGATTATACGTGCAGTCACTTCAAAATGCGCCTTCGGGTGGCTTGCTCTGCTTCCTCCCTTTCCTTTATAAAGATATATACGACGGGATATATATCTCCTATAAAAGGCGGGTGAGTGTACGTACATCAAGTGAATCGTTCTGCATTGAGAAGTGTTATCCAAGTTTCACAAAAAGAAAAAATAAAAGTTCCCAAACTCTTTTCAGTAGTTTTCCAGCATCTCTGTAGGCAGCAGAGAGCGCTCGCGCGCCTTTTCTGTGCAAAAGCAAATCCTCTGCCTCTAGAGTTTATTTCACTTTTTTTTTTAAAGAAAAAAAACAGTCCAGGATTTGCTAATCCCCCTTTACAAACAAAACCACAAGGACTCAATGTCTTTTCCCAGGATCTCACGTGTGCTAAACAGATTCGTGGAGCGGGTGAGGACACAGATTTTCTTCAGACACCCAAGGAAGAACCAAAGCAGAAAACCCAATGCAAAAATCAACCAAACCCAGGAGCAATCGGGGTGAGAAAACCACGTCTGTCATATTCCAACGGAGTCGCCTCGACAAAAAAAGTCAGCGGTGGGAAAACACTGGGAGAACTTTGGGAGAGGAAGAAGACTTTCCTGCTCTTCCTCGCCAGGAAGGCCGCGGCCGGCCGGGAGCCTCAGCCCGCGGCCGGGGCTGGAACCAGAGAGGGAACCCCAGCACCAGTGGGGGTCTGCGGGGTGGCTTTTGGGGGGCGTTGAAATGAATTCGTTTCTGAGCCAGAACACTTTAAATGGGAGGATCGGGAGCGAGGGGGGACGGGGAGGGGGATTAAATATTAGCAGAGAGGGAATGGGGGGCGTTAAAGCATCTGCCCAGATGTCAAACTGAAACCGTGAATACTGTGAGTGCAGCCGAGGTAGATGGAGGAAAAAAAACCCATGTTACAGTAGGAAACAACCCTTGGAAAATTAAAAAAAACCAAACAAACAACCAACCAAAAAACTTAAAAATGTAAAAGCGGTAGCGTGTTCTGCGTGGGGCCCCAAATCTTCGCCAAACCCCCCCGGGCGGGGGCGGGAGCAGCTCTGGCGGCCGGGGAAGGTCCCCGGCATCACCGGGGGAGCAGGAGCCGGCATCGCCGGGGGAGCGCGGGGTGGGGGGAGCCCGGCATCACGGGGCGAGCGGTTCCGGTATCACCGGGCGAGCGGAGCGCGGGGGCAGCCCCGGCATCACCGTGCGCCGGCGGAGTATTTGGCCTTGGTAATCAGGTAGAGGACGATGTCCTGGTGGCCCCCGAAGGCGGCGATGTGCAGGGCGCTCCAGCCGTCGCGGTTGGCCAGGCGGATGTCGGCGCCGAACTTGACCAGGAGCTTGACGAGCTCGAGGTTGCCGTCGATGACGGACTGGTGCAGAGCCGTCTGCCCCTCGGGCCCGAAGGAGTTGACGTTGAACTCGCAGTTCGTCATGTTCTGCAGCAGCGACTGCAGCTCCTTGGTGTTGCCGCGCCGCACCGCCTCCTGGAACACCCGCTGGCTGGGGGGCGGCGGCGGCGCCGCGCACGGCGACACCTCGCTCTGGCTCATGCCGCCGCCTCGGCCCCGCCGCCCCGCATGGACGGCGACGGCGGCGCCCGCCCGGGCATGCGGCGGCGGCGGGCGGGCGGGCGGTGCTGCGGCCGCTGCCGGGGCCGGGCTGGGGTGCCGGGGGTGCCGCCGCTGCCGCCGCGCCCCGGCCCCGCCACTCCTTCGCACGCTGCTCCGCTACCCGCGCCCCGCGCCTCTGCAGCACCCCGGCCCGCGCGCGCCTTTTACCCGCCCTTTTATTTGCATAACAATGGCACGGCCGTGACGCAACGCGGGGGCGGGGCCACTAGCCGCGCGATTATTGGTCCGAATGGCGCAAGGGGCGTGGCAGAGAGGGGAGGACACTCCCCCTCGCGGGATGAGCGGTCGCGCTACGAAGGAGGGAGGGAGGGAGGGGGCGATGGGGGGCGCTCCCGCCTCGGCTCCGCTAGGCTCCTCTTGGGGCTGCGCTCGGCTCCGTTCGGTTCCGTCCGGCTCGGCTCGGCTCGGCTCGGCTCGGCTCGGCTCGGGACCTTCAGCCAGGACCCGCAAGAATGTCGGTCACCAAGGGGCTTCGGTTACCTCCGATTTGGGGTGACACCATGTTGCTGCGGGTTTGTGTCCCCATGAGCCAACAGGGACAGGTCACAGAACAGAACGGGACGTTCAGCTCCCGGAGTCCATCCCCTCTCCCAGGGGGGATCCACTGGGTTTCAGGGACCCATTGGTGAAATTGATTTAAGGGGGAAAAGATGCAGCCCCCACCATGTCCTGCCAGCCCTGGAGTGGCTCAATTCGGCTGCACGGGCTTTTATCCGCGGTCGGACCCGCTGCCCAGACGATGACCACATTCCTGCTTGCGGGAGCGCTCGGAGCTGTGGACACCGCAGGGAGGTGGAAAAATGGAGATAAAAATCCCCAAAACAGCACATCAACCAGAAACGGTGCTGGGGGCACCCTCCGGCGGGGGCCTCTTCCTCCTCCACTCGCCCACCCCGAACCCCCTCCTATTCCCGTTTGGTCCCTGGGGAGCAAACGGCGGGTCCAGGTGGGAAGCGGCGCTCCCGGACCAGCTCCCACTGCCTCCCAGCATTTGGTCAGCAGGAGAGGGCGGGAGGTGCGGGGAGAGAGGAAGAAGTGTGTCATAAACCGAGGTGACAGCAGCCGCGCCAGGGCAGCTGGGTGGCAAGCTGCTGTCACCTGGCACTGCTGGTGTATCCTTTTGGGGAGGGAAAGAGAGAAATCGGCCAACTGCTAAAATCCAGCCCCAGCCGATGAAATGTGCCATCACGGAGTGTCTGTCACACAGCTGGAGGACAGTGGCCTTGAGCTCCGTGTGTGACTTGCTCCATGGCCTGTTCCCGTGGCTTTTCCCGGCAGCGGGAGTAGTCTGTGAACACTCATGCCCCATCTGGGTCGTTCTCATCCCACCTGGATATAGGCTGTAAGGAGTTGTTGAAGCAGCTCCTCATTTTCCTTCCATAAAGGGTCTGCTTTTCTAACTCAATTTCTGCAGCTAGTTGTTCTCATTCCTATCCCCATACCTATCCCATTCCCATCTTCATATCCATCCCCACCTCCATGCCCATCTCCCTATTTCCATCCTGTCCTTGTCTCCACCCTCATCCTATGCCCATGCGCACCCCCATACCCATCCAATCCCCATCCACCCCATCCCCATTTCCTCACCCTTGTCAATCCGATGCCCATCTCATCCCAGTCTCTGTCCCAATTCCACCTGTCTGGTCTCTGACTGTTTGGCTTCTTCAGGGCAGAACTCTCCCCGTCACATCTCTGTAATGTGAGTATGTTGCAGTCCATCGTTCTCACGGAATAGGAGGGATTGGAACATTACTGCTGTTGGGGGCTGCAGACCTCCCCTCTGCTCTCCTGTGCCTGTGCAGATTCTCCCAGGATGTCCCTGTGCCGCTGGGACGTGGGGCCTCTGCAGCGCTGGCACAGGACACTGAGATGGGCTCAGGGCTTGAAGCTCTGGGGGTCCGTACAAGGAGTCAGGTTTGCCCGAGGACCGTGAAGAGGAGCCACCCCTGCTTCCGTCCCATCCCCCTGAGGGGCCCGTACCGGGCAGCAGGCGGTGGCTCTGTCCCCATCACCCCAGCCATGGTGTCAGCGGGAATCACCAGCGGCAGTCCCTGTCCTGTCTCCTATGTCGGCTAGCCGCGGTGAGCGGCGGGACGTGCCGTGACGCACGGTGACTCACGGGAGCTCCGCTTGTGCCCAGGGGCCGGCACAGCCCGGCAGTGCAAATAGCGTGCGGGAGGCGCCGGAGCCTCCGCAGCCCGTGACCGTCCCCTGGTACTAATCCCTGCAAACCCATCGCGACAAAGCTGGAAAAGGGAAGGCAGTGGGGTCGTGCGGCAGCTTTGCCGGACGTAGGTGCGATGACCTGGGTGTCGGGGCTCCGGTCTTCCCGGCTGGCCCTCTCCTTTTTACTCCTAAATATCCCGGGACAGCTGACTTTGTGTCTTTACTGGCCGTATTCTGCGAGGTGTGGAGCCCTGTGCGGGAGCCGTGGGAGAGTGGGAATAGCTCACACCTCCCCGGCCTGGAGCTTGGCCAGAGTTACATCCTCGCAAGCAAATCTGCATTTGCCAGTGACACTGGTGAGAAAAAGAGCCCGGGCAGGGACCCAGCCATGCAAATGTTCGGGACTGGCAGGTGGGGGCAGGACTCGGCCTGGGAACGGGGCCAGAGAGGGAGGGGAAAGAGCGAAAAAGCGGGGGGGGGGGGGGGGGGGGGGGGGGGAGGGATGGGGTGGGGGGAAGGGGGGAAAGGAAAATAAAAAGACAAATTTGAAAAGCTGCATTTCAGCTCCAGTTTGTACCCAGCTCTGTAACCGGAGAGGAGCCGGGAGCGGTGTGACGGCCGGGCCAGACTCCCCGCACGGCTCCGCTGCCCACCGGCAGCGAAGGGGCTGCCGGGGGCCGCGGCCTGGCTTCATGGGGCCCTGCAAAACCAGTAGTCCCAGCCGGTGATCTACCCGCTCTCTTCTGAGGCGAGGCGAGGACGTGGCGGGAGGCGGGGAAGGGGCCCCGGAGCTGCGCTGCCTTAAGCGAATGGTCACGCCGAGAGGCGCGGAACAAATTCCCTCTCCTCAGGAGACGTGACGGCCAAATTTCCCCGTGCCCGTGAGAGCATGCGGGAGGTAGAAGGGCCGGCTGCCACCGGCATCGCCAGCGGAGCCTCCCTGGGACTGGGCGCGCTGGGCTGGGCACGTCGCAGCCCTTTTCCAAAAAATCCCAGCGGGTCATGCCCGTCCTCCCGGCCAGGCGGACGCGGCAGCGAGAGTCCAGCCACCCCCCGAGGCCTCCTTGCAGAGAGCTGGAGAGCCGGGGGGACGGATCCGGGGCAGGCGGCGAGGGGGCGTGCCCCCACTTAATTCATTAAAATGTGTCGGAGAGCGTGGGAAAGACGGGAGCTTTTCTTCCCAGCGCAGAGCCCCAGCGAAAGGCGTGCGAGGGAGAGCGCCCTGCCCGCTCGGCTCCCTCGGAGCCGGAGGAAGCGCCGAGGTTTCCTCCGCCGCTGGCCACGCCGGCGCTTCGCCTCCCGGCATTTTGGCAAAGCGGCTGCTGGAGCCCCGGTGGGGAAACGTGGGGCTCGGCCAATGCCGCCTGCCCCACGGCGGAGATGTGGGGTGTGGGGAGGCAGAGAGCCCACCCGGGGCTGTGGCTACTGCGTGGGAACAGTCTCCCTTGTGCGGATTCACCTCTGGGGGCAAAAAAGGGGATCACTGTCCCTGGTGGGGAAGAGGTCAAGGGGGTTCTCAGGGGACACCCGTCCTCCGTGTGGTCTAAGGGCTGCACAAGCAGGGCCGTGGCTGTGGGATTGGCCTCATGCTCTCCCGACGGACACATCACACACCAGGAGCCTTCGATGGCACCCAGACTGTGCCTGGGCGGGCCGGGACACTGCCAGCCCTGCAGGCAGAGCTCCTGAAGCCAGAACTGGGGGTTTGCAAGGGAAACCTCATGTTCTTGTGGCGTGAACGTGTGTGGGTCCCTGTGTCCTCTGCAGGGAGCACAGCACCACAATAAAAGCTCTCATGAGTGGTTTGGGAAGTTCTGTGGACAAGGGCATCCTCCTGAGACTCCCACACCACAGGGACCACTCCCACACCACACTGCAGGAACATAGTTTGGGGACTGCCACTTCCCGCGGATGCCATCGTAGATGCTGCTCTGCATGGTCCCTCCCTCCTAGCCTGTGACAAACAGGATATAAAACCTGAGTGAGTCTCAAGCAGGGTCATAACACTACACGTAATCATTGTCCTCTGGGGAGAGCACAGGTAGGGGTGTCCCTGGGCTGGAGGATGTGGTACTGGGCTGTACAGTTTGGGTTATCTCATTGCAGCTTGGCCTTTAACCATTCCAGTGCTTCGTCATGTCAATCCTTATCCTGCTTGAAATGCTGCAGCTCTTCTGAGGTAGCCTGTGGTCTCAGTATCTGACAGCACAAAAATGCTCCTGGAGCAAAAGGCCACCAGCTGGGACACACTTGGAGCTGGAGAATTCCTGCCCAGTGCCACAGGCAGGTATCTCCGGCTGCACAAGTGTCTCAGTGCTGCTAGGCCATGCTGAGGCGTCTCCTTGACTGACGTCCCTATGGCCACTGAGTACATGTTCTCCAAACTGCCATGGCTCCAGCCCGTGTTCTAAACTGACACCATCACATGTCCCTGACCTGGTGTGCTGGCAGCTGCTTGTAGGGCTTCTGGTCCCGGAAAACTGGCACATGGAGGAACCATATCTTCACTCTGCAGGTGCTGATAGAGTTGGTTGGAGACACAGACTTTAGTTTTATGTGCCCTGGGCCAACTTCACCATCTTCGGGATGTAATTATTTTGTCCTGGATCCAGGATTGAATCTAGTGTCAGTGCAGGGTTTTGGTGCAAGGAAATTGCTATCTCCTGAGACACATGGTTCTTGGGGCCATTTATCACAGAATCATAGACTGCTTTGGGTTGGAAGTAGTCTTTAACACTTATCTTGTTAAACCCCCTCCCATGGCAGGGACATCTGCCACTATCCCAGCTTGCTCCAAGCCCCATCCAGCCTGGCTTTGGACACTTCCAGGATGGGGCAGCCACAGCTGCTCTGAGCAATCCGTTTGGTTGCACTGCATGGCTACTCCTCTGTGGTGACTGTGGGATGGGTATATGTCACCCCACTGCTTCCACTGCACAGTTCCCTCAGAAGACTCCTTACAGCCCACCAGGAGCGGCCTCTGTACCTGCTGACTGCTCCATAGGGACGACCTGTGAGAACCCCAGGCTCAGGGGTGACACAGCCATAGCTGCCATAGGACAAATGCCTGGTGAGTGATAGAAGCTCATTTGCCTAAGGGTCATGCCCACATATTGGCAGGTTGATGGAAAGGGTCTGGTCCCAGGCTACTCCCCAGGGTGCAAACATCCCCTGACTGATCTGAATGTCCCTCCTCAACAGACACCTCTCTGCTCTCCCCTCACTGTGAGCAGTGACCCTGCCCTGTGGGAGCAGCATTCCCACAGTGTGGGACAGCACAAGGGCCGGAGCTCACAGCCAGCTCGGGCTGGATCTGTGTCCAAAAGCACATTCGTTTGTTTGAAAATGGCAGCCAAGCAACTGGGAGCTCAATTAGAGCATTCGGCTGGAAGAGTGGCTCCAGGATGAGGATGGGCAGTGGTACAGTGCCTGTCCTTCTCCCGTGCCTTGCTGGCTGCCTTAGGGACCAGCCAGTCCTAGTTCAAGGAACAAAGTCACGCCAGGGAACATTGAGCTGATTTCTGTGAGCCGGTCAAATATGTGGCGAGGTTTCCGCTGCAGATTACAGGAGGAAGGAAGTTTGCTCGGGGATGGGGATAAGGTGGGGGAGAAGGGAGGGAAGTGCATTCCTGCCTGATGAGGAACAATGTTGACATATCCATTTGTAAACTAAAGCTGGCCTGAGCGTCAAACACCTTGTCCCCATCAAGCTCTGAAGGATGTGCAGGAGTACACAAGGAGAGAGAGGAACCGCCCAACATCCGATGCAGCGTGTGGTTTCCCAGGGCTGAGGGATGGCTGCTGCTCAGCCAGATCTCATTCATGATAAAGAGCAATAAAACTCTTCCTCAGTGCTGTTTTATCCCAGGGTCCCCTCGTGATCACATTCTGTCGCGCAAAGGCAGGAGCTGAGCACAGGTGAAGCAACTGGGGGATCCATGGGCTCTGGAGTGGGCAGCCCACCCAGGGCGCTCATCTCTGCCAGAACACTGCAGGGCTGCCCTTCCCACACAGGATCAAACGACTCCATAAAACCAAGGAGGGCTCATTACTGGCCTAATAAATGTTAAACATTAGTATGATACAGACAATGGGATTTTGTAATTTTTTTTTAAGCAGCCAGATAAGGAAACAATATTGTAAGCTGATTAGAAAGCTTCTTTAACTCCCTTTGATATGTATCCACTATTCAAAAAGGACAATTTATTACCTCCTAGATGCTCCTCAAGGCTGATTTGATGTGGAATTTGCTGTTGACCGTGTCTATGACTGGAGGTGACCTTGCTGCACACTTCCCACCACAGCACCACCTCCTGCTGGCAGCAGGAAGGAAAGGGTGCTGTGCTGGGTGCTAGGCACTGCCCCTGTCCCCAGGAGCTGGATGGAATCCTCTAGGAGCTGTTTTGTGCCAAGTCCACAGGTACACACCACTTGCTGGATTCTGCCCTGGGTTGGTGTCCTAGAACAAGTCCCAGCCATGGGACCCTGCCCTAGCACAGCTCTGACTGTAAGCACAAGAGGTCACCCCGAAACTGGGGGACCACTCAAGCACATAAAGTCCTGGAGTTGGCCAGGAGGTAAGCCTAATGTCCCCAGGGATCAGAAGGAAGGCACCTCCTAGGCAGCTGTCCCCAGGTGTCCCCACCTCCTGTGAGCTCCCCTCCACAATGGAAGCAGTGGCAGACAAATGTGAAACCACAGCTCTGGAAAACCCAGCAAGCAAAGGCCAGAAATACCCATGAGTGGTCAGACGTGCATGTGGCTCAGCAGCTTCCCCTAAACAGGGCCTGTAAAGGTTCATCCCATTTTGGAGAGGTTTATTTCATGGCATGACAAAGCAACACACGCTGTGGGAGCTGGCAGCTGGAGCTCTGCATCATTCCTTCTTTGCCTCATCCTCAGTTTCTGCCCTTTGAGAACAAACCCTGAAGAAGCAGGATGCTGACACAAGGATGAGTCTGTGTGGAGCCTGGAGGGCTTGGGCTGCTCAGTGCCCAGTACTGGTAGTGTGGGGATGGTTGCCTTTTAGGGTCACTTGTATCCATTAATGCTCAGGCATTAATATTATGGATCTTATGGAAAAGAAGAATATTTAAAGTGAAATTTTTTATTTTAATTTTTTTATTAAAGCATTGATCCAGAGGGTGAGATGTCCCTGGGAGGAAGGAGCCTCTGCTCTGTGTGGCCAGGAGCTTTGGAAGAAGGAAAATGAGTCCTGCACTGCAGCATGAGCTGCCTGGGCAGGAGCATTGCTGGCCCATAAATGTCACACCTCAGCCAAGAGCTTCCCAGGCCCTCTCAACAATAACAGCAGGGCCTGGCAGTTAAACCAGATTAGAGGAAGAATTTTGTAGGCACTCCTCTGTTCAGGATGGAATCATGTGAGCCTGGCATGAAGCAGAAGGCACTGGGCAGCAGCCCCCTGGAGCTGAAGGACCTGGCCTAGGATCTCCAAGGCACATGCAGTCTCCTCTAGATGCTGGCCAGTCCCACCAGTGATTCCAGTTCCCAGTACTGGAGGACCTACACATGTCACTGCCTCTCCTGTGCACCCTGCACAGCACCTGGGCACGGATCTGTCCTGAGGCACCTCCCCAGGGAAGGAGGAGGCTGGCAGCTTGGCACCAGTGGGAGCCCCCCCAGGACCAGCCTGGCCTTGCTGGGGAATCCTAGGCCCCAGCACAGGGGGTGCAGCTGCCAGTGGGCATTGTGGTGCACCCAGAGATTTCCATGAGCCCAGCAATGCTCAGCCTCCCCAGAGCTCCACATCTGCACCCACCAGCTGCCACCAAGTAGTGCTGGGAGTGCAGGGCCAGGGTGAACAGGATGCTGGGGATGGGCTGAGGCATGGCACATGTCCCACAGGCTGGGAGTGCTCAGGATGCTCTCTGCCCTGTGCTGCTATTGGGGATGCAGCTACTGCTCCCCCATGAGTGAGTGGGCAGAGGGGCACTGGGGTGTGTGGGTGTGGTGGGGTCAGCACTGATGGGGTGGTGGTTTTGGTCAGCAGAGCCTGCGACCATCTCACCATGAGTAGGTTGGAGAGGGGCAGAAATAAAGGATCCATTCTTCAGCCACCTCTGCTTTAATGATCTCATGGAGGCCACATACTTTTGGGCTGTTGCAAACCACTAGTGCATCTGTGACAGTGCTCTCCGTGGTGGATCCCAAAATGAGAGCTCCTCCCTCTCTCTGGGACACTTCCAGCCTCTCTCTGAAAATCCAAGGCCCAAAGTCTGCTGAGGTTCCCCAGGCAGTCCCCGTTCCCCTGCGGAGTCCCTGTGCTTCCGCTCAGCTCAGCTCAGCTCAGCTCAGCTCAGCTCATAGACACTCTGTGTGTTCCCAGAGACCACAAGAACATCCTGAAACTGGGAGACGACGCGTCCAAAATGGGACCCTTCCCAAAACACTTTCCCACAGCAGGTGCAGCAATAGAAGTGAGTGAGCTCGTCTCTGTCCAGCACCCTGGAGGGGATGGCAGCGACCTGCAGCACCGTGTCCCCTGCCAACACGGCGGCTGCCCTGCACTGCTCCACGCCCTCTGCCTGCTCGCCGTGTGGGGCACAGCCAGGCTGGGCTGTGTCACAAATTGGCACGGTGACATCGCAGCTCTGGCTCCCCGGGCAGCCTGTGGAGAGAGGAGACAGCAGATAAGCCATTAGTCACTTCTGTGATGAGCAAAACCTGTGCTCAACCACGTGAATGACCCTTGTAAGGGGCCGGTCATCCCTGAAGGGGTCCAGGCTCTGCCCTGCATCCCAGGGAGGAGCACCCCCTGAATTTGGGAGAGTGGTTGGTCATTAGCATCAGCAGCTGCCTGCCCTAAGCGTGGCACCCGTACAGCCACTTGCTTCCCTGCAGCCGCCTGGCACCTCCTGCAGTTCCTCTGCCGTGTCTTGGGGTCACTTCCAGTCTGGGTAGTGGCACCAGTGCTGCTGCTGTTCTGGGTGCAGTGGTTTTGCCTCCCTGTCACAGGTCAGGCCAGGCTGCTCTTGGAGCAGGGCTGTGCCCCCACTCCCGGCTGCGTTATGGGGCAAACAAACAGCAGGGAAGCCCTTACTTCTGCTTTAATTAACTTGCCATCGTCATCAGCTGCTAATGGCACCCACGACTCTCCCGGCCTGCCCGCGGACACGGGGCTTTGGGGTGTGCGTGACCCCATCCCCAGTGTGTGACCCCTCCCCCCACCTCCCGCCATGTACCCTGGGCAAGGGGCACAGTGACGCGGAGCGATGTCCCCTGAGATGTCCCCAGCCCTGTCCCCCGGCACCGGGGATCGCTGCCATCGCACACCGAGTGCCCCGGCCCGGCAGTTTCGGCACCCGGCGAGCGAGCGCCCTTCTGTCCGCAGCGGGGGCACGGCAGCCTCCAGATTCGGGTGGCAGAAGCCGAGGGCTGAGCTGCCTCCCATCCATCAGGGAGCCTGGCAGCCGGGAATAGGCTGCAGTTATTGCCGAGGGATGACTCAGTTTTGGCAGGGAGGTCTGTCCTGCTCAGGCACCAATTATGACAACAAAAGGCATCCGGCATCGCTCCAGCGGCACTTCTGGGGTGTCCATCCGACCCTTTTCAGGATCACAGGGACCCTGTCAGGAGCCAGCTGAGACCGAGAGGGACACCAGCATTGCCAACTGGCCCTTCCCTTCGTCCCAGAGCCGTCAGGATGATGGGGATTATCGTGGGGGAACGCACGGCTGGGGACAGCCCTGAAACAGCCAACCCATCCTGGCAGAGCCGCCCTGTCCTGGTAGAGTCACCTCCCAGCTGTGCAGCGGGGTCTGGGCCTGCCCATCGCATGAGCAGAAAGAGCCACAGCCCGGGGGAGGTGTGGAAGCATCAGCTCACACCAGCCTCTGGTTCAGGGGGGGTTCCTCAGACTCACCCAAAATCTTCCACAACTTCCCAGGGAAGATGACCAGCCTGAGCTGGTGGGGCACGGTCACCTCCAGTTCCCAGCACACCAACAGCCACACACAGGGTCATGGCTGTCACTGGAGATGTTTTCAGGGGGAATTTGCAGGCCAGCTCTTCACCACCACATTGCCTAGCAGCAGCACTAGTTTGGGGTTTGCTGCCACAGCACAAGGGGAAGCAGCCCCAAGCCCTGTCTGAAACACTGGGCAAGAGTTGGGCTTATCAGGGCTGTGCCCTGGGCAAGTGCCCCACAGCCCCACTCAGAGGTGGGCCTTTCCTTCACCCCCTGCATCTGCTTTGGACACCGGCATCTATCTTTAAAGGGAAAACAATGACCTCAATTTCCATTTTCTTCAATTTCTGGCAAGTGGTCAAACACCCAGGCTGCTCTCGAGAGATTCAAGCCACCCAGAGCAGGGATGTGGAGGAAGAGTCCATTTCCCAGGGGTTCCTCCAGGATAAAGCCTGCCAGTGGGTGGCAGTTTCCCATGGAAGGAACAGGGGCATTGTCCTCACCCTGTTTCCACCTCCCTCTGACCTGTGCTACTCCTGTTTTTGGTGGCATGGGGTGGCCTCATCTTGGGCACCCTTTTTTTCTATCCTCCCTGCTCTCGAGCACCAGACTCTGAAGGGAGGGACATCGATCTTGGATGGGACTTTTAGATCCAATGCAATGGAAATGACACTGCCAGCACCCAGCACCCATGGCCAACAACTTTCCCTATTATGGAGCCTAAAATTTCCCTGGCCAGATCATGGCATCAGGACACTGACGAGACACTGACATTCTGTGTGCCTGCAGGGATACTGGGTAATTTGCTCTCTCTTGACACACGCTCTCTCTGCTGTCCTGCTGCTGGTGGGCAAAGCCAATGGCAGACCCCTCCTTCCCTGCATGGGGGTATGGGAAACCTCCAGCTCCCCAAACACCCCAATCCCACCCCCCCGGGCTCGTGGGAAAAAGGCAGACAGGGAGGGAAAGTTCATCCCTTAAAAGTCTGAGGAGAGAAAGGCTGTGATGGTCACCCGGTAGTTTTGCCTTTGCTTGCACCAGCCCCCTCTTAATTGTGGCTCTTCAAAGGGTTGAAAATGCTACATCACTTCAAAGTGACCATTTCTGAATGGGAGCTTGTAAAACCCCTTCTCCCCCTCTCACCAAATTCTTCCCAGGGCTTTTGAAGATGTTTGTGCTCCCCTCACCGACAGGGTGAAAGGGCCATCAGGCGTCAGGGACAGGATGCCAGCCGGGCATGCGTGAAAACTGAGCTGGGAAAGGCTGGATCCCCCAGAAAAACAGGGGTTTCCTGTGGAAAAGGGGGTGGTTTGAAGACGATTTTTTTCTCTCCTTTCAGATAGGCAGAGGCCTCCCCAGTGGAGCCACGGGGACTGCAGCCCAGCTTGCCTGGATGCTGTACACCCCAGAGTTACCCCAGATATGGAGCAAAAAGTATGTGTAGGGTGCATGGGGACGTGGGGAGCCCAGCTTGTCCCTCCAGTGTGCCGGGAGCTTGTCAGATCTGTGGCTTCCAGAGCTCTGTGACGTTCACACCAAAGGCTGGATTCCCAATGCATCCCCGCGGAGGAGAAAGGAAAGCGATTCCTTACCGAATTGATTTGAAACACTTCTTGGGAACTAATAATCCCATTATAAAACATCTTGAAAAAACTCCCTCGCCTCTCGTTCACCTCTCCCCCTCTCGGCTGGGTCACCCTGGGGATGATAGAGCCTGGGTAAGGGGCTGAGCCCTGCAGCCTCCAGCCCCCCAAGGCTGAGCACCCCCATGTGAGTGCTGCAGAGCTCCACAGGCAGCAACAGTCATCTCCCAACTGGGCAAGTTCCCAACTGGGCAGTACTTAGCACAAGAGCCATCTCTTCCTGGCCTCGCACGTGCTGCCCACTCACAGCTCCTGTCCACTTCTGCTTGCCCGTGGGAATTAATCCCACGGGAACAAGCAAAAAGTCCTGCTGTTCCCATCATGACGTCTCATTGCCAGCAAATGCTGCCATATCCAGGGCAGAGGGGATGCTGCAGCACCCCCATTCTGCTTATTTCTGCATCAGGTTCTTTCCTGAGCTAAGCAGGGCCACTCTCGGTGGTGGGGTCCCACCTCTGCAGGCAGTTGTCACCTTTGCAGCAGCCCTGCTTTGTGTTCAAGCCCCTGCTGTATGCCCCAGGGCAGGCTGGCCCCATGCTTTACGAGGAGTGTGTAGTAGGAGCTCCCCAGCCTGGATTGGATCCCCTTCATTCAGCCCCCAGTCATCAGCACCAAGGCAGTGGGGCAGACCCACACCCTGGGCACTGAACAGGCTCTGGGCAGTACAAGGAACCAACAGTCCCTTCACCTGGGGGGACACGGCAGCATCTGGGACTCACAGCCACAGGGTAGTCCCACAAAAACCCTGAACTATTGCCACAGAGAGGCTGTGGGGGCAAAGTGACTTGTCCCAATATAGGGACAAGACAGGAGTTGCATCTCCATGTGCCCCACTGCAAGATCCTGCTCATGGACATGGGGCTGAGCCCAGTGGAATGGACATGGGACAAGACATGGGCTGAGGGCTCTGGGTAAGGGCATGCACATTCCCTCACACAGAGAGGCTCTTAGTGGGGGTCACGCTGAAAGGCTACAGTGATGGTGGTGACACTGGTGACCTGTAGTCCCTCCAGCCTATTCTGTCAGCTGCAGTGCTGGAGTGCTGGCTCAGCATTACTGGGAGGCCACTGGGACTTCCATGGCAGGACAGGGGGGCAGGGACAGAGCAGATTTGGGGAAAACCTTTGAACCTGTGCCCATTTCCCTTTCGCAGCCTAGACAGCCCTGATTTAGCTGGGAACCATCTGTTTCCACCGTGTGAGCCCTGGACACTCCCAGGGTTTCAGTGTCAGGGTGGTAGCCAACAACTTCCCAGGGAGCCAGGTACTTCTGCCCAAAATCCTGCCCCACGGGTCCTGTTTCTAGCCCAGGTCCCTCTGTGTCACCCCTGCCCGAACCAAGGCCTTGGGGCAAAAAGCTGGGTGCCTGTCCCGGCTGGCTCAGGCAAGCACCTGGCAGCACCTGCTGCCTCTGAAGATGCAGTCCTGTGCCAGCCCCGAGCCCTGTGCCAGCCCCGAGCCCTGCGCCCGCCACTGCCAGAGCCATCGCAACGGTGTGAAGGGCTCGGTAGCAGCCAGGGCTGGGGGGTTTGGGAGAACGCTCACAGCTTTGTCGAGGCTTTGCTCAAGGCTGAAGACAGACCTGGGAGCATTCTTGGAGTACAAAGGTGCATGGGAAACCTCGGCCGTGGTGAGAGATCAGCCTGATAAGAGGAGTTACGAGCCTGAGAAATGTGCTGATTGCAGGGCATTGAAGATACCTGGTTATCTTTTCCTCCTCGATAAGGCAGATAAGCAAAGGACAAAGGACCCAGGATTGTGCAACCTGGGCTGTAGCAGCCGGGCCATGATCTTAAGATGTTCCCAGGGTGAAGGAGGGAGGATGAGCTCAAGCAAGAGGCAGCTCCAGCTGCTCTCATCTCCCCATGCCGCTGCGAAGAGAACCCTGTCAGCCCCTGTACCCAGCGCTGGGCAGCAGCACGCAATGGTCCCCGGCTCTGAATGGCCCCCAGCTCTTCCCCGGGTCCCTGTCAGCAGGCACAGCTGAGCCCTGCAAACCAGCCGACACAACAATGCCACCGGGTCCCAGCCCTCCCATGCTTTTCCATATGAGCAAGTGAAATTCTGCTGAAGAGGGAAAGCTGGCAGAGCACAACCCAGCTGAGCCTGAGGGGTGTTTCTGGCTGGTCTCACCACTGCAGCCCCGGTCCCATCCCTGCCCTACTTGGGCACGTGAGGATGCTCCTGTTATTCTGTTGCACCCTGGAGAAGAGAGAGCCTAAATGCATGGGGTTGCCGAAGGGGAGGAGAGGATTCCCTTGATCCAGGGGTGCAACCCCTCAGGAACCCATCCCCTTCCATGCTGAAGTGTTCAGAGCACCCTAAGACAATGGGGGTGCCTTGGTCCCACAAACTGAATCTGGTACAAGGCACCGTGGGTGCAAGAATACGCCTGGGACAGCACAGGGACCTATCTCACACCTTTCCCACACGTCAGCAAGACAAGTGTGGTGCTCACAGCAAAGCCAAATACTGTAGATCAGGGAAGCCTCCAGCTGTAGGGCTTTGGGCATGCAGGGGGCTCTTCCTGCCATCCATCAGAGCTCCTGGCTAAGGGGAGCAGGACCCACCAGCCCTTGCCCTCAGCTGTCCCAGTGTGGTGGCTGTAGAGGAGGGACTGTCTTGCTGCCACCCCAGCCTGGAGCTGTCACCCAGCCTTCCCCACACCGTGGTCTTCCTCCACCTGCCTTGAGCTGTCTCTGCCGGCTTTTCCCCATACTCAGGTTGGAGTCGAGGGCTGAGAAGGGAAAGTCACTGCTCAAACTGGCAGGGGCAAGGTGAGTGCCCGAGCTGCCTGATGCCATCCTACCACCCAGTGCAGAGACACTCTGGTTGCTCCTCCAGCCACCCCTGGGGCCATCTGGGACTTACCCTGCACCTGTGTCCAGAGCCCCAGTGCTGGCAGCTGGTCAGGGAGGGTGCCCACCCAGCATGGGAGTGGAGGCTCCACCGTACCTGGTCAGCACCACAGACCCAAGAACAGCAGGATCCATTGTTTTCATCTTTTGCATCACATTTTAGATGGTGAGGGGGGATTTTACAATTAAATTCGCCTCCTCTGTTTGGCAACTCCCAACCCAATGGAATGTGCTACATCCTTGCCTTTCCCAGAGACCAGATTTCATCTGGCAGAGCACCCACCGAGCTCTGGGGCCCTGTGCCAGCTGGCTTTACTGCACTGACTAAGCAAGAGTTCCCCTGGCCAGACGAGTGCCTGTGACACAGCTCATTCCCCTGGGTCACTTGGGAGCCACAATCTGTCACTGCCTCCGGCAAGGATGTGTCTGCACCCCGTGGTGATCCACAGCCCTGCTCCCCTCTCTGCCCCAGTCTGCTCCAGGCACCTGAGCTGCTAAGAGCATCCCACTAGGAAAAAGGCTTCACAGTGCAAAGCTGTCTGGGCTTGAAACTATTTGCAGCACTTCTGTCAAAGCCTTCCTGCAGGAAATATTATAGCTGTGTCAATGAATATGTTCTCTAAGACCTGTGAAAGTCCTAGGTCCAAGTAAGAGTGAGCTATTACAGGATGAATAATTGGCCTTTCATCACTCGGAAGCCCTGCTATAAAAATCCAGGAGACAAATGGAGCAGCACTGGCCTGTGGCTGGCTGCAGCTGGACCCCAGCACTTGGGAGCACCTGGGCCAGATGCAGACTTGTGTTGAGGGGAGGTCCTGAAGGATCTGTCCCCATCTGCCCCAGCATCCACCAGCTCCTCCCTGGAGAGGTGAAGCCCCCGTGGGAAGAGGTTCTCCCCTTGCCTGCAAGCAGGAGCAGGGAAAAGGCATTTTCTTGCCAAGCAGCAGCACCTGGCCATGGTCTGGGCCAATGCTGACAGGGACAACATGGCCTGGGCTGGAGTCACGGGACAGGGGACAGTCCTGGTTGTGGGGCTGTGGGTGCTGAACACCCCATGCCGTGTGCTGGGCCATGACAAGGGCAGAGCAGGTCCTGCCACCAACTCCTTCGGCAGGAAAATGTAAAGGAAATGAGGGAACGGGTGAGATTTTCCTTATGGACCCACTTCTGTAGCTGCCCAGCCTGTCCCAACACCACCACTGCCCCCACCAAGTGATGGCAGGACACTGTCAGCACACCCTTCCTGTTTGTCTTCCTGAAAATCTGACCCAAAGTGGGACATTTTGGGGCAACCTAGTCAAGCTCACATTAATGCTTGCAAACCCTGCAGGTCCTAGCAAAATCCAAACAGAAATGGATACCCCAGGATGGGGTCAGACCTTTGGGTCACAGGGGACCCTGCTGGCAAATCCCCAGGGGTTCTCACTTTGGGTGGGTGCCAGTGCCCTGCTGTGCCCACCTGTACTGGAATCACAGCTTCTGTTTCATGTCTCCACCAAACCTCTGGGGATGCTGTGGCACCTTTGGTCCCTGCCCCTGCCTGCTCCGGGGCAGAGGATGGTCCCCATTGGAGGATGCTCCCTGACAAGGTGATGAGTGATATGGCCAGCACAGGGGTCTCAGATGCTCCTTCCCCATACCCCCCCCCCCCCCCACCAGGTACATGGGGGACCCAGCAGGAGACTGCACAGCCCGATGGGGACACACAGTGCTGCAGATGGGGTGTAAAGAGTAGGGCAAGGTGGTCCCTGAAGAGTCTGTGTGGAGGAGCCACGGTGCTGTGTGAGACCCTCCCAGCTCCATCAACCTCATCCCGAAGGGGGAAGGGGAAACAGCTCACTCTGAGCACAAACCACAGCATTTCTATTTCCCATACTCTGAAACTGGCTGAACTGGCCCGTCTGGTCGCTGGATACACACGCAGAGAGTGCCCTCACCAGAGAAACCGCTGGAGAGGATGTCCCGGCCTCTGGGGAAGCACAGCACTCCCAGGCTGCTGGCACCATGGGAAAAGCCGCCCCACCACGTTCCTTATCCCCAGAGCCACACGTGCAGCTCCCAGCAATGCCACAGCCGCTCCCTGCTGTCAGCAGATGGGGAAGTGATGCACAAAAGGGCTGGGGGCAGAGCCCGGGCTGGGTTGGAGCAGCAACAGAGGCACATTCCCATTCCAGTGTGCCTGCGATGGGTGTCGTTTGCCACCAAACTGTGTCTCCCTGTGGGAAGGAGTGCGTGTGGGTCAATGCAGCTCGGTGCACAGCACGAAGGAGCCTTCCCTCCCCCGAGCCCGCTGAGCCTGACTGGGCAGGCGGCACTGACTCACCTCCCTGCAGTCTGACCTAATTCGAGAGGCACTGGGCAGGTGAGGAAGGTGCTGAGAGCAGCCCCAGCCAGGAGGCATTTCACCACCCAAGCTGAGTTTTTCAGTTCAGGTGGTGATGGCCTCAGGCTGACACTTGAGCTACTGTTGGCATGTCACCAATCCCCCCGGGCTGGGCAATCCCATGCACGACCCTGTGCCTTGCAGGGCAGGACAGGACAGCCAGGGCAGAAACATAAACTGGACTTGAAAGAGCTCTGTGGGTCTGCACCCTGTGACAGGTTGATGGCAGGGCACCCTGATCCTCCTCTGAGACACCCCCAGGCCCAGGGGGATGGTCCTGCTCTGTCCAGGCCAGTGAGACCCAAGGAAGGGCACAGGAGGGGGGATCATGTCCAGCTGTGGGCACTCACCCACTCACCTGCACTGTGCTCCCCTGATGCTTGTCTGCTGCTCTCCACCAGCTGCCTCATCCTCTCCCGTGAGACCTTCAGGTACTTGTTGCAATTGCACACCTGAGAGAAGAGAGAGGGGAAGGTCAGTGCTCCCGGGGCACCTCCTGCCTGCCATGGGCACAAACCCATGCTGGGCACCACTGGCACATGCTGGGCAGCCCGCATCACATGCACCACAGCAGGGAAACCAGGGCAGGACATGTCCCACCAAAGAGGGACAGGCACCAGCCACAAGCCCAAGAACCCCCTCCAGAGCTGCTCCCTCTGTGTGTGCTCAGCCACGTCTCCAGCCAGGCTGCCAGCACTGCTGCCCACCCTGGCTCCCCGGGCAGAAAACACCAGCAACAAGGCTGCCTTAAAGCATCAAACAGACACTCAAAGTCTGGGCTGTGGCTTCAAGATTTGATCTCTCTTGTCTGACAGACGCTGGGGGCTGTGGACCCCAACACATTCTGGGCTCTCATCTGGCTCTGCTTGGCTCAGCTCTGCTGCAGCTCTGTGAACACTGAGTCATGCTTTCTACCCCACCTTTTGTTTGCCAAAATGTACCCAGACAGGTCTCTGAATGCCTGCATGTGCCAGGTGCTGGACCCGAAGGAGCTCCCCAAATCCCACTGCTGAGGAGCACACAGGGATGGTGCCCGGGGCTAAGCACAGGATGCGGCTGGCAGCCAAACACATTTGCCCAGAGTGAGCAGCACTAAAGCTCCCCGGGAGCATCGCAGCCAGCTCCCTGACACCTTCCCTCTCCTCTCCCCTCCCTCCTGGGCCTGGGAGCTGATTTCTGGGATGCGCCATAACACCATTTGTCAGCTGTTTTTAGGGGCTGTTTTCTGCTGGCAGAGTGTTCCCAGCATGCTGCACCCAAGGCAAGGCAGGAGAGAGGTGAGCAACTTCACCAACCAGAACAAGTCAGTTCCCTGCCAGACACTTTGCTCCAGAGCCTGTTGAAACCAGAAAGGTTTTCCAGCTCCCAGCCAGGCCCTGGTGTGGGCTGGTGGCCACTCTGCTGGTTTGGGGCTGGAGCAGTGCCAGGTTCATGGCAAGGGCCAGTGATGGCCTGCTCGCACAGGAGGAACAGGGTGATTTGTTTGGAAATGAGCTTGCCACCATGGCCTGGCTCTGCCTTGCAGCAGGAGCTGACTCCCACTGGCAACCTCCACAAAACCAGCACACACTCCCCATTATTTTGGCCAGAAAGGACACGTGGGCCCAGTTCCTCGAGGCTCCACTGGTCCAGCCCTGCAGAGCAGCAGCATGGACAGACAGACAGAGACAGACAAGGGGTGATCTTGGAAGCACCCAAATCACATGGAAGGCACTGCATCACTTTTAAACGGGAATTTTCCGGCAGTATTCTGACTTGCACAGCAGCATCAGGGAACAACCCCTCGAGCAATTGGGGACAGAGGCCTGTGCTGCTCCTTGCTCATGCTGGGGACAAGATGAGAGCACTGATGGGGGGCTGGACACGTCCCCCTCCCTTGAGCAGGGCAAAGCCCTCCTCGGTCTCCCCCTCAAACCCAGGGACCCGGAAAATGCATCTGGGTGAAAGCCCAGAGAAGCAGAATGATGCTGTAATTTGTGGGAACCTGAATTTCTGCAGAACCTGACCAGGTGTTGGATGGTCCCTTTGAGGCCTGAGCACATCCCAGCTTGCAGAGGCTGCACCTAGAGCCAAGATGCCACCCCGTGACAGGCACCCACACCCTCACAGGGATCTGTGGCATTGCAGCAGTCAGGCAGAGGGGACGGGCAGTTGCTGGGGACATGTTCTGGTCCCACTCCCCATGATGGTGACAATGGGCTGCATGCTAGAGAGGGATGTTGAGCCTGCAGGGATGGGGGATGGTACCTCTTGGTGGGAGCACTGGAGAGTCAGAGGTTTCCAAGAAGCTCCCATATCAGTTGTCCATTGAACTGGCAGCCAGGAGGGTGCAGCAGGGCCCAAGGGCATCCTCCTCCCCTGCCCTCCCTGCTGGCATGGACATGCAGGGTCTCCTCTGCCTTCTGTCACACACCAAATCCCCCAGGATGCCCAGCCATGGAAGCTTGGAGCCCATGAGGTTCTTGTGCAGCAGTGCCAGCACGCTGGGTACAGGCTTCTTGTCTCACTTGGGTGCACAGCGTGACCTTGCACAAATTTCTCTGCTTGTCTAAAATTCATGGCTGTTGTGAGCTAGGAGCAGTTCACTCCCTGGGCCAGGGATGCCCAGCAGCACAGGGGTATCCTGGCATTCCCCACTCTCTGGGGCTGCTGGGTGCTGTCAAGAGGCTCTGTGCCCCATGCCACACCCCTAGCCTCTGGGCCTTTACAATCTTCAGCTTCCCAAAAACAGAGTACGAGCTCAGGAGCCAGATAAGTCACTTAAGCAGTAGTGCCAATTAGCTGTAATAAAAAATTTCAATTCATTTTTTCTAATGCCTTGCCAAAATTAGCCCAAAGAAATGAAGTGAGTGGGGGAGGCTGCCTCCTCCACAGGCTGGGCTGCATGGCTGCTTTGCAGGGACCAGTGGTGGCCTCAGGCTTGATGTTTGGCTCCTGGGGATGTGGAGCAGTTTTTTGTGTGGATCTTTTGTATATAGGGTAGGGAAGTGGGAAGCCTCTCTTCTGGAGAAGAAATGGTTGTTTGGTTTCTACAGATCTGTCATGGCAGGATTAGATGTGGCCCCAAAAATCTTCATGAGGTGAATCAGCAGGAGATGGTGACACCTTGGGACACTGCGTGGGGTGGAACTGCTGTGAGCAGTGGCCATAACCCGACACAGAAGGGTTTGGCATCTCTGCAACATCTCGGGGTCCCCTCAGCCCCTGTGCCAGGCTCGGGGTGGGGGTGGCAGCTTCTGCCCACGCCCCAGTCCTGCCCGGAGGATAATGTGCTCCGGAGTGGGCTGAATGCAGAGGCTCTGCTCACGCCATCCTGCCTGGCCTCAGGGATGAGGAAAGGGCAGAGTCCAGCTTGGGAGGAGGGGACTGGGGGGCTGCAGCCCCAACAGGCTTCTGAGTCCTCTGACACTGCTGTCGCTGTGGCACAGGAGCGTGCCTGATGCCCTCAGGGTGGCAGGGTGCCCGATGCCCGTGTGACACAGTGGGGTGTCGGATGCCCCCGAGGCAGTGGGGTGCAGGGCAGCAGCGGGCACACCTCGGAGAAGGAGAAGCTCTGCTTTTCTCACGCTGGGGCAGCCCGTGCCAGCACATGCTTAGTCACTGGTAAATCCCAGCCGAGATCTGCTCTGCCCTCTGTGAAATGGATCTTGGCTGCACCCCCGCTGAAGCAATCCCGGCGCTCGGGAGCCATGGCGGGCGCGCTTTCCCACGGCAGCCCGGCCCCCGGCTCCCCGTGTGAATCAGCCCGTGAGCGCAGCGAGCCCTGCTCCCATCCCCTCGGCAGCAGGGCCACGGGGTTCCTGTGGAATTCAGGCTCCCTGGGCTGGGGGACACGACTGTGACACCACCCCTGCGTCCCCAGGCTCTGCTGTCACATCCGTGGCAAGGGTGAGGAGCAGGTGCAGCTCGACTCAGATGAAGCCACGGTCTCCGCTACAGTCCCTCACTGTTGTCCCCTCTCTCTGTGCCTGTCTGTCACATCCTGGCCAAGGTGCTGCACCTCGTGTGGGGTACCATCACCCCCACACCCGTGTGCTCCTCCCCAGGACCTCAGGCCAGCATCCACAGGGACACTGCAGCCCAGCCGGCTCTGTGTTCTCACCACCAAGGCCGTGACACGGGGATTAGGAGTGATGCCATTGGACTGAGACTGTGGTGATGTCACTGGGGTGGATCTGTGGTCCCTGAGCCCAGCGAGGTGCTTGTCCTCAGCAGCCTCAGCAGCTTGAGCCCCCCTGCACTGAGGCTCTCCCTGCCCGTGCCACCAAGGAAGACGAGGCAACTGAAACGTCCTTTTGCAATGCTGGCAGCCCAGCCGGCGCCTTGTTTTTGTTTAGGATGATCCCTGCCTCTCCCAGCCCTCCTGGCTGCAGATTTCAGCAGCAGTGACGCACGAACCTCCCAGGACTCGAGGCACTGGATGCTTGAGCCTGGAGCTCCAGGGCCATCTCAGCATCCCATCCTCTTTCTGCACCTCCACCCATGGAGCTGAGAAGCTGAAAGAAAACTCAGGTTCAGCAGACAACAGGAGCCAAACCTTCGGTGACTCCAAAAGCACTGCAGAAGTCAGCGTGAGCTTGGCTAAGGCCCAGGTGGGCATAGACTGGTACCCAAAACATGTGGAAGATGAGTAGTTCAGACAGCACTAGAGTCAGTTTCACCCCTTCCTTTGATACCTCTAAAAGCTGCTTCTCCAAAGTGCTTTGAGTCACCTTGGTGATGCTGACCTCTGCCCAGAGAAGCCACTCTGGAACGGCCTCTGGGCCTTAGGGCTCCTTCCATGTGCTCTGCTGACAAATGTCACAGGCCAACGTCACTGAGGGATCTCCTTGGAGTTTTACCAGTGAGACACAGCTTTCTGCCTGGAGAGCTCCTCGCTTGGGAAATTCTCAGTGTATCAAACCTGCTGTAAAGGACAACAGTGCCCGGTGTGAACTCTTTGGGGCAATTCAGGGCAGCTCACGTCAGGACAATTCCCTGGGCGTCTTCTGCTTGCTGTATCACACTCAACAGCCACCTGCAGTGATATCTCTTTTCCTACTCACCACCTACCCTCTCCTCTTTCTCCCTCTCTCCAAGATGGATATCACCTGGTGAAAGGGCCACTCCTCCGGATGGAGGTTGCAATTCTCCCTTTGGTTGTGAAAGCACAGCCCTTGAGCATCCAGGAGTTTCTTTCAGGGACTTATTGAGACTTGAAACCTCCTCAGATTTCAGGGTTCCTGGGCTTAGCACAGCTGCCCTTTATTGCCTCCAAAGGCCAGGAGTTATGGATCTGCCTCTGCATACCTCCTGCCTACAACCCAAAAGAGAATGCCCAGGAAGGTGGGAGATGGTGGGACGGGCAGTGAAAGAAAACCACGTAATAACCCAGATGTGAAGATGAGGTCAGGAGCTGACCATGCTCATCTGCCCACATATCTATTTTCTCACGTTTTTTCCCAAGTGACTTCAGGTGCCCCTGCTGCACCCTCAGCTTTGACCTTCAGACACTCTCCTCTTTCTCCAGCAATGCTCTGCCCTGCAGTACCTTCGAGGTCCTTACATAAAGAGCAGAAACTCAGCAATTCACCCCACTAGAGATCTCCACATCCTGTGGGTGCAAAGGCCACCTCTGGGTGCAGTGCTGGGGACAGCCATCTCTCCAAGGGCATTTTCAGAGAGCAGCTGGCTGGGCCGTTTCCCTTCCCCTTTATGCCAAGAACTTTCCTCACTGATCTTCTGATCACCAGTGCCTGGGAAGCATAAAGGTGCACATTGCTGCTCCTGCTCTGTTGCAAGGGTCCAGTGTCTGTCCTTAGGTGCCAGCAAACCCCCAGCAGCAGAAGAGATGCCAGGTGTGTCAGCATGGTCCTTCCAGAGAGCAAAGGCTCTCTGTGCATGCAGCAGCCCTGAGTGCCCACAACACCAGAGCAGCCCTGCCTGCCAGGGCTGGGAGTTGGGCTGTGATGCTCCTACATGGAAATGCAGCCTGGGCATCCTCTGTCAAACCTGCCTGCACATCCAGCAGCAGGGATTTTATGGCCATCTGAGCTCAGTAACATGCTTCCAGTGCAAATACAGGGCTGCCAGTGGGATCCTGGCATCAGGGGCCATTTGGTTCACAAAGAGGGAAGGGCTCTGTTTATTGAATCATTAACATCACTTCCCTCACTGCCAGGTACTCCGAGAGGTCTCTTAGGCAAGTGCTGACCTAGCCCAACCCTGCTAAGCTGGTAAGATGACATGGATCCCATGCCAGCCTGGTACTGAGTTCCCACTGCTTTCTCTGTTCCTGCTTTGCTATTAGTCATCCATTTCTGGAAGGTTTCTCATGCATAATTAAGGGTTTCAACACTTGCATAAGCCAATTCTTCTCATCAGGAGTGACCTGCTGCATTTCCCAACACTTTCCCTAGGCAGTCTTTCCGACTGCCACGAAATATGGAGTTAAAACATGAAGTTTTCTACCCGCCTTGAGGCAAAAGGTGTGGGAAATCGAACAGATAAGAATGCCTTTAATTAGTATCATTTGCATAAGCTCTGGGAAAGGCTCACCTGACAGCTACAAGGGCCTTGCTTGTCTGGAAGCATCAGCCATGGCTGAAATGGGTAGATTAGCAGAGCTCCTCTGACAGGAGATAGTGAGAGTCTGGGTGACAGAGCCATGCAGGCTCCTTGGGTACCCCAGCTCCTGCTGGCTCCTCCTTGAGGCACCCCAGCTCCCACTACCTCCTTGTCTGTGGACCTCAGCTGCTGCTGGCTCCCTTTCAGGTCCCCCCAGCTCCCACTGGCTTCTTGTGAGGGCACTTTCTTCTCCATTTCCACCTCCCAGTTTGCAGCCGCTCAGAGCAAAGAGGTGCCTTGTGTGCTGGGGTGAAGGTCAGGGATGGGGAGAGTGGAGAGGAAGCACAGGCACATCCCTGGATAAGGTGCAGAGGCTGTGGAACGGGCTCAGCATGCAGCAGGGATGGGAGCAGGCTGTGTGGCCTCTCCTTTTCTCTCCCCCTGCTGCACTCATGCTCCCTCGAGCACAGACGCTGCTGGTCCCCAACCACAAACCCCATCCCGCTGCTGTCACTGCCAGGGGTGACAATGAAAGCTCTTTTCAGTACCTCGAGGCCTCTGCAGTGATGAGAATCTCACACCACACTACACCTAAACCCACATGCAAAGCTGGATTTCCCAGAGGAAAAAACATTATGTTCAAGCTGCCTCCCACTGCACACATCCCCTCTTGGATCCCTCCAGCTGCCTCTCAGCCACTTCACGTCTCACTTGCTCATCTTCCCTCCCAGCTGGGCAGAGCACCCCAAAAAGCTGAGGCTGCCACAGCACCCCTGAGCCAACCTTTGCTGTAGCCGCGGGCTCTGTTTATCCAGCACCCAGCACACGGGTGCTGCTCCAGGACAGGCTCAGGGCAAGTTTAATAACAAAGCAAACCAGTAATAACTGCCTGCTAATGAGCTTACACAGCGTCCCTGAAGACTTGGCTTTAGAGTGAGCTCTGTGCCAGGAGCTGACGGGCCAGGGTGTGAGCTGTCCCTTCCCACCTTCCTGACTACCGTGTCTCTGCTCTTCCAGCCCTACCCCAGAACCTTCCTGCCTTGTAGATGCGCTTTATATCCAACCCTGGGGTGAGGGTTAGCCCTTCTCGGGAGTGCAAACCTGTGTCATGTAGCTCCAGGACACCCACCTTTTGCTTCAGTCTGCTCCAGAGCCTGTGCCACAGCAGGAGAAGGCTTAATTTACCCAGCTCCCTGCAATGCATCTCATTGCTGCTCCTCTTTATCAAGCTAATGAGCTTTATCCAGCTAGAGTTGAGAGCTCAGCTCCTGGTCAGAGGATGTCAGAGGCTGATGGACCTCAGGGCTGAAAAAAACCCTCAAATCAAGCTCTGGAATTTCCCAGCACTGGAAACAGAGTGAAGGTCCACATCCTGCCAGCTCATATTCCAAAACTAAAATGCAGGTGGAAATTTGGCTGCCAAGCAACCCCAGACCCTCAGGAGCATCACATTTTGGCACCAGAAATGGAAGAGGTCGTGGAGTTCCATTTGCTGCCCTTGAGAGTCAGAGCCCTGGAAACTGCAAAGGGATGAAGCTTTTCTCTGTCTAGAGGATCCCCAGATTCAGGTCACTGACAGTCAGGCACTGGCACTGCTCTTTCTCCCCTGAGGGCTCGCTGGCCATGCTCAGATGGCTTCATGCCTGAGCCAGGCCCCAGGAGTCCCCAGGGTGGCCCATGAAGCCTCTTCCCTGCTGTACCTTCCCCTGGACATGCAGCCAAGTTGGGGGCTCTGTCCTCTGTTCCCGGGGCTGGACAAGCTTTAGGAAATTATCTTTATTGTGTATTAAGCAACAGCCGCCCTTATTCCGGCTCCTTCTGGCTTTTCCTGGCAGCTGTCCTCCCTCTCACTGAGGTCCTGGGACCAGCTGTGTAATGCATGTCAGGGGCTTGTTCCCCTGCCCTGTGCTGAGCCCTCGGAGCTGTGCCTGTCTGGAAGCTGCACCCTCAGCTCTCTGCTTTTCCCCAGGGCAGTTTTCAGCCCTGTACAAGTGGCCAGGGCCACTCCGGGCCAGGTGGCTGCTCAGCTCTGCTCCTTCATGGCCATCTGGTCCCCAGGCATCCTGCTGCCCTTTCCTCTGCCTTCCCTGGGGAGGCCTGGGGCTGCCCCAGGCTGGTTCCCCAGGCCAGTCCTGCAACTGAGTGGGGTGAAGGTGTGAGGGCAGAGGCAGAACCGGGAAAGTTGGGTTCATGTTTCAACTTCTATTTTTATCTGGGAACCCAAGTCTGCTATGCAGAGGCCCCCAGGGGACACACTGCCTTCCCCAGCTGGAACCATGTACCACTGGAGCACTACTTGCCCCTCCCTGTCACAGTGCCAGATCTCTGGGTAGGAGACAGCATCACCCGAGACACTGGGACATCCTCCTGGCTCCTGGTGTGCTGAGGCAGGAGGGAAGCAGGTGGGGAGCAGGTCTGCAGGCCAGGTCCCCATGCCTCCAGCCACTCTGAGGCTGGGAACACTTCATCACAGGTAACGCTTGGAGCTGCAGAGCAGCCCTGCCACACTCTCACCAGGCCACCAGGTCAGCAGCCCAGTGTTGGTGTCCCTTCTCAAGCTGGACTTTAGTTTTGTGGGGCTGCACCAGCCCCATCACTTCCCATTTTTTAAGCAAATAAACCTGATTTAATGGCCAGAGCTGCAGGAAAATGGGAACTTGTGCTGCCCCAGCCCGAGCAGCTCGTGTGTAGCTGCAGGTTGGCCAGGGCAGAGCTGGCTCCCAGCGTGGGAACACGGTGCTGGAGCCCAGCCCCTGGTCCTGGGCAATGGCAGCGAGCAAGGGGGTACAGCTGGGAGGAGGGGAGCCCCCATCCCAGTAGGCAACGCCTGCTGCTTTAATTGTGGAGGAGAGTGGGAGCTGCTGCAGAAAATGGGAATATTAAAAAAAAAAAAAAAAGGAAAAAAAAAGGCGAAAAAAAAAAAACCCAAACCAAAAAAACAAAACCCGTGAGAAAGGAAATCTGAGCGAGGCCTGGAGCGATCTACCCAATCCAGCGGAAACAATGGCCCAGGAAGAAAAACCAGTTCCTACATATAAGGTAGAATAGACTGGGAAGGCTGGAGGAGGGGTGGGAGGCTCCCTGCACAAACAAGCCGGGCATTATGCGGTGCCCCTTCCCGGCGTGGGGGACCCCTGATCCTGCTGGGCTGGGCTGGGCTGGGCTGGGCTGGGCTGGGCTGGGCTGGACTGGCACACACCCCAGGGATGGACAGCCAGGAACAGCAGCTCGGGCTGACAGGGCTCAGCACGCAGGCTGGGCTGGGCTGTATTTAGCGCCCAAACTGGGCTCAGGGTTAACTCACCTGGGCTCAGCATCCAGGCTGGGATCAGCACTGGTTTGAGATTAGACCTGAAAATGGGATTAGAACCGTTTTGCCCAGGATTAACCCACATTTGGAGATTAGCCCCCAGGCTGGGATCAGTTCGAGGCAGGGTTTACTCCAGGATGAGCTCATCTCCAAACTAAACTCACCCCCGGGATGGCTGATCCTCAAACTGAGCTCAGCCTCAGGATGGGATGATCCCCAGGGTGAGCTCATCCCCAGGCTGAGTTCATCCCCAGACAAGGCTCAGCCCCAGGCTGAGCTCACCCCAAAAGGGCTGCAGGATGCACGGAGCTGCTGGCTGGGTGCCTCCAGGCTGGTGGGATGTGGGTCCTGGACAGGTGCCCTTCAGGGAAATGGCACTGCTGCCAGCTTGGCCATCTCCTCACCTCCCCAGATCCCACTGTGGGATGCTCATTGTCCCTCTGGTCAGCACACCCCAGCAGACAAACCCTCAGCTGTGAGATGGGGAAAGCCCAGGTGGACAAACCACCAGTTCCAGCACTGGTCCCTGCCCTGGCCATGAGCACTGGTGTTGGATCCATCCCCTTGGCTCTGTGGCAACAGTTAGGATGTGCCAGGGGGTTATGTGCTCTCCACACCTGGAAGAGCTACATAGTTTAATTTTGAAGCAGAATCTTAAATTCCTAAAATCAAAACCACCATCATGATCCTGACCATGATCCTGGCTATGTGGAGAAGGTGTTTGGCCCCCCCAGCCCAACCTTGACTGTTGAGGCTGAGGACAGATGGTGTGCCCAGAACATGGGCCATTGGTTTATCCTGGCCTGGCACCCATTCTCACTTTGGGAATGGTTCCTGTGAGCATGGGCCTATTGCAAAACCTGTCACCACCTGGAAACAAAGAGCGTAGGGAGGGAGCCAGGGAGAAAAGGCAGATCCCACCCTGACGGGGTCCAAAAGGGCTGCAGTACCCTATGCTTGGCCAAGGAGGCCTCTGGGAACAAGCTGGGCCTTGGGAGATGTCCTGGAGTGTGCCACACTGATGGGTACATCCCTGAGCTGATCCCGGAGTCCTGGGCTGGGGGTTGCTCCCAGGCAGCCCATGGGCAGGTGAGGAGGAGGAGGAGGAGGAGGAGGAGCCCTGTGCTGTGATGGGTTTCTTTTCCCAGTGTCTCACTGCAGGTATGTCAGCATCCTTTTCCCTAGACACCCCCTCGTGGCGTGGGACTTACACTGGACATCTCTGGGATGAAAGCTGGATGGGTGTGGCTGTAGGACATGCCATGAGTTAAGGTCCATGGACCATGTGCTGCCCAACATTTACTGAGAAACCTTTGCTAGGGCAAGGGTGGACAAAGGGTGGATTTGGGTGAGTACCAGGCTGCTGCCTAGCGCTTTTGGAAGGCTGTCCCTGTCCGAGGTAAGGGCTTAATGTACCCTGAGGGTGCAGTTCTTCCCACACTGAGCAGAGCATGATACTGCACAGCTGGGCTCAGGCAGCATTCCCAGCATAAGGGGGCTCACAGGGACCACCATCCCCTTTGAGATCAACCATCTGCATCTCATCCTGAGGGAAAACAGCAGCTCTTCACACACAACTTCTCCTGAAGGCTTCCCAAAGCAGTCTCAGAGAGAAGCTACACTGGCTGCTAGCTGGGACCAGAGACAGGAAAACCACGGGTGCAGGGGAAGAGCTGCTGCTGCCAGAGTTAAGAACAAATCCCAGAAAACCTCGGGCACTTATTCCCCGTGTTCCCAGCCTGACATCTCGAGATGTGTTAATGTGACCCCAGTGTGTTGGTGACATGTGGGGTCACCATGGTGTGATGGGGGGCCCAAGCCCTCCACAGCTCCTCACCACAGCAGCACGGGGTGCAGGGAGTGATCTACAGCATGACAGGCTTGTGTCACACACACAGAAAAGGTAAAAAGGGGCAATAATGTACAAATGTGGACTTTTTTTAGGCTCTTGCTGTGCCCGAGGGAGTTGCTGTCTATTGTTTCAGTGGCCAAGTGGAGGAGGCAAAGCTGGGGCAGATGACAGGAGTGATCTGACCCTGCCACACCTGGGTTTGCCCTTTCCCTGGCAGACAGGATGTGGACAGGTGAGTGGTGGCAGAACTGTAATTTCACCCCACAGAAAAAAATACCTGCGAGTGAAAAATGCTGATGGGCATTTTGTGGGGGTGAAGTTGGGGAAGAAGGGTGTATGCTTCGTTCCTCACATTCCTCTCCAGCTTCTCTGGGATGGTGGCTATGCTCCCCAGGGCCCTCCCAGTGCCCAGGGGGTGATGGAGAGGGCTGAGGATCCTGTCCTGCCACCCAGCTGTCTCCACCAGCTGGGCAGGGCTGAGATCTTCCCCTCCTTTCCCACTGTGGGGGTGGAGGAATGGGACTGAGGTCTGAGTCCTGCTGCGGTCTGTGAAATGAAATCTGTGATCAGTGTGGGCTTCACCTTCAGAAACACCCTCACAGGCACCACTATGTCCCCAGATCCCATTCCGCTGAACCCTGTCCTGCCGTGTGCACGGCCAGCAAACTGGTGTGCCTGTGGCCACACCAGAGCAGGGCACCTCGGGCTCATCGCAGCGTCCGAGCACAAAGGGATGTCCTCTCCTGCAGACACCTCCCCGTGTCCCCTCTCCTGCAGCACCACCCCGAAGTAGCGAGGAAGGCCCCGCTCCCAGCCTGGTTCCCTCCCGGGCACTGCGAGGGCACCGCGCCAGCAGCTGATGGGAAAGTTCAGGGTCGGGGCGAGCGCGGGGAGAGGCTCATAAAGGGCTCTTTGTGCCGCAGGTCTGCTCCGGCTCCGCGCACGGAGCCCGCGGCCCCACAGCAAAATGCAGCCCAGAAATATGACAAGACATCTTTTCCCAGGCTGCTGTTAAACTCTAATTAAACATTTCAGCACACTCGAGCGAGGGAATGTCTGCTTCTCAGGCCCGGGCCATCCCATCTGGAAATCACCCCCTCCGGTGTGAGTGGGCTGGTGCAGGTTGACCCACAAAGATGCTCCTTGGGTGTAGGGATGATGTGAAACCACATACCAGAGGGGACAACCTGCTCCTCTCCAATGCCTCCACGCCAGCATGGGTCCACTGTTGCCTCCCACTCTGGAGGAGGCATCCAGGCTGGAACAGCTGGAGAAGGGGACATGCAGACAGGTCTACGACAGCAGTGCCACCACCCCTGGCACTTGTGCACTCCCCGCCATGGGAGCTGGGGTCCCTCTAGCTGCTGGGGCAACAGCCCAGGGTGCACAGCCTGCAGGGGCAGGAGGAAGTGGCTCCTTCAAGAGATGCTGTCAGAAAATTCTAGCCTCTAGTGAGGCTAGAATGGCCATCCTACTGTTTAAAGAAAGAAAGAAAAAGAAATAGCACAAAAGAGCTATTTTCAGGTGGTTCCAGGAGTGAGGAGCACTGTAAGGCAACAATCTGGGGCACGGCAGCTTGGAGACCCCCCCTAAAATCACCTGGAGGCTCAGGATGGGTCTCATGACAGTGAGCTGGCACAGCTCTCCACTTTATTAAACACTGACTTTGGCCATTAATTGCAGGAGTTCCTCACCACCTTGTTTCTAGCATAGACCAGATGCCAAAATATCCCACCCCTGATGCTCTGGTGTCTGACCCAGCCTCATGGAGGGGACATGGTGGCACTGAACTACTGCTCTGCAGCATCCCTTGTCCCACATGAGCACAGCCCAGTGGGAGCAGCACAGCAAGGACAGGCAGTGCTGGGAGCTGAGGAGCTGCTGGTTTCCCATGGGCAACCTCAGCATCAGAACCAGGTCACCCAGGAAAAGATTACTCCAAAAATGTGCCATTTCTGAGATCAGTAAGTGGTGGGAAGGTGTCTGCCCAGAGACTTGGAGCAGTGTGACAGACCAAGCAATGACACTTGTAATTTGGCATCCCATGGGGTGGAATTTGGCAGAACTAGTCTCTCCTGCTCTGAGGACATTCCAGCTCCTGCACAGGCAGTCTGAATTGAACTCCCTCTGTACACACAGCAACCACGGGTTTAATCCAGCTCTGCCCCCTCAGTTAGACAAGCAGCAGCAGCACCTCCTGGGGGAGCTTCATCCTGGACCATTGAGGCCCCAGGGCTGAGGTTCCTGTCACTGTACTGGCCATCACCCCTGGGAATCCTCACCCTGGTGTTGTGCCTGTCCTCATTGGACGCTCCCTCCTAAGAAAACGGCAACATCAACCTATATCTGGTCCCCCTGACGGCATGTGACTGTGGAGCCCCGAAGGGGCTGTCCCCAGGTGCCACAGGCTCACAGCGTTTGTCCTTCTCTGTCACTGCAGTGGGATGGGGAGGGAGGCTGGATTTAGGAAGAAATCTTGACTTTTCTAGGAAAAGCAAGGCAGGCAGCAGGATCTTTACATCATCCCTGTGCAGCATTTGGACTGTGCTGACCTGTCCAGCTTTGTGGGATGTATCTGCCCCTGAATCCTGATGCACTGAGGGTGCCCCAGTCCTAGCACAGACAGGGCTGTCAGGCGGCAAGGGAGGTGACAGCCTTAGTGACACAGACTGAGGGCAGCCACCCCCGGGCAGCACACACGCCCAAGGGGGCTCATCCCTATGGTCCCTCAGAGACCCCAACCCCACCGGGAACCACAACCCACACCATCCCAGTGTGCCCACAGACTGTGACACCACGAGCCGGTGACAGGGAGCCAGATCCTGAACTATTGTCCGACTGTTTCCCAGGCTCTCGTACCGGCTGTGAGGATGCGAGTACCAGTGGGGTGGGATGGGGGGTGCGAGGGAAGCGGGGACGAAGACGTCGCACCGCCCTCCTCCCTGCGCTTGGCAAGGCAGGGAAGGGAAAAGGTTCCCAAGGCGAAGGTGTTAAATACCCTTCTCCCGTGCTGCTGTCACCTCGCGGCCCCGGGGGTGTGAGAATCAGACTCTATTATCCCCTCCCTAGGAACTAACATACTGTACTAACCTTTTCACATGAAAGCTACGCTCTGTTTGCCAACAAAAGCCGACACTCGGTTCCCAGGAGTGGGGAGAACCCAACCCCACGGCACTGAGCGAGGGCTCCGGGGCCAGCCCACCCTGCCTGCCCCAGACCCTCCAGCCTGGTGAGTGCCAGGGGCTCTGCGGGTGGGGTCAGCCAGGTGCAGCCGCTGGGCTGCAGCAGGAGCACCCTCCCCAGGGTGAGGGATCCTTCTTCCCGGCCCCAGGATGCCTGGGGTCCCCCGGGCCTGTCCCCCCCGTAGAGGGGTGGATGGGGCTGAAGGTGCAAGGCAGTGCGAGGGGGACTCCCTGCCTGGAGTTTGCGCTGCTGGGAGCCCTTCCCCACCAGGGCACATTGCCCCAGTTGTGTCCTGTCCCCGGGTTGGCACACCCTCATCAGCTTCCCCAGCCGTTTGCAGGGCTCAAGCTGGTTCTTCTCTCACCACTGACCAAAGCAGGTCAAGCTTTGCAACGTCTGAAACTCCCACTCGCTTTCAGGCTACCCTGAGAGGTGGGAAACAAGACTGGGAAAGCATCACCGGGCCATGGAAAAACCCATCTGCACAAAAGCTGAGCCCCAGCTCGGCATTCAGAGTGGCCAGATGAGCACTGAGCACAGCAGCTCTGGCCTCCCTGGGAACATAGCAGCAGCAGGGATGGGACAGGTGTCACCTGGAACTGGGACTTCCTGCCCCAGATGATGGCAGACATCTTCTGAGAAAATTCACAGTTGGGGTAGCAGCCTCCTTACTCAAGTTTTTAATTAAACGAGATGTGTCTAGGGCATCACAGCTGCTCAGTGCTAAGATAAAGAAACGGCCAGAGGAGAGGTCTTGAAGTGAAAAGGGTTTTTCTGGCCTTTTCACATTAACAATACCTGCTCTGCCTCATTTATGGTTGTATACCCTTGACAACTTGGGACAGTGGGCTTGAGAGGTACCCAAGGCCACAGCAGATGCTGCCTGCCTAAGGAGCCCCACACCAGGGGACACATCCCTGCAAGACCCTACAAATTCCAGATTCTCATGTTGCCTTGGAATCTCAACTAGGTCCATGCTTCTAACGAGGCAAGCAGGAGAAAGGAAGGATGAGTCCTTTTCCCTCCTCTCTATTGTTGCCTTCCATGCCTACCTCCATTTCCAGTCAGCTCTGGAGGCAGCTTCCTCCCTGACCTCACAACCTTCCTGCTCCAAAGGGCTGGGAGGCTTTTCCAGGTCCCCTAATGAGCTGTTGGCCCACTCCAGCAATGGGGTGACCCTCTGCTGCCCCAGCTCCATCGGCGTGTCCCGCTGTAGGCAGGCAGGCGGGTTCTGCATTGCTCACACCTTTATTGGCCCCAGCCCACGGAGCTGTTTCACACGGGCTGTCAGTGACAGCTTCCAGAGCCTGCAGAGCCGTCCCGCTGCTCTGGATCCTGTGGAGGTGCTGTTGGCCTCACACTGCTTTGCAAAGTAATTTAATTAAAGCCGGTGAATCACTCTGGTGCTGCCTGGCTGCTCCTCTGTGCATGGGTGCAGTGGCCCAGGGTGGCCTGGAGCACACGCAGGGGCTCTTTGGGCTGCTCTTTTTGGAGGGTCATTTCTCCTCTCAGTTGCTGCACTCAGATTTGGGTCATCAGGTTTGATCTAAATATGTCAGAGGACTGGTATTCACGGGGAAGCAAAGGCACAATAATGCAGACTCTGTCCCAGTGTGATTCTGGGCTGGTTTCAAAAGCTCTTGGTTCACTCTTAGTGTTCTGGGAAACCTGGGGCAGGTTTAGTTCCTCACCTGACATAGATGCCTTGATGCTCAAGAAGTGAGACTTCTCTCAAAGGCTTCGCCTGCTGTACCCTGACACATGTCCCCGTGATGGAGACAAATACGTGGCACCTCTCTCTGGTTCAGAAGCACCATTGAGCGAGGAACTGAGCCAGGGCCATGGCTTTGAGGCTTAAGCCAAGGTGAGAAGAGATCCTTGCCCAGCGTCTGGGGCCGATGAGGCAAAAGAAGGGAGAGCTGGTGCAGAGCAGAGTTGGGACCTTTGTCCCTCAGGCCACTGTCCCCAGGCTTCCCAGTGCCAACTGAACCCCGTGGGGCCTGAAAGGGTTAGTGCTTCCCAGGGCAGAGCACGGTTAGACTTGCTGCAGCTGTGAGAGAGGAGCTGGGAGGGTTTGTCCGGTGTCTTCATCCCAGCCCAGCTGTCCAGACCTGCTCCCTAGCTCCAGGCATCCAGTGGGTCCAGCATGGGCCATGCACAGAGTGGTCCCCAGGGCAGGTTGACAGCCCTGGACCTGCCAGGAGAGCAGCAATAAACAGGAGAGGAGACACAAGGGGCTGGTTTAGCTCTGCATTTTCTGCTTCCCCACCTGAGGTCTGCCTGAACCCAATCAAAGAGGTCCAGGACCAACCAAACCAACTTGAGGCAATGAAATTGCAAACACAACACTTCAAGCTGCAACAGTTTTTCAAGCCAGCCCATGCAGGGATGAACACACTGCAGTCCGGGTCATGCAGAAGCCAAGCTGGAGACCTGTCTGGCTCCTTCAGCATCTTCATCCAACTCTCTGTGGGTCCCCGAAGCCTGGTCCCTACCTGCTGTGTCAGGGATCAGTGACAGTCCTCACTGCCTTTGCTCGTGGCCACAGCCAGTCAGGGCCCCTGGCCACCACAAATCCTGTGGCCTGGCAGAACTCTGGGACACACAGGGCTAGGGGATAAACCCCTCTGAGGTCTGCTTGGTCTGCTGGGGTGAGCAGACTTGGGGTTTGCCCTGAAGGTAGCAGCTGGGTGGGAACTGCTCCTGCTCAGCCCCTTTTCATAGGTACCTGCACGGTTGAGGCAAAGAGCAAGAGCCCAGACCCTTGCACAAGCTCTTACATCCAAAAGTGATACAAAAAAATGAAAAATGGACCTTCACCAGGTCCCTGGGGAGAATATTTTGGTAGCAGTAGCTTGCCATTTGGTCTTGGAGATTCTGCTTCAAAGCCCAAGGCACATCAAAGTCCAGACCTCCAAGTCCGAGGCTTCCTGGGGAAGGCAAGGGTGCCCGTCTGTCAGTGCCAGCCTTTGCTCTGCTCTCTCTGCCCTGCAGGAGCCTCTGAAGACACATGGCTCCAGTGCAGGAGGTTAAAGGGGCCTCTGGAGCACAGTATCTTCAGCAGCCCAGGGGACATCTGCTTAGCTCGTGGTGACTCTGACTGTCCCCAGGATTCCTGCAGTTTCTGTCTTAGGCAAAGAAGATACTATTATCCCCCCATGATAAAAATGTTAGAAGGAGAGATTATTATACCCCCGCAGCCCTTCTCCTCCAGCAGACACTGCAGAGCCTCCCCTCCTCCATGCAGCACCCTGAAGGATGCTCAGCCCGGGGCCGGGAGGGGACCCTGGGAAGGCCTGGCGCTGCTTACCGCTGTCCTGCTGCGCGGCACAGATGAGAGGAAAAACAACTCCCGGGGTTTCCCCTCAGCTCCGTGCCCGTGGCCTCGCCGGCTCTTTCATCTCCCGGCCCGCGGCTCTTTCATCTCCGGCCGAGGTGCGACCGGGCCCCTCCAGCCCCCCCGCCCGGCACCGCCTTCGGCCCGGCCCGGCCAAATGGCCACTGGCCCGTGTTGGCCCGGGAGGGGGTGACGCTGGGCTCCGGTCACCTCTGCAGTCACTGCCTAAGTGCTCAGCACCCCCAAAATTTGGCTGCTCTCAGGTGCCTGGACACAAACGGAAGCACCGGATTTCTTTTAGTTCTCCCTGCAAAGCAGATGATGCCGGGCTCGTGTTGGCTCAAACTCAGCTCATCTCTGTGAATTTGTGCCCACACAGACCCAGCCGCCAGGCTGGGGTCATGGCGGTCGTGTGGGCAGGTGTCCCTGTATCCCAGTGCTCCCACTGCAGGTGGCAAAGTGGTTCCCAAAGGAACCGTCCCAGTTCCCAGCCCCGGAGGGAGGGAAGCTCATCAGCATCCTGGCAAACAACCTGCAACCCACGGGCCAGCCACAGTTTATCCCTGGATTCTGGTGTAGGAGTGGCAAGACTGCACTGTTACCACACAGCTCTGGGTGTCAGGGCACAGGGGTACCTCTGCCAAACGGCATGAAAAAAGGTGCCTGCCTGGTGGGAATGAACTGCAAAGGGAGCCCAGCTTGGTAATAGGAATAGCTGGGAGAGAAGGAGAACAAGAAAGAGAAGGGCCATGGCTCGGGCTGGGTTTCTGCCAGGCAGTGTCACCGCATGTCCCAGCTCTGGGGTAACGGTGATGGGGCTGTCAGTGAGTGCAGCCGGGACAGGGACATGTGGCATCAGGACACGTCAACACCACTGCACCACAGAACTGCACCCAAACAGCCAGGAATTGACACAAAATTTCACTGCTCTTCTGTAGAGAGCCAAAGGGATGAGGTATGAGAATGGAGCCACTCACAGGCCAGGAGGGGCTCAGGACTGAGGCAGGGCTGACAGCAGAGTCACCACAGCTCCTGGCACGTGGGGCTGCCACCAGTGAGTGTCACCAGCTCAAACCCACGCTGGGGTTGGGATGCTGGGACAAAGAGAGCCCCAGCAGGACTGTCCTCATAGGCTGACCCAGCCCTTCAGGAGGGAGGTGTCCATGCCTGACATGCCTGTGCTGTCTGTCCTGGCTGATTTGTTCCACACATGGATGGTTGGAAGTGACAGGAGTTTGCCCCGAGCATCTCCACGAGTCCCAGTAAAGCATCCCAGAGAGCCCCCGACCTCCAGTCTGCTTTCAAATGACAGAACCACAGAATCCCAGACTGGTTTGAGTTGGAAGGAACCTTAAAGCCCATCCAGTCCTACCCCCTTCCACGGGCAGGGACACCTTCCACTATCCCAGGCTGCTCCAAGCCACATCCAGCCTGACCTTGGATACTGGCAGGGATGGGGCAGCCACAGCTTCTCTGGGCAACCTGTGCCAGGGCCTCACCATCCTCATTGTAAAAAACGTCCTTATATCTAATCTGAATCTCTCCTCTGTCAGTAGAAAACGATCACCTTTTGTCCTGTTGCAACAGGCTCTGCCAAAAAGACTCATCCTTGTCCCCATTCTCATTCCAATTCACATCCTCACCCTCATCCCTATCCTCATCCTCATCCTTGTCCCCATCCGTGCACTCTCCCACGATCACCAGGGACACCCTGGCTTGCCATGTGCTGACTCGGCTGTGGGTCAGGTGCTCAGCAGCATGGTGGGTCCCTGCACTCAGAAGTGCAGGGCCAGGGAGCCACTTTGGGCAAAGACCCAAAAATGCAGGTGGTGACTCGCTTCTTCCACCCATCAGGAAGGACCCAGACCAGTTGAAAATACAGCTTCTTGGAAGCCATTCCCACTTTTTTCATAGGTCTTTCAGAAAACCCCTGGCTGCAGTCCAGCCCTAGCAGAGCCGTGCTGCCCCTGCAGCTCCTGGGCTCCCAAGTGACCTCCGTAAGTATTTCCACAGCTGCCCACACAGATTCGTCAGGAAGGGCAGTGTGCATCCTGAGCAGTGAAGCAGCCACTATCCCACTGTGCCCAGAGCTGCCCCATTTCTCTGGAGTAATCACAGCTCATAGGGGAGCCTTCTGTTTTCCCTTCTGATGTGACGGAAACGCAGACACAGGACCTGCCAGCAGCAAATATTTGTCACTCTCCCCCTTTGCCTGCCTGCTAGACACAAAGCCTGTCGGTCCACATCCATATACGCGTGGATATGGCTGTTTAGACCATTTGGTTCAGCTTCTTTGAGCTTTTTTGCTACACTGTTAGGATCCCAGAGCCATGCTGGAGCCTTTGACAGCAAAATTGGGCTTCAGAGGAGTAGCGAGGGCTGGGAGTGAGTCCCAGCCTTGGTGCTCAGCTCCTTTTTTGAGCCCAGGCTAGTGGATGAACCATACAGAGCCTGGCCAGGACCAGTTGCAGGGTTCAAGGTCACCTTCAGCTCCTCGCTGTCAGGTCACAGGGGGAAAAGCAAGGATTTTCCCAGCAGGCTCCCTCCCTCGCATGCTGCCTGTCCCCAGATGCTCCGTGTTGCTGCTGCAGCCTCAGCACCAGATGCAAAGCAGCTGATCTTCATTTGGCTGCTCTGAGAAGCTTCACTGTACCAGCCCACAGTACTCATGGGGAAATTACTTGCCTGACCTCTTCCTGAAAAGAGGCCAGAGCAGAAGCTGGACCAAAGGTCAGACCAGTCCTGGGCCCTTCTCCCACCTCTCTTGGGGTCTCCATGTGGAGATTAAAAGCATTAGGATGAGGGATGCTCAACATACCAGCAGGTGTGAGGTGGGGCAGGAGCAGACACCACAGACACCCATGGGACTCACAGGACTGGGTGGTCATGCTCTCAATCCAGCAGACATTTCCCAGAAGGAATTTTTTGGCAGGATCACCCCTTTCTTCTGGGAAATTTCTCTGATAACACTGGGGCTGAGATAAAGAAAAGCACCCCCCACGTTCCCACCCAGCTGTCTGCAGGAGGATCCACCCCACCTGGCCGGGATGGTTTGCACAGAACAGAGCTCAGCTCCTGGGGACCCCCTGAGCATCCCTGCTTGCCTTGGCAGACACGGGACGGGGCTGGCACCGCTCCGGGCTGGCTGCTCTGGTTCCCACATCGCTCCTTGACGTCACCCCGAAAACGCTGAGTGAAAGGGGGGCCCTCGGGCACTTCCCATCAATAGTGCTGAGAGCCACGCTGGGCTGACACGGAACTGTGCACAACAAAAGGCAGTGTCCGAACAAATCTTCTCAGGCGCTGGGTTCCCCCGGGTGACCCGGGGTTAGCCCGGACTTTTGCTCCCACCCGGCCCTCCGGAGCAGGAATGTCCCTCCGTGCTGCGCCATGGCTGGTTCCCACGCTTCCAACCTGCTTTCCTATTTATCAGCAACCAGCCCCTAATCCCCTTTGTGAAGGCCCGATTCAGGCTCAGCACAATGTGGCGAAAAGGGAGGGGGTGGGCGGGAGAAGAGGGAGGGGAAAACGGTGCTAGAGAATGAAAATCAAACTCTTTACCTTTTCCCCTCAACGCAGATGACGAGTCCTTAGGGACTCTTCAGGCTGTCACCTGCCTGGGTAGTGCCAGGCTATGGCAGGACGTGAGCCCAGCTCCACGGAAGGGGCTCTTGGTGGGATGTGCTGATGGTTAAGGAACAAGTAAAGGCACACATTGAAAAATCCACTTGTGTACTCTCACAGGTTACTGCGGCTATGCCGCCCACTGCTCTCACATGATTAGATATTAGGATTTTTTTTTTTTTTTTTTTTTTTTTTTTTTTTTTTTTTTTTTTTTTTTTTTCACAGAAAGGGTTGTCAAGGTCTGAAACAGGCTGCCAGGGCAGTAGTGGAGTCAGCATCCCTGGCATCTGAGGACATGGTTTAGTGGTGAACATGGTAGTGATCACGGTTTGGATTGATGATCTTAAAGGTCTTTTCCAGCCCTTAACAGCTCCAAGATTCTGTTATTCTATGACTCTGTGATCCTCTCCTTTGTGGCTTCTCCATCAGGGATGTGCCTGCACTCCCCATGTGTTCCCAACAGGGTGGAGATGTGTGCTGGAACATCACTGGAGGGTGTCTGTGGGGGAACAGGGAATGTTCTGATTCACTCCTGTTCAGCCACCTCACTGCAGCCCCTCCTCGCTACCATATCCTCTCTGCTCACAAACTTCCTCGGGAGGAATAACCCACTGGAATTTCCCCAGCTCTGGGTGTGATGCTCCATGCTGGGCTCCATCCTCCCTCGGGCTGATCTCCTTGGTCAGCTCCTGTTTGCTTTAGGGGAGGATTCAAAAGCCCTTCCCCAGATAACTTTGGAACAAAACACTTTCCAAAGGCTGCGCTACTTACAAATGAGGGGTTTTGAGCTTTTGTCCCAAATCCAATGTTTTCTTTGCAAACGGTGGGGGAAAAACGTAAAAGCAGAAGAGCTGACCTCAAATGCTAATCTTGTTAGGTTAAACTGTTCACTAAACAGATGGAGGTGCAAGGCAATGGGATTTTTGTCTTTCCAAGGAATGGGTTAGGCTTGGAGGGCACAGAGGTCATTCCAGGCAAACTGGCAGCTTTGCTCTTTGTGTCACAAGAGCAGGGAGAAAGGGAAGGGGCACAAATGCTCCCAGCTGGACTGGTCTGGTCTCACAGGATGAAGCCCCCAAGCCTTGCTCTCAGTTATTCAGAACCAGCACAAGGCCAAGGTACCCCAGAAGGGACACACTGCCAAAGACTCCATTGCTACCCAGGGCACAGTACCTCAGCATTCCCCATGGAAGATCCTCCCAAAAGCCACCCTATGGCTACTCCAATGCTCAGCCCTTTTGGAGCACTGGAGGGGTGGCACCTCCACAGCCAAGCCTCACCTTTCCCTGAGCTTCCTGTGGGAAGGAGAGGAAAGCCAAGGTCTCTGTGGGCAGGGAGGCTGCTGGTACCTGTTGGAACCTCTGGTAGAGACAGAGGATGATGTGTTCCCATCCTGCTGTCCCTGTGCTCCTCACCAGGCAGAGCTAGCAGGGAATATGGGCCTATCTCTGCCAGCCCAGGGGCAAAAGCTCTGCTCTGGACACTGTGTTGTGCTCCAGGTCAATGACTGCTCCCAACTCCCTGCCCTTCCTGCCCCTCCTGCCCTTCCTGCATGTACAAGCACGTTCTCAGCCTGCCTTTATCTTGGTGAATCTCTGGGCTGCTCCAGAGGGCATGTGAGATGAAGCAACAGCAGAAACAAGACCACAGAAGTATGAAGAATTGGTCAAAACCCCCAAATGACACTGTCTAGATCTGACAAACTGACAGCCAGACAGAAGGAACAGCCCTCAGGGGTCCACCACAAACAGGATCTGTTCCCGAATGGCAGCAGGGGATGTGAGAAGGAAAGGGAGGAGGTCCTCAGTGTGGTCAAGGAGAGGCCAGCTGTGAGAGGTAGGGTGATGCTGAGGCCAGTGGGATGTGAGATCCTCTCCTGCAGCACACCTAGTTCAGGTTTAGTGACCTTGGAGCCAGATAACCACCCAAAGTACTTAAAAGGCTCCAAATTTTAGGTCTGAACCCCAGAGGACTCTGTGCACTGATGTCAAGACACTGGAAAACCACGTGCTGGACCTGCTAAAGTGGGCATGAAATTCTTTGTTTTAAAATAAATGCTAAGGAGAGAGTGCTGGTGGGGTGTTCTGTGGGTCTTAGAGCACTATCAGCCTGCCTGAGCATTGTCCAGAACTGGAGCCTACCAAATCCCATGGGAATCCCTGCTCAAGTGGCTGCTTCCAGCGAGTACCCACAGCAGCACAGCCAGGTGTGCCCACAGCTGCCCTTGCAGGGCTCCAGCTCTTCCCAGTCCAGCCCAAAGCCACCCTGTGAACTGAGGCTTGTTGGGGACAAAGGTCCCCTGGACTGCTCAGCCTGGACCCCTATCTGGCTGGGTGTGCTGGCACTGAGCAGCAGGGACTGGGCACTCCCAGAGCCACTGGGAGGAAACTTCCAACAGAATGACGCCGATATCAGGACGGATCGCACGGTCCCGGCTGGCATGAGTGAGCTCTGCCGGCTGCTCCCACCTCCCTGCCCCGGCTCCGGCTGGGAGCCCTGCAGCTCCTCCCATGTCCCTCCCCGGGGGCCGCAGCACAGTGACTGCACGAGCAGTGTGACCACAGGAGCAGTGTGACCACAGGAGCAGTGTGACCACAGGAGCAGTGTGGCCACAGGACTAGTGTGACCACACGAGCAGTGTGACCACAGGAGCAGTGTGACCACACGAGCAGTGTGACCACGCTCCCAGCAGGCGCCTTCACACCCTGGCCCCACATCACCTGCCGTGGTCCAGACTGGGAATTCGCTGTGGTGTGTCTGTACCCCCCCTCGGCATTCAAAACAAACAGGAGATGTGAAAACACAGCATTCAGAAAAAGTGAGAACATGAAAACAAAAAGGAGAAGCTGCTGTAGAGCTCAGAGGCTCGGCCAGGGTCCAAAGAGGCTGTGGCAGTAAATAAATGACAGTCCTGGTGTGCAGAGATTTGTCACCTCCCTGTGTCCCCTTGCCCAGGCACTGTGAGAGACACAGCAGCCACAGGATCGCAGCAGAACCAGCAAAGGGACAGAAGGAAGGAGCGAGCGAGCCTGCTGCATGGCAGAAGCTCAGGCTTCCAAATGGGGGCCGGCTCCTCAGACCAGGTGTCCCTGCCTGCCAGGTCTCATGCCGAGGGCTGGCACCAGCACAGAGTGAGCCACAGTTCCACTCATCCTGGTGTGGATGAGGCCATGGGGACATGTGGGAATTCCCACCACAGATGCAACACTGAAACCCGGCCATGAGCAAAAGCCAAAGGTACAAGGTGCCCCCAGCTCTGCAGGGAGGTTTGCTGGAGCCATGGGAGGAGTCGGGGCCAGGGCCCCACTGCTCCTACAGTGAGTGGGCTGGTGGGGGCTGCCTCGATGCTGTCAGAAATAACCAGTTTGCCCCTTCTTTGCCTGTACTACACTCACAGGAGCAGCCTGGCAGTGTGAGGAGAGCAGGGACTGCATTCAGACACACCAGCTCAGCTCTCTGCTCCATTTCCCTGACTCCAACTGCACCATGCACAGCATAGACCCCAGGCACAGGACTCAAAACTGCCCTGAGTTTGGTGTTCAGCTGCACTTGGGACTCCTTCTTTGGCTGTGGGAGAGAGACCAGCTGAGGACAATGATTCCCATCAGCAGTTAGGGACATCAGGCATCAGTCAAATTCCTCTCCAAGCTAGCTTCTGCTGTGGGTGAATAGCCCAGACTGAAGCCCTAGACACTCCCAAGTGTCCAGGAAGGTGAGTGAACCTTCATGAACTACAGATCTGTCAGTGGCTGATTCCTGGGAGCAGGGTATGTGGTGGGAACATGGTGACAGACAGAGCTGACACAGTTCTGGCATCTGCCAGCCACCACTGCAGGTCCCTCCAGGGTACAGAGGTTGCTCTGGAGTGCCCCAAGCCCCAACACACAAGCCCAGCACACGCATTTCCTACTCTCCAGAGTCTTCAGTCCCTCTATTCAAACCAAATTAATTTTAGCTGTGTTTTTCAAGCCATAAGCACTCTGCAACCAGGCTGGAGCTGGGACGCTTGACCAGACAAGGAAGGGGATGTTTAGGCTCCAGGAGAGGCAGGGACATCCCAGATCCTCATCCTGCCCAAAGGAAATGGCCCAGGACATGTGTCCACCACATCATGACAGCTAGACCAGCATTCAGGGACACAACAGACTAAGGATTTGTGCTGAGCCCATTTCTTGGCCTTATTTCCAGAGTCTCTCTCACTCTGTGCAAGTTGTTGGAGGACTTGGTGATGATGGACTTGGGACCACACCAGACATGGTTTTTTCCACACAGCAAATGTCTATTCAACCCCTATATTTAACAAACAGAGCAGCAACTTCTCAAAACTATAAAAAAAGACTACTGTGTCTTTTAAAATTTATTATTTTTGTTCTCTGAACATTTTCCTAGAGGAGAAATGAGAAACGAGGAACCTCCTGTGTCAGACAGCACCATAAATGTCTCCTGCTACTCTGCAAAGTCTGAAAGGAAAATGCTATCACTTGAGTCCCTGGAGACATCATGTGCACCCCAGTACAAAAAGTCAGGCACCAGGCCAAGCCTGCTGTCCTGGGAAGCTGTGACACCCAGCTTTGAAAGCCAGGCCTGGGGTCTCCTGAGGACATGAGTCACGGAAAGCTGTTGGATGAAAATCCTGTGGCTTGGCAGGCTTAAATGTAATTTCTACCTGAGCATCCATGTGCTGTGCGAGCACTACCCACAGTCTGCACTTCCCCTGCCCTGGAGCCACCTCAAAGGGGTGGGCTGGGGTTGGATGCCCCCAAAGCCTTTCCTTTCCCAGGGAGATGTAGATGTGAAAGATTGAGTGAAACATCAAGGCTGGAAGAGGCTTTTCACTGGATAAAGATGAGGTGACCATTCCATTACAAACAGATTGATGAAGGGAGGGACTACCAGCCAAGTCTGAACCAGAGGAGACTGTTTGCAAAACAAGGTGAGAAATTCTCACATCACATGAGGAACTGTCCTCATCTGTCACATAAGGGGAAACTTATTAGGTGGCAATAACATTTGTCAATAAGAGAGAAAAAATTGGAAAGAACCTCCTGAAATGAGAAATCACATTGATGACAATCATAAGCATTCCAGTAGGGTCAACAGACAAAACACTCAAGCTGGTGGCTCATTCTGCACAGCCCAAACTGCAAAATCTTCCTGAGGAGGAAGAAAATCTCTATTGCTGTGTTCCCCATTATTGGTCTTTTCAATGGAAAGCTAATGAAGATAAAAGATCCTGGATGAACAATTTCTGCCCAAATTAATCATCCTGAACACCTACTGCTATTGCCAAAGAAAGGGTTTTGCTCCACATTTTGTGACTTGCAGCCATCCACAACCTCCTGGATAATGTTTCTTACAGCTCATAATTTCCTCATGGACTTTTCCAGTTTGTCTTTGTGGGGACACCACACAGACTTTTGTGCACCAGTGGTTGTGTGTGATGGTTTTGATGTTGGAAGTGTGAGGGAGCCTCCAGTGCCCAGATAAGGCTGTCCTTTTTCCATACAGGGCCAGATCTTCCTCACAGCAGTTGAAATTTTGGTAAACACAGACATCTCACCCATGAGAAGTATTTCCCAGGGTGGAGAACCCGACCCTTCCCCACAAAGTCCACTGCAATTGGAGACCCTTGGATGAATATTTGTATGAATATAATTTTAAAAGGAGATAATTTTAATCAAAGCTCAGCAAAGCAGTGCAGAGGCGAGAGCTGATGGGTGCAATGCAGAAGTGGCTGAGACAGTGACCTGCGTGGGAGTGACTTGCTCTGATTTCACCCAGCATACAAAATATTCCCTTCTCCTTCATGACAGACACTACTTCTTATTTTTCATTGTGGAAAAGGTCATTTAAGGGACTTTCTGGCAACGGCTGGGGAGTGACAAACAGGGGGTTTCACTGCCTGTATGCTCCCTGGATTATCTGCACCAGGTCTTGTGCTCTGTTAGGTGCTCAGTCCCAGGGGCCTGCTGCATTTTGCACCTCCTAGAGGGATGGGAGGTGTCCCCTCCTGGGGACAGTTGTGGGCTCTGGTGGTGTGAGGGGTTTCAGCAGCACTCCTGGACGTCCCAATTCTGCCCTCAGTGCGATGCTGAGGACTTTGCTAGATTCCTCCCCACCACAAGTTACATGAGATGGACACAGCATAACCTGCATGTGCTCTTAAGTGCCAGCAAAACCTGCTCCATAAACATGTTTGTCAGAGGCAGAAGAGTCCCCTTGAGCCTCCTTTTCTTCAGGCTGAGCCCCCCCAGCTCCCTCAGCCACTCCAGCCCCCTCCCCAGCTCTGTTCCCTTCTCTGGACACGCTCCAGCCCCTCAAAGTCTTTCTGTCATGAGAACTGAACCCAGGACTTGAGGTGTGGCCTGACAAGTGCCCAGTACAGGGACACACTGTCCTCCTCTGTACCTGCAGGGAGGGACATTGTCAAACCCTTCTACCTGTTTGAGGCTCCTGAAGAACCTGATTAGGGAGAGCTGGCAGGGGCAGATGGGCAAAGAGCACCAGGGACATCTGTGGGGAAGGGCTCTGACTGCCCAATGTGGGCACATATATTGTCACCGACACTGTAGGAAATGTGAATTTCCTCCTTTAAAGCAATTCTTCCGCCTCCAGGTATTGGGGGCATTTTTCTTCTGGTTTGGAAGACTTTCACTTTGCTTTAGAGCTGGTTGAAAATCAAGACAGGTTTCCCAGGATTTTGGGAGTAGAAACCATCATTCTTAGTTCTGATATCTGACTGAAAGAGTAAGAATTGAAATGCCTATTTGTGGATTCCCCAGGAAAACCAAGCAAAATCCGTCCTGCAGGTGGGTTTAGGAGGGACTGTGAAGGGGCTGGGGACTCCCAGCTCCCAGGAGCTCTTGCTCTCACCTCAATCTCACTTCCTAAGCCCCTAAGGAAGTCCACTAAGCCCACTCCTTCTGCTCACCCTGCTTAGCACCTACCGGGACATTCGCTGTCCCATTCCCTGGGACAGCCACAGGCCCCTTTGCTACGGCCCTACAATTCCATCGGGTCCCCAAAATCTGACGGAGCCAAGGGGGCAGGGCTGGGGGACAACTCCCTGGCACCCGGCTGCCCTGTCCCTGCGGGGGGGACCTCCGGGACCCCCCCATCACCCAGCACTGAGCAAATGCCCAGCCAGCCCGGAGACACGAGCGAGCGCTCCGGTTTTAACGCAGCGCACCAAGATTCCCCCGGAGCGGGGAGCGAGGGGGCCCCGCCCGGGCACTGCAGGCAGGGTCCCTCCGCCAGAAGGGCAGAAAACAGCTGAAAACAAACAAACACTCGGCGTCCATGGGGCCGCAGTTATTTTTGGCCTAGAGGGAGTTCACACACTCGGTGTTGTTTTAGCAAATAGCTGTAAATGGAGGCGGCGGTGAGGGGAGCGCGCTGGCTCCGGGCGCTTGGCGGAGCCGGGCTTGGTGCGCTGGTGCTAACAGGAAACCCCAGCTCCCTTCGCACCTCCCGGCATCGCACTTTTATTGTCACCACATCCTTCGGAGGCCACATCAGAGGGGAGCCGAGGGGCGGGGCAGGGCCCGTGGGAAGGTGGCTCTGGGCTCTGTCCCCCGCGGGGAGGGGACAGCCCTGAGGACAGCCCTGAGGACAGGCTGTGGCTGGCATGTGGCAGGGACAAAGCAAAAGCCGCGTTGCCACCCCGGGCCGGTTGAGGGAACGCAGGACGGGCTCTGGACCCAACCACCACCGCCCCAATGCCGACAAGGCTGCTGCTCTCCTGCCCCCATCACCCCGGCCAGTCCCGGCTGGTCCCGGTGAGCCCACGACAGTGTCGGCATCACCCTGGGCCAGCACGCCCCAGGAGAAAGGCACTTTCGTATGGAGATGCATCCTGCAGGAGAGCCAGCTTTGTCTAATGCCCTGGCTGGGACACTGGGGACTTTGCACGTGCTTGAGATGCAGAATTAAACATTTCCTTCACAGCTGGGTTTTTTTTTTTTTACAGAGTGATTACACCCCCAGGCGTCTGGATAGGAGGCCAGGTGGCTGCGGAGGTATGAGTGGCATTGGCTGAACTGGCCTGACTCCATAAACCAGAAAGGCTTTGCACAGGCAGAAAACACAAGCCACCAAAAAAACACATAAAATCAAGCCACACATCATCTCAGTAAGAGAAGGATAGTTAGAAACACTCCCCTTGCACTGCCTGTAATCTCAGAGCAATAAAACTGGAAAATAAAAGCCGCAGAACAGCTGCTGCCAGAGCAGGGGACAGGGACACAGGGGTTGAGTGGTGGCATCAGACTCATGACGCAATTCCTGCACCGATGTCAGTTTAAATCTGCTGGTGACATTTCCTTGGGGACCTATTCAGGGTGTGGGGAAGCAGGGAAGCAGAGGTCCAGTGAGGAAGGGGTGGAGAAGGGGCTGGAGCCCCAGGAGCAGCTGATGGAGCTGGAAAGGGGCTCAGCCTGGAGAAAAGGAAGCTCAGGGGGGCCCTTCTGGCTCTGCACAACTCCCTGACAGGAGAGGCAGCCAGGGGGGTCGGGCTCAGCAGATGATGCTGAATTGTGGTAATGCAGGTGCTGGCTGGAATATGGGCTGTGAACTCAGCACTGAAGGCAAAGCTGGCATTGCAGAGAGTGGCAGGGCATAGCCAAGGACTGCTGGTGTCAGCATCCCCCTGCCAGCTCTTGCTCCCCGGAATGGAAGCAAGCAGTGCCAGAGCTGAGGAGGGCTACATGTGGTTAAAGGAAGGGGAGAAGGACGCTGTGGTGCTGGAGGCAGAAAGCAGCACCCGATACCATGGCAGGGAGCAGCTTCAGTGCTAAAATATCTCTTGCAAAATTTCAGTGTTTTAGTGGGGGTTTCCCTATGGGGAAATACCCATAATGAGTGGCTGGGGGATGATTTTCCTCTGTTTTAAATGTGTACACACAGAAGGTCTTTGTGGAACAGCCCTTCCATCTGGGCTCCATCCAGTCCCCCCAGCATGGCCAAGGCAAGCCCCATTCCCAGCTCTCTGTGTGCAAATCACAAAATCACAGAAGCAGAGACTGGTTTGAGTTGGAAGAGACCTTAAAGCTTATCTCTGTGCTTAAAGTTCCACCCTGTGCCATGGGCAGGGACACCTTCCACAGAACCAGGTTGCTCCAAGCCCCATCCAGCCTGTCATGCACCCAATGCAGGAGCCCGGACAAACAGGCAAACAGGCTCATCTGGTGCTCAAACGCTGCCAGTGCCAGGAAAAGGCATTTGTAGCAGCTGTGCCCACAGCTCAGCATCCATGCAGTCCCCCAGAAAGTCTGCAGTGGCTCCTGGAGTCACGGGGCAAGAGCTGCCAGTCCTGCCAGTCCTAGGGCTTCATCCGCCTCCCTGGGGAGGACCTGATTCTTCCTGCTGCCATGGGGAACAGGGGTCACTTCTGTTGGATGATCTCATCAAACTTTGGTTATATCTGCAATACAGATCCCAAAAACACTGTTTGTAGGACCATAAAAGGCTTCCCTGGGGGGAGATAAGAATTGAAGACAACTGGCTTTAATGGTGTTGGAGAGATTTTTGGGATCACCTTAGAAGAATTTATTGGAGGACTTTTTTAATGAGCAAATAATTAGTAGATTTATCTGCTTTTAGCTGCCTTGCTGTTTTATGGCCTTAGCGAAATTGCTTTCTAGGGTTTTTAATAAATCCTGATTCTGCCCTTGCTCCTGGGGCCTGTCCTGGATTTCTCTGCCCTGAGCATTGTGAGTGGAAGGCAGCACTGGTCACCCTTATTTTTAAGGGACAAATAATTCAGAAAAGGAGCAGAAAAAGCCTGGAGAAAGACAGAGCTCTGAGAAATTAATGTAGAACCCCAGCAAAACCCAAAGCCGAGGAGGGATCACAGGGCAGCAACTCCCTGGGCCAGAGCCCTTTTCCAGGGAAAGCAGCTCATCTATTTCCACAGGGAAAACATTCCTGCCATATGCTTTTTCCAAGAGATCCCCAGGCAGCTTCCAGCACTTCCCCTGGGGCCCCTCTGGCTGCTCTGGCAGTAGGGACTTCAATATGGCCACAGCACCTGGGTGGCCACCAAGGGACTGACCCCTGACCCCCCACAGCCCCTGCATTGCCAGGCCCTGCCCACGGCCAGGCTGAGCTGACCCAGGGGTTCAGGCTCTGGTGAGCCCCAGCACACTCCCATGGCTGAGCTCAGACAGGAGCTGTGCAGGGCAGATCCACATGAGGGAAAGGGGAACTGGCAGGGCACGAGATTGGTACGTGGCAATGGAGAAGAAGGAGCAGCACTTCCACAACACCAGCTGAGCACATGGGGACACATCTGTCCCTCACATGGGAAGTGCCAACTGGGAACATCCCTGGGAAGGCTGGGGAGAGGGACATGCTCTGCCCAGGAGCAGCCTCAGGAAGAAGCAATGGAACAAATCTATCAGCAGGGTCATTAATCACCCAGAAAGGGGCTATGGGGGATGTAACTGCTTGTGGGAAAAGCAAAATCCCAAGCAGTTGTGTCAGGAGCTGGCCCCAGCCAGGTCATGCTGTGGCCCACCCCCGGATGTTCACTCATGGACAGGGACCTTCCTGGGCGCTGAAGGCATCAGCTCCACCCTGAACAGAGACATGGGGACACTTCCAGGGAGACTTCTGGTATTCTCGTGAGGTCTGGAGCTCCCAGTGAGTCAGCAATGGTGCCATGGGCCCATTGCCAGTGAGAGGTGAGCAGCCAGGCATGTGCTACTCCAGGGGCTGAGGGTGGTGCAGCTGAGCTCCTGCAGAACCAGCCCCTTATTCCTCATCACCCTGGCTATTCAGTGAAGCAAAATCTCGTTTCCAGGGCCAGGGTGTCCTTTCGTTTGTTTTGCTTAAGCATGAACACTACCAAAGTCTCCAGTAAAATTCCACAGCCTCAGCACAATACAGTGGGATCTAATATATATAGATATATATATATGCAAATACATTTAGATACATTTATATATATATATAATGAGCAAATACCTATATCTATTAACAATTTTAATACACTTTCATACAATAGAGACAGTGCTTTAATGTGGGAAGGGGATTTTTAGAACAAGCCCCCCTGGCACTCAGAAAGCACCACTTTTCCATCCAAATGGTTCAGGCTGCAGCAGAGCTGATTTCTCCTGGGACAGACCATCCAGTGTGTGGATTTTGCTGGCAAAGGGTGGCTGAAAAGAAAACAGTCCCAGAGTTCATAAGGTCTGTGAGAAGAGTCAGAGGCAGGAGCTGCACATGCTGAGTCGTTAGTGGCTTTTGCTGCTAATTGGGTGCAGGCTGCCAAACTGGACTTATTTCAGCGGAAAAAGGAATCTCTTCCCTGCTTTTCCCCTGGACAAGTCAAAGGTCAGACACCTTAAGAGCCTGTACAATTACTTAAAGCTTTCCATGTTGTACTTAAAAGCTTTGCTGTGGAGCCCCCATCCTACCACTTTGCTTCCTCCTGTTGTGAAATTCCCTCTGGCTTAAAAATTCCCAGAGTTTGTCCCAGTCCTGCTCCATGGCTGCTACCAGACCCAGCCCACATCAAACCTCTGCTGAGATGCTCTTTTGTTCTTGATGGCACACTGGGCAACCTTGCATTTTTTTATCCACGTCCCTGACTCCTCCTGGAAAGCAGGAGTTGTAGCTTCACCAGCCAGCTGTCCCACTTGATAAAATTCATGCAGACCAGCAGCACCTACATTTTCCCCATTATTTCCCTGGAGAGAGGGTAGAATCACAAATCATACATGTCTCTAGAAATAGGTAATGCAAACAGGGTAACATGCGGGGGAAGCACCCATTGTTTTAGAAAAGCTGGTGCAGAAATACCCCATGGCAGGAGGTGGAACAAGATAAGCTTTAAAGGTCCCTTCCAGCGCAAACCAGTTTGGAATTCTATAAGTTGCCATATTTTAATGCAGGTGATAGATTATAGATCCCACATTTCAAAACCTCATTGAACTCCCTACAATGATGAGCAGGTATTGCAAACTTCCGGCATTTGCTCTGGAAAACTGCGAGCGTTGCTTGTCTGAAGGTGGGGGTGCCAGGGCTGGCAGAGGTGGGGTGGGGGGTTCTGCCAGGCTGGCTCAGCGTGTGGATTCTGCTCCCAGAACACGGCACAGCTGCATTTCCCTCCCTGCTGGTCGCCAAGAAGCTTCGTGGATCAGAGTAGTGGGATCTGCAACATCCCTGTCCCTGCAGAGCTGGGGACTCTGAGGACCCACGGGAGCCATCCGTGGGACATGGAGGGGACACACAGAGCCCTGCCTGCTACGTGGGGACAGCAGACCTCCATGAGCTGAGGTCTGCAGGGGAAGTCCATCCTGGGGCCCAGGTGTCCTCCTAGAGAGCTAAGAGCCACTAGGAAAACAAATGCTGATGGGTCCTTGCTATATTGTGGGAATCAGCTTCACTGCCTCCCTCGTTTTTATTTGCAGTGCTGAAGATAAGAAACCCAGGGTGTTGTGGGAAACAGGAAGACCTTATCTCCCATCCCAGGCTGCTTCTCCTGCCACAGCCTCGTCTTTTTTTTCCACTCATCCCTGATACCACATGATTCAGGTCAGCGGAGAGGGGTGTGTGCTGCTGCTCTGTGAGCACCACTGAGACCTGAGCACTTAGATGGCACCAGGAGGGTTGGTGTATTACCAGGACCATAGAATCATCACACATTTTGGGGTGGAAGAGACCTTTAAAGCTCATTTAGTTCAAATCCCCTGCAATGACCAGGGACATCTTCCCCTAGATCAGGTTTCTCAGTCTGACATTGAATGTTTCCTGCAACAGGACAGCCACCACCTCTCTGGACAACCTGTGCCAGTGTTTCACCACTCTCATAGTAGTAAAATGTAGAACATTGTAGAAAAATCCATGGATAAACTCACAGGCATATCCTCAAGGGGCGTCCAGAAGCACGGTGGATGCCACAGTCGCTGGCAGGGCTGTCTGCTCAGGTCAGCCCCAGCCTTGCAGATCCCAGAGAAAAGTGCTGAAACAGGAGGTTTTGGAGCAGCCAACTGCTCAGTAGGTAAGAACCGTGTGACACAGTATTAGGACTAGAAATACTGAAATTCCAGATGAAAGAGACTCACAGCTTGTGAGCTGTAGCTGCACTTCCAAAAAACAGCTAGAAAAAGGGATGGCTCTGCCATTTGCAGGCTTCACCCACACTTCAGCCCTTAAGCTCCCTCCCAAGCCTGGAAATGAGGATGCTACTGTTGGATTTCCAATAAAAACACAACTATTGACTCCCTTGATTTGGTGACAGTTGAGCACTTCACCTCATCACTGCAATGTGGGCTGGAACCGACTGCATCAGACATTTTAATAGAGAACACCCTGGTACTTCAGTGTTACAGCAAAGTCTCTCACAAATCAGGACTATACTCAGTTCCTGAATCTCTGTTCAGACTCTGAGCAAAGCCCCTGGTGACACTGTGCTAAGCCTGGCAGTGGTGATGTCCATGTGAAAGGCAGGTGCCCAGCTCCAGCTTCCAGAGCCAAGGTGCTTCATGTCAGGGCCTGGCAGGGAGCACACTGCCTGGGAAGGGTTGAGGGCTCTGCCAAATCCCCAGCTCCAGGAGCAAACCCAGGAGTGAAATGTTGCCATGGGACCCGTGGGATTTCAGCTCTGCATCTCTTTTGTCCTGGCAAAGAAGCCCTGCTGAGAGGTCCCAGTTGGGAATTCACCAAGAGGCAGAACCCAGTCTTGTCTTGATCCACCTCTGAGTGACTTCTCTTTCACCTCATGTTTAACCAACAAGGGCAGAGTGTGACGTCACTGGCAGCATCTTCACCTTCCTGCAGCCCTGGCTTGGCCCCTGCCCACCAGTGAGATGCAGCCAGAGTGGGTAACAGAGACATCTCAGCTGAATCAGGATTTATCAATAGTGACTGGGATGGAACCACCAGGGAAGGAGGGAGATGACAAAAAACACCCTGACCCGGGCCAGGAGAGGAGAAACGGATTAAAGGGAGGGATTAGCAGGGAGAAAGCTGCAGGCCATCTTCAGTGAGAATAAAATGAGGCAGCAGCAGCAGAGGCAGCTCTGCCCAGCTGCCCTGGCTGCCCCCAGCCCGGCTCCCAGCGGCAGCACCTCCTTTGTCTCTGCCGTGACCCAGGGATTACGAGTGTGGGAACAGGGCCACGGGTACCCTGTGCTCACAAAGGGCAGAGCTGGGAAGGAGGAGAAGCGGGGACAAAGGAATGGTTTCTGCTGTGGCTCTCTGCTGGGAGGCTGCTGGGTGCAGGGCTGGGGCAGAGGATGTCCCTCCTGCTCACCTTGTGCTTGGCTCTCTGTTGGAAACACCTCAGAGCTGCTGGGGTCAAAGCAGCGCCAGCACACAGGACTGTCCCCTAACAAGCCTTGATCATCTCCCACCACAGTGCAGAAGTCAGAAAACCTGGTAAGTCAGAGCTTTCTGAGTGCAGTCCCAGCAGGAGCTTGGGCAGGGACCACACTGCTGTACCCAATGCCTGGGGATGCTCCTCACTGTGCGGGGAATGCTCAGCCTGGGAAAGGCTCCGTGTCCTGACATGCGCATTTCATCCTTACCCACCAGGCTCTTGAGACCTCAAAGACTCAAAATACCCTCCCAAGCCCTTCCTCTCCTTTTCTCCCTACTCTCCAGGCAGGAGCCAAGTCATGACTCCCTTTGTGCACATGGAGCATCCTGGAGTCCCTCCTGGGACACAGCCGAGTCATGGGGACCACAGCTGATGGAGCAGAAAAGGTTTGGCAGGAGCATCAGTTCCCAGAACGTGTCAGAAGGACCAGCCCATGATTAACGACTAATTAGGAAATGTCTGTCGTGATTATTGACCTAATGATCCTGGTAAGAAAGGCTCCTTACCTTAGGAAAAAAAATGGATGTTCGCTCCAGCAGTCCCCAAACATAACAGCCCACTGTGGGAAACTCCAGACTTTAGTAAAAACAAATAGTCTCGAGTTTGCGCAGGAGATTTTATTTTTAAATAAGCCAAAGCCGAATGAGCAATTTTTCAGGGAGCTTTGGAACCTATGGGCTGGTTAGACCAAGGGAGAGGCGGGAGGGGGTGCTCTGCTGGAGGTGGCCACTGTCTCCATCTGGGAACTCAGCCCCCTGTTCTGGCTCGGCTGAATTTCCCCATCACTCAGTCTCCTTATGGGACAGCAACGGCCAAACCTCATCACAAATCTTCCATTAAAACCATGAAGTGAAGCATAAAGCCATGGAAAGGGACCAGTGCCATGGCATCAGGTGATCCCATTCATCCTGCCTGGACTTGATACCAACCCACAGGAAAACTGAAGACAACAGGCTGTGTGTCCTGGTCAGTGTCCTGGCTGCATACTCAGGTCTGTAACTGAGTTTTGCAATTCAATGGGATCACTGTTAATCAGTTGCTAAAGTATATTGGAAACAGAGAAGTTAATATGAAGTAAATTTTTGAATATATAAAAATTTTCCTGGAAAGACATTCCCAAGTGATACAATGCTGCTCTCTAATGAACAGGAATTATTCCAGTCTGGCTCCAAAGCCATTTGCCTACATGCTACTTTTCAGGCTTTCCAGTAGCTCCCATTAGCTTCAGGAGCTCAGCCCAAAGGATTAGGAAATAGAATAGCTAAAACCTGAAAAATGAAAAGTGCTCCATAACTGAGCTGTGCTGTCACAGGGATCCCCACAGGAATCCTTCTCTGTGGATCAAGGAAAAGGAGGCTTCTCCAGAAAATACTGATGAGTATTTTTCACCTATGACATCAACCAAAAACCTCTCAATTTTTTATCAAGGAATCACTGAGCACAGCTGTAGCCATGCAACTGGAAAGTAAAGAAATCAGTATTGCCCTGAGCTAGAAACTCCGAGAAAACAAATAATGAGGGTTTAAGGAGCATTTAGAAAACACTCTCAGGGATACACAGGGTGGGATTGTTGGGTTGTCTGTGCAGGGCCAGGAGCTGAACTCGATGATCCTTGTGAGTCCCTTCCAGCTCAGGATATTTTAGGATTTGAACCTGAGAGAAAACGTACCATGCAATTGGGAGTTTCAAAGCACACAGAGCAAGGAGGGCTCTGGGACTCCTCTTTGTCACCCACAGGTGCAAGGTCCCTTTGTGTGCTGTGGCACTGGAGAGCAGGAGAGCTCATGATTTTGGGACCCTATGCTCAGGGAGGATCTTGCCAAGGCTGAGGCTGGTGCTCAGCTTTCCCTCCTCTCCACATCTGACCTCAGCAGGGATGTCAAGCCTGTACCTTTGTCAGGCTCTCTGCAAGGGCTTCTCCAGCTCATTAAGTGCACAATTAGAAGTAATTGGAATTAAAATATTCAGCAGTGAGAACCAAGTACCAGCCTGCTCTCTTCTTTCTAAAGAAGTGCTCAAGGCCAGGTTGGATGGGCCTTGGAGCAGCCTGGTCTAGTGGAAGGTGTCTCTGCCCATGCCAGTGGGGTGGGATGAGATGAGCTCTAAGGTCAACCCAAGCCAGTCCATGATTCTTTTATGCCAGTGATTTTATGCCAGAGTCCTGGTGCCAGCAGGTCACACATGGCTGGTGCCAGATCCCTGGGCATGGGCACACCACGACTCTGGTCTCCCTTAGGAGAGGTCAGATGATGCCCACTGCAAACCTTCATCTACATAACTTCATCTCATGGATGGTGACTAATTCCATCATTCAAAGAGCTGACGATGATGAAAACAAGTGGAGCAATCAGGAAGGAAATTAAAAATAGCCCTGATGTGGCACTGTGTCAAGCACTCATGTTTAGATTTTAATTTTATTTTTTTATTCCAAGTTTCTTTGATAAAATATTTTCCCATGCTGACTACCCTTGGAATGTCCCCTCCATCACGGCATTCCTGACAGATGAGCCAGGCTGTTGCAGATCCAATGCAAGAGCTGTATTGCCTCTGTTCCACAATTCTCACTCCCACATCCACACCTTTGGAACCTGAAAGTCATTAATCATTGCACACCAGTTGGGAATTTACCTCTGAGGGCAGAAGCATCGTATTGGGCACAGAATGGGAAGGAAATCATAGAATCACAGACTTGTTAGGGTTGGAAAATAACTCTAAGATCATCAAACCCAATCATCAACCCAGTACCACCACCATGTTCACCACCAAACGGGGTCCTCAAGTGTCACATCCACGCAGTCTTTGAACACTTTCAGGGATGGTGACTCCACCATTGCCATGGGCAGGCCATTCCAATGCTTTAGAACCTTTTCTATGAAGAAAATTTGTCTAATATCTACTCTAAACCTCCCCTGGCACAACCTGAGGTCATTTTCTCTTGTCCTGTCCCTTGTCCCCTGGGACCAGAGCCCGACCCCCCCGGCTGGGGAGTTGTGCAGAGCCAGAAGGGTCCCCCGAGCCTCCTTTTCTCCAGACTGAGCCCCTTTCCAGCTCCCTCAGCTGCTCCTGGTGCTCCAGCCCTGCCCTCAGCTCTGTTCCTTCCTCTGGACTCGCTCCAGCCCCTCCAAGTCTTTCTGGCAGAGAGAGGCCCACAATGGAGCTTCTGACATCCAGCACCAGCCTTGCAGCCCAGCTCTGCTTGGCTCCTGGGGCTGCAGGTAAGATTCTCAGCAGGGAGGTTTTCTGGATGTATGACCCAATGATCTTGATAGAAAGTGACTGTTTCTGTCCCACTCTTTCCAGGTTCTACAGTCATTGGAAACACCTGAAGGAAAAGAATAATCTGATTTGATCTTTGAACAAAAATGGTTTTTTCTTGTTTTAAAACTGCAAATCTAAATTACAGTTTTTAATTGCCTTTCTCACCATAAACAATTTGCCTTTGGGGTTTCCTTCAATTTTTTTTTTCTTTTTTCCCTTTCAGACTTTTCCCTTACTGCAGGCACAGGTTCCAGGCAGAAGCTGCCAAGGTCTCACTGTGCAAAATTACTGAGTTCAAAAGTAGGAAACACATCTCTGTCCCCAGGCCCCCACCACCCACTTATCACCTATGCAGTAAACACAGGCATTCACAGCCTCTGGCCTGAGAGAGAGGCATTAAAATCCAGTTTGTTAACTTTGTTAAAAGAAATACAAGGATGGAGGGACTCCTGAACAGCATTTACAAGGAAAAATGTATGTCAGGCTCTTTTGGGTACTTCTGTGGAGGCACAGAGGTGTGTTTGGTGTCAGTGTGATGCCAGCCTGTGCCATGACTCTGCAGGGGGAAGATGCTCAGCTCCAAGCAGGGCTGAGGATGAAGCAGCCACATGCACCAAAAGTACTTAAATTTCCTCTGACATGGTAGGCAGGGAAGTGGTGACCACCCGGAGTGCGAAGAAGCTTTTATGATGCAGTTACTGAAAGAGTATAAATCTGCCTTCACAAAGGAGTAGGGAAAGCCCAGACTCATGGAATATCTTCAGAAGGTTCCTGCAGCCATAGAGGACAGCCTGAGGTTCTCATCCAGAAGCCAAGATCAGCCACCTCCAAATAAATATTTATACCTGGGCCACCTGCCCAGATGTTCTGGCTGACTGAAGCAGATTGGTGGTTTGGACTGAAGTGGTCTTTTCCTGCCTGTGAGCCCATCACATCTTGCTCTGAGTGGGGCAGGAAGTTTAACTCCTCACACATCATTCCTACAGGCATTGGAGAGAAATGTTTTGAGCTCAAGCTCTGTCTTGAACATTGGATTTAGAGGCCCAGAAGGGACCTTGTCTCTCTGTGGATGGCAGAGGGGTCTGAACAATTCACTCTCATGGAAAATCATAGAACTGTTTGGGTTAGAAGGGGCCTTAAAGCCCATCTTTAACGTTATTCCAACCCTGCCACAGGCAGAGACACCTTCCACTAAACCAGGTTGCTCCAATCCCTGTCCAGCCTTGCCTTGGACACTTCCAGACAGGGAGGAGTTTCCTCCAAATGTCTGCAGTAAATCTCTTTTAGATTAAAACGATTCCCCCTTCTCCTATCACTGTCTCCCTTTGTAAAAAGTCACTCTCCATCTTCTCCAGCTTGCAGATTATCTCCAGTGGGGATGGCTGAAGCTCAGTCACAGGACTCCAGCCTGGTTCTCTTGGCCATGCCATTGCTTCTCACTTCATGTTACCCACCGTTACCAATTGTCTCCTATGTCTGGCTTTCACCAAAGGTAAAGAGAGCCCAGCTTGACCATCCAAAAGGCACCTGGGGAGAGGTACTCCCAGGGCCCTGGAGAAAGACTCTCCCTTTAAGGAGAAAGGCAATACCCTCTGTGCAGGGATCTGTGCTTGTTTTGTCATGGGACACATTACCCTGAACCCAAAAGAGGAAGGAAAAAGGGGGGTGGGGGGAGCTTTTGCCTTTCTGGTGGGAACAGTGTTTGAACTAACTTTGTTTCCCTTGGGGAAAGGCACCAAAATAACAGAGGAAGGGGGGTGTAGTGGGGGGATGGAGCTAAAAGGGCTGTGTAATCTGCCTGGGAAAAAACACGCTCCCAACAGTGCTGTGAGCCCAGCGGCGGCAGCACGGCTGCCTGTGCCCGAGGGGACACGATGGACATGGCTCCTGGGGGACTGCTCTATTCCCCTCTGCATTTTATTACCTCTGAGCTGTGCTGGACAGGAGCTAAGCTGTTATGGGCACTCAGACTGCCTATGTGCTGAATGAAATCCATTTCCCTTTTCAACTTTAATACCTACAACAAATCAGTTTATTAAATATCTTCCCAAGTCCTTGGTGCAATGACTAACAACGAGAGCAATGGAAACAAGCCCAAGCCCACGTGGGTTCAGGACATGATGCTTTCTCCAGCCTGGGGAGTCCTTCTTCATGAATTAAACCTGGAAGATATTCACAAACCTACCAGCTCCTATCTGGCATCTGTCCTCTTCTGAACTGAAATAGTATTTTAAAAATGTTCCTAGCTAAGGAGCCCTCCCATTTTTATTTTTTTTTTCAAGAGAAATGAGAGCTTGGAAGGGTTTTAGTTAACTGCAGATGTTTCTCCAGCACCTTCTCTTCCATAAGTGAATGATTTGCATCCTTAATGAGAGGAGAACACAGGGCACATGTCATCACATTTACTGAGGTGTATGTGTAAGTTCCACCCCATATCCAACAAGTCCTGTTGTTAACAGGACAATGGCCATGGGACTGGAATGTGGGGCTCATCCTGGACCAGTCTCCAGTGCCTGGTTTGTCTCCCAGCATTATCTTCTGGGATCTTACAAATTGTCTTGTAATGAACCAAATCAGTTTTTTTCTGGGGATTAATTTAGGATTCAGTATTCTGCCACAAGGGTTTGGACAAATGGCCAATAAGATTTTTGCTTTCTGCCTTTGATGAAGTCTTTAAGTTGCTGTTTCCAGTTTGTTTCCTTAGAAAGTACATAAAATCTCTGCTCTGTTGCTTTATTTCACAAGTGTTTCCATCAGCTCTTGGCTTGTGCTCCCCTTCCTTCCCAGCCACAGCCTTGGCTCCCCACCCATGCAGGTATTGCTGTTCTGAGCAGCAAACAAAGCTGTGTGTCAGCACTCAAAGGGGAAACCCTTTCTGCTTTTAGGAGGTGCTGGGGGGCAGGAGAGACAGAGGCCTTGGAGATGGGAAGGATCCAGAAATCCCTTGGAGAGTTTTGGCCCTGGGCTCACAGCCCATGGCAGGAAGCTCCCCCTGCTCCCAAGGGCCTCTCTCCCCATGCTGTGGGAACTCCCTGCTCCTCTTCCTTGCAGGAGCTTTCCCACTCCCTGGCATTTTATTCTCTTGCAAAGCCTTGTCCCTCACAGGTGGGGAGGTGACAGTGCTGGCAGTGACAAGTGACACGGAGAAGGCAAGGCCACTGTCTGGACACTGCCATGTTACATTTGCTGTGCTCCCTGCCTCATCTCATGCTCCTGCTAGATTCCACCCTCCTGCTGCACTCCTGTTCCGCTGCCCTGGCTGTCTGTGCACTCTGCCCTGGGGCAGGAGGGCTCTCAGGCAGCTGCTTGTGTCCCTAAGGAGAGACACTTGCCTCTCATATGCAAAGCAGAGAGACTGGTGTTGGACTGGGAACAGATAAGGAATGGCTGGGGCACATCCCTGTCTGTGCCTTGCTGTGCAAGCCCAACACCACACTCCCAGCTAAGGTCCTGTGATAAAAATCCAGAGTGATTTAGGTGCAGACAGGAGGGCAGGGACCACATCTGCACCCCAAGATGTCCTGCAGAGATGGAGAGAGTCGGAGCTGTGCCCCATTTCTTTCCTGGGGCAATGGATCTGGCCAGGTCACTGAGTTAGATCCCCAATTGGTAGAGGGAGAGGGAAAGGACAGGGAATCTCCCTCCTGTGCTGTGCTTGGGAAGCAGCAGGGGCTGCTTGGCCATAGTGCTCCATCACAGCTGTGCTGGCACATCCCTGGCTCTGGCATGTCCCCAGTGCTGGTGTGTTCCTGCCTCTGGCTGTCACCACTGCCCTGACGTCCCCCCAGCACACAGTGCTGTGCTCTGATAAAGAGTTAAGGCACTCTTGGAGGCAGTTCTGTGAGAACATTTCTCAGAGGGCAGTGCACTTTTATTCAAAATAATTTTCCATTCCATTTATATCTATATCATAGGAGGTGGCTGTGGGGTTTGAATTTTCCATCACCCCAGGCCTCATTTCCCTGCCTGGGTCTGACCCCTGCTCAGCTTCCACAAGAATAACAGGGAAAAGTTCAACGGGAGCAATAGGGCCACAGGGCTGAGCTTCCACTGCTGTGGGCACTCCCTTTGTTAGGAAAAGACATTCTATATACAGAACATTTATATGCATATATTATATACACATTATATAGGACAGAATATACATCTTAATATGTATATGGGAAAGCCCTGGGAAGAACATACATAGCAGGTATATACCTGGAAAGGGATTTCTAAGCAAACAGGATTGGAGCTCTGAGCACGTGCTGCAGCCTGCTCTGGGTTCTATCATAATCTGTTTTGATAACTTTATACTTGAATTTCAATAGCAAGGTGACAAAGAAAAAACCCAAAATTATCAAGGCCAGAAGAGGGAAAAGCTCTAAGTAGCAGATATGGACAGAGAACCTCATCACAGGTATTGATCAGACATTATATGTACTTCTGAGTGACATTGCTTGATAATGGAGATATTAGGGTTTGCTACTTGGACAGTGGCGATATTATTCTTTCTGGTAAAAATATTTTGATTTTAAATTATAATTCTTATTAAGATATTTTATTATGCTCAGAGACCTGTCCAACATGGCCTGGAACATTTCCAAGGATGGGATATCTGGACACCAGAGTGTGGTATCTCCTCTTAATCCAGCCACTGCCTTCTCCAGACAGGGCACACCTAACCCCAATAAATGCACTGAGGTTCTTCACCTGACAGACCTGGGACACCGTGGTTCCCCACAGGGAACCCCAGGGATGTGCTCCTGTTGTTAGGAGCCATGGTTTGTGGGTTTTCCCCCAAGGACTGCACTGTCCAGCAGCACCAATTCCCTTATCACAGGCCGAAGCAGAAAATGTGTGTCAGAAAAACAGGTTTATAAAAATGCCAGCTTAATCAGATGAGCTTCCATATAGCTCATGGGGAAGGGCAGCATCTCATGGAAACTCTGGCTGGTTTTGCTGCCTCATCACTCTCAGCTGATGGAGTTTTTATCACGAATGGCTGTGCACCTCTAAAAGCACTGGAGATGATTTCCCTGCAGGCCTGAAGTGTTAGGAAGTCTCAGTTACCTGTTTCTCTCATTTCCATCCCACACAGCTTCCTCCTGCCTCCTTCCAAAGGGCTCCAGGCACTGGAAGTAGTCAAGCTCGTGTGAACAGCACCAGGTCCCAGGGACCAGCATGGGACAGGGTCCTTCCCTCAACATCTATTCAGTCAGGCACGTGTCACCCATGGGATATTTTACAACTCTGCTTTCCTGGCAGGAGTTACAGAGTTCACATCAGTGAACTTGGACCCATCACACTCAGATTTTTGGTTGCACACCCCGTGAACAGCCATGTCCCACCTCCCTAGCTCCGTGAGGATCCTCCTCCCTTTGCTGCCAGGAAGGAATTGCTCCAGCACTGGCTCTGCACGAAACAGTGGTTTCTTGTTCAATTAATCAATTATTTGACATAATTTTTAGCTTCTGCACCTGCCTACTTCGCTGTTCAGCACACATGTACTGCAATGTCAGGGCTATGGATCCTCTCAGCTACCAAAGCTGCCAAGTCAGATACAGAAACCCCAACATGGATGGTGCCCGAGGCTGCCTCGGAGGTGCGGAAACAAAGACGGAGAGAAAAAGAAACCAAAAGGAATGAGTATGGAAAAGTAATGGGCAAAAGCAGGGGAAGGGAAAAAGTCAACAGATGCCTGGGTGGGATGCTGTACACCCCACTGTGACAGGAGCTCTCTTCTCCATGGGAACACTCCTCTCCATAGGCCCAGGAGCTCCTGATGGCCCAGTATGGGACATTCCTTTGCTTAAATCAGAAGTAAAATACTGAGAAAGGCATCTGCCATCCCCACAATACCATCATGAAAACACTTGCTGGACTGTGGCTGAAAGGGACAAACCTGACAGAGGATTTGTCTGTCCTGTGGTCAGCAGTGTGACCATGGGAAGGGACACTGCCTAAGCTGGCACCTGACGAGCTATGAATTCCTGGATTTTGAGTGGAGCCTGCTGCCTCACAGCCCTGCACGTGTCCACATCCCCACAAAGCTCGGAATGCTGAGCAGCTTTGCTATGGAGAAACAGGAGCTGACGAGCTGGGATGGCTGGATCCAAACCAGAGACCCAGTGACTCCCAAATGAGCTTTCTGAGAAGCTGGGTGAGTGATAATGAGTGCTGACAACATTTCAGTGTCAGCTCACATCCATATTCTCACTTACAGCCTCAAAGGACCCCCAATGCAGAATTTAAGCTGAACCAGAAACTGACAAACTTGTAAATTCCTCCCCAGGCTGCTAAAGACATTTAAACTGATACTTGCAGAGCTGTCTCAGTCTTCCCTTGCTCCATAACAAGTTTTTTCCATGACAGAGGTTCTCTGAGCATGCTGGTCACTGCCAACAGACACAGCCCCACAACTCAGGTCGTCACAGACTGATTTGGGTTGGGAGAGACCTGAAAGATCCTCTCATTCCACTGTCTGCCATGGGCAGGGACACCTCCCACTAGATGAGGTGCAACTCCTATCACTCCACTGCTGTACAGCTGCCACCATAAATCATCCTTTACCTCCTGAACAAGATTTTGGGGATGGCTGTGGGTGCATCCTTGCAGCTGGCTGCTTCTTGAGCCCCTTGATTCTGAGAGTTCTGACTTGGCTGCAGCCACTGGTGGACTGCACCTCACAGGTGCTGAAGTGATGGAAAGTCAGAGGGAATGTTGCCATTCTTGGCAGACTTCAGAATTTTCAGTAACTCCACAAGATTCATGAAGTGGAAACAAAAACCAAGTGTGTTGCTGAGTGCAGTGGGATGGAGGGACACAAGGAGTCACAGCTTGTAAAGCTGATGGTGCCTGTAACCATGAATAACTTCAGCTCTTCTTTGGGTTTGAATCCATCCCCAGAGGACATGGTTTTCCCACTGTCAGGTGCCTGACTGGATGTCAGCCCAGGTGTGTGTGAAGATGTTCCCCGAGCCACTTGTCCCCTGTGGCAAGATCCCTACATCTACAGCTCCAGGTGCAGCTCAGCACAGGAGCTGAACAAATCACAGGTAATGTCACCCCAAACTGCAACAGCAGAAGGAAGGGAGGAGCACCCCAATCTCACATCAGCTGCAGTGTTTTGCTTTCCTAATTCAAACCAGCTCAAACTGTCCACTCTTTATCTTCTGGGGAAGGGAGTCCTGGATATCTCCTTCCTTCTTCACACAGGGGTTGTCAAGTTGACAGAGAAATACTAAACACTTCTCTAAACTTCCTAAATGTCAAGAAAATATTTACAGGGCCCACTTGTGCTGAGCTGAGCCGCCAGCCCCAGGGGCAGACCCGCACCCTCGCCTGGTGCTGCCTGGCATGCTCAGGGCAATCTGTTTCATTAAACATTTGTGGATTTCCTGCTGAAAAAAACAGTGGAAGATTAATGCCAAAAAATTACTCCTCTGGGGCTGAAACTGTCAGGGAGCCAGGACACAGGGAAGGACGGAGCCTGCCTGTCTATTCCTTCCCAAGTGTTTTACAGCCAGAGAGATCAGGCCCAGCCTGGCCTGGACTGCAGCACGGTTAGGGGGGATCTGGGCTAATGCTGACCATGCTCTGGGGACACAAGAAAACTTCAGGCTCTCACTTGTGAACATTTCACCAGCAAATAAATTAATATAAAACTTTTTCCCATGTATGTTGGGGTTTTTTTGGTTTTTAATTTTTAATTTTTTTTTTTTTTTGCTTTAAAACAGGATCACCATGGTGTCCAAATTTCTCCAGGCTGCAGTCACAGCTTTGCAATGCCTGCAGCTGCTGAAATCCTGTGCTAGGCATGGAAATGGGCTGGGCACAGAACTCAGCTGCAGGGGGGCTCGTAACAGGGCTGGAGGCAGGCCATGGTGCAGGCAGGGCAGGCAGGCTGGCAGCAGGAGCGGTGCCATCCTGGGGCTGGTGGTGCCATGTCCTGGCTGGACCCTGGCCTGGGCTGTGCGTGGGTGGCAGCGCTCGCCACAGCACCAGCCCTCAGCTATTTCCAGCTTCAACTATTACACGTTAATGAAGGTTTTCTAATGAGCTGTTTAAACAGTAATTAGAGGCCGGCACTGAAGAGGGAGATAAGTCTTGTGGGTATCTTGCCCGGCAAAAAAGGACTTGATAAGAAAAAAGTGAATGATTTTCTTCTGGGATCAATTCCAACCAGCAATTATCCCCTTGATACCATGCTGTTTAATCAGGAGCAGGCTGAAAAAACACTTGACAGTGGCAGGCAATGAATGGGCCACTTTCCCAGCATTTTCCAAGGGAAGGCTGGAGGCTTTATGCCAGTACCTGAGACAGAAGATGATCCAGATAGTGCTGAAAGCTAATTCGATTTACATAAAATAATCATCAATGTTTCTTTTTCAAAAGCTTCACATAGAGGGAAGAATCATCAGCTTTGTTTCCTGATGGGTTCCCATCAAAGCTGTTCAAGGGGGGAGGCTAGGTGTTATTTAATTTCAGGTGTCGGGCTCCAGTCACTGAAATGCTGATCAGGAGCTCACTGTGTCCTGGCTGTGTTGGGCAGGATGATGGGGTTTGGCTCAAGTGGTTCTCCCTCGGCAATTACAGTAAATAGATGAGCTGAGCAGTGACAATGGTGCAGGACAAGATGACTCACAATCTTTCTTGGCTGAAAACTGTCTGGTTATCCTCTGATGTTGTCGGAGAGTTAAGTAAGCTTGAACATTTTAATAGGCTTATTTTCTCACCATTCTACTGCCTCAGGTGATCCTTTGTGTTGCAACAAAAAATACAGTATCATGGGATTATTAAAAAAAAGAAAGGGCCGTGCTCAAACCATAATTTTCTTCTGTCACCTTCTGCCAGAGCCAGTATCTGGTAGGGACGCTGGCACAGAGTGCACATAGCAAATGATGCAAAGGGGTTTGGCAAAGAGCAGAAACTAACAGCCAGGAGGGATTCTTTTAAGGCTGCAGCATTACTCACTCCCTGTAGCCAGGAGAGATAACTGTGCAGCAGGGCACAGGGACTGAGCCTGGTGCCCACATGGGCGTGGGGAGCACAGCCTGGACACATTGTGGGTGCAGCCTTGGCAGTAGGAGCACGTTGCCCTTCAATAACTGGCAAAGGCAAAAGAAACCCTGCAAACCTGTGCTCTGTCCAGGCACACCCTGGGGACAGATCCCACTGCTGAGAGCCCTGAGCATGGGGTGGAAGGGACTGTGTTACCCAGGCTAGGCTTTGCTCCCACACTGGCTTGTCCCCTAGTCCTGACAGGCACTGAGGTGAAATTTTTTTCCACCAAGACAAGGTGTGGAAAACTGTTTTCTGGGGGATTTAGAGCCTTCTTCTAATTTGCAGACTGGCTTCACTCGTGGCACTTTGCACCTTCACTGCTGATGCTCTTGGCTCAGCTCCAGTCTCTCCTCCCCCATCAGGGAATAGCACGAATGGCCCCTGGCAGCCAGCCCCTCTCCACAGCCCCCCACTCCAAGGTCTCCTCCTGTGTGACAGCGTCTTCATTTCCCTGATCTGCCTGCAGATTTCCCTTCAGCTCCCATCTGTCTGTTGGGGACCAGAACTGGTCACTCTAATCACACAGGGATAAATCATAGCAAAGACCCTTCCAGCCCAGGGAAGGGTCACTCACTGGGCACTGATGCTGAAGGTACAGCTTCATGGTACAGCAGAGCCAGCCTCAAAGCTGCCTGCTGCCAAGGAGGGACACTTCAGGAGCTCCACCTTCCTGGAACCCCTCCCTAGTGCTTGCTCACATCCTTGGACTGGTTCTGGCACAGCCTCAGATCCCACAGGAGCAAACATGGAAATATTCCCCTTTTTCTGGTGTTTCAGAGCACTGAAGCAGATCCCTGGCTGGTCAGAGGAGCCTCTGGAGAGTAGGGGCTCAGCAGGGAGAGCTGAGGTGAGCTGAGGGCTCAGCTGGGAGAGCTGAGGTGGAGCAGCAGCAATGAGTTAAAGTGAGTCAGGTAATCCCATGAGATCATATCCTGCGAGATGGGAAGGACAGCAGGGCACAGGAGAATGAATCCTCCCTAGCCTTCAAGAACACGCTCAGCACATCGGGGGACACAGAGGCCATGTCACAACATCCCACAGCAAAAGCAGGGCCTCTGCCTCACCTTTGGGTTCTGCACCATCATCCCACAACAGGCTCTGGATGCAGCCACGCATCACCCAGGAACAGCAGTACTGCTTCCCCTCCTCTCCTCCCCCTGCCCATTTCAGGGACTCCAGGGCTCACTTGTGCTCCAGAGCCCTTTGTGTTTCTGAATTTGTTGGACTCTGGGTGACTGTCATCTCCACACCAGAGCAGAAATCCACATCTCCCTGTGCATCACTCCTTGACTTCCTCATTTCATTACATTCCTTGTCTTCCTTTTTTGAAGGAATTCCTGTTTTTCGTGTGGAATTTCCCCTAACTCCTTTGTTTTGATGATTTCCAATTACAGGTAATCACCAAATTTCATTAGCAATTTGTATGTTTTGTGCCAAGACCATTAAAAATGTCAAACAACAAGGCCAATTTTTGAGAAGCCTATCTAGCACAGTCCCTACAGCCCAGAATCTTCTTTCCCAATGTATTTAATAGTCTCTTCTACTGCAGACCAGACAACTTAGATGTATCCTGTCTGCTTTGTCGAGAAATTCAGGTTTTTTATCTACTCTGGCATCATTTACTTTCAGAAAATCTGTATCTCATCCATTTTCCATGTCCTTAATTATTCTCTGTTTTAATCTTTATTCTGAAGCTTTGCATACTCACAGATTCAAGAACGTGCCAAGAACACCTTCTCCCTCCCAAATCCAGCAAAAAGACCCAGCCCCTGAGCTTTGACAGATTTATTGCAAACCCTTCTTCCATGACTTAAGCTTTGTGTGAGCCCTTTCTGATTCCTGCAGGAGAAGCTAGCTGTTCCTATCTGTTTCCATGCTCAAAGCTCCTTGCCTGCTGATTCATTGTTGGTTGTGGCACTTCCCATTCCCAGGCACTTGTCACCCTCCTCTCTCCCCTTTGGCCAGTGTTCCCAGTGCCACCAAAAACACAAGGAAAGTTTTCATGTTGGTTTTTTTGGAGCTGTACATAGATTATCCTATGTCTCTGTCCCATCCTCTGCACGTACCAGCCCCGTTTCTCCATTCCTGCTTCCCCTTTCACTTATATGTCTGGACGGTTTCCAAGAGTTGTGCAATCCATCCTTTGCTATTTTCTTCAATAAACTTGGCAAGGTTGGATTTTGCCATACTTTTCAGACTTGCCTACTTCGCAAAAATTGCAAAAATTCCTTTTTAGTACTGTTTCTTTCTCTGTTGCCTGTGGACTTCCAGTCACTGTTGCTGGAGCCCATTCTTTGTTCCTGCAGACCCTTCGGCCCTGCCTCACTGGCAGGGGAAGCAGGCAGAGCTTGCTGTCGGCAGGAGGGAGCTGCTGGTGACTCACAGCCCTCCTGGCTGCAAGGCCATGGCCATCCTGTTTGTGTGGAGCCAGGGGAGTGGGACCCTTTGCAGGGGAGGTTTAATCCCACCTCGGAGCTGGCAGGTGGGCAGAGCTGTCCTGCCAGAGGGAACAGTGCTTGGAGCATCAAAACCTGCTCCAAGTCCCCCATCCCACACCTGGCTATCAGAGGAGCTGCCTGGGTGGGTGCTTGTGTCCACCCTCTGCAGCTCCAGGAGCCAGGGCAGATTCCTGGAATCTCATAAACTTGATAACCATCACTATTATTTTTAGTTCTTTCCTTCCAGCCTCTCTCCAAAGCAGGCTGAGGCTGTGTGAGCTGTGCAGCACGGAGTGCCTGCAGTGCAAACCCACAAATATCCACAAAATTGGAGGAAAGAGGTAGGCGGGAGGAGGGAAACCCTAGGAACTTGCCCTGGGAAACAGCTCTGTGCCAGATTTCCTCGCTGCAGGACGAGTGCCCCGGTCACCACCAAAAGCTTTCCAAGCTTGCCAGAGGGTCCTGGCCACACCCCGGCTTGTGGATGCCCCGGGTCTCCCCAGGCAGGGAGCAAATCCCCAGGGAGCAGGACTCCAAACCTGTACTTCTGTATAAAGTCACTCCTCTGGAGCACCTTTCCTGCACAACTCTCCCCTCTGGCAGGAGGAGACACAGGAGGCTCAGTTGGTTGCATGCTCCAGCCACAGGCTCCTGGTGCACAAGGCTTGGGATTTCGCTACCTGAGGAGGCTTTTACCAGAGAGGAGCAAATGAAAGTGCTTCAAAAGAGGACTAGAAACATTGCAACTCTTGGAATGGCTCCAGCCTTGGCTGGGAAGTTGAGACATGCCTTGAAGGGGATGAGACTCCCCTTGGAAGATAATCAGAGATTTCAAGTCTCTCCTACTTCCTCCTGTTTACAAAGTCAGGGAAACCAGAAAGTTGGTTCTCCACCCCCACCCCCCCACACAACAGCTTCTGCTCATGGCAGGACTGAGGAACACCTTGATGGGAGGCTCCAGATGGCCTCAGAAACCACTGTGGGGAAGCAGGGTTGGGCTGCAGGGGAGTTTCCAAAGCTCCACTGTGGCCAAGAGGAGGACAGTGAGGTGCAGTGCTGGAGAGATCTCCCTTCCTAAGGGCTTGTCCCCACCACAGGGCACACATCCCAGGGGCATGCAGGATACTGAGGCAATGGAGCCTTTGGAGCACGAGGAAAGACCACTCTGACATCTTCTGCTCAGCCAGAGCTGCCCATGGTGCTCAGAGATGGCCCATGGGTGGGCAACTGCCTGGCACATTGCCTCCTCAGCCTTGCACTGGGCTCTGTCACAGCACAGTGACCTGCCCATGTCAGCCACCTCTCTGAGCCTCTGCAGCGCTCCATGTGCACAGCCACACAAATCCCATACCCATGAGCCACTGGCTGTGCATCCTGGCTGTTCTGCATAGCTGAACTACAGTTCAAACAATCACACAATTCTTTGAACTGAGCTGGAAGGGACCCACCAGGATCATCAATCCAGCCCCCGTTCCTGCCCAGACCCCCCAACAATCCCAGCCTGTCCATCCCTGGCAGCGCTGTCCAAACGCTCCTGGAGCTCTGGCAGCCTCGGGGCCGTGCCCATTCCCTGGGGAGCCTGGGCAGTGCCCAGCATCCTCTGGGGGAAGAACCTTTTCCTAACATTCCCCTGACACAGTTCCAGCCATTCCCCCAGGTCTAAAGCTGCAGGCCGTGGTGAGGTCCCTCTCAGAATCCCCCTCTCCTCTCTGAAGCAAAGTAATCCCTGCTGCTTCTTGTATGGCTTCCCCTGTGATCCTGAAACAGGCAAAGTGCACTGCAAGGATATTCTGAGGGAGAGAATTTAACAGAGTTTAACAGAATTTAACAGCTTCATGCATGCCTGGGGGACATCCCTCCCTCTCCATACATTTCCCTTCAATACCTTAACTGAATAAGAAACCCTAAACATGCCTCACAATCTCAAGCTCCTGCAACGCCTGGCAAATGGAGTAAATCTAATGTAGAACTTCCATACCCAGCAGCAGAGGAATTAAACAACAGCAGGATGCAGGTGGCTGTGCCTGCTCCATGCTTCATGACCAGAGCAACATCCTTCTCTGCAAAATGCTGGGGGATCCCAGTAAGAGCTCTTGGGTGGAGAAATCCAAGCAAAACCCCCAGAACAGCTTAGGGACCTGGGGTGCTTGCACAGAGGCTGCTCCCTAGTGACATTTCTCCCGATTTAAACCTCACACTGCATCTTGTAGGCAGCAAAATCCCTCCATTCACAAAGTCCCAGGGCCTTTGGGCTATGTCCATGTTGGACAGAAAAACAGAATCATATTCCTCAGGAGAAGTCAGACACAAACTCAGGGAATAACTGGAGCCTGATGATATATTATAGTCACTGTGATGTTTACATAAAACAGTAAAGGTTACACATTGACTAAATAACTTGGTCTGAGGGCAGCCAAGAGACACACACAGCCTTCCTGGCACCTTACAGGGCCCAGAGTCATTGCTTTAACTTCACGGGCTTCAGTTTCCCTGTTTCTACCGGCAGCCATAGGAACCTGGTTATCTTCCAGAAGCATGGAGAGACATCATTACCAGTGGCAAGAAAGTGGCTTGAGCAACACCAGAGGTTACTGCATGCAGCCTGAGCTGCACTAGCCAGCCAAGCACTGAGCCAAGAGGGAAAGTTCAGTCCATGCTGCCAGCACTTGGCAGACTGAGGGAGCACTGGCTGAAGCTGTTCAGCCCAGCTGTGCTGCCTTGGACCTCCCCCAGCTCCCACAAACACAACTGTGAAAGGAGGGAGAGAAGCTTCAAGTGCAGCAGATTCCCCTGGCACTGCCGTGGGAAGCTTCCAGCTCTCTTCACTGCTCCTATCAAGAACTCTTTTTCAGCCAGGAGGCTCTTGTAGCACCAGTGGACAGAGACAGAGATCCATGGCAAGGCAGGAATATGAGTGCACAGGCTGGAAAAGGCTCGGACACTCATTTTCCCATCAAAGGAAGCACATCCTCCCTTCATCCAGAGATGCAGATACACAGCCATGTTGCTCCCCTAAATCCCAGGCTGCCCCATGCCTGTCCTGTTCCCAGGCGGTGCTGTGCTCTCTGAGGGGTGAGTAAGGACTCAGACATGCAAATCCACAGGCAAGTGTGTGCATGTTGCAACATGGAGGAGACTGCTCAGCCCAGGGACTTGGCTCCTCCTGTGAACAGCGTCAGAGAACAGGCTCATGAAAAACCTAAGTCTCCAAATATTTTATTTTGATCCATGAGCCTGGCAAGACCTTCTGTGAACATCCACTTGGTTGGGACTACATGGGCCTCGGAGGAAGAAGGGGGAGTGGTAGGAAGTCAGAGACAGACTTGCTTGGGCTTGGATTTGGGAGGATTTTCACTCTTTCTTAATAAACATAGAAGCCTTGATGTTTAAGGACGAAAGCTTGTCTACTTGTGGTTCCTGGTTTGTGTGTTTGAGCAAAGGTTTCTTGGACATCTGCCAGTCTGAGTGAAGAACTGGGGGTCAGTTAACAAGGTGAATGCATCCCACTTGACACAGATCAGAACAGGGCAAGAGGTACCAGCTGGTAAGATGGAATGGAGCAAGACACATCCAATTTTGGCTACAAAACTTCAGAGGACCATAGAATTCCCCATCCCTGGAAGTGTTCAAGGCCAGGTTGGATAGAGCTTAGAGGAACCTGGGATAGTGGAAGGTGTCCCTGCCCACGGCAGGGGGTAAAATGAGATGAGCTTTGAAGTCCCTTCCAAAGCAAACAAGTCTGTTATTCTGTGATTCTTTGAGTGGTAACTGGAGAGACACTGCTCAGCTCAGCACATAGAACATCACCCATGTGAGACATGGATTCAAGACAGGCTTCTTTGTTCAAGTGCTGGTCTGTGCATGACACTGGTGGCTGGTGTTTGTGACCATTGGGACAGTCTCTGGTACCTGCAGTGCCCTGCAATAACTCTGCTGAGCACAGCACCTTTGAATCCAGGTTGTCAGCACAGGCACACAAAAATAGGAACTGGCTGTTCATACATCCAGTGATTGGATGAACCAGAAATGGGATGTAAGAAGAGGGAAAACAGCAGGCCAGAATCTCTTTCCAGGGAAAATCCAGAAAAATCCATGGATGTAAAGAGCCAAGAAGAGCTGATTTCATGTGGGAACATGAAATCCGCTAACTGCCCTGAGATACAAAATCCAGAGGAGGTCCCGGTGGGAATGAGAGGTGAGCTCTCTCCAGGGTAACATTGCAAACCAGTGAAGTCACAGCTCCAGAGAGGTGCAGAACGAGCCCGTGGCATTGAAAATGCTGCCACTGGGATCTCAGTACTCTCCAGTTGGGTGCATTTTGTGACTATTGACCTTAAAGAGGGAAGCCCAGGATGAGGAAATAAGCTTCTTAATTCCACGTCTCCATAAGAAATGCTGGTTATTTCTGCTGAATTAGGCTGCTTTCCTTCCTGCCCAGAGTAGAGTGAAGCCCAGAGCCATGTCCAGAGTCTAAGCCTCAGCTATGGCTCCATGGAATGGATTATTTATTTCTGTAGCTGAATACTAGATACATCACTGATACAGAGACATTTGGATGATCCTCAAACCCTCTCTCTTTATTCTCCTTTCCTCACTCTTTGGGGGTGTACAGGACAGCAGCAACAAGCAAATGGTTTCGTTGTTTGGAAAACCCTCTTGGCAGACACACTCAGCAGGGTGAACTCAAGTGATCTCTCATTCCTTACTCCACGTTGTACATTTCTGTAGCTGTCTCATATCTGGAAGAAAAATCTTTGTTTTCCTGTCAGCCTTGGAGTTTATATGTTTACATTCTCTCAAATCCAAGGAGAAGCAAGGAAAAGCTTGAAGAGATAAGAGGATGGAGAGCGATTCCACAGTAGTATGACCACACCATCATCTCTCCAGCTAAACCTTCCATCTCCACTCAGGCTGCTCAGTTGCTTCTGCTCACAAGAACCTCTGGGGACAAGGTCTTGTTTTCCCTGCCTGGTCACCTGTTGGAGAGCCACATCCTGTCTAATGACTCAGCTCTGAGTTGTTCAAAATGATGTTTCCCTATCTGACCCCACCAAGGTTTCATAGCAGTAAGTCTGATTTGGGTTAGCAGGGACTGTAAACTCATCCTATTCCATGCCCTGCTGTGGGCAGGGACACCTTCCACTATCCCAGGTTCCTCCAAACCCTGTCCAACCTGGCCTTGGACACTTCCAGGGATAGGGCAGCAACAGCTTCTCTGTGCAACCTGTGACAGGGTCTGCCCACCCTCACAGGAAAGGATTTCTTCCAAATCTTTCTTTCAGACATTCCAGGAAGCCCTAGGCCATGTTCAAACCAGACTCTGGTTCAAAGGAGAAAGATGAAAGTACAGGTATTAGAACTTTAGCAATCAAGATCTCCAGCCATGATGGGACTTGATGGCAGTGTCCATCACAGTAGCTCTCCCTGTCCCTGTTTCTGTCCCTGTCCCAGCGGATGTGGCTGTTGCTGTTTCCAGTTAACATGGCTGGGATTTTGTAGAGTTGGGCACTCAAACCTCACAAAGTTCCAGACCACTTCAAGTCCCTGATTCAGGTGAGGTGCTGGAAATGCCCATGGGAGGCAGTGCTGCAGCTGTGCTGTGCTGGAGAAGGGGCCGGGCGGTGCTGCCGCAGGCCTGGCAGTGAGTGCTGTCCCTGGCAGGAAGCCGTTTGTCTGCGAGGCAAGGAAACAAGGAGGTTTTGGAGACGGCAATCCCATGCAGCTTCTCACTGCTTTTCCCAGCTACTGATCCAAGAGTGCCTGTGTTTACTTCCAGTCTTCCTCTCTGCTGCGCTGCCAAGCAGGCTCACTGACCGGACACAAAGTGCTCCACCAGGAAATGAGCTGGGCTGGATCAGATAAAAAGGCCATTGCACAGAGACACTCTGGTGGCATTAACCCTGCTCTACCTGGTCCCAGGACTGTGGCAGCACAGCCAGCCCTGCTCATTGCTCTGTGTCTGCTCCCACAATATAAGTTGTTGTCCCTGGGGCTGATTCCAGCTGCTGTCACACTCCTCAGCGTGACAGTAACTGGAGTCCTGCCCTGTGGCACTGAGATGCTTGCAGGAAGTGAGGGTGGACCTGCCACGCATGCTGTGGCTCTGGGTTCAGACCTGTGTGTTGGTTGCAGTGCCTCTGTCACAGCAGGGTGACAGGGGGAAATGGTGCTGTGCCAATGGGAACCACAGTGCAGGCAGACCAACTTCACCAGGGTCTTTGCTCACTGGTCTGAGAATGCTTTCAAGGAGCAAATGTGGTGGGACTGCCCCACAGGATGTGGTGGCTCACGAGAAACAGGCTGTGGATTGATGGACTCTGGCTCAGCAGTTCCTCTGCCAAAGCAGGGGCAGTGCTGCCTCCTTGGGCTGTCTGGGCACAGCAGCACACTGGGCAGGGCTGCAGGCACCCACTGCCAGGACCTTCCCCCAAAGGCATCACCCTCAGGGACACCAGGAGAGGAAGCAGGCTCGGAGCACCAGGACTGCCTCTGGCACAGCTTCTCCTCTCAACCTGGCCATGTCCCGTACCCATTTCCTGGCTCCAAAGCCATCACTCCCCTGGGTCCATGTGCTCTCTGCAGCACAGGGGGCCACTGTCCATGAGGGCACGACTACCTGTGGGATCTTGCACTCCACTTGGCTGGAGAGGGGAGGCAGGGAAGCAAATAGCAATTTAATAAATAGATGCATTTAACTGTCAGAAAATATTCCTTCTGCAATTCTCTGTAGAAGAGCATAGGAACATGGGATGATTAAGGTTGGAAAAGCCCCCAGAGACCACGAGTCCAACCACTAACCCAGCATTGCCAAGACCCATGTGCCCAAGTGCCACATCCACATATTTTTTGAACATTTCCAGGGATGTTGGATCCACCCCTCCCCTGGGCAGCCTGTTCCAATGCCTGACCATTCTTTCTGTGAATAAACTTTTCCTAATATCTGATCTAAACCTCCCCTGGTTCAGCTTGATGTGCTTCCTCTTGTCCCATTGCTTTCTACTTGGGAGAAGACACTGACTCCATTTGGCTAGAACCTCCTGTCAGGGAGTTGTAGAGAGGCAGGTGAGAAATAACCCAGTGAGTAAGGTTACACTGAAGTGGCAGTCTAATAGAGCTTGGAAAGAAATCTCTGTGCAATCCCTTCTCCCCACCTAATTCACCATCTTTATTTAGTTATCCCAAATGTTCCAGTATAATATATACGATATATATGAATTTTATATATATATATATGTGTGTGTGTATTTCTTTAACCTGCAATTATTGTGTCTCCTTTTCCCTGCTGAGGCATTCTTCTCCCTGGTCCCAGCATGGTGGTGATCAGAAGGCAAATGGAGGGGAGAGAACCTCTGCTCTTCCTCAGCTCCATTCCCAAACCAAATTCCATCTGTAGTGAGAAACTCCAATGTTTCCATTATGCAAGAAAGCAAACCTGAATTCCCAGCAAAGAATTTGGTCGAGTCACAGCTGGCCAAGCAGGGAGTGACAAGCAGCCACCAATAACTCATTCTGGCCATGTCTGCCCACGTTCAGATGTGCTTTGCCTTCCCTGTGTTTCAAGGAGGATACAAGTATTTTCCAGCGCCCTCCCATCACACAGTAGGCCCCTATTGCTGTACTGACTGGCTGGGGCAGCAGTTCACCTCAACCTGCTCTTAACTTTTAAAAGGACCAACCATTGCATTAAGACAATGCATCCAAAACACAAATCCTGCCCAGGCTTGAGGACTGGAGCAGGAGAACGGCCATTGCCAGTGTTTGGTGCCAAAATCAAGGGCTGAGCTGCAGCCCCAGTCACCCCTCCTGTCTCCTTGGCTTAAAGCAAGCTGTACCCAGGCTCTGCAGATTCACCCCATCCCAGTGAGCAGCACAATTGCTGATGCGGCAGAACTTCTGCACACCCACACCTGTCCAGGCAGAGGTAGGAGGCTCCTTTTCTTGAAGAATACTTAAAAACAAAAATCTATTTAGCAGCTTTGCCGTACTTTATTCTGACTGCTAGTCCTCCTCTGCTAATTCCTCCCAGTGCTCCTGCACACTAGTCTGGGTCTGCAGGGAAGGGATCCTGTGTTTGACATCCGTGTTATTGTGTCTTGCTCGGTCTCACGCTCACTGGCCTGGGGCCAGCAGCAGAAGGACGTAACCTTGAGCCGGGCTGGACCCTGCCGTTCCCAGCTACTGAAGTGGGAGAGGGGCTGGAGCAGGAAAAACAAGGAGGCAGCTTTTCCCCTTCTTTGGGTGGCGATCCCCCGGCAGCACACACATTCCTGACTCGGTGCCAGGGTGGACAGTGGGCAGCCCCGGGGGAGCCAGTGCCGGGTCCTGAAGGCTCTGCTGCGGCCGGGAGGAAACTGCAGCTGCCTGCGAAGGGCGATACGGGGCTGTGAGTCAGCCGGCCAGGCAGCACACACGGACCTAGCCACAGACACGTCCTCACAGAACCAGCCCTGGAGTCCATCAGCAGCCGCATTGGGAACAGCTCAGCACCAGGTCTGCTCTGAGGGTTGCAGCTTTGCATTTCTCCCAGTCCCCAACCTGCACTGAACCCCACTGTGCTGAGGCTTCAGCTCCAGCTGCAGGGACCAAAGTGTCCAGCCCACACCTCACGGATGTGCATTTCCTCTCCAAGCTCCCTCCAAGCCCTCCTGCTTGCTGCCCCACCATGCCCCTCTCCGTCACCCTCACAGCTGGGGGATGGTGAGGAGTTATGGGGACACAGAATCATGGAATCATCATGGAAAAACACATCTGAGATCATCAAGTCCAACTGTTTCCTGAGCACTGCCAAGTCCACTAACCCAAACTGCCATATCCACCCTGGATGGTGACTCCGAGCAGCCTGTTCCAGAGATTGACAGCTCTTTCCATAAAGAATTTTCCTGCTAAATACTAGTCAGGGGATTCTCTGGGAACAAATGTCTGGCTTCAAATGGGGCAGGAGTTCTTTGAGAATCAAAAAAAGCAATGCCAAGGCATAATTTACAAAAACTGTTGCAAGGTCTGCCAGGGTTTAAGGTCTATAATTACTGATGGTTCTGCTGCAGCAAGACCATCTTCTGCCATATTGACTGTCTTGTTGACCACAATCAGTAAACTGAAGGAGGGTTGATTTAGATTACTTATAAAGAAGTTTTTACAGTGAGGATGGTGAAGCCCTGGCACAGGCTGGACAAAGAAGCTGTGGCTGCTCCATTCCTGGACTTGTCCAAGGCCAGGTTGGATGGGGCTTGGAGCAATGTGGTCTAGTGCCTGTGGTAGGAGGGTTGGAATGAGATGAGTTTTAAAGGTCCCTTCCAACCCAAACCAGTCTGGATTTTGATGAATTTGCAAGAAGCTGCACAAGATTCCACCCATTTTTAACACGATTAGCTTCACATAGATGGTCCTGACCGGCTTCAGGTCAAGTGTGTCCGGCTCTGCTGGCCAAGACTGTGGAAGCACAAACATCATCCATTCCTCACTTGGTACCATGGCACGAGTGAGGGACCCTGGGCAGGACAGGGGCCCTGGGCACGACAGGGAGCCTGGGCAGGACAGGGATATTGGGCAAGCTCTGTCTCCTGTCTCAGGGCTGCCCCTGGAAAATCTGCCTGCTCCATTCGGCTCAGCTCAGCTCTGCTCAACTATGGACCCACAGGGGCTTGGGAATGGGGAGCCAGGGTCCCGGCAGCAGCAATCAGGGAAGGAAGCACCAGGCCCGGGACACTTGCAGCTGAGACAGGAAGGGATTACACATATCCCACCGCTCCAAACATGCATCACCCTCGAACAAAGCCGTTCCTGCCTCTGTGTGCAGCCAGGGCTGGGAACGGGCTCCCAGCTGCTCTGGGAATGCTGTGGATCACTTTCCCACTGTCAGCACCTGCTTAGAGGTTAGTTCCTACGACCTTCAGGGTAACGCCGTATCATGGTTTTACTGCCCTGAGAAAGAGATGGGGATGATAAACCAGGGCGAAGCCGAGGAGCCCCGTCCCTCCCCCGATCCCTGCAGCCCCAGTAGGCACGGCCTCTCCCGGGCCTGCCCCTCCAGCCGAGTCCCCTGAGGGACCCTGCATCCACTCTCTCCCATCAAACTGCAGACCAGGCAGGAATAATATGGACATATATTTTTAGCAGCAGCAAATTATTTCTCTTACAGAAGGAATATTTCCATGCTGGGCTTTTTCCCTTCCCTTATCACAGATTGTATATTTAGAGCGTGAGAACTCTACCTCGCACAAACAGCTGCTGCCAAGCCCCGTGCTCAGGCAGGGAGCCACTGCTGGCCTCTCAGACCTGCCCCTTTTTGGGACCAAACCCCCCATCTTCACTCCACAAGTGGGAACTGCCAAAGGGAGAGCTGAGTTTGGGATATTGTGTGAAAAGAAGGGGAAAAGACACTCAAGAGAGTTATCAATCAGCACGTTTGTGAAGTTGTGGCTGCAGAGCTGTAGGAAACACGGGGCAGACTGTGAGCCCTGACACAGCCACCAGCAGCAGGTCAGGCTTCACCGCTTCCCCTCTGGCTGCAGGTGCATGAGGGATCCCGAGGGACAGCTGGAACAGTTGGGGACATCCCCAGGGCCATCTGGCTGCTAAAACACACTGCACTTGCCAGCAGAGTTTCTCGCCCAAAGAGAGGCTTTACAGCCTGCTCTCCACAGAGCCTGTGAATGAAAGGCCATGGGTGCTCAAAGCCCCTTCATACCTTGGATGCACATGCCAGGTTAAATGGAGTGGGGTGACAAACCACAGCACCCTCTGCTTTCCCATCCCTCTGGCATGCTGGAGGCTGGGTAGCCTTGCCTTCCTGCCTGCCTCCCTGCCTGCTTCCCTTCTGCTTCCCTGCCTGCTTTCCTTCTGCCCTGCTGCCTGCTCCCCTGCCTGCCTGGACCTTCTGGGAGGTGCTCTCTGGCAAGGAAGGCACAGCCAGCTGGCAGCCCTGGACTGCAGCTATGGAAGTTTCTCATTCCTAGAGAGGAGGCTGATTTCACAGCCCGACTGTGGCAAACATCTCTGCGATTTTCAGAGTTTGTCATGGATGAGCCGTCAGGCACTGCTGGATCCACACGTTCTGCTCTGAGAGGGAGTGGGACAGAACAGCTCCTCGTGGTCAATGGACCCAACCCCTCCCTGTGGCCCCTCTAAGGCAGATTTAACGCATTTCAAACAAAAATGCTGTATTTCCACACTGAACATGGGGATTTCACGGTCTGGGTGACTTTCATGACATCAAGATTGATACAGACTCTTAATCATAGGTAACAGTTGCTCAGTGCAGCCCCAGGATGAGGACTGGACATCTTGGATGCCTGCCTGTATTTGCCTGTCTCAGCCTGGCCCTGTTTATTTTCTTCACATCTCTGCTTGGGCATCACTCTCCCAATGAGAAGAGCATGTCGAGTCATCAGCCTTCTTGCAAATCGTGGCCCTGTGCCTTCTCCCCTGCCCAGCATAACTCCAACAGCAGCATGGGAATGTAAACAGATCTGTCTATTCCAGCACTCATCCCTTGTGGGCAGGGGCTATGGTGTGGAGGCAAAACCTCACACAGTGACCCAGGCATGTTTCAGTCATTTCAGACAAGGAGTGACACCTACCCAGTAAAGACATACCTGCCATCAGACACCCAGGGTCTTGTACCAGCCTGGGCATCTGCAGTACAACACAGCATCTTAGAATCACAGAATTCTTAAGGTTGGGAGAGCCAAACACACACAAAATACTGCTCAGTGGCTCTTCGCAAAGAAGAGGCTCTCAAGAGAGCCCAGGAAATGAAGGATGAACCGAGATGGGCACTGCTGGCTGCTGAAAGCCTGAGGTTAAGGGACAAAGTAGGAGACTGGAAAGCATTTACACATTTCTCATGACCTGAATTTCCAAGAAAAGTGGCTTGGCAAGGACCAACAGGCTGAAACTCAAGCCCTGGGTTCATCCTGGAAAAGTGATCTTGCATAGTTTGGGCTCCCTTGAAGCAGCAAGTGGCAAGGTTGAACCAGTGAGGAGGGCTGTGAATAAGGGAGTGATAGCTGGCAGAGCAGCCCAGGGTCAGGCAGGCATTTCAGGAACCAAGGAACCTCAGCTATTCCTGCCTGAACACTTTCATCTAGAAAAATGCTTCACATGGTGGGTAGGGAAAGGAGAAGCAAGAAGTGATAGCCAAAAAATAGAAAGAAAAGCAGAGGCATGTTTGGGACAGGGCTTGAATTGAAAACCCAGACAGTGGGAGTGTTAAAATGAGATTTCCAGGCAGATGCTTTCTCTCCTGTGTGACCAGGAACAAACCGTCCCATACTGGGAGGTGGATGTCTACACACATCTCCCTTTTGGTATTTCCAAACCTGCTGACTGCCTAGTCCCTGTCTGGAGGGAGGGTCCATTCCACTGGCACCACTCTTCCCTTATTATCTTCTTGTTGTGGTGTTATCACCCCAAGGACATTTTAGGTGCTTGGGAAAGCAGACCCTGGGCATGTGCTCCAAGAGCCAAAAGGAGCAGAAAGTTTTTCTCCAGGGGCCATTCTCCTGTGTTGCTGTGGTCACTGAGAGGCATGAACTCAGGAGCTCTGAAATACCTAGAATTAAGCCTGGATGTTTCAGGTTAAGCCTGAAGGCTGGGTGAAATAAAAGGAATGCTTCTGCTGCTCATCTCACCTGTGCAGGCAGAGCCGGTGTGAAAATTCCTGGTGTGAGGGTGAAGAACCCAACCTGTCCTGCTCCCCCTGGCAGTGACCTGTCCCCTGTAGGGGTGGGCTGGGGGATGAGGGCAGAGCTTCTGGCTGGCTGGCCGAGGCTCGGCGCTGCAGCTGCAGCTGACAGCTGCAACAGGAACCAGCTGGGCTGGATGGTGGGAGCAGAGCAGGAAGGATTTCCAGGATGAGGCCGAGAGGGAAGCAGGGTCTCTCATGAGATGGAAGAGCTGAGTCTGGGGGAGGTCCTCCTGTGATAACCATCACTGCAGGGCTGGGGTTAGCCTGTGGCAGAGGATGGGGAGATGGAAGGAGGGGTCAAGTTCTCTGTGAAGAGCGATCAGAAAGGATCAAGAGAGTGAAATCAAGGTGTTAAGACAGTCCCTGTACAAACAGTCCCTGGCATGTCGGGGGTGAGTTGTGAGTGGTCTCCTGCACTCCAGCCTGCAGGAGCCTCCAGGCAGCACAGAGGGGAGAGAAAAGGTTAATTCAACCTAAACCAGACAGGTGCCATCAGCAGCATCTTGTACTGTGTCTGGGTCTGGGGTTCATTTATGCTCCACTTAGTTGCTCTGGAGACAATGACCTTTCCTTGCTCGGGATCTGTTGTTTCACTTGTTCTGCCGTGGCAGCAGCTTGATGGATGAATGTAAGGGTCATATCGAGCAGTTCACTCTGGATTTTCCCTGCTGCACCACTAGATCCTTGCTGACATGCAAGTTAGGAAAATCCCATGCAGTCTCCAGCACATGAGACCCCACAGGGCAGGCACCAAGGGACTATTCTCTTTCTGGAAGGATGAGAAACTCATTACCCCTGCAGATGGTCTCACTCTTCCAGGCCTCTCGCCTTGAATGCCAGCCCAGCAAAGGCCACGGGCTGTCTGAGATTACAGCTACTTGGAGCTTATGAGGTTACATAAAACATTTATGGTGGGTGCATTAATAACACAGTGGCTTGTATTTATGGCTGGTGCATGCCCACTGCAGAGCAGGGGCGACCCCCAGGCTTAGCTGGAGCCCATGTGCTGGATTTTGGATGGCTTCCATCAGCATCAACAGCTGGGCTCTGCAAAGTGGTCAAGGGCAGCTCAGATGTCGTCTCTGAGCTCCAGCACCCACCCACGGGCTCCCTCCAGCACTGGGAGAATGAAGGGCTGCTCCCACCAGGATGGGGCTGCCACTGTCTGTAGGAGGCAAGACCTCTGAGCCAACATGGCTGTGGTTTCCCAGCTCTCTCATCCTACCTGCTGCATCCATCACCATCTGGCCTCCAGCACCTCACATCACAAAGGATCCCCTTTATGAGGGTAAATTAAAGGTGTGATTGGCAAGGAGAGACATTTCTGAAGGCAGGGAGCAGCCTGCCTGTCTGGGAGTGGGGAGAGGGTGGCAGCAGGATTCCCTGAGCACAGGGCAGGGTGTCCACATAGCCCCCTACTCCCCTCAGGAAGGAGGAACAACAGGAAGAGAGAACTCACTCAGACAAAAGATAAACAGACCAGCAAGATAGAGAAGGCAAAATTGCTAATTAACCTCAGATTGCGTTGGAAAGGACTCCAAGTGGAGTGCTCCCTCTGGAAGGAGAGCACACAGGGCTATCCCAGCACATCTGCTGCTACAGCCCCGTTCTGCTGCTACACTGCAGCTCCTGGAGCTGTTTTCCTCTCAGGAAGCCTGAGCTGTCCTGGGTGTGAAAGCAGGAGTCAGCAATCTGAAAAGGAGCAGCACTTGCTCTTCCGTCAGACCAAGCCTTGTCTGGGTTCAACAAGGACAGGCTGGAGCCTTTGGTGCCCCCCACCAGAGACCCTCTCCCTGTGCTTCCACTGGCACCACGCAGAGCACTGGCAGGAGCTGTGTCCAGCTGAGCTCCCTCAGAGTAGCAGCACATCCCCAGCAAACCTTCTGTAGTGCAGCACTGCTAAACACAGTACAACCCAGTCCAGAATCTCTCTGTGCAGAGAGCGTTTCATACTCTGCATGACTGGGAGATTTACGAAAGGGGGTGAAGCCCAGTTCCCTCAGGCCAAGGAAATAAATGAGCGAGAAGAACTAAAGTGATTGCTCAAACCCAAGGGCCAGTCAGGAATAATCTGGGCTCCTTGGAGCAGGAAATGACACTCACTGAGCATCTGGGTGCCTGTTAGGAGGGATTAGGAGCTTGTCAGAAGTCAGACACCAGCTTTACAGGATGATTACACATGACAGGGCTGCTGTGGGCTCTCTACACCAGAAGCCCCATTGCAGGCACTGCAGCCCCAGACCAGATGCCATGCTCCTGCAATACACTCTTTCTTCTTTCTCCACTGAAGGTTCTCAAAAACTGACCCCAGGTGAGATGTCAGATTTGGCTGCAAACCAGGGCAGGTTTTCAAGTGCAGCATCCAGTGAAGCTCAGGGATGTGATCTCCCTACTTGGCCTATGAGGGGCCAGGCTGCCTCTGCTCCAGTCAGATACAGCTGTGTCTGGGATAATGGGGTAATTGCCATCCTCCAATACTCAAGGACAGCTTTTGGCACTTCTCTAATGGTTTTAACATTTTCTGGGTTTGTTGGTCTAGGCATACAAACACCCTCAGGTTTGGTGCTGTCCCAGTATTTTTGGAGGAAGAGGGCTTACAAATAAACCCTTCACCTGCAGATGGGTACCTGAGCCCCCACCTTTCACCATGCGAATTACAGGGCTGAAGGAAGGTAATGCTGAGGCAGCCAAGTGCACTGAGAACCCAAAACAAGAAGAACGTGGAGCTGCCAGAGTGAATCCAGAGGAGGTCATGGAGATGCTCCAAGGGCTGGAGCCCCTCTGCTCTGGAGCCAGGCTGGGAGAGCTGGGGGTGCACACCTGGAGAGGAGAAGGATCCAGGGAGAGCTCAGAGCCCCTGCCAGGGCCTAAAGGGGCTCTAGGAGAGCTGGAGAGGGACTGGGGACAAGGGATGGAGGGACAGGACACAGGGAATGGCTCCCACTGCCAGAGGGCAGGGCTGGATGGGATATTGGGCAGGAATTGTTCCCTGGCAGGGTGGGCAGGCCCTGGCACAGGGTGCCCAGAGCAGCTGTGGCTGCCCCTGGATCCCTGGCAGTGTCCAAGGCCAGGTTGGACATTAGGGTTGGAGCAGCCTGGGACAGTGGGAGGTGTCCCTGCCATGGCAGGGGTGGAATGGGATGGGCTTTAAGGTCCCTTCCGATCCAAAGCAGTCTGGGATTCTATGATTACTTTTACCATTCTGTACTGGATTTTCTTTTCAACATCATAACATTTGTGGTGGGAGCTGGATACTGCCTACAAAAGGGGTACAGTTTCTCACCTCTGATTTTCTTTGTAGTAGAAAGGAGTCTCACAAAGTTCAACCCAGCTGATCTCCACTGCTGTGGTCTCCCTTCATACTGTGTCACAGATGTTGCCCTTCCATTGTCTTTGTGGATTCCCTGGAAACTCCCAAATTCTTGTCTATAAACACATTTTGAGAGCATGTAAGTCCATGTTATGGTAACAGCCCAATGCTTTCATCTTCTGGGCTTCAATCCTGCTGGCTGAGCTCATTGCTCACACTCGAGCAGTGCAGCACAAACCTAAGAGCAGGAAAACCTTCCCAGTGAGATTACTGAGCCTCAGCAACTCCTGAAGAGTTGTGGTGGACTCAAAAGTGTTTTCTCACAGACTAAAATCCCTCTAAACAAATACTTTTTCTGTATACTTTCTATATGTAAAAACATATAGACTGATTTCAGTGCAGAATCAGACACCTGGACCTTCTCACCAAGGTAAAGCACCCTCTTTTCTACCTCTTACCCAAACATCTCAAAGTACTGAGTGGGTCACAGAAGCTCTCCCAAAACCTGGTGGATCAAGACAGGGACCTGTGGCAGGTCATTCACATCCCTGTGTGCCTCAGAGCTCATGGAAGTTGTCTAATTGTGAGGAATCCAAACTTTGGGGACGTAAATGTCACCACAAGGATCCTCAGTGGCAAAGCCAGCCTCTGCACTTACTTCAAAAGGATCTCAGTTGAAGTCCAAGAAACATTTCATGTAAGCACTCACAGCCCTTTTCCTATTCAGATCAAACTCATATCAATCCTCTATCAATGCCAGAGATAACCTGAGGTCCTTTCTCATCTTTGTCATTAAAGGATTCCAACTAATTTTCCTCTTTTAGTTATTTAAGCCTTTTGTTAAAAAACACAGTGAGGTCAAAAACAGGCAAACATTTTACACCTTTATGTGGGCTGGACTATCATGGGACACTCTGCTGGGATGGGACACCCTCCTGGTAGGATGGGACATCCTGCTGGGATGACTGCACCCTGGAGGAGCTGTGCTTGGCTGGTGGCAGCAGTGCCAGGAGCCTGCCAGGGGCAATAGGAGCCCTTTGTCTCATCTGCCAGTTCCCAGTGCTGAGGTATCTGGTGTGGCACAACCAGAGTAATCCAAAGGGACAGTTTAGAGAAGGACAGCAAAGTGATAGATAGTGGAAAAAATACCCAACTCTGGAGAAGTAACAAATGGGGAACTGGCTGTCCCACCTGGCAAACAAAGCTTGAACACTTACAGGGACTCTAGAGCACAATCTGCCCATAGAGGGGCCCTGACTGAACACCCTGAATGTTCTGATTTATATAAACATAGAAACTATCAAAAGCTCATCAAATTTTAAATGGTCTAAAAGTATTTTAAAGCTTTCTGTGATAGTTTAAACTCTCCCCAGATAACACCCATTGTCAGAGCCAACCTGCTCTCTCCTGTCCCACCCTGAGACCAGAGTGTCCCATTTGCTTCTCCCACTGAGAAAATCCACTCACAAACCCACTCTCAGCAATGCAGGGGCCAGCACATAAATTTAAGGATGTACTGAGGCCTCCCTGTCCTAGGGAGGGCTCTGCTCCATCTCCTGGAGTACACCACAACTCTGCTGAAACATTAGCCAGCACTAGATCATCTTTCAGTTTAAAAAAAGCACTAAGAAACTAAGGAAGCATCCCACTATCTGTCATAAAACAATAATTGATTGTGCAATCGATGGATGAAGCTTGGGTAAATGACTTGGGTATGTGACAACCATGGAAGAGAAAAGTTTGGATGTGAACAATCCCACTGGTTCAGAACATTCTCACGCCTGAGCAGGGATGGGAATGAGGCTCAGCACAGCTCACAACTGCCATCACTGCTTTGCTTCCTAAACTTCACTTTCTTTTATTTGTAAAAACAACCACGAGATTAAAACATGTAAATAAAACAAACCCGCCTTATCTTAGAGAAATCCCAACGTCACGCTGAAGTGAGATAAGAAATGGTGGAGCAGTTATTGTCCTGCTGTCGATGGGAGCTGTAAGTGTTACACGGCAAGAAAAACAAACACTCCCTGTCGGATGGGAGAAAATGTTTCTTCTCAGTTGGAGAAAGAAAAACACAAAACGGCTCAACTGCATCCCCAAAATTGTGCAATTTACTTTGCATATTTGGCAGCAAAAGTAGAAGAAGCAGTTTATAATCCAGGGTTTTCATGCAAATGACAGGTTCTTGGTTCTCGAAGGAGCACTTCATTTTGGTATGCTTTTTTAATTAACATTCTCACAGTACATTAGAATTAAAGGAACACCACCAGCAGAAAACTCATTGAGTGAGCATTTTCAGGGCCTGGTGCCCCAGCAATCTCTGGATTGGCTCTAATTGAGGCACATCAGGAAACTAGCAACTCCCTGGATGGTTTGGGGTTGATATGGATAACTGCAGCATTTTCTGTCCAGCAGATTTTCCCATGTGCCTTGGCAAGGTAGTTCTTCCCTTCCCAGAGCAGCAGGAGACAAGGACCAGGCAGAAATCCATGATCCATCTGAAGGCTGTGGATGTGCAATACCTGGGGTTTGCTTTTCTTTAGCATTTTGCTAGAAATATGTGAATTGCTGTACATTTAATTATTTTAAAATGTTAATCCAAACTGCAATAAGGTAGAAATTATGCATAAATCAACCTGCAAAGTTCCCTTTTCTGCTACAAGAGTTGGTTCTGTGCTTCAAGATATGCTGGTGTGCAACATACAAAGAGACTGAAAAGGGCACTGCCTGCCCGCAAAAACAGTTCAGAATTGGTGAGAGCATCCCAAAGAAGGTAATTTTTCAGGAAGGAGCCATATGAGGCAGCTCCCCAGGCAGCAAAGGGAACCAACTCTGCTGGCTCCAGAAAGGAAGGGGAAAAAAAAACACGAGGGAAGTGAAACTGTGACAATTTTAAAGTCCTGGGGACAGAGTCCTATGACTGGGCACAGTCCTGTGTCACATGAAAGGTGTGGGAAAGTGCAGAAGCATTGGTTACACTCACATTTCTGGCTTCAAAAATAGCCTGAGAACCAAACCATGACTTCAGAGCCGAGGCAGCTCTCAGGCGAACGCTGCCAGGAGGGGCCGAGCCCCCGGCCAGCCACACCTGGCCAAGGCACCGGGACCCTCCCTCCGTCCCTGCCGGGCCAAGGGACAGCCCCGAGTGCCCTCGGATTCCAGCCTGGCTGCAGTCAGACGGGAATTTAAGCTCCGAGTTAAATACTGGAGCAGTCCCGGTGAGCGAGGCATTTTCCAATTACCTCATCCAGCCTATCCAACCCTGCGCCGGCTTTGTAACCTCAATGAAACCGCACACAAATTATACTGACACTAAGAACAACATTGCACAGGCTGCCCTTTGCTGTGCTCTCCAGGTTTGTTCTGTTTACAACTCTGTTTACTGCCCTCATCTCCCCACATTACTCAGGCTCCAACATGAGATGTAAACAGGCAAAAATTTGGCTATTGGTTCTGAGGGCATGATTTTTTTTTTATGAGTTCTGATGGGGATAATGAGAACAAACTAGATTTTTTTTTCAGAATTGCCTGGGCTGCTGGAGCAGTGTGTGCCCTGTCTGAGAACAGCCCAAGTGCCTTGGAGGGTGCTGTGTGTCCCTGTGTCCTGGTGCTGAGCTCACAACTCTCTGCCGTGGGACACATTTCCAACCCACAGAACTCCTATTCCTGCATGGCTGGAGCTCACCAATGTCCCACCTGGAAGAAGCCCAGCAGAGCATCATGCACAGCTGTGGGGAAGCAGGAGCTTGCCAGGCACAGCCCTCGACCTTGGTGGCATCGGCTCCATGGATCCTCTCTGCATGGAGCTGGCAGCTCAGCCACCAGCACAGAAGGCAGCTTGTGCCAAACCAGAGTCACACCTGTGTCAGGCCAGGCACAGGCTGCAACAAACAGCAGTCATTGCCAAAGGAAAGATGGAAAATCTCCAAAAAAACAAATATTCCAAGTACCTGCACAAACTAGCTGGGCTGCTCAGCCCCTGCGCTCACTGCCAGAATTACAGAACTACAGAATGGTTGGAAGGACCTTAAAGATCATCTTGTTTGCCACCCCTGCTATGGGCAGGGACACCTTCCACTATCCTAGGTTGCTCCAAGCCCCAGTGTCCAACCTGGCCTTGGACACTTCCAGGGATCCACGGCTTCTCTGGGCACCCTGTTGACCTGTTCCTCCCAGGGAACAATTCCTTCCCAATATCCCATCCATCCCAGCCCTCTGCAGTGGGAAGACATTCCCTGTGTCCTGTTCCTCCAGGCTCTGGTCCAAAGTCCCTCTCCAGATCCCCTGTGGGCACCACAGAGGCACAAGAAACCTCGAGAAACACTGCCTTGGTGCTGTGGGGGATGGAAGGAGCGAGTCCCCAAAACACACTGTGCATGCGGCCCTGTTCCCATGTCCTGCATGCCACAGGAGCAGGAGGTGCTCCACACACGCCAGTGCGTGTGACACTGCAAACTGGGTGTCCCTGCAGCTGGGGAATGGCACTCCTGGCACTTTGTCATGGTGCCACCACTTGCGCAAGACACTTGCACTCAGAGTGCATTGCAAGTGGAGGGGCACTTAAAAGACAGCAAGGACATCCATAAATGTATGCAAAAAATAACAAGATTTCAGATCAGATGCATCCATCATCTTCACACACTGTCACACAGTTCAGCTCCCCCGTGTTTCAGCCACATCATACCCCATGTCCCCAGCCTGCTTCCACACGGGCAAAGTGACAATGACACTTCAGAAAAGGGAATAAAGGGAATGGTGAAGCAACTGTTGGTTTCTTGTGGGTGCAGTGATTCTCTGAAGGAGCTTTGCTCTCTGAAGGCCCAGGTCCACGTCAGTCCTCGTCCCCTTTTGTGGCAGCGCAGGGTGTTCTTCCCCCCAGCTCAGCACACCCTTGCTCCCACGTTTCTGCTGACACAGCAGTTTGTTGGCTGTGAATTATGTCGCATGCAACACTGCAAGAAGACAAATTCTTTGTCCTTTTTTTTTTTTTAAGCTTTTCTTTTCATGCCTTAAATAGCTAAATGCAGTTTGCCTTTTTCTCATTGCTTCAGCAGTGAGTAAGCACCTGCTCTGCACACACCACCTTTCAAGGTACATTTCTAGAAGTGCTTTTGAAAAATAAGAGTCTTTCAAGGCTCCAAAAAAAGCAACAGCATTTCCTCTTCAGAAAAGCACAGTATTAACTGAAAAGGTGATGCCTGCTAGAGAAGAGGAGCACAGACAGTACTGCTGCTAGGTGCAACTACCTGGGAACTGAATAACAGTGGCCTGGGAATGGCATGGCAAGGATCAGGCTCTCTGTGGCCTTGGAGCATCCATCCTTGTGACTTCTGGGGCCATTGTGGTTTCATAGATATTTTAAGCTGCAGCTGAAAGCGGTAAGTGCTGGTGTGCCCTGTGACATGGGTTTGAAGCCAGACAGCTCAAGGCTGGCCACCTCAGGTTCTGGAGGCCCACAGAGGTCAACAGCCTTTGGTTTCCCTCTTCCTGTCTGAAACGGAAGAGTCTGAGGAAAGATGCATGTTCTGGTATGATCTGGAACACTGTGGGTCAGAGCCCTGGCTGGTGAGCACAGACTCTGTCAGACAGCTCTCACACAGATTTCAGCAGTTCATCCTTTCAGGCTGCACCCTGTTGCTGCTGGTCACAGGCTGGGTGACACAAACAGGAACAAGTGTCCTTTCCAGACCTATGCTCCATCCCTTCGGGTTGGAGGCTCCTGGAGCTCAGGGAGCTGGATACTGTATTTTTCCTGGCATGTAAGAAATGGCTCCACAGGTTGTGAGTTCCCTCATTCTGACCCCTCCATCACTGGCTCCTGCTTTCCCTGGATGTCCAAGTCTGGAACCAAGCACTGCCTGACGTGTGACACACAGCACTCAGAATGAGGAAGGGGAATGAACAGTCGGTCACTCTTTTTCCAATGACCTCATCACTATGGTTAAAAAAGGGAAACTCAGAGAAACTTTGTGGTCTAATACATAGAAATACCTATATTCCTTAGAAACAGAGTTTTGAAATGCATATGCAATGGCACACATCATTTACATGGATTGATGCCATGACTTGTTGCTCAAATCAGGTCTCTGCATTCAGAAATTCTTTGCTAATCGGGTGTCTGTTCATGTGTGGATTCACATTCCCAGTGCGTGTTTGCACTTGCCACAGTAACTCCCTGCAGGAATCAGGCACACCTTGTTTGTACACCCTTACCCAGACAGTTGCATATTTGGCATGACTGTGCAGTCCAGAAAGTGTTTATGAATGAATTAAACCACTTAACAAAATCAAATGCTTGGGGAAAGGACAGGCAAGAAACAGCTGTGCTTTCTATCACTCAGCATTATAAATACAGAGGATTGGCATCTTCCAGCCTCTCCTAAGCACACTCTGTTCAGCATTTTCCCCTCTGGATGCTAAATGGAAGAGCTGCCAGAACACAGTACCTGCAGGATGAGAGTTAAATGGCATGCACTGCATGCACTGACCTAAACTGTCTAACTAATTCTAGTATCATATTTCTTAAAGCTACTATTGCCAGCATTACTTTCACGTATCAGCTCGTTCCAGCAGACTGCTTCATCTTCTCAGCCAGCAATCCTTCTCAGAGCCGCTCACTGAAATTACAGATTGTTTAATTTCAAAACCAATTAAATGCAATTAGAGGAATTTCTACAACCATTCCCTTTATGGGGTGCACGGGGATGATCTGTAATTCATCACCACGGTACCCTAGAAAAGGATGTGAAAGACTTTCTACAAGGGCAAAAAATTCCATCAAGACAAATTTGCTTCCTTTTTTCCCTTCTTTTATCTAGGGAAAGCACCTAACACAAAGACTGGGTCTTCAGTCGAGTGCAGGGGAATTTGGAGTGTGTTTCTAGCTCTGTGTCAGACAAAGGCCTGGGGACCTTTTGGCCGCTGCCAGTGAAACTCTCTGGTGACACAGCAAAGGCAGCTGGAAAGCTGTCAGCAACACAGGATAAGCCCAGTTTATGTCCCAGCTGGCTCAGTGGAGAGCAGCAGGTCTGGCCCTTGCCTGGCGGTGGCCAGCAGTGAGCCTGATGTGACCATAGGCAGTGGGCAGGATTTTTCACAAAAGTCCTCTGTCTTAAGGTCCCAGGTCCACGTGTCTCACCTTCCCAAGCACCACAGCTCACACTGAGCTCATGTGGATCCCCCAAACCTCAGCACTGCTGGACTCCCCTCACAGTCCTGCTCCAGAGCCCTACTGGAATTCAAACTCGATGAATTCAGCACAAGTACGTTGAATTTTCAAAAGCAACCAGAAAATTTTTGTGATCCAGTGAGAGCTGACTTACACCCACTGTCCTAAGGCTGGCTGTCTTGCCTAACCTCACTCTTGTTTCAGAGGAAGGTGGCCCCGTCTCAAAGACAGGCTGCAGCTGGCCCAGTGCCAAGGATGGAGATCAGACGTTGTCATGGTGGTGGTTCCCAGCTCCTCTCCTGCAGAAAGGCGTTTGAAAGGGAGAGAGAAAATCGCTGGCCAAGAGAGCAGGGCCTCCTGTGGTGGATTTGGGGCAACTCTTCCTGCTGCAGCATCAGCATTCCCACCTGCAAGCCTCTGGGAATGGTGCACTGGCCTATACTGGTGCAGCACTGGCCTATACTGGTGCAGCAGCACTCAGAACTTCCCTGGGTAGGCAGGCACTGGTATTACTTGGGGACAAATGTCTGTGGATTATTTAACTCAAATGATTAAATACACTTCACACAGTATTTTCCATCATTCCCCACATGAATCCCCTTGCTCTGCCATTTAGCAATTACTGGCAGACAATTTCTGATATTAAACTTTGGGGCTAAACCCAAGATAAACTACATTAGCCCTGAGATTTTTCTGTCCATCAGGCCAGATTCTTTTTCACACTGGTTTTACACAAGCACAGGAGTGACCCATGCTATAGACTTGGCTGTTCATTCAACGAGAAGAGCTTAAATCCACTATTTGTATATACAGGCAATTTGGGGTTTCTATGTAACACAGACTACTGCTACCACATGCCTGTGCTTTCATGCAGATTTTTCCTGAATGTTTTGCAGTCCTCTTTCCTATTTTGATAAAAGAAAGTTACTTTCAAAAGTAAAGGCTTATAATTTCTGGTGATCTAAACAGATGTGACTTGACAAAGGGGTCCATTGTAGAGCCATGTTAGTGCTTTATTTTTTAACGATGAAGGTTTTGGTTGTTTGTTATGGTGAGAAGTAGTTTCCCCTCCAGATAGCCCCCTGAGAAATTCATGAGAGACAATCCAGACTGTGAAAAGTATGGCTTGAGAGGAATTTGAAATAACATGACAGGGGAAGCAAATAATCGTGAAAATCCTATTAGAGAAAGCCTGGGCTCATGCCCACCTTCAGCCCTGCTCCAGGTGAGCTGTCTGGCTGTGTCTGTGCCACGACTGTCCCCAGCAATCAGAACCATCAGTCAAGCAAAGCTGTCTGTCTTTCTGGAGATCCACAAAGCAAGGCTGAACTTGCCCAGTGGAGGCTGGTCTGAGCCAAAGACAAAAAAAACCGTGAAAGAGTGAAACCATGGATCAAGGTAAGGAGGGAAGAACTGGCAGCAGAACCCACTGCCATTTCACAACTCTGGCTAATCAGACACAGATACAGATGAAAATCATCTGTGAAGGCTTCAGAGAAGTTTACATTTCAGCTGGGTTTCACAGCTGGACAGGGACGGCTTCACATGCAAAGCTGATTTCTCTAGGGTGCAGCTCTGGAGAGAGGTAACCCCTGTAGTGCCTCTGAAAAGCTCCAGTTTCTAACCCACGATCAGTCTTGTTCCCCTTCCTTGCAGGCTTCTTTCCATGCACATGCTGAAGTACTCCGTGCTATTGTAATTCAAATACAGTTCAATAAATTTCAATTCTTGTTTAAGACTTCATTTTTGAAGATAGCAGAATAGCTTGGGTTCATGTTAGAACCCAAGCCCTCCAGCATCAAAAATAATCTGTCATAAATCTAATAATACCAGCTTTTCAGAGAGGAGATGTGAGGTGCCAAGACATTTCACACACAGAGACAATCGTGAGATTGGGCTTCAAGTTCCATTTGCATTTTTTCAATCGTTACCTAAGGCTGGACCCAGTAATTTGAGCTGAATCACCTCAAGGGGTTTTATCCAATGGTTCCCCCCTAAGCAGGGTTTCACAGCCCTCAGCAGAGCCCATGTTTCCCTGCCTGCTGCAGAGGTGATTCTCATAGTTGGATCTCCACCCAGAACACCACACTCCAAATTTTGCACGGTGCCTTTCTGGAGCTGAGGCACAGCCATGCCTGGATCTGGCCCCACACTGCACTGGGAGAGATGACCTCAGCATATGGGGAGGAAGATAAGCATGAGCACAATGAATCCACAAAACTCTGTTGGAGTGCAGGAAATTGGCCAATTATCCAGCCCTGATTTTTAGCAGAGACCATACAAAGGGATCTTTATGGATGAGAAGACCACAGAAAAGGAAGGAGAGGCAACTCTCAGGGAAAACAAAAGTGTGGTGAACTGTAAGTATTTATGACCATCCTATGAAAAGTTGTTCCTAGCCCAGCTTATACCTACTGACTGAATGTATGAATTATTTAGAAGAACTTGTTAAAATAAGCAAAAAAATATTTAGTAGGTAAAGCTGACAATGCCTCTAAATGAAAGCAGCTTTGTGTAGTGTAGGAACTGGTGTCCTTGCACACCATGGGGCTACAGCACGGATGGGGCAGGAGTGGTGTGCTCATCTCTGGGCATCAGCTGGCCCCCCTCACTGATATTCCTGTAGAACCACTGGCCATGGCATTCAGTGTGCATCAAACCTCAACACATGGATTTAGACTGGAGCAGGATGTGTCAAAATCAGTCAAAAGGGATGGAGAGGACAAGGTGAAGCCCAGTATGCAGCAGAGATACAATGGCTCTGTGCAGACAGGCCCTCACTTACACTGCTGCTGGGCTGAAAAAATTATCAGAAAATACCCTCTGAAAAATTCCTTTTCCTGTCTGATTTTGTAAACACAAGTTCAGCACAGGAGACTCCATGGGATAAGATGGTTTTGATGACTTCCAGCTGCACATACACTCTGCAGACTCACTTCCCAAACAGCCCATTATCACTGTGCAGGCAGTTCATTTATTTGCTGAGAATTCTCATTTAAAAAAACTAATCAGGCAGGATTTATTTCCCTCTGATAAGGCACAGGAGGGCATGGTGAAGGGTCTGGCTCCTGCCAGTTGTCAGGCTCCTTTTTCTGGAGGTTAACGTCAAGCTGACAACAGAGCAGGGCTCTGACGTGTCCCTCAACCCCTGTGTCCTGCGGGTCTGTCTCTGGAAGCTGGGGCTCTGCCACCAATGTTTTCACAGTATATGAGAAGGATCAGCTCACTGCCTGGGTTTCTCCAGGAGTAAAAGTGAGGTGTTCCAGCCAAGCAGTCAAAAGGATGCAAGGGTGGGAGTCCACTACTGTCAGGAATTGTATGAGGCCTTAACCAAACACAGATCACATCCCAGAGCACCTGGAGCTGCCACAGGAGGATTTTGGGACAGCAGATTACGGCTTGTACAGACAACCTAAAGCTCTTCTCCTTGCACTGGCCCAATGATATCATCCTGGGGAAGCAGCAGCAGGACCTGCTGCAGGGCTCAGCCCATTCTTCCTTGGGAAGGAGCAGTGAGTGGGGCAGAGCTCCCTGACACAGGGCTCAGATCCATGCAGAGCCGAGATCATCATTGGCAGATCTACCTTCCACAGGGCTCCAAAATCTCTGTCAGCAAACAGAGAGCAAATGGAAGGGGAAAAAAAAAAGACTAAAATAAAGCCTGTATTTCAAATATGCTTTGTTTTCTTTTAAAAAATCCAGGATTCCATCCAGCTTGAAAGAGGAGGCGAGCACTGAAACAAGCTCTTTGTTTTTTGCATTAGTTCAAGAAGAAAATACTTTAAAAATAATTCCTTTGAGGTTCTGATACTGCCTCTATCCCCCACTTTTGGCAGGCTGGGAGCAGGTCACAGGTAGTGTTCTCATCCCTGGCCCACAGCCCCTCTCTTTAATCCTTTCCAGCCTGCATGGGGATCTTCCCCCCCACACCCCCTACTGCAGCATCCTCCATCCAGCATTTCAGTCCTGGCACAGTGGCCCCCACACCCTTTCCTGGAGGACCTCCCTCTGCTTCAGGGGTTTGAGCCCTGTGTCCCTCCAGACTCTGAAAACATAGAAATATCAGTCTTGCAGGAAGCTTGGGTGAACTGGGGGCTTTGTGGGGTGATGACACCCCCTGACCACCAGCAAGGACATGAGAATGGAGTCCAAGGACTTGGAGTAACATGGCCTAGTGGAAGGTGTCCTTGTCCCTGGCAGGGATGGAGCTGGACAATCTTTAAGGTTCCTTCCAACCCAAACCAATCCAGTCTGAGATTCTATGAAAGAGCAGCCAAGAACTTTTCTCAGTCCTGCTACTGTCTGAAGACTCTCAAATGAAGTGCTGCTCTTTACCAGCCTCCAATGCTCCCCAAAAATGGCTGAGAGGTTAATTCCCATCAGGGCTGGTGCTCTCTGCCCACAGAATAGAGGGGCTGGTTTATAATGCTCTCTCACTGAAGCTGCCATCCTGCAGTCATGGCCGTGCCTAGCACCAGCCAAAGGGTCTCTGCTTCAGTTCCTGAAGACACAAACTCGCCCCTCATTTTCTCTTGGTTGCACTGGCTGTGCAGGTTGAAGGCTGACTGCCAAGTGTTATGGTGTGAAGCCATTTTCCATGTAAAGGTCTTGTTTCTCATGGCTTATAAGTTCCCACTCCCTGCCTCCATTCCTTTGGGTTGGGATTTGTCATGTTTGTTCTTAACCCAGGGGAGAATTTCTTTAAGAAAGTTCGATGGTGTAAGTAGCAGCAATTCCTCATCTGGCTTTCATCATGGAAGACAAGAGACATTCACAGAAACTCGCTGCCTCTGCCAGGGAGCCAGCGGCAAGGAGAACTTCTGTCCCCAGCCCAGCACAAGCCCAATCCCACATGTCCAAGGGTTTTCCAGGAGTAAATCCAGCAGCAATTCCTGCACTTGGACATGGACAAATACCCAAACATCAGCATTAATTGCAGCCCACAGGGCTACTTTGCAGATGGCTGAGCATGAGGATGTGAGCAGCAGCAGCTCACTGAGACATTTTCCAGGTGCATCCTGGGTTCAGGTGAAAATTCCAAACCTGCAAGGCACCAATTCTTAAACATGGAAATGGCTAGGGGGGGAAGGGGGGGGTGGGTGTTGTGGATGCAAAGCTCCACATTCCTTGGCCACACACACTGGGACCCAGAAACCCTCTACCCTGGGCTGATCTCATGAGGAAAGGAGGATTCTGTCCCTCTGCCCAGTCAGGTGAGATCCCACCTGTAGAGCTGCCCTGGCCCTGGGGCCCAGCACAGGAAAGATGTGGAACTGTTGGAAAGAGTCCAGAGGAAGTCATGAAGCTGCTCCAAGGGCTGGAGCCCCTCTGCTCTGGAGCCAGGCTGGGAGAGCTGGGGGTGCTCACTTGGAGAGGAGAAGGATCCAGGGAGAGCTCAGAGCCCCTGCCAGGGCCTGAAGGGGCTCCAGGAGAGCTGGAGAGGGACTGGGGACAAGGGATGGAGGGACAGGACACAGGGAATGGCTCCCACTGCCAGGGGGCAGGGCTGGATGGGATATTGGGCAGGAACTGTTCCCTGGCAGGGTGGGCAGGCCCTGGCACAGGGTGCCCAGAGCAGCTGTGGCTGCCCCTGGATCCCTGGCAGTGCCCAAGGCCAGGTTGGACATTGGGGCTTGGAGCAGACTGGGACAGTGGGAGGTGTTCCTGCTCATGGAAGGGGTAGCACTGGGTGGGCTTTAAGTCCTCTGATGAGCCAAGCCAGCCTGGGAGTCTATCATTCATAACCAGAGCCAGCTCTGTTGGCTGTGCTGATACAAACTCCCTGGGCAGTCCAACTGCTCCATGCCGGCTCCCATGCAGCAGAAGACATAAAATACCTTTGCTTTTTTGATTAAACAAAACAAAACAAATCAAGCAAGGAATGTAGCTGCAAACAATTGATGTGTTATGAATGAAATTTCAAATGAACAAATGTCAAATGTGCAAAATGAGTCCCACTCTATCCACCTGCATCCTATGGCTCAGACTTCTCTGTGTGTTTCCCAGGCTGCCATGAAGTGCTGCAGAAAGGGGTTTCATCTGCATCCATGGAAAATACAGTTTTGAACATCCTAATTTTGTTTGGTTTAAATCTTAACCATAATATTTATATCAATGCAATTTATTCTAATTTATTTTCATTTAAACATATGCACAAGAGTAAAATAAAATCAAGTCATGTTAGGCTATTTTAAAAACAAAAACCACAGTGCAGATAAGGAAGATAGATTACATCTTTCCTGTGGAGAGATGACTGGGAGTCACCAGGCACTGACACAAGAAGCAGAAATTTGTTTCTACAACAAGGAACAATAAAAAGGCCTTTAAACATTTTGACAAGCAATTGTGAAGGTAGAGTGGGGAGTGAACTCCACGGGAAGGAATGATTCCTCAGTCTTCCAACTAAGCACAAAAAAAAGCACACAAAAGAAACATAAAAACCCACAACCCTGTCTCGGTTCTGTAGGAAGAAGTTTTTTGTGATTTGAAACAGGATGTTGCTTTTTCAGATCCTTTCATTTATTTACCAAACACGGCATCTCCCCACAGATTTTAAGGGTTAATCACATCAGTCCTCGTTCTGCTGTCACACCCTGAAGTGCCATTAAATCCCCCCAAAAAGTGGTGGGAGGGTGCACCATGCTGGTACCTGGGCTGTCCCAATGAGTAATAACAGGATTTCTCAGTGTGCCATTCCCCAGGAACAGCCTGCCCCAAACTCTTCCCTTCTAGAGCTGAGAGAGCTGATCTCAGATTAAGTAGACAGAAAGAAATGCCAAAGGCTGCTAACAGCAATAACCTAAACCTTGCAGGGGACTCCTGGGACTCCAAGGTGGAAACACAACCTTGCCACAGCAGCCCCACGGCACTGTCAGGCAGGTAAAGCAGGGAATGACTGGGAAAAACGGGCCAGCCGAGGGCAGTTTCACTTCCGGTCCAGTCATATCATAACATTCCACTGCCTCTTACTATCAGGGAAGCACTCCTGTGTTCTCACCTTCTCAGGAAGGTCAGGACTCTGCAGCTTGCTGGCTAGACCTGTCTCCTCACGCTCTCCCTTCTGACTTCATCCTTACAGAATAAATTCCATGGGGAATTTATCTGCCTTGTCGCCCTGTGCTTGTGCTTCACTCTCCATATTGCTACTGCCCTGTTACCAGCAGTGTTCCCCAGGAATGAAGGACTGACTCCACCAGCCCCTGCAGGCTGGGGCAGGCCCCTCGTTTGCTCAATGGTTTCCTAGGGATAACGTGGAAAGGAGGCAAAAGTAACTCAAGGATACACCCAGCTGGCATCATCCAGGCAGACCCAGCAGAGGTTGGAGCCTCATGCTGAGGAAAGATCAGCTGATCACATTGCTGAGCCAAATCTACCATATTTAAACCAATTCCAGTTAGAGGTCACAGACAGGAAATCCAGTCCCAGTGCTGCTGGGGGCAGACCGCTCCCACAGCCTGATGTGCTCTTCACTGAAGAACTTCTGTGACCTCCTGGCTCCAGCTCCTCCCATGGAGAGGCAAGGTGAGAGGAAGAGAAGAGCAGGAACAGCTCAGCAGATTCTGGGCTGTTCCCAGTCTTTGGAGCTCCACTTCCAGTCTCAGCTGATGGACTACTGGGACTCAGGGAAAGTTTGAGTTTTCATGGGAAAAGAAAACACTTCTATCTTTTCCTGGTTGTCTACAAAAAAAGATTGTTTAGTACTAAAAGTAAAAGACAAAGTTGCTTTGCCTCAACTCGGTATTACACCTTAAGTTCCCATCAGTTTTTATTTTACCTCACCATTTTTAACTGTTTGGTGTTAACCACACGAAACCTTTCAGACATGGTTCTCGTGACCAGAGTAGAGTGCACTGTGTATAAGAGGAAACAAAAGGCCCGGTTAAAGATTTGCAGCCACTCCAGATAAAAGAAGAGGGGTATTAAATTAGAGTGGCCCTTCTCCAGATCATGTCCAAACCACATCAAATACATAAAATACTGACTGCAGGAAATTAAAATTGGAGCCTTAAAACCATGAATAAATCAAGGAATTCTCACGTTTAACTCTGCCCCCTGACCCTCAAGGTCTTCTTTCCTGATCCACTTTCCTAACAGAAAGTGAGTTGATCTGACAAATCAGGCCCTGTGCTCATCTCTGCCTGTCCACACAGCACAGAAGCAAGGGGCTCCCTCTCCTCATCACTGCCCCTTTGGATGTGCAGTACCAGGCATGAGTGGTTGAATCAGTGCTACCCAAAAAGTCTTGGCTCACACTTCCCTTCCCTCGCTGGGAATTCGGGTAAATGACACATCTCCTACCCTTGCAAGACATCCCCGCTGCTCTCAGCTCTCTAGGGAGCTGCTCTGCTGAGCCACGCTGAACAAGAGCATTGATCCCTCTTGGGGGACCTGTGCAGGGAAGTGGTGGAATCACTGTCCCTGGCAGTGTTCAAAAAATGTGTAGCTGTGACACTTGGGGACATGGTTTAGTGCTGGCTTGGCAGTGCTGGGGGAAAAGTCGGACTCGATGATCTCAGAGATCTTTTCCTACAGTAATGATTCTATGAAAATATTCTGAGATAAAAATCAGTGCAGAATTAGGAGACTGCAGTAAACAAGTACAAACAAATAATTCTGGATTCTCAATTGTTAATTTAATGCCAGTTACATCAGAAAAGTCACACTCGAGTTGTACTGTGACAGTGTCAGAGAGAGGGACATGGCATTTCCACCCTGGAGACCCAAAAGGTGAAGGTGGGGAGGATGCTGAGTGAAAGGATACCAGACTCAAGCAGCTTGGGGCAATAATTTCATGTTTCATATCAACACCCACCCTGCTTATCTTTGCTGAGCACAAACCAGAGGTACTGGCCTGGCTGATGAGCTCCAACACAATAGAGCAGGCACTGCTCTTCCTAGAGGAGATAAACTGTCAAGTGAATTGGAGATTAACTATCCAGATGTAAATGAATTCATTGCTATGCAACTGATAGGGCTCAGCCCTGGTTTAGTGCAGGATGGAGTCAGGTTTGGAGAGCTCTCTCAATGGCTAAAGAATTTATAACCTGTATTCATGGCCCTCTGTAAACGGCTGCCTGACAATGCCAGCGCTGGCAGCATTGTTCCTTTTGAAGGGCTTCACCACTCCACCCCCACTCCTCTGCCCCCAATTTACTCCCTTCCTCCCTGGATCCCCCACAGCCCTCCCGATCCCCCCTCTCCTCCCGATCACACAGGAAGAAAGCTGGGGGGAGGTGACCTCCGCAGCCGAATTTGCTATTCATGTTCCGTTACCCCTCACAAATCCTTAACTTCTTGTCTCTTTTTAATCTTTTTTCTCTTGAGAAAGAAAAGATCAAAGGGCTTGGAGGTTGATGCTTTCTGAACTAGGCACTTCTTGCCATGGGAAAACAGCGATGGGGAAGGGCTACACAAAGATGCTTGTGACTGTGGCTGGGGGAGAGCCCAGGAGATGGGACTTTCCTCCATGGAAGTGCTTTTTGGAAGCCTTCACCAAGCAGCCCTGGAATGGGGATGCAGCATCAGTCTCAGACTGTGGGGCTGCAACAAGAGCATGTTTTATTTCAGGTCACACATGAATTGCCTTAATTCCAGGAATGAGGAGGGGGATTGGGAGTGTGTCCTGGGCTGGATGGCCCATGGGCACCACCAGCATGTGCCTCCAGTAGTTACTGGAGCACTGGACCAGTGTGGAGCTTGTCTGAAGACCACTCATTTCTCCTGTGGCTTCTCAGGAATGCATTAAGAGAAGCAGAAGTAGGTACACTCACATGACTGCTCCAAGCACAGGGAAAAACCTGAGTGGGGTCCCTGGTCCCAAAAAGACAAATGATTCTGTTCTGCATTTCCACATGATCCATCAGGGTATGGAGGAGAGTTTCCATACTCACAGAGGAGTGATGCAAAAGAATCCCATTCCCCCACCTGATGATGAGCGTTTATCTCAAGGCAGGACTTTGAGGTCCCCAAGTATCTTTCCAGGGAATATGGATTTTTCCCTCATTCAGTAATCCAGTTTGACACTGGCTGGCTGTCTCCTGCCAAGGAAGATGAGTCACAAAGCAGAGCCCACACACAAATAAGAGACTTGTACCAAAGCACTGATATAAAATATTTCAGGGAAAAAATGCTCTTGGCCTAAAGGTTTGTGTGAGTTTCCAGCTGGAGATGGAACTTCAAAGCAGAGGCTTGAATCCCTAAGGAGGAAACCAGGCTCCTGAGAAACCTTTAATCATTGTTGCTTGAACAAACAACAAACAATCTCCTGTTTAGAGGTCTCCTTCTCCTGAGAAGTAGATGGTCGACACTCTCACGATTTGGAAAAAAATCTTACCTAGACTTGAAGGGCTGATCTGAATGACATTTTTTGCTCTAAGCCTGAGTTCAAGGCTTGCTGGCACAGAAGTGGGAATCTGCAAAGACTATTCAACAGCACAGGTTCAGCCCATCATCTCTTTTTCTCCCAGCTATCCCAGTCATCCACGTTGTGACACCTCCTGGACCTGTCAGAGGATGGCTGGGTCACCAGGGCCTGATTTTCCTCTGACACTTCTGCGCCAGTCCCTGCTTTGCATTTTGGCTTCTGCAAGAACTCTCGTGGGCTTTAGAGTTCCCTCATGGGCCACTGTCCTCTCCCAGCAGGTCCTGGCACCTTGTATTCCACAACAAGTAAGTCATCCAAAGCTTATTTGCTCTTTAATTTTCAAACTTCTGATCTCACCAGGAAATGCTTCTCCAGAGCCTTCAAACTCACCATAGAATTACAGAATCCCCTGAGCTGGAAGGGACCCACCAGGATCACCCAGTGCAGCCCCTGTCCCTGCCCAGACACCCCAACAATCCCAGCCTGTCCATCCCTGGCAGCGCTGTCCAAACGCTCCTGGAGTCTTTTCCTCATCTCCACCCTAAACCACTTCTGACAACCAGCATTGAGCAGCTCAGGCACAACTGTCTCACTGTCCCTCCAGTTCTGGGATGCACAAGACAGGGCAGGATCAGAGGTTTGCTCCATGCACTTAATATTTAATTATTTTAGGAACAGCCTTCCTTGTATCACACTGCTCCCAGCTCTTTTCTTGGCCAGTGTACACTCAAACCCACAGGCCTGAGCCCATGTCAGGAGTCTGTCTCTGGGCCCCAATGACTGTATGGCCACTCTCCCTTCTCATTCAGCAACTCCTGACTCAGCTCTCTAATGTGAGATTAAAATCTGTTCCATGTGTTGCATTGTAGGTCCTGTGAGGGTTTCACAGACACACACCACGAAAGCCCTGCAGCACCCCCAGTGCTGTGACAAGTGACAGGTCTTAAAGCAACCCTGAAAATTCATATGGCTTCTCTGCCTTCCAAGCTGGCTCCTGACACAGACTTTAAGAATGTGTTTCCTCTGTAGGCTCAACAAATGCCTGAAAGGCGCTGGCAAGCCAAAGGGAACAGCTGCCTCCCTTCAGAGCTGAACTACTTTCACCACTACCCCCAAAACCAAGCACAGGAGCATTCTCATTACTAGAGAGGATAAGTGTTTGTGCTGAAAGAAAAATGTAAATTGCTTTAAGAAATGCCAAATTAGCACAAGTGACCCACAATCAGAAAGGCAAAAATTCTCCAGTGGAGATTTAAAGGCAGTTGAATATCTCAGCAAATTACCTCTGAGGCTGTCCTGATGACAAATCTCTTCTTGCACTTGGGCTATGATCCCTATAAACCAGTTGTCTTTACAAAATGTTTCTGATAAATTTTGCTCTACTGCTGAGGAAAGAATGCAAAATGTCACCATCATAAAACTGCCACATGTGTCTGTTCACTCCAATCACACAGAGCTTCCAGGGGACAAATGTCTCCCTGTGCTGCAAACCAGTCCTTGTCATTTCTGTGGAGCCCTGGGTGGCTGTTGAGACAGAGTACCAATCCTGCTGCACTCAGAGGAGCTTCTGTGACATAGCCCCAGAGAGGTGAGTGATACAGGCGTGGTGTGACAGTACAGCAAACCAGCAGCAAAGCTTCTGCTCCAGGACCACAGGCAGGGCAGGGAGGTCACACGAAGCCTCACCCAGCGCAGCCCAGGGAGTCAGGGCTCATGTATACAAAAAAATTAAACATTTTAAGCTGCCTTTTCCTGGCTGGTTTTGGACTAGACAGTGCTTCAGACACATCAGTCACATGCTGTCCCCTTCCAGCTGGCACAGGGACCAGTGACCCTGACCATGACACCAGTGGACAGCACACACCGCACCCCCAGACCGACCACAGCCAGGGACAGTGCCAAGGATCACTCCTCTCCAGCTGTCACCCAAGGTATCCTGCACCCAGTCGTCTGAGGAGGGAAAACTCATTTTTACACAGGTCTGTGAGCCATCATAAGCACCTGTATAGGTGCCAAGTCCTCATGGTTTTCCTTTCTCTAGTCAGTAAGGACTCTGTTTTTTCCCATGTGCACTCAGATAGAAACCCAGCAGCTCAGAAGTGCTTTCCATAGAATATTACAGACCTGAAGTACCCAAAGCATGGACAGCAGGTCAGGGGAGGTGGTTCTGCCCCACTGCTCTGGCGAGACCCCAGCTGCAGAGCTGCCTCCAGCGCTGGAGTCCCAGCACAGGAAGGAAATGGAGCTGCTGGAGCCAGTCCAGAGGAGGCCATGGAGCTGCTCCATGGGCTGGAGCCCCTCTGCTGGGAGAGCTGGGGGTGCTCACCTGGAGAGGAGAAGGATCCAGGGAGAGCTCAGAGCCCCTGCCAGGGCCTGAAGGGGCTCCAGGAGAGCTGGAGAGGGACTGGGGACAAGGGATGGAGGGACAGGACACAGGGAATGGCTCCCACTGCCAGAGGGCAGGGCTGGATGGGATATTGGGCAGGAATTGTTCCCTGGCAGGGTGGGCAGGCCCTGGCACAGGGTGCCCAGAGCAGCTGTGGCTGCCCCTGGATCCCTGGCAGTGTCCAAGGCCAGGTTGGACATTGGGGCTTGGAGCAGCCTGGGACAGTGGGAGGTGTCTCTGCCCATGGTAGGGGTGGCACTGGATGAGTTTTAAAATCACTTCCGACCAAGCCAGTCTGGGATTCTGTGATTATCAATCTGTCATGAGATCAGTACCCTGTGCACACACCAGGAAACACCACATCCACAGGACACAATTACAGGCACAATGTAGAAACATGGGATGCACAGACAGAGACAGAACCTTGGTAGTATTGACTGTAATGGAGACTCTTTGGAAACAGAACTCCATGTCTCCATAAGCTGAAAAATGATAGTTGTTCCCTTTATTAAAATACTCCCTATAAGGAGAAAAGCAGGACCAAGGCTCCAAAGAGAAGCATGGAGCCTCATTCCCTTTCTAAAAATGAATCCTGATGAATACATGACCTTCTGATGACTCCCTTCTTCCTAACAAACTGGCTTCACAGAAAGAATGTGAATATACATTTGAAGCATATACTAGCAGAAACAGCATTGGGAAGATGTAAACCTCAGAATCTGCACCAGAAATCTGCATTTATCAGTTGTTTTCATCCAGGCAGGAGACAGCAATAAATTGATAAATTCAAGGACAAGAAAGATGTGGACCTGCTGGAACCAGTCTAGAGGAGGCCTTGGAGGTATTCTGAGGGCTGGAAACTCTCTGTTATGGAGACAGGCTGGGAGAGCTAGAGGTGCTCAGCATGGAGAAGAGTAGGCTCTGAGGAGACCTATTGAGGCATTTCAGTGTCTAAAGGAGGCTTGTAAAATTGAGAGTTTTTACACTGGCAGACAGTGGCAGAACAAGGGAGGACAGTGTTAAACTGAAAGAGGAGAAATGTTTGATATTAGAAAGGAATTCTTCCCTGTGAGCATAGTGAGGCCCTGGCACAGGGTGCCCAGAGAAGCTGTGACTGCCTCTGGATCCCTGGAAGTGTCCCAGGCCAGGCTGGATGGGGCTCAGAGCAACCTGGGATGGTGGAAGGTGTCCCTGCCCATGGCAGTGGGTGGAACTGGATGGGCTTTAAGGTCAGTTCCAACCCAAGCCAGTCTGGGATTCTCTGAATTCAACCTTTCAAACTCTGAAAATCTCCAGCAAGCACCTTCATGAAGTTTAATGAAGATGCAAATAAAAGTTTGTTGACTGAGGCTGAATTATTCTCAGTTGCCCAGAGGAGAGGGATACATGAATCCCACTGAACTCAGTGGGAGCTGGGTTCCTCATGTCCAAGATTATCACCAAAATATCCACATAAAGTAAAATTCCTATTGGTAAGAGGTTTGTACATTCTCCAGTCTCAGAGGAAAGCCCTAAAAAGGACATTTTGCAGGTCCCTGCAATGCCTGGGTGACTCTGCCTGCTGTGGGGACAGCTCCAGGGCACAGCCCAGAGGTGGCACTACCAATTTGCCACCTGGAACGCATTTCTGGAAGAGCCCAGCTGTGTTCCACCAGCATCCCCAGTGCAGGCAGAAGTCCTCACACTGTCCCCATCCAGGGGAGCAGAGAGCAGGAGACAAGAGCGTGGAGGTGTGGAGCTGCTCTCAACACATCAGCCCCAGCTCCCTATAATAGAGTTCAGGCCTGCTGTGTCCCTGGTGTCCTGAGCATACTCCGACCTGTGGAGAACACCTTCTCTGACTTTTCCTCCTCATTCCTGTCTCATCTTTCCTCCTCACTACCCATTATATGATGTGTTTACAACAGCATCCATCATCATGGCATCCAGGGAAGACAGAAAGCTCCCAAAGGCCGAATTTCCTTCCCAACTTTGTAATTTTGCTTTTGTATTTCAATTATTTTCCTGACAACAGGCTGGGGAGGCTGAAGCTGGCTGGAGCAGTCAGTGAGCAAGGAGCAGCGCTGCTGTTACTTGCACACATCTGCCGTTCTCCAACAGCAGTTTGGAAAGGTCCAGACTCACAGCTCTTGTCCCAGTATGCTCTCAGTCTGCCTTAGTCATGAGGGAATAGTTTCCCATAAAAACCCAGGAGCCTGTGGAAGAGCCTGACAGAATCTTATTCCCTCTTTAACTTCCAAACCCCATTAACTTCTCTCTTTCAACTGCCCTAGCTGGGAAGGACTTCGGAACTAAGCTCTGGAGTGGAGGAGCACGTGCTGGGGCAGCCCTGGGCAGCGTACCCATGCTCTGCCAGCTCTGCAATGTGGACCCTGCCATGGTGGCTGCTCTGGTGAGCCTGTGGGCAGGTGAGCCCAGGTGGAGAGCAGTGGCTTTCTGCAGCCGCAGGGAATTTCCTGGAAGAGCAGCACGGCAAGCCCAGTCCTGGATGGTGCCTCTCTGCAGGACTCCCTCTCCTTGGCTGGAAATCCTCCATCCCAACAGCAAGTTCAGAAAATAACGTAATAAAAACAGACTTCTTTTCTTTTTCCTTTTTTTTTTCTGTTGCTCATTTTACTTTACTGAGCTACTGCATATGGAGCTGAATCTTTATTTTGGCTGCTGTCCTTCTGCAATATCATTACCCGCGCACAGAGGAAAAGCCCTCTGGAGATTTCCAATCCAAACAGGCCCTTGTTTTATCTACAGCTATTTGAGTACATGACCTCAGATAACCCCACAGCCAACTGTGTGCCAAATTCAAACTGCAGCCATGGGAACTTTAAATACAGAGAAGATTTTCCAGCTTCCCTCCGAAGGGAAGGCAGTGAGTATCTCGCTCTGCTGGGGCTGATGGGGCCAGCTGTGCCTGCAGGGGTCCGGCCACGTGGCCACGGTGGCACCGCCGTGCCACGGATTCACCTCGGCCCGGGAAGCTGCACACAGACTGACCCCTGTTCCACACACAGTCACTGTCCCCTCCTCTTCTCAGGACGCTGCAACGGCTTCGGATTACTGGAAAGACAAACAGCTGCACTTGGGCCAGCAGCCTCATCTGTAAGGCTGTGTTTGGATTCCCCTGGACAGGGGGAGTTTTTCATCTTCATTAGCTGCTGTTCACAGCCACATCCGCCATTATTCACTGGGTCAGAGCCTCCTGCTCTCTATTGCTGCCTACGAATCCAAATAAATCAATTAATCTGGTACTTTGAATGAAATTCAGAAAAATTTGGCAGCCAGTGTTTCAAAAACAAGAAGTGCATGTGTGTGCCTCACTCTGCAAGTCTTTGGAAACAGGACTCAGAGAATTTAGGCACTAGAATCAGGGATGAGAACTTTTCACAGCAATGCCTAATTTGCTTTTTGTCCCTGGATCAATACTTCCTCATGTATGCATTAATATGAAGGAGGAGAACCACAAAAACCCAGACTGGTTTGGGTTGGAAGAGACCTTAAAGCTTAACTCATTCCACCCCCTGCCATAGGCAGGGACACCTCCAACTATTCCAGTTTGCTCCAAGCCCTGTCCAGCCTGGCCTGGAACACTTCCAGGGATCCAGGGGCAGCCACAGCTTCTCTGGGCACCTGTGCCAGGGCCTCCCCACCCTCACAGAGAAGAATTTCATCCTAATATTCCACTCAACCCTGCCCTCCTTCACCTTAAGGCCATTTCCCACTGTTCTAACGTCATATGCACTTGTGAAAAGCCTCCATCCAGGGAATGAACCGTAGGGCTGAATGCAAGCACAGAGCAAAAAAATCGGAAGCTCTAGGAATAGCACAGGAATTTGGTCTTGACAGTCTCCGGATCACTTTCTGACACTGTCACACTGAACACATGCCGATATTTTTTCCCATCAGGAGCCAACCCTGTGAGCAAGGCACAGCCTGGTGATCCCTGGGGTGGCTCTGCTTCTCCTCACTGGGGTTGTTGCGATTGTGGGATGGAGCACCAACCCCGTGGGCCGGGTTGAGGACAACAGCCACAAGTGGCTCTCCCAGCACCAGCACTCGTTTCCCAGGGCCTGCCAGGCTTCCCAGGACGAGTCAGGCTTCCAGGGGCACCCAGGCTTGTCAGGACACCCAGACCTCCTGGGGCCCAGCACTGAAACACAGAGCTTTAAACAAGCATTTTTGCAGAGACAGTGTCCCACGGGGTGGGAGGGAGGATGAAACTCCAGAAATCACTTTGGTCCCTGGAGCAGCCCTGATGCTCCAGAGCAAGCCTGGGTCTGGGATCTGGGTCTGGTACCCTGCTGCCAGGAATGCTGATCACACCCACTGGGGCACTTTTCAGCTGTATGCAACTATACATTCATATGCATTATCCAGAGACCTTTGCATTTCAAGGCTGTTGTTATTTTGATCTTTACAACCTCTGGAAAAAATGAGTTCAATTAAGTCTCATCATTAGGAATTTGCATAAGGTCACTTCAAGGCTTCATTCATTTCCTCTGGTTCAGATCTCAGTGCTCTTGGTGTTTCCCCTCCTCACTTATAACCCTGTTGCTGTAGGGCATTCAAAGTAAATCATCCACCACCAGTTTCCTCTCTTCAGCAACATGCATGAGTTTTTCATTCAGGCTAAATGAAGCTTCAACTGCTCTGTACAGCAGCAGCCTAGTTAAAGGTACAGCATCACTTGAAAAAAAAAGAAAATATATTAATTTGGACTCCATTAGTGGGAGGAAAGATTTAGTTGCATTTGGCAGCACAAGTGCAAGCAATGAAACAATTCTTACATATTCTCTGAGAAATTCATTTGCGAAGCACAAAGAGCCCTTTTCACTCGGAATAATGGAGAAACACCCTTGGAAGCTGTGAGCTGTGCTCAGGCACAGCAGAGCTGAGGAGAGGGCACATGAGCTCCGCACTGCTCACAAGCTGGGGTGTCTGGACACAGGGATAAACACCCACCTAACTGAGCTGAAGCTCAAATTTCAGCTAATCAGATTTTGAACTGCCAGGAGGGTCCAAACTGAATGTGTATCACCAGGGTAGGGCTGATCCCCCAGCCCCAAGGCTGGGGATTCACCTCCTGAGCCAGGAGTGGGCAGTGCTGGAGCGAGGGGTCCTGGAGAGCCTGGAGGGCACTGGCCACGTTCGTCCCTGTTTGGCCGGGGCTGGGCACTGGCAGGAGTTCCCTGAGCTCTGGGCTCGCAGGACTCCGGTCAGCACAAGCTTGTGCTGAGCCAGTGCACACAGAGTCCTCCTGCCCCCTCCCCTCCCCGCACATCTGGGCAGCTGCAGAGCGAGCCAGACTGGGGAGCTGAGCTGGGATAAAATTAGCCATCTGGTTTTGACAGGCCTGTTTCAAGTGGGATCAATTCCCTCGTCCTGTGGCCCTGCAGTTAAACGAGCACTTGTGCTGGGACGAGGGGAGTGAGAGAGGGGTTGGGGCAGGGAGCAGAGCCCCGGCTCCATGCGGCTGCACTGGCTGCCTGCACTGACTTAAAATTCTCATGAAATCCTGGCAGAAACATCCCGGTCCCATTTCCAACAGACTCTCAGGGACCATGCAGCATTCTTCTGGCTCTCCTTTGCAAATGGCTTGTATGAGCTGGGCCCACCGAGACCATTCACACTCCTAATTGCACCCATAAACATCACTGCACCCTGGGGACGGGTGAATCTTGTCCTGTGTCCGACACAGATCCTGTCTTAAGTTTTCAAAGCCTTTCATATTTTTCCAAAAGGGTATTTTCAATATTAAAACACAATAATGCCTCAAACTAGTGGGGATCTTTCCACCTAACCTTTTCCCTCTATTTATTCCATGTCCTCTACTGACACAGCTATCTCTCTCCTGCTAAGCAACCGGCTCTGTACGCATGGATAACTCTTTGCAACTGAAAAAATAACTTGGCTGATGCAGCTTAGGTAGGAGAATCTGAGTGTGTGCATTCCTTCTGCGGCTGGCCCCAGGAAAAGGACACCCTGCCACTTGCAAACCTGGGAGGTCTTTGAGAGCTTGGCAGCAGTCCCCTGGGAGGCCCGTCATTAGCCATTTCAAACTGGCTGTAGGGCAGCGCTGAATGGGAGCGCCGGACAAAGCCCCGCCGAGCTATCCGTCAGGAAAGGCTCCCGGGCCTGGCAGGGGCCGTTAACAGTAACAATGATGACAATATAGCCGGGATTTTCAGGGGTGGGGACTTCAAAGGAGCCCTAAAGAGGTATTTTTCATTAAGGAGTAAGAAAGCAGCTGAGTATTGTTTTTGGCATTAAAGCTGAATATGAATGTTACTGCGGTAAGTCACAGATCAGGACAGCATAAATTGGCACTGATTTAAATATGCATGAACTGCCTTTCTGTGTTTCTTCCATTCTATGGGGGCTGCAGAACCTGGGCAAACCAGCAACCCTAGGACCTTCCCTCATGGACCCTGGGATGCTCCAGTGCTTATGAACACCAAGGAGCAGCCAGCAAGCCCCTTAGCAGTGCTTGTGAGGTGCCGCTGCTGTAAGCACACGTTGATACCACACTGGGGTGTCAGCTCAGGGCTCTATCTTGAGCCCTGACCACCCGCAGCCTCCCCACAGCCCCTCCCCAGCTCAAACTGGGAGCTAGCCTGGGTCTGGCTGGGCAGGAATCACAGGGATGTAGTGGCTGCAGGAGATCAGGAGGGGCTGTTGGTCCACAGGGATTTTTCTGCATTTAAACTCCAAATCTGTGATTCCTTGGGGGTGAAAAGGAAGATGATCATAAGGAAAAGCATCAGAGGGATACCATGAAAGACTACTGTGACAGCAAGTCCTCCTAATGGTGAGAATTTACTGATTACTCTGCTGTTTCTGCATGGACCATGACGGACGATGGCCTGAGAATAGGAGTGCACTGATAACAGCCTCGACTTGTGCCAGAGAGTTAGATATCAGACAGAACGGAATGGGGTGCCCAGCCTAGAGGGATTTAAGAGCTGTGTGGATGTGGCACCTGGGGACATGACGGCCTTGGCAGTGCTGAGGGAATGGTTGGATTTGATGATCTTGAAGGACTTTTCCAAATTAACTCTGTAATTCCATGATAAAACCATTACAAGCATATTCTGTCAGCAGCCATGGCCTGTCCTCGCCAGCCTGGCTGAGGTGACCAAAGGGCTCCCCAGAGCCAGACCTCACACCTTTCCTCTCAGGTGACCTGTTGGCTTTGCCAGACCAGGTTTAGGAGCCCCTTGTGGCTCAGGAGCCCTGTCCCACTGTAACCACCTGTGGGCCAAGTTAACCACCTTTGAGCCGAGCCCAGGACCAGTTTTTCCCCCCAAGAGCCCAAGCCCAGAGCTATTACATCCAGCCAGCAGGGAGAAAGTGCCCACAGGGTTTACGGCACAGATTGACTTTCACACCTCGCTGGCCACACAGAAGAAACTCAATCTAAACAGCGTAACTTTGCATAACCGATTATTTTCACTGGGGTAATCTGAGCCCGCCAGTAAATGCCAGTAAATGCGGCTGATCCAGGGAAGGCCCTGCTCGGGGGAGGAGGAGCGGCCCCACAGCCGCGGGCAGCCGGAGCTGGCGGGGCCGAGGGAGGGAGGCTGGTCCTGGCTCTGCGTGGGTTTGGTCCTGGGAGCTGAGGCTCAGCCCTTTGCCATGGGGCGCTGTTTGCACGGAGGGAAGCACAAACAACTTCTGAGTGCCCAACTCCTTCGCACAGTCAGTGACTGGAGTATGCAAAGCCACGCGGAGGGAAGCACAGAGAGAGCTGTCTAGCTTTACTTGATGTCTTCTTAACTTTCTTTTCCACAATGTTCCAGATATTTTGAGAGGCTTCAGCTTTCAGGCTGACTCCCCAGTGACCTATTATCCCTGCACATTGATCACTCCATGCTGTCACCATTCATATGACCTTGTTTGTAGGTGTGGGAATTGAAGCAACTGAGATAGAAGACATAAACCTAAGACCCTGGGAAACTGGGCATTGCAAAGATGCTAATTAGCTCATTCCAAAGTAAATCTTATTCCTAGCCCTGGTTGGTTCAAGACCTCTGACATATAAGGTCAAGTCCCTGTCCTGCCTTTGGGATTGGACCTTTGCACTCAGGTATTCCCTATGTACTGTGAACTCGTCCCCGCCCCCGCATCTTTGGTCACTGCCTGCCTTTGGAACGACATGGATTTTGGGTACTGCTCCTAGGACCACGTGGATTAAAGGATATCTCTGGCACACCATCGTACCCATCCTGTTATTATTTTTATAGCCATGCTATTACCCAGTTTAGCCGGTAAGGTCGTCGCAATGGGAATAGCCCCAGAACACGACACTCTCCCACTTCACTAAAATGCCTCAGCAGGGGCAGCTCTCCTGGAAAGCATCAAGAGAAAAGCTGAGGTGGGAATGGGATTAAAGAAGCTTTTGGGCATGAGACAAAATCAGACTTTCATCTGCATCCTGTCCCAGCACTTCCATGAATAAAAGGGTGATCAACTCAGACTGTGTATCTTAAATTAAGACAAGTAAATCATCCAAATCCCCTTATCCAGAGAAAAGATAATGACTCACAAGGAGCGTGCCCTGAATGTTACATTTTCCACCTTTGTCAAAATTCCTACGCTGCCATTTCTGCCTCTAAGCTTGCTCAGCCAGATTCTACCCTGGGCTCAGCTTCATTTCATCATGATAGCTGCAAAATATCTTCTTTATCAAGACTGACACAACACATGAACTGAGAAACTCATTTAAAGGCTTTCTGTCTCTGTTTTCACCAGGATACTGCTGTGGCTGCCCCTGTTTCTGTGTCCCTGTCTCTGTGTAGTTCTTGGACGTGAGAGCGTTTGCACAAACACAAAATGGTCTCTTCCATCCAGCCACTCATTCAGACCAGATGCACCTTGTGGGGACAAGGCCTTTCTTCCTGGAAAGAAAGGATGTTGCTGACCATCATCACCAGCTGGAAATGCCTTTGCAGCTGTAGGTACCGAGGACAATCCTGCACCACATCTCACTAGGACCTATGGACACACAGTTTTGGCACAGGGAGTCACTTTGCCCAATGAATACCATGAATAACAGATACAGGTTGGTTTATGTCATAGGAAGTGACACAGTTTAATGCCTAAATGTCTTCAGATAAATGGTGCTGAGCAATTGCAGATTTGGCAAACTCTACACAGAAACCAAGTATGTGCAGCTCAGCCTATGGTGCTTCCAAGGAAGGCTCCAAACATGCCTGGAGATCCCACATTTCTCCTCTAAAGGAACAAAGGTCTGCTGCTGGCACTGCTGTGGACCTAGGATGGCTGCAGAGCTGTGCAGTCCCCACAAAGCATGTTGCAGGAGTTAGTGGCATTTGCAACCACGGGACAATAGTTTTGTGCAGAATTCTCAACAGGACTTGGGAAAACATTGCCCTGATACTGAGTTATCACAGTACTGGAGCCCCTCTGCTCTGGAGCCAGGCTGGGAGAGCTGGGGGTATTTAGCCTGGAGAAGAGAAGGCTCCAGAGAGACCTCAGAGCCCCTGCCAGTGCCTAAAGGGGCTCCAGGAGAGCTGGAGAGGGACTGGGGACAAGGAATGGAGGGACAGGACACAGGGAATGGCTCCCACTGCCAGAGGGCAGGGATGGATGGGATATTCGGAAGGATTTGTTCCCTGGGAGTGGGGGGAGGCCCTGGCACAGGGTGCCCAGAGCAGCTGTGACTGCTCCTGGATCCCTGGAAGTGTTCAAGGCCAGGTTGGACATTGGGGCTGTGAGCAGACTAGGATAGTGGGAGGTGTTCCTGCCCATGGCAGGGGTGGCACTGGATGATCTTTTAAGGTCCTTCTACCCAAAGCATTCCATGATCTTTGTGCTGCTCTGGCGAGTCCCCACCCCCATTCAAACACTGGGAGCTGGCCAAGCTACCCTCACCATGACATACAAAGTACATTATAAGGGCACCAATGTCAAAAAGGAGAAACTACACAGTGCATAAAACATGGGAATTTTGACTTCTTGACACAGTCAATACACTGAACTATGACCTCAGCAGGCACAGGGGACTGGAAACCAACAGAACTTAAATTGGTTAAAAATCTCTTCTTTTCTCATGACATTTGAGAGAAACCATGGGGACAGTTTCCTTAGGACACATGGGAGTTAGAGCTGTGTCACTGCCTTCTCTAGAGAGTTCCTCGTTTTCCTTACAGTCACTCCATCACTGTCACCCTCTGACCCTTCATTACTTTCTCCCAGTGCACCAGCATCTCTGCTGACCAACATACTTCATAGTCTGTCCAAACCCATGAGAGGAAGAAAAAGTCTTGTAAAGGCTGTATAAAAGGACATTTACTCTGTACTACATTGTGTCTTCTTTTCTATGCTAGTCTAAATACAAGTGCTGTTTTCACTGCCAATCGTTGTTTGCTTGTGCTGTTTCCACTGGCTAAAACCAGCATTTTTCCAGCTAGTGTTGCCCTCCAGGAAAAACCACACATTCATACCTTTCTTGCATTTAGCACAGGACAACAAAACTGGTTCTCAGGAATAAGGATGTCTTCCTCAAAAAAAACCATTTGCTGTCAGCTGAGGTTTGACCTCTAATGGCTAATTTGGCATCATCATTTTGAGCACTGCAATACATAACAGTGTGAAAAAAACCCTCCCTGCTGAAGTTTAAATTCCGCCTGCAGCTTTGCAAGTGAAAATAAAAGAACTGAAATAAACACCCAAACCGAAACCTTAGGTACAGTCTCTCACATACATCCACAAAGAGACCTTCAAGACAAAGATCTGTAAGGGAAATTTCACTGAAAACCGAGCTTTTGCAGACACTGAGAAAGAAAGTCTGCAACATGAGACCGTCTTCCTTGAAGAAACACAGCTGATCCCAGCTCCCACTGCCACTGGGCTGTGTAAAACATAAACTTCACGCTAACCCTATGAAAACAGTCAACATGAGAGAGAGACAACAGTCTGCTCCGAGCTGCTGAAAGAGGAAAAAAACCTCTCAGGCTGTCATTCTCCCCTTGCTGTGACCTTCATGCTCCACTGAATTTCTGAAGATACTGAAATCTTGGCAGGGAAGTGTACAGTCTGTGGGAACCAGGCAGCGCCGGCCGGGCTCACTGCTGAGAGTTAGGCCCAGTTGAGCCCTTTTTTGGGGGACTCTGAGTTTTATGTGGCCAACAGCACGGGGCTAAGCCAACTCCAGGCTGGGAATTTCAAAGAATTGGTGCTGTGTGCACTCACGTATCATGTTGCAGAGCCATCACGGACAGAGTGCTCCCCCTCTGCCTGGCAACCACGAGCTGGGGCTTGCTCAATGTCTTCTGGAATCTCCAGTGCCTAAAGGGGCTCCAGGAGAGCTGGAGAGGGACTTGGGACAAGGACCTTGAGTGACAAGACACAGGGAATGGCTCCCCACTGCCAGAGGGCAGGATTAGATGGGATATTGGGAAAAAAATCTTCCTTGTGTGTGTGGTGAGGCCCTGGCACAGGCCACCCTGGCACGGGATGTGGCTGCCCCTGAATCCCTGGAAGTGTCCAAGGCCAGTCTGGACGGGGCTTGGAGCACCTTGGGACAGTGGAAGGTGTCCCTGCCCATGTAAGGGGCATTGGAACTGGATGAGCTTTAAGGTCCCTTCCAACCCAAAGCATTCCCTGATCTTTGTGCTGCTTCGGGGTTTCCCCTCCCACTGTGGGGAACAGTGACCACTCACTACAGGCTCTCACTATCGTTTATAAACTATCAGAGGTTAGCAAATAAAAATCTCAACCAGAGACTCAAAAGAAGCAGAATTTGCCATGACAAATTATCCCAGAGTCTAATGGTATTTAATGAGTGTCGTGTAGAGCCACTCCACACAAAGAGTTCGGTCCCTCTCAGCGAGGCGTGGTGCCAGGGCGAGTGGCCACTCAGCCACTCAGCCAGCCCTGGACAAGTACCACTGGAGGGCAATTCGCTCCCTCAACAGTGTCTGTCGAGGCAGAATAATACCAGCTGTGCTTCCTGGATGGAGCCTCTGCAGCACAGGCTGCAGATTACATCGGAATTGCCAAGACCAGGATAAACAAAAAGATTAAGAGGGCCTCACCCTTTGTGTTGAACAATCGCACTCTGAAGCAAGAAATCACAGCCCACGTTGTGGGCAGGCACTGGGCTGAGCCCAGTTTGGGTGACTGGGGAGGAGTAAGCAGCTCACTCACACATCTGGGGAAACCACAGATACTCTTAATCACAGGTTTTCCTGACCTGTAGATGCTGACAAATTGCATCCTATGGATGAACCTTTTATTAAACCACAGAGGGTTTCCAAACGATATTCTCTTTCTCAGCATTCCCAAGTAATTGAAATCTGGCACACGTGACCCTTCTGAATTCTTCATTTAGAGGGTGACACAGTGCTTTCCAAAGAGATTTCAGGGCTGAAAGGAAGTAAATGGAGACGTGATGTTGCATCAGTGGAAGGCAGCTCAAAAGCTGAACCAAGGGCTATGAGAACTGACATTTTCGAATTCTTTGATGATGTCTCAGCCCCACTGGAGCTGAAGACGCTTTTTGTCCTGAGTGACTCCCAAGGCCAACCCCTTGCTGTCTGCTGAGGCAGAAACATCTCATGAAATACGCAGCCTTTAAATCTTACTGTTTTTTCTCTCTGCATGGTGAAGGACGACTGGTATTTTAAAATGAATAAAATGACTGTTCTTCAGGCCAGGAAAGGTGACCACAAAGCAAAATTGCCCTGGTTCCACTTCCATGCCATGCTGGAGCAGGAGATAGCTGCTCAGTTCACAAGTGAGTGAGAAAGACGATGCCTGGCAGTTCTCATCATCGTCTGGACCGACAGAGCAAGCCACATAAAAGGAAGAAAAAAGCCTCCTGATCAGATTGGTGTGACAGAGGCTCATGAGAGACATGCACATTTTCAATCTAAATGACAGCTTGAGGGATCTATATTACTAATTATCGACTAATATTGTCAGAGTTCCCAGGCTGGCTTCAAAGGTTCTCGCAAAGTGCCCCAAGTACAGGGTTTCCATCTCATCGTAAGGCCTTTTTCTTTGTCCCTGCTAAATGGATTGCTCCATCCTGGGCTCCCTGTGCGTAAATCAGCTTGCACATGATGAGCTTTGCAGCAATGAAATTCGTTACCTTAACCACAAAAAAACCAGAAACATTTGCTGCAACTGTAAGAATGCTTTTGCACCTAATTAAAAAAAAAAAAAAAAAAAAAAAAAAAAAAAAAGAAAAAAAAAAAAGGCTGTTTCCTCTCTTCCTCCCCTTTCCTCCCTGCCAACTCCTAATCCCATGCTAACACCTTTGTAAAGGCTGGGGCGTGTAGTTTGGAAACTGAAAGAGCAGGGAAGGGGGGGGAAAAAGTAGAAAAATATATCATATCTCCAGACAATGAAATTGAGCAGCTATCTCTCATATCCTGCAGTGCTCAGGCTGAGGTCATAAGTTAAACAGGACATCAGGATAGTTGATGTAATTTGCTTATTTAGGATCACAGCATTCAGTGAAGTGCAAGAGACAACCTATTTGAATGTGCAGATAATCCCCGCATCAATGTGGGGCTGTTCAGATGCACAAACTGCAGCTGGAGCCTGGATTTTTTTCCCCCACACATTTATTTTTGCAGGGGATATAATTGCATTCATTTTTCCTTGCAGGAAAGCCTTGAAACCTCACCTGGGATCAGCCTCCTGTTGCGTTAGGTATTGTTCAAGAGGAGTCCCTGCCCCGGCCACCTTAAAGGCTAAAGGGTCAAGTCAAACAGAGGGTGGGAAAGGAAAGAGAGGCCCGGGGGAGGTGGGGGTGGCACAGCGGCTCTGCAGGACCTGGGTCCCCAGTCCGCTCCCCCCTCGTACCCGAGCAAAGCCTCAGACCCAGAACTGAGCTGAGCAGCAGCTCCACTTCTGAATAAAGCCCAGCACAGCTTTTCTGCAGATGGACAGGCCCTCCTGGCTCCAAACCTAGCTGCAGAGCCTCACACCTGTGAGGGTTTTACAGCACTTGGAAACCTTTAACCACAAGGTTCTTCCAGATTCCAGGAGGAATTTCTTGGTGAGCCCAAACAACACTGAACACAGTTGTCCCTTCAAGCCACAGTGACAAACCCTTGTGATATAAAGATATAAAGCTTGCAGTGTTTATCTCCTCAGTTTATCACCATCTGAGCCAGGATTCCTTCCTGTCAGCAGCACTGCTCACCCCAAGCCTGCCAGCCCTGCACCTTCACTGATCTGCTTTCACACCAGTGTTCTTTCAGTGACGCAAGTTGGCTGGGCCAGACACCTCAGCCACGGGAAATGAAACATCCTGGGCCCTGGGGCTCACAAGCAGTCAGTGACAAGGCCCTGGCACAGTGGCAAGTCCAGGTGTGGGTGTAGCCCACACCTCCTTTGGGTGGACCTTCAATCACATGGCATGGAAAAGCAAGATGGCAGAAGTCAGGCCAGTCATCCAGGTAATATATCCTGCCAAAACATGGTTGTTCTCAAGAGCTTCTTTAAGAGACTGGAATGATGTGGAGACATGGAGTTCATGTCCTTCTGCTGTTCCACCAGGACATACCCAAGGTGTCACAGCAAGATGTCCCAAACAGGGACAGCACCAGGAAGGGAGATGGGACACAACCACTGCTGTGAATGGATGGACCTGGGAGAGGAGCTGAATTTCATCCTGCTACAAAATGACCCAGCTGTCAGCTGTCTGTGCCCATGACTGCAGCCACCTAATTTTGCAGGTTTGGGTGTATTTTTTTTTCTCCTAGTTCTGTGTTAGAATCTCCTCCAAGCTGTGGAGCGCAGAGCATAACTGATCTCCTGGATGAGTCAGGCTGTGAGCTGACCCTAAGGCTGCCCACAACAGCCCCCTACAACTCCACAGAGATCTTCCTGACTACTCTAATTGTTCGGCGTATTGAACTGATCATATCCGAACACCCCAAGCATTATTTCACACTGTCCCTTCCTGAAGGAAGTATTTCAGCTGTCTGAAAAGAAGTAACATATAAGATACTCAAATGTGTGCAGAGTTGACAGGCACATGACATTTGCATTTCAAATAGAAGGAATGGGTTTGTAACATTTTAAGGTGAATTGTAGAACTTCTATAGGGGTTGCTTGCTTGTCACCAAAAGATAGAATAATCTTCTTCTCACTCAGCCCCACTAAAACATTCCTTAATAAAGGCAGCAGCAGGCTCAGCTACAGCTATTGTGCAGGGGTGGCTTCCCAGGATCATCACTGAGTCCTTACAATGCAGCACTATCTTGGGTTGCAATGCAGGATGTGACCAAAAGTCTGTATTCTATCACAATCTGTTGAAATTAAGAGGGGCAGTGATCCTGATTTCTGTGGGAGATATCCTCTGCTAATGGCCCATCTGTTAAAGCAGCTGGGGCAGTGTTCTTTATCTTTCCCACGGCCCATCCTCCCTCCAGGAGATCTCTCCTGTTCATGGCCATGCAGTCCCAGGGCAGGGCTGATCAAATTCCATCATCCCATTGGGAGATGCTCCAGCCAGGGGCAGAAGCCAAACATTTCTTACCCAGATCAAAGGTGAGATTTGGAACAGCAGAGCAGCCTTTTCCCACTGGATCCCAGAGGAAAACCAGAGCCTTCCACATCATCACTGGAGCTTTGGAGGAAAACTGCACCTTGTGCAGGAGCCCTGCTCCAGCAGAACCACATCTGTCACTGCAGGAGGATGCAGGCATCATTTAATGGGACTGCTACCAACGCCCTGACTTACAGGGTGTCAGGTTGTGTTCTGACTCTGTCAGTGTTTTGGGTTTTTGTATTACTGTATTTTTATTTTAATTTTCCTAGTAAATAACTGCTATTCCTATTCCCATATCTTTGCCTGAGAGCTCCTTAATTTCAAAATTATAATAATTTGGAGGGAGGGGGTTTACATTCTCCATTTCAAGAGAGGCTCCTGCCTTGCTTAGCAGACACCTGTCTTTCAAACCAAGACAAGCACTTGACAAACATATGGAATGAAAAGGTCATTCCTGCACCATTATCTTTGGCAGCAGTCCCCACTCCTGGAGTCTTTAACTGGAGTGACCAAGCTGAAGCCCAGCACAAGTGGGAGCAGAAATGCTGAGCAGCCCCTGGATGACACTCCCTGTGCACCTGCTGCTCTAGGTCAGAGGTAGCCAATATTGGCCATTGTTTTAACAGAAAAAACAGCAGTATTTTGGCAGGGTTACAAAGCAAGCCCATTCTTTACATCTGCAAAAGAGAACCAGTCCACGCCTGCTGAGGGAACTGACAGGGGAAACGTATTTTCCAGCAGTCTTGGGTACAACATTGAATTGGGACCTATTTTTACCACATTCTCTGCACTACACACATTAATTGCTACGACAACATTTGCTGTCATATTCACTCCAGTCATTTACAGAACAGAAGTCCAGGAGACAAAACAAGCCCCTGCTCCATGAGACAGAGGGAGCAGGCAGGATGCCACATTGCTTCCTGTGACACACAGCTATGGCTGATGACACAGATAACCCATCCTGTGCTGGTAGCTCAGGCCCAGCTCCATGCAGGAGAGGGAGGAGAGGGGCCCAGCTCATGGATCAGTACTGCCCATCCTCCTCCTCCTGCCTAGCACAGACACAGCAGCACCTGGCTCTTTCTGGAGCCCTGCTTGTGTGCCCACCATGCTCCCCCATTGCAGGGGCAGCCAAAACCCTCTGTCACCACTCTGTCACCTCTCAGCAAAGTGCTCTGCAAGCAGGGGCAGAGCTCAGAGCAGTCTGAGAGCTCCCAGCCTCGGAGCAGCACAGACAGGCTGGCAAGCACCACTCAGCAGTTTCGGGATCCAGCCTCCATCCTAATTAAGCCAAATTAGGTTTGCAAAGAATGAGGATGTTTTAGGAAGGACGTACAAAAGAACTGCTGAGGTCTCTGTAGGCCATGGAGGCCCGGAGCATCCTCCTGAAGGCAGAAATTGCCACTGTTGATGTGGACTCTCAGTTTTCCACAGTGCTGGAGGATGATCCTGCTCCCTGTGCTGCCCATGGCTCCCCTCGCACATAACCCCAGGAAGTGCAGCTGGGAGAGCTGGGATTCTCCTCCAGAGCACCAGCAGCACATCAGCCAAACTTGTGCTGTCTGCAGAGACAGCTGAGCAAAATCAGCTCCAAAATGCCAAGGCCTTAAATGGAGGTAAATATGATTCAGAACAGGGAGAGGTTTGACAAATCAGCATCTTCCCATGCTGAGGGGTATAAAACACGCAGCTGCTCTACCACCACAATTTACACGGAAGGCATTTCTCCTGGAAGTAAGAGAACACTTAGTATATATTCCTAGCAAGATTGATTACCTCTATTTATATTGTAAACTAAGACAGCATGTACTAAACCCATAGAGTTAACCAGTTCCAGATCCCAGATCCTGAGTGAGGGGTCAGTTTTCCATTGTCTACTGCACAGTCTCGTGCATTTATTAGAGAGAACAGAGTTTCCTGCAGCATGGTTTTTTTGTGTGTGTGCTTATTTTTGTGGTATTTCAACAACCATCAGGATGAGCACTGCTATTTTATGGGATGTCAGGGAATTGGAGAATCCACGAGGTTTTTTAAAGGTTTACTTGAAACAGCCAAGAAGCCAGCGTGCCACTATAAATATATGTATGTATAACAACTGCAATCTGTTCTGGGACAATAAAACCACAGGACTGAAGGCAGTATCCCATAGCTGAATATATCCATTTATCCTGCAGTAAGATGAACCCCTGTTCTGAGGATCCAACCTGCAGGGAGTTTCATCAGTTTCCCCTCACAGCCAACCTGCCCAGCTGGGCAACTCTCATTTGCTCTGTAAGTTACAGATCCAGTTTCAACATCTGACAGCAGATATAACAGAGGTGCAAGACACGCTCTTTGGTGTGTCTGCTCCTACACCACTTGTGCAGTTCCACTGGGCCAGGAGACCCCAGATCTCCACCATGAGGCATCGAGCCAGACTCACTGGCTTATTTATCCCTAAGAAAAAGCTAACTTTCTAACTAACTTGCTTCTTTTTCTCTCTTTAAACACTGATAAGGTGAGAGATGTTGAAGTTCCCTGTTGGTTTATATTGCAGTTTGGGAAGGGATAGATTTTGGCGTGTTGCTGTAACAAATACAAGAGTCAAATTGGAAGAGATGGTGATTTGAGCTAACGTAATTAAAATTTATTCTTAACAGCAATCCACAGATAACCAGTGCCAAACACAATCTGGAGTCATCAACTAGCATGGACATGAATTAACCTAATAGCTTCTGAAAAAAAGAGGCAGTCCTATGAAAAAATCCTCCTATTAAAGTAATTAAGTGTTAACAGAATCACAGAGCCATAATTAAACATGGTTTATAATTAAAACAGCATGTGTCCTAGACAGAGAACACAGCAACAAAGAGAGTCCAACCATGACAGTTGATGCCAAAACACATGCCAAGAACCAAAAATCAGAAAACCAGGCGAGTTTCTAGCAAAGCTGCAGATGCAGAGCCTCTGATCCTCTGACTGAGCCGTCAGCACTGCGGATGTCACAGATGTGACTGCACTCAGAACTCCTCACGGCTTTGCCAGGTGCTGCTAAAGTTCAAGCAGAACTCTTGGGAATCAAGAAGACACCGAGAGCAAGGCCCAGAACACCGAGGCAGCGCAGGGAGCGGTGAGCAGGCAGGAGCCGGGGCTCGAGCCAGCCTCGTCCTACCTGGCAGCGGCTGAAGATGTCACTCAGGGACACCTGCACGTTGAAGTGCTTCAGCACCTGCAGCGCCTGTTCCTTCGCCTTCTCGGAGCAGTTCACAGAGAAACACCTTCCTTCTCCCACCTGGGAGCGCAGCTGCAAACCAGAGACACCAGTGAGGCTGAGCGTCAGGGCATGTGGGGCTGTTCTGTTTGGTTCGAATTCTGAATAATGCTTGGAGTTAGTGTGTGTTCACAGTCTGAATTCTGATCTGAGCACCACAATTGGTAACCTAACAACCACCTCTGCAAGAGCTCTGACTCCTGAAGCAGTGCATGATTTTATGTGTATGAAACATGATTTAAGCTGGAGAAAGAGAGGCTCAGGCTGGACCTTCTCACTCTCTACAACTCCCTGACAGAAGGATGCAGCCAGGGGGATGCTGGTCTCTTCTCCCAGCTAACAAGTGACAGGACAAGAGGAAATGGCCTCAAGATGCTCCAAGAGAGGCTGAGATTGGATTTCAGGGAATTTCAGGAACATTTCTTCACAGAAAGGTGGTCAGGCATTGGAATGAGTTGTCTGGGGAGGTGTTGAAGTCATCTCTGGAAGTGTTCAAGAGACATCTGGATGTGGCACTTGGAGACATGGTTTAGTGGGGACCATGGTGATGGTGCTGGGTTAACAGCTGGACTTGATCATCCTAAAGGTCTTTTCCAACCTTAACAATTCCATGATTCTGTTCTATAGCATATACCCAAGTCCCATTAACTCATAATTTGGTGAGGTGGTGCTGACAGGGGCAGCAAAAGGATACTGAATTCAATCCCACTTTTCTGATGAAACTTGGCCAGATCCCACAGAGTGTGTCAAAGCACGATGATGGAAACAATGTCCAGTGACCCTCTGATTCACACAAATGTTTTCACCTGGAGTTGCCTGAGGGCCAAGAAATTTAAAGGGGTTGATGTGGGCAATCCCTCAATGTTTGTTACACACTCTGCAGAGGAGACTGCATCTGGGAATGAGCAGTCCCAGACACATCTTTATGGCCATGCTAAGGACTCATAGGAGTGGGATCAACCACACACCAGTAAAGGAGCCCAGCAGAGGCATCCCATCCTTGTGGAGGGCATCCAAAGGCAAGGAAACTGAGGGAACCAGACATTTCCCAGGAGTATTGTACCCTGGAAGCAGTTATTTCTCTTTTGCAATTCCTACAAGTACTTTGAAATTAGAGCTCTGCCAAACAAGATGATGCTGGATTCTGAATTCCCTATTCCACCAGCTGTAGGCTCAAGGAACCTGAAGGGTGGCTGTACCCGTCTCACAGTGTCTCATTACAGGAGGAGTTTTATTCCACACTCAGATTTTCCATAGGAAATCAGCAATCTCTATTCTGCAAATGTTCTGCCTGAGTAGCTGGGAGACTTTATACTGACAGTTTGTGACAAAGAAGTCCTGCACCCTGGCTCGTATGAACAGAATTCTGGCATATCCAGAATGATTTCACTCTTCCAAATGGATTTCTGGGCAGTAAAAAATTGCAAAGTACCTGCAGTAGGACATCACAGCATTGCAAGCACTGACTTGGCAGTTTCAGCACTGCATTTTGAAAAGTGTCTGTGAACAGCTCTGAACAGCTGGTGCTGAGGGCAAGGTTGGGCTTTGCTTTGGCTTTTCTCTTTATCCATAACAACACAAAATCTCTCCAGCTTCCACCGGACCCATGTTTGGGGCCTTCCAATCTCTCCCTTTCAAGCCTGAAGAAATGTTCCTGAGGGCTGAAACTCTCAGTGTGGAGCCAGCCAGCAAGCAAGAATCTCTGGGACAAAAAGCACAGGAATTGAGCTGCCTTTCATCTACCAGTGAGACCAGACAGAAACACACTGTTCTGGATTGATTGGTTTGACTTCCACCCCTGCCCCCAATGGAGAGCAATCACTCTCCCCACTGATGCAGGATTGAGAATGAGTATAAAAAAGCATTTCACCCCGACACTTCGTGGTTGAGAACAGCAAACCTCTGCAGATCCTAAATGTAGCTTTTAATGGAGAAAACATGAAAAAGCCAAGCCAGCTGTTGCATTCATGTCTGCCTTTTCCTCTTGTCTTCCCTGCACACCCCAGACCACGCAGTGATCAGTGCCAGAAACACGCCAGCAGCTCGGAACACTCACGGTCTGATATGGGAGTCCAGAGGTCAAAATGACTCTTCCTTCCTGTCGGGCAATCTGGAAAAAATGGTAAAAATCCAAATAAGAAGGGGCTGAAGTTATGCTGAGTTCAAGTTTACTTGCAGTCACAGAAGAGAGAAGGTGAACTGGAGATATCAAGTGTTTCTCTCAGTGTCAGTCCACACCTGGTCAAGAGTTCCTGAGAGCAACAGCAGCTCAAGGTATGGCTCACTCCTTGTCCCCTCCCTGCCACTCCCTGCCTTGTCTCCCAAGCGCTGGAACAAGCTGCTGGTGCACCTGTACCACAGATGGCCCAGGGAACCATTCCACCTTGAAACAATCCTATCCAAAACCAATCTTTTATTTTTTCCCCTTAACCCAGACTATTTCTATTTCTGCAGTCTGGGTCACAAAGAAGGAACAGTTGTGCTGCATAGGGGAAAAAGGAAAAAAAATCGATGCAGGTAATTCCAGAAAAAAAATGTACTGTGAAATGTGTCTGCAAACGTCACCCCTTTAACAAAAAATGCTTCTTAGAGAAGGAGCATGTTATTGTCCTGGCAGCCCAACACACAGGAATTATGCATCTTTCCAGGCTGCAGGGAACATATCCCGTAGAGTTTATCATCGCCTAACTTGCAATCCTGAACTTTTGTCAGAGGTCTGGTCCTTCAAGTGGAAGATCTATGCTGAGTTACCATGGAGCTCCTCACCTGCCCTGCTGACCTTCACATGGGGTTGGGGACACTGCAGAGGGGTCGGTGCCAAAGGGTGACACAATCTGGAGCTGCAAGACGGAAGTGTGACTGACCTTCCTTCACATGACTGAATGACACCTGTCCCTCCCAGCCCTCCCCCTCGTGGAGGAAGGACAGAGCCTTATGGCTGCAGCAATAGGAGGATTCCCAAGGATTCCTATGGGAACCAGGACTCAGCTGTGATCCTGCTGACAAGAGATCAGTTCTTTGAAGCAGGCACGAGGTTATTTCTCTCTTCTGGCTTGGATTCTGTTGGAAGCCCTCATGTTTTTCACTGACTCCAGATGTGTGTTATGGAGGCCTCTCATCTGGTTCAGAGTGCAGCAGCTCTCTCTGGATCCCTCTTTATTGGCAGGAAGACATATTTGGGATCAGAGTCCTGCTGCACTTCCCAGAGAGACACTAGCGAGCACAGCCAGGGAACACTAGACAAACCAATCGTGACTTTTAAGCTCTGTCTTGGGTAGTCATTCTTTTAAGATTCACTGGACCTATAGCAACAGGAAACAAGGGGGAGAAGGCTCTGAAGGCTCCATGCAGGCAGCTAAACAACCTGGTTTTTTCATTTTTTCCTCTTCCTGAGACTTCAGGTATCTGCTTCGCTCCTTTAGTTGTGAAGTCACTCTTTGGCTGAAAGTTCTGCACTGAGAAAGCAATTGGCAACAACTTCTAAAGCATCTTTCTAGAGGCAAAATTACTGGATTTCTTTCAAAATCAACCCTCTCTCTCTCTCAATAAAGGAAAAAGCCTCTAAGAACAGGAGACTTGAAGGGGCAGCACAGACTCCCCATGCAGTTCTGCTACTGAGCAGCCACCACAGCACCCTTGTGGCACTTTAGTGAGGGAGGTCTGGTAAGTCAACAGCAAAAGGTCACCACAGGGATTTGCCAACAAAGGAAAAGGGATGTGGAATTCCTTCAGACCCATGTTTGCTTCAGGGTAAGTCTGAGGATTTCACAGCTGGAACACTCCATTCTGACTTTCTGCATTCAGGGTTAATTAGTTCAAGCTTGATAAATCCCCTTATCTAAATGGCTCTGCAGAGACAGGCAAAGAACATCAAATAAAAAGGAGAAAAGCAGTAACTCTTCCAACATGTTTTTCTGCCTCTGGAACAACGACTGGGAGAAGCATGCAGAGCTAGAAAAGCCATGTGATAGCACACATCTGACTGAGACCACAGAAGGTATGTGCTGGAGAAAAGGACGCAATTCCTTCTTTTCCTCCAAAAGCAACAAGGGAAGGCAGCACTGGGACCATGGGGGGATGTGTGGTCAGGGATGCAAATGAGAGGACAAGAACGCCCAGGGCAGCATTTTGGCGTGGTTGTCAGGGACCTGTGCTCCAGCCCAAGTGCTGCAGAGAGGGCATTGGCCTCAGTTTCACAATCTATTACAAAGATAGTATCAACTTCCTCTGGAAAAGGCTCAGACCTTCTGGATAGAAAGCACTCCCTGATCTGTTGGTATTACTGATTAGCCCTTAACGTGCCTGTCTGTTCAGCCAACTTCCATCCTGCAGAAATGAATGAACCCACAGGAATTACTGTCAGAGAGACCTGGAAGGGCAATGACTGAGAACAGAGGGCAGACAAAACCCCTTTGTTTCCAAGCCAGCACCAGCAGCAGGATGATTCGTGACAACCTAAAGTGTCCTGAACCAAGGCCAAAGGAGGTTCAGAAAAGCAGCAGCACAAGGCTGTGGATTTGCAAGTTAAACTTGGCCAAGTCTGTGTAAGACACATTGGGCAATGCCACATGTCCTTGAAGAACCAAACTGCAGTACAGGAAAAGCTGTGTCCCCCTTGCAGTGATCCTGAGCCTGGGCCAGCAAGGCCCTGCTTCAGACCAAAAGGGAGTGGACAGAAAGTATCTGCCCCAAGATATGGGCTGGGAAATCACCCAGACAAGGATGTGCTAGAGAAGGGGATCACAAAACCCAGCCCAAATCCAGAGCCTCTCCTTGTAATCCCAGGCTCTTTTAAAAGAGACAGTAAACCAAGAGCTTAACAGCTCTGAGCACCCTCAATCCAGCCCTCCCAATACTGCAACCCTAATCTTCTCTTCAGCATTCCTGAAAAGTATAAATTGCACAGAGTTATCACAGGGTTTTGTAACATGACCTTAAGTGTCACACCAAAACCATCCACCCAATTTTGTTCCTCTGTGCAGACCCATTTGTATCAAGGACTCCAATGAAAGATCTCTTCCTAAAGATCAAACATCAAAAGCCAAGTCTTGATCTTAAATGCAACACAGCTCTTCATCTGCTCTCTGTGAATTTAGCTCCCCACCAGACTAAAAAGACCAGCAAACCTGGAGAATATCATCTACATAAAAAATATGGAAAAAGCCAGTCAAAGCTGAGATAAGATCCAAGATTAGATTCCCCCATTAGGTGAAGATCTGCTCACTGCAGGATTAAAATCCCCTCTGTGTCACCTGGCTCCAAATCAGTCTAGGGAAATTTAGACCTAGGTGCACATTGCTCTATCTGGCCCCTGAGATCCATCCTGGCCCTCCTCTGCGACTCGCTGGTTCACTTGGAGGTTTGGAGGGTAGGTGTAACCTTGCAAGGGAATCTTTCACAGCATGGGAGCCTCAGGAAGCCAGTTTTACCTGCCTTCTGGTTATTAGCATACTTCAAAAGATACCAGGTTTGCCTTAGCATCAGATTATCCTTAGAGATGAGGATGATTTTGAAGACCAAGAGCAAAGTCCATTTAAAAAATAAAGTAACCCACCTAGAACTCAACTGAAGCAGCTTTGAGATTACACCTTGTCTCTTAAGAGAAACCTAAGAGACTACCAACATTTTCTTAAAAACTTTTGCTCTGGTCCTGAGGTACAACATTGCAGGATCTACTGTAGTCACTCAGGCTGCTGGGTAATTCTATAAGATTGGAGTGAGAAGGATCCCACTGCTTTGTCTTATTCTGCAAAATTGCAGAGAAAATGGGAAAACCCACTTTTCCATCCCCTTCCAACTATCTGGAAAATTCAAAAGATAGGTTTAAGATTTTCTGCAAAGAGAAGTTTGCAGAAGACAAGATGGAATCATAGAATAGTTTGGCTTAGAAAGGACCTTGAAAAGGTCATCCTGTTCCAACTCCCCTGCAGTGAGCAGGGACATTTTCAACTGGGTCAGGCTGCTCACAGCCTCCATCCAACTTGACCTGGAATTTTCCAGGGATGGGGCATGAAAGACCTGGGTAGAAACAACAGGCACGGGGCACAATTTTAAAGAAAGAAAACTTGAATTAATTGCAAATAACATGTTGCTTATAGGAGTAATTGCAAAGGCAAAGGGTGGATTACCCAAAAACAGCACCTGCACACACAGAACCTGCTGGATCCCAGAGATGGAATCTCCATGTTCTTTACCCCATGGCTTGCCTGGAGCTGGAGTCAGAATCCCTGGGGAGGAATGGCTGGATACACACAGCCCTTCTTCAGAGAGGCCACACAGCAGAGAGCCAGGCTCGGGCCAGTCTGGGCCACTGTCCCAAGTTATGCAAAGGCCCTGCCCGAGGTGCAGGACTGAGCAGTGCTGCCAGGCAAGGACATATTGGGGACAGCATGTGGTGAGTCCCACTAGCTCTCAGTGCACAGACTGCAAATAATGTCAGATAAAGGAGCTTGTCCAGCACATCTGGAACTAATTCTACCCCCAGCTGCAGACCTGCTGTGCCACACAGGTGTGTGCACGTGCTACAGCAGGTAGGACAGCACGGCAATATGGGAAAAACAGCACGGCCACACCACCGAGGGAGAGGGCTTAATAAAACCACCCCCACTGCCCTTCTGAGAGGCTGCTGCTCATGGACAGGAGCTAAAATGCTTCTGTAAGAACAGCTTGTGAGTTCTTTGCCTTTCACACAAGGACAGATTTAACCAGAGACATTTTCAGTATCAATTTCCACTATTTTTCAATTTTTAAAGATTGTCTGTATCTGCACTTATGACAAGCAACTTTAATCAGTCACTTCTCCAGTCAAAGTCCTAATTAAATAATTAAATGGTATCATTAAATCACAGACTGCAAGCTGGTAGCATCTTACAGCAGATAAACAGAACCACAGAATCATTAAGGCTGGGAAAGACCTCCCAGGTCATCGAGTCCAACCATTAACCCAGCACTCCCAACTCCACCATTAAATCTGGTCAGCCAGAGGAAATCCAGTGGATCATGGTGCCAGAGGCCCTGCTCTCCTACCTCTGCAGATCTGGCATGATAAACTCACCATGACAAGTCCAAGATAAAATATTTAGTCAATAACAACAGCACAACACAAAGCAGAACACAGGACACGGGTTTCACATCCATGGGCATGGGGGTTGCCAAACCAACTACCACATGTGCTACCCTAAGCAAAAAAATTTAAAAAATCCATAACTGCCCAAGCACAGCTGAGGAAGTTGTCAGGCTTTTAAACTTGATCCCAAATAACAGAAGGTGAAGGACCAGACCCATCTGCCCACCAATACTTGAAGCCACTTTAACAAAGAAAAGGAATGACAACAATAAAGAGCAAATGCCAGGTGTTGCAGAAGTTCTTGACACAAAGAGAATTGTAATATGACTGATAAATCGTTTGAGTGAAAAGACTTTAATGAAGAGCAAACATGAATGCTGTACACTCTTAGGTGCTCCTACTGAAACCAGTTTGAGACTGTGCTGGGACAGCACCCAAACTGTCTGTCGTCTACTCAGTTACCAGGACCCAAAGCCTCTGCTGGCCTTTACAATAACATTCCCAAGTTTTTGGGCGTAGTGGGGTCAATATTCAACTTTGATTCAATCAGGACCAGCTAGATATAAAACAGGGTGGGAGGAGTCTATTTTTATCTTTGATTATCCAAGCCCAGATCAAAGGCTCTGCAATACAGTAACACTCCAAGGGCTTTTGATAGTGAAAGGATGTTTGTCTGGTCACCATAGAGAAAGCAATGTCAAACATCCTGTCTGTGGCACGATAAGGGATGGGGATGAGAAGTGGAGATGGGGCTCTGGGGGGAGGCACTGAGAACCAGTTTGTTTAAATAACTTGTGTAAGTTTGGCAGGGAGGAGATATTAATTATTTCTGCAGAAGTTAGAGCCTGCCCCGGATTCAGGCCAAGCAGACATTTGAAGAGGAAACATCCTGCACACCAGGCTGGGTGATCCATGCACATTTGATAGCACACACTAGGTGGGCTGGATATCTCTGTTGACTCCCTCGAAGGCAGGGAGGCCCTCTGGGAGACCTCGACAAATCAGAGAGCTGGGAAATCACCAACCAGACGAAGTTCAACAGTGGAAAATGCCAGATTCTGCACTTGGGATGGAGCAACCCTGATACACAAACAGACTGGGGAGGAAGACGCTGGAGAGCAGCGCCATGGGAGGGGACCTGGGGGTGCTGGTTGACAGAAAGCTGAATGGGAGTCAGCAGTGCCCTGGAGCCAGGAGGGACATCTGTGTTCTGGGAGCATCAGGCCCAGCATCCCGGGCTGGTCAAGGGAGGGGATAGCCCCACTTTGCTCTGGGCTGGGATGGCCTCACCTCGAGGCCTGAGGGCAGTTTTGGGCACCACAATATAAGAAAGACAGTAGGCCATTAGAAAGTGTCCAAAAGAGGGCAACAGAGATGGTGAAGGGCCTTGAGGGGAAGCTGTATGAGAAGTGGCTGAGGACACTTGGTATGTTCAACCTGGAGAAAAGGAGACTGAGGAGAGACCTCACTGCAGCCACAACTTCCTGGTGAGGGGAAAAGGAGGGGCAGACACTGATCTCTGCTCTCTGTGACCAGGGACAGGACCTGAGGGAATGGCCTGAAACTGTGCCAGGGCAGGCTCAGGCTGGAGCTCAGGGCAAGGTTCTTCCCCCAGAGGGTGCTGGGCACTGCCCAGGCTCCCCAGGGAATGGGCACGGCCCCGAGGCTGCCAGAGCTCCAGGAGCGTTTGGACAGCGCTGCCAGGGATGGACAGGCTGGGATTGTTGGGGGGTCTGGGCAGGGACAGGGGCTGCCCTGGGTGATCCTGGTGGGTCCCTCCAGCTCAGGGGATCCTGTGATTCTGTGATCTGCACTCATGGGATAGCAGAAATGTGCCTGAAATGAACCAGTATTTGTCTCTCATCCGGTAGGCAGAGGGGCAGAATTGTTATGGGAGCCCAGAGCAATACTCATGATCCCCTCTTCCTTCCCCAAATATCACTGCAAGTTGTGGCTGATCATCTTTGGGTCATCTCACAAGGCCAGCCAGGATGTTATATGGCCATTGATTAAGGACATTCTCCATTCTGTATTGAACAGCCATTTTCGGATTATGGTTCTGCCCAACTGACCTGTACACAAGGCAGACAAATACCTTGCCTATAAGCCCAAACTGGAGTGCATTAGAAATCTAAGTGTATATTGGTTCCTTTCACTGACTTTTGCCTTTCTGCAAACACACACCCTCCCCAAAGATACTTGGTCACATCTTTGGGAGTTGGAGATGATCTTTAAGGTCCCTTCCAAGCCAAACCAAACTATTTTGTGAGTCTATGATCTTTACCCTCCACTTGTGTTCTTCTCATGACTCGAGCTGCCCCAGCTGCCAGTGACATAAACAGACACACATGTAAGAGTGAGATCATAGCAGTCTCTGCTCCCCTCCTCTCTCCTGGAAATGGAGAACCAAGGCCACACACCACTGCAGGGACCAGTTGATTCCAGCTGCCAGAGCTCGGGGTGACCCGAAGAGCTGGGACTCAGCATAGGGATGGAAAGAGGGACCCACAGGACAGCTCCTGCAGCCTGTGCACCAGTGCAGCTTCCTAGTAAGCCCCATCACATCTCCATGGAGATGGGAGCTGTGAACTCACCTCAGCAGCTTTCCTGTGGTCATCCTCATTGTCCAGCAGCCGGACATCCACGCCCAGGCAGCGCAGGTAGCGCCCCAGGCCCTGCAGCATGTTGTCACAGACCACGCTGAACTCTCGGGGGGAAATGGGGGCAGGGGGGCCTGAGGGCTCTGTTCTGGGTCCTTGGCATTCCTAGAGAAAGGCAGGAGATCCATAAGGAGCAGAAGGATGATTCCCAGTACTTTTGTGTTTTTCCTCCCTGTGTTTGTTTCACCCACCATAGCACATCCAACTGCCTCCTTCCACCTGTGCCACCACTTCCCCATGCTCTGCAGCACCCCTAGATCCTCCTTCCCATCCTGTCCACATTGCCACCACCACCTGGGCCGGGGGCAGAACATGATTGGGCTAATTCTGAATTTGTCATTCTCTCCCTGACCAGCTGGCCACCTGATCCAGGGACCTGCAGCCTTTCCCTGGAGAAGTGCCAGCCTGGCCTCCAGTGCTTTGCACAGACATTCATCTTCAAGAAGTCACAGAAACATAGTGAAGGCTGCTGTTCTCCTAAAGTAGTCTGCAATTAATAAACATGTGCCAAAGCTATGATTTGGGACACACAGAGGGAGAACCAGGTAGACAAAGCAACCACGTCAACTCTGTTGTCTTTGGAAGGTTAAAAATAGGCAGTGCCTGAATTGTGTTTATTTCAAATGTCTGCTGCTGGGGGAGTTCCTGCACTTGGAGGACTTTGGCTTTGGGAGGCTCCCAGAAGTACAATAGCTAAATTCATGGAGAAGGGAAGTTATTAAGGAACTTCCAATGTCCAGCTTTTGACTCCAGGAACTTGAATCAACTGGGATGACTGAAGGACACTGCCAGCAGCTATGCAGGGAGCCAGCACTGCAGATCAGCTCTGCAGGAGCTGGCCCCAAGCTGGGAATGCTGTAACACACCAGGCAGCTCCACCTGGGATGTCCATGGGAACCAGCTCAGGTCCAGGAGCAACACTGGTGTGATGCTGCAGCTCCCAGTAGCTGGTCCCTGCACTCAGGGCTCTGCAGCACTGGGTAGACTGGGCTGTCACCAGCTCCTGCAGGATTCTGGTGGCTGCAGCTCTGACACCAGAGCATGGTGATGAGGGATGGAGCTGCCCCCTGAACCTGAGGCAGTTGGAGACACTACCCATGGCTGCTGCTGCTGTTCAAACAGATGTGCAAGAGCTGAAGCTGGCTCTTAGCCAGTGTTTATCCAGTGGCCAGCACTGTCATACAGAGCTTTTTCCTCATGTTTCATGCCAGCAGACAGCAAAAAACTTATAAAGGATAATAGAGTCATTAGCCCCACTTCAGATAGTGGACCAGGAAACAGTGAGAAAGAGAGCTTGGAGTCCTGCAGGATGCAGTCAGAAGAAGTCTGCTTCTTTTGGTGTCCCAGTCCAGGTTTTACCAACTGCCTCTTGGCTGATGAATCTGACTATACAAAACACAAAGATGACCCGTGGGTTTCCAAGGTGGTTGAAGCCTGAAGTGCTCACTTTTCCCACCTCTGCAGCAGCCACCCAGCTCTGCTGTACCACACAACATTCCCACGAATGCAGTGCTCAGGGAGCTGCTCCATGTTTTCCTGCCTGCTGAAGGCCAAAGGATGCTGCATATTTACACACAGGTGGACACAGTCAGAAGCATCTCAGCCCAGCCATGGAAGGGGCACTGACTTCTGGAGCTCCACACACATCTGGGGCTCCTCAGGATACACACATACACACGATGAGTCAATAACAAAATGGGATTTGTGCCAAGGTTTCCAAAGGTGCACAATCCACTGAATGGTTCCATTTTAAATATAAAACATTATTACTGAGAGGCACCGGTCACATTCCAAGATACTTAAGCAGAGTTGCATAGCTCTGGTGGAGTTCTAAGGCTCTGCCACAACACAAACTTCTGGGAGAGGCCTCTCATGGAATGTGGTGGTGGGCAGGGAGGCAGAGACAAGCCTTCAGCAGAAAGGCATTTTTGACGGATCATTTGCTTTTAACTTTGCAGACTTCTACTCCAGACACAATAAAGGAGATATTCCCAGTGTGAAAGCAAGGTGTGGAAACTCAGTAAAAAGCAAAAGTAAGGAAGTAAGAGTTTTGAAACCTTGGCCACATAATCAAGACCCAAAATGTGGAAGGAGCATTTCCACAAGCAAGGCTCACTGAGCTTAGCACACAGATCTGCACCCACACTTTGCAAGGAGAACTTAACCTCAAGTGCAGGGAACCAAAGTGCAGGGAAAGCTGGACCCAGGAAGGCCAAGGAGAGAGCCCAGTGTCCCAGGAGTGAGGGTTGATGAGGATGTTTGCTGCAAGAGTCCTGAGAACAGCCGTGCACAGTGAAATGCTGTGACTGAGAGCAGCAGTGTGTGATTTGCAGGGGTCTTGAGCAACAAGCAGCTCTTTGAAGATGTTTACAGACCTGTCCAGAAGGTGATGGTGCTTCTTGTTTATTCAGCTGCTTCTTTGCCCTAGGTTTTTTGCTCTGTTTTCCCACCAGACTGTCTGTCAGGTCTGAACCCAGACCAAAGCTCTCAGGGTCCTTGCAGAGCCTTTCGTAGATCTCCAGCAAGCAGTAAGCATCTGAGGCTGCAGGGAAGAGAATGTGAGCCTCAGCTCATATGAAGCTCATTCAAAAGTAAACCAGAGGCTTTCCTGAGGTAAGGAAGAACCCCCATCTTTGTAAAAGCCATTGTGAACAACTGTGAAGCTGCAACTCCCTCAGGTCATACCCTCAGCTCCAGGACTGACTCACTGAGCATCACAGCTGAACCCACAATCACAAGGGGTCAAGGCAGGAGCGCTTAAAGAGAAGCTCTGCCATCTCCACTCTAACCCAATAAACCAATGCAAACTGCAGTGTGGCTCTTCAAACCACCACCAGGTAGCTGCAGTCAGCCCCTGCTCCTCACCATTGTCCCCGAGCCTGCCCACAGCTCCTTATCACTCCTCTTGACAGGAAAGGAACTTCCCCAGGAGATGCAATATCTGAGCAGGTACTGCCCAAGCTGTTTGCAATCACCTGCCCACACTCACTGCCGTGTGCTGCTGCTCCCTGCAATGGCAACAGAAGAACTCTCCCAGCCAGTCTGACAAGTCCCAGTGATTAACTTTTGTGGGAACTGTGTCAGCTTCAAGGATAGTCGAATTTAACAAAGGGCTGGTTTGCATCAGCAGACTGTCCTTTGATGCACCAGGAAAAGATTTAGACCCAGATTTCTGACTCTGGGGTAATCAGCAATAAACTCTGTGGGTCCCTCCAACAGCCCTGAGTCTGTGCTGCAGTTTCTGACACCACATCTGCCCATTTCAAACCCAGCTCTAACAAGCACCTCACTGTGACAAATGAACACAGCATTTGTTTCCCAGGAAGGCTGTGAAATGAGGCAGAAGGAAGTGGACTTTCCTCTTTTCAGTTACTGAGAGGAGTTTCCACTGAGGTGATGTTTCATCACACAAAATCTGCAAAGCACAGGAATTCCTTCATAAGGGAAATAATGAATCACTGGACAGTTTAAACTTCAACCATTAAAGTCATGTCCTCAAAAGGACAAACAAAACATGTGCTGACTCCTCTGAACAGGAACTAATCTGCAAAGCCATTTTCTTCCTCTGCTACTTAATGACTTTCCTGGGGACAGAGCAGCCAAACACAGCCTGCCCTGACTACCTGCAGCACCCAGCCAGGGCCAGACCTGCATAGAGGATCTGCTCCTCCCGGAGTGGCCGCTTCTCCCAGTTTGACAGCTGCTCTGTTTTATCCAGAGGCTTCCCCAGCACGTGCTGCACCAGGAGGCTGAGTCCTTTCTCTGGTTGCCTGACCCCTCTCTCCTCGTGGCTGTGCTCCGGGGACAGTCCATCGACCTTCCGGCCGTCCTTCCCCCACTGCAGCTGATGGAAACAAAAAGATAGAAACCACCTGGTTATGAAGTAGCTCCCAAACCACCTCCTGTTCCAGCTGGTGGGATCAGGCACAGCCCTATCACATCCATCTCGTTCCTGGCATATTGAACCCCAGCCCTCAGACAAGGGCTGGGATGGCACGAGATAAACATGGCGTCGGGTTATTTGTTTAACAAACACACTTGCTGGAGAGAAATCTCTTCCATAGCCAGGGAAGGGAAAACAGGGCATTCTTGTACAGCCCTGCGCCAGAGCAGCAGGGCTGGGATGAAGCTCCTTGGGGCTCTGCAGGGTGCTCACCAATGCTGGAGGCTGCTGGGCATCCACTCAATAAAGGACCAGCAGCGGCAGTACAGCACCTTTCTTCCCCTAGTCCCGGTGGGAAAAGGCACTCCTGTGACAGCCTGGGCAGCAGCCCTCCCTGCAGCTGCCATTTCTCAGCTTAAACTGTGGGCTGTTGGCAGTTATGTCAGCCCCTGCAGCACTTCCCAGGTAAAGCTATCAATCCCAAAGATCTGCTTTCACCTCAACCCACAGCCTAAAACACACTCTGTACATCTTACCCATTAAAATGGTTGTGCTGAACATTTTCACAGACTGCTGAAAGCTCCTGCGTGCAAACCCAGCTTTGCTTCAGCTGACCAGAAATTCCTGTGCTGAACCCACCAGGAACTCCAGCCCTCCTAGGAACATCAGGGTTCTGTGCAAATAATTAACTCCATCATATCTGCTTGAATAATGCATGGCCTTGGAGTAACAGAATTTCTACAAGAACTTCATCTTCCTAAGTGCAACTTGTACTCAGAAACCTTGCCCTGGCTGAATGGAGCTGGGTCTCCAAGAGCTTTTCACAGCTTTTATAAAGGCTATGAAAAAGCTGTCGGTATCATAAGCTTTAACTTTTTAATTGATGAAAATGGAATTCTTCTGTCTTCCTTTACAGAATCCCAACACCTCAAACCCTCTGGAGGAAATGGTCTCTTAATTCATGCAGCCACCTCCCTGCCAATCCAGAATGCAAAGAGACAGTGCTGTGGATTCAGGACAGTTATCCACCAGTACATGCAGGAGATATAATTTCCCACATCTCCATGTGTTTTTCCTTACTTGTTTGTCCACTGCAAGGAGATCCACCACACCTTTAATTTGCTTCTCTGTGTCTTTTAGACCAGAACATGTGGCTGCAAGACTGCTGAGGTCTCCAGACATCCCATAACCTGGAGAGAAAAAAAGCCCAAATCACACAGGTAAGAAAACTCAAATCACAGTTAATGCACTGCAGCTTCTTCTAGTTCAGAGTCAAAGTGCTGACAAAATATTTATAAGCATTGGTGGGAAGACTGTTTAAAAAGGGGAATAAGACTGGGTCCTGTCTCTTTTGTTCCAAAGAGATGCTCCTGCAGATAAAGAGAGAAGAGAGGTGGATGAAAAAATGCCGAGTTTAGAATCAACTTACATAAAATCTGGGAAAGGTATTTTTGAATTTGCCCTTGAAATCCAGGTTTAGCAGCTCCTGATAAAAGCCTCCAAAAACCATGTATGGTAATTCAGAGGTCTCTGGTGTCCAGCACAGCAGCTCTGGCATAGGGACAGCACATCCAGACAGCTCTGCCCACCAGAATTACCAGAACCACTGAAGATTGGGTGTCAGTTGGGGATTAGTACAGAGCTAGGACAATCCCAAGTATGAGAGTGCAAGTTAAACCAAGGATCTTGGATCTGACCTGAAATGGGGAGATATAATGGCATGGAGCTATGTCAGGGCAGGCTCAGGCTGGAGCTCAGGGCAAGGTTCTTCCCCCAGAGGGTGCTGGGCACTGCCCAGGCTCCCCAGGGAATGGGCACGGCCCCGAGGCTGCCAGAGCTCCAGGAGCGTTTGGACAGCGCTGCCAGGGATGGACAGGCTGGGATTGTTGGGGGGTCTGGGCAGGGACAGGGGCTGCCCTGGGGGATCCTGGTGAGTCCCTTCCAGCTCAGGATATTCTGTGGTTCTCTAATTCCATATTTCTATCATTCCCAGTTACACATTCCCTGCTTCCTGGCCTGGCAGTGCCTGAACACTTAGGGCCACAAAAGCTAGCTCTATGGCAAGTGCCTTTAGGGAATGACAATATGAAGAGGACCTAAGAATGACAAAGATGACAAAACAGGCTGTGTGAAACCCCAAGGTGGGGAGGAGAGATGGGCGTTACCTAGTTTAGTGATGGTTGTGTCTGAATAGAGCATCTGGATGAAATGGGGAAGCTTCTCTTTCTCTCCCTCAGCCTCAGCTTGCTTGAGGAGCTGTGGTAGGTCCAACAGGAACACCTCATCCTTCAGTGCAAGTTGCAGGAGGGCGACACGGGGCTTCCCCACCATGCCAAAGGAAGGCTTCCACTCCATGTCCACACCAACGACCTGCCCAGGCTGCAACACAGACACTTTCTGCACCCAGAGCCTCCCTGTGCTTGAGAGGAGCCTGGAGAGTCTGTCCAGAACATGAGCATTTCCTTCTCAGCACCTGCAGCTCTTTGTGCAAACTGCCACAGGCACAGAGAACTCTCACAGCACGTGCATCACCCACGGGGACCTCGCCCACGGGGACCTTCCCTGGCACAATTCCTGATGCATTCCCCAAACCAGAGCAGCCTAAAGCAGCAGCTGTTCTTGGCTTGGGGAGGTGGATGGCAATGGCCACATCCAGCTCTGTGTCTCAGCCTGACATGGAGTTCCAGTTCCCTGACCCTGCCAGGCCAATCCCAGGTAACACTCACCTGCAGCACCTTCTCCCAGCACTGCAGTGTCTCCTCCCATGTCTGAAGAAAGTGAATATTTTCCCGTGAAATAGGAAGCTGGTAATAGTCCTTCTTCTTACTGGCCTCATAATTGTCTGGTTTTGTGACCTCTTCTACCCTGCACAGAATCAGATGCAACAGTTTGAAGCCAAGCAAAGCCAGGAGGAAATCCTGGATTGGAGCAAGAGGGGTAAGTTTTACTCCCCTTATTTCACCCTGACCCTCTCTTTCCCCATGACACTCAGCTCTTTCTCAGAGAAAAGGAACTAATCAAAAAGATCCAGCTCCCTTGGACAGACCACACATTTCTGGAGAGTCACCCATAGAGACTTGAAATGGTTCATTATTTGGGAAACTATTAGTAACCTTATGTTTGGGAGGCTGTGTGCCCAATTTTGCAGCAGAGCAGCTCTCCCTGCACAAACACTCTTCCTTGTGAGTTTGCGTGCATGGGGAAGTCAATATTTGTGTAAAATATTTAATGAAGGTGTGCAGCCTCAGGTCTCCAGGAATATTCTCTCCTGCAAAGCTCAGGAGCCCCGTGTGGTGTGTCCAGAGACAGATGATGTCATTTATATGCTGGTGCCACCTTGTTGTGTGCAGTGTGAACTCCCTCTGGGAACCTGTGGCTGTGTTACTGAATAGACAGGGCAGCCAGACTGTTTTATGGGGTTCCATGGCTCTGCTGACTTTATAGCAGCTACCACAGCAGGCATCATGACTGGATGAGTAAACTGCAGTACAAAGGGGTTTATTCATCCGTCCCAGCTCCTCACGCAGGGCAGAGCATACCCCCACCTGCCCTCCCTCCACAGTACAGGATTCCCACAGCACAGAGACGTAGTGATGGGTTTTATCTCTGGATGCACAGTCTGTGGCTCAGCCACACACCTGTAATCACATCTTTGTGTTTTGTGGGCTTATCCCTCATGGAAAAACCTCCTGGCTCCGAACTGGTGACTGCTGTAGCTTTAGGAGGAGGACGAGGAGGGCAGCTCCAGCAGTGCTTTGGAGTGAAGTAGCAGCATGCCCAAGACAGACAAGAATTTCCTGTGCTCCAAAAAAAGCCATGGACCTTCTGGAGAAGTGTTTTGAGGGTGATTACATCTGTGTTGTATTTCCTGAAGTGACATAGTGCTTGAACAAGTGCAGATCTGTACGAGGAGAAAGAGCAAATCCACAAAACCAGAATCCCTGAACATGAACTATTCAAGGCCATCTGTGAGATCTTCCCAAAATTATCAGCATTAAAGAAATAATAATTAGTAAAACTTTGATAGATCTGCAATCACCTCAGTAAAATAGAGGAATATTTGCACTGTTGATCTGGCAGATGAGGTGTAAGAACCCCCAGCAGCATGAAGCCATCTCACAGTTTCTGCGTACTTAGGATGAGTTTAAAATGCCCCTTTCATAGAAATTTCCAGGCTTTTGTACTTTGCAAACTTCTGTCCCCAAGGACGCATGATGGCAGAACGATTTTAAGCAAATAGACAGTGTTTGTATGACAAACAATCTGCATGGAAAAGGCACCAAACAGGGGATTTACCTGCCTTGGATGTGCAGCTTCTGCAGCTCCTCAGCCACGGCCTGAGGCAGCATCTCGGGGGGTACCTGGCAGTGCAGTGCCCACCGTGCTGCCCCGTGCGCATCGCAGTGACGGAGCAGCGACTGCACCAGCTGGCCTTGGAGCCAGCGGTTCTCCCCAACTGTGCTCTGCAAGGGGGGAAGGCAGACTGTCAGTGCATCTTCCATTGTAGGGGTTTCTCCCCCTCCCAGGAGGCACCCTCGTTGTAAAAACCTTATTCCTCATATCTAGTCGGAATCTCCCCTGCTTTAGTTCAAAACTATCAGCTGGTGTTCTGTTGCAACAGGTCCTGCTAAAAACTCTGCCCTCATCTTTTTTATTGGCCCTATTTATTTACGGAAAGGTTCCTTGGAGTCTTCTCCATGCTGAGCACCCCCAGCTCTCCCAGTCTGTCTCCAGAGCAGAAGGACTCCAGACCCTGGAGCATCTTCTTGGGACGGCTCAGGATAGACATTCCCTGTCTCTCTAGGGCAGATGGTGGTGTGGGGTCTCCTCCATCCTTGGAAGTATTTGGCCGGATTGTTGGGATTGCCATAGGAGGCAGGGAGGGCACATCAGCAAAGCTTTCCTGAGCGGTGTTCAGAGCCAGGAAAAGGCTGACACCAGCCTCCAGCCCCCTGCCCCCAGTGCTCTGGGACCCCCCAGCGCCATGCACAGCTGTGGGTGGAGCCCAGGCTGGCAGTAGTGTCACCCTGCACTGGAATTCAGCTGGATGAAATGTGCTGTGTAAGTCCCACATCCAGCTGGGGTGAACAATGATTGCATAAAGGAGTCCTTCCCTCTGTGTCTGTTCAAAGCCCCTGTGAAGGTGAGAACTGGATGTTTGCTCTGGGACAAAAGCACTCTCAGGTGTCACGGTGTCACTCCCTGTGTTCACCATGCAAACAGGGAGGGCACTCTAGGACATCCCCCACTCTCAGCTGCTCCCTGGAGGAAGGAAATGCCTTGGCCCACTGCAGAGCCTGGGGCCACCAGCACAAACTCCCCCTGCCTGTGGTTTAAACCCAAACCCCAGCTCTGCCCAGAGCATGACACAGTGCCCACCCTGGCAGGGGTGAGCAGCCACTTGAAAGGGGCAGTGACAGTCCCCAGGGTGACAGCTAGATGCACCAGAGCTCTTCTGCCTTGTCCACCTCTGAGAGGTGCAGATGTAAGAGAAAATACAAACACGGTAACACAGAGGGTCACACCAGTTCCATGGGGTAGGAGCTCCCCTCCTTTTCCCCAGCCAGCCCAAATGTGCTGCAAACACCCCGGAGCTCCCACAGCCATGCAGCAATTTCTCCTCTCCGACTTACTCATGGATCTGCCCTTGAAGTAAATATTGTCAAGAAAGCCGCTAAAACAAGCTGAAACCCTACATGGTGGCCCAGGACCTGCAGCTCTAGGACTGGCACTACAAACGAGAATTTCAGAGGAGTGAAGTGCAAGATTTGCCCTGGAAGTCCATCCCCACCCTGCCCATGCTGCTGCCATCTGCCCTGTGCTGCCCATCCACCCTGCTCAAGGGCCCGAGCCTATTCCCAGGGAGGGCAGCACCTTGCTCCCTCTGCCCAGCGTGTAGGAACAGCTCCCAGCTGGGTAGGAGGCTGCGGCCATGGGGCCTCATTCCTCACATTCCTTCGGTAACTAAAAGGTGAGAATTTGTCTTCAAAGCAGGCGCAGAGATCAGGAAACAAATCTGCTGATAGCCCCAAGGTAAAAAGTAATGGAAACAGAAAGCCAAGGAGAAAAGAATGACCCCGCCCAGAGGTGCAGGAGGGGGCAGAGGCGCAGAACAGCTCGGAGGGATCTGGCACCCCAGGTGGCAACAGCCTGCTCACAAAAACTGCTGCCTAGCACTCTGCACCCCGGAGACTCTGCCAAATGCCAAACCACAGCTCTTCTCATGGATGTGTGAGGAACAGTTTTACTGCTGTTCCCAAGGCGCTGGGGGCACAGCAGGAGCTGGGGGGAGCAGGACAGGGGTCCAGCAGCTCCCCAGGGGCTCAGGTACACGAGGGAAGGGGCAGGGCAGGAAAAGGACAGGACACGTTCTCCTGCTCATGCTTCTTGCCCTCTACATTTCTCCCGGCCATGCCAGTCCTGACCTTTGTGCCTCTCTCCCCTCTCTACCTTCTGTGACTGAGCTCACTGAGCCAAGCTCTGAACACGTGAAGAGGGGCTGAGTTAAACCCTCCTGCACATCTGCCAAGCCACTTCTCAGAGTCCTTCCCAAAAAGAACATACTTTCTTACTAACATTACAGAGCAATTCCTTTTTCTTGCTCCCCCTGTGTCCATCCTATTGTCTCCCTGCCTTTTTTCTAGAACACAAACTCTTTGGTCATGGAGCTCTCTTCAGTTCACCTCGAGTCAATTCTTAATAAATCTCATTGTGGCAGCTTTATTTCTGGAAATAATGAGGTGCAGATATTTTTTATATTATTTTAGTGATAACAGATTTCTTCTTTCACAAAAAACAAGTCTGTATAGAAGGTTAATCTCTCCAGAGATATCCCATCTTGCATTCTGAAACAGAAAATAGCTTTGTTTGTCTTTTTATTGAAAAAAAGAAAAAAACCCAATGTTGCTCTAAAAGGGGAAAGGCTTCCACCGCAACAGCTCTGCAAGAGGCAAGAATGTGGAAACTTTGGCCCCAGAAGATGTGGGCACAGATGCAGAGAGCAGTGTTTCACCAGGCAAAATTCACCAGCACATTTCATGTGCTTTGCTGTCAGTAAATGAACACTTCTCAAGAGGAAACTGGCACGGGTGCTCTGATCAACATCAGTGACATCTCCAAGCAGGAGAAGATTCTAGAGGGCATGAGGCTTGTTTACATCCCTCTTGGAATTCTAGACATATCATATATTCTTTAATTCATATGAGCACACAGAAACCCCTGACACCAACAATAACCCGTGATTAAAGCTTTCCACAGTGATGGCTGCAGATTTCCTACCCGTAAATCCTGTTCTCACTGCCAAGGCTTCACAAAGCTCACACCAACCACACAGGGCAAGCTCAGCAATGTCCTGACCTTAATCCATCAACCATTTCTCCGTTGGTACCAATAACTTTGAAACCAAATATCCAACACCTCCCTTGGAAATCACCCTATCGAACCCTAGATCAATTTTATCTGTATGTGTTAAGCTACATTTCAGCCCCAGCCAATTCTGCCCTTTGCCTCAGCATCTTTTCCCAAAGAGGGGCGTTATTCACACCACTGACACTGGCTATTTGCAGAGACAGATTTTAATTTAACTTTCGAATGTCTTGGCCAATTTCCCCTGTTTTCAAGTGCTTCCAGAATCAACAAAACCCCCTCCCGCTAGTGTAGAGAAAATGTCAAGGAGAATATTTTAGAGTCAGCAATTTTAAAAGGGGGAAAAGAAACCCAAACTTGAAAAAGACAAACCCCTGTCAGCAGTGGAGGGCACTGACAGCACTGATGAATTCCCTGTGGTGTGGCAGGTACAGACACCTGTGCTTTAACATTCCCTGACCTGTGATAGTGTCACTGCAACTTTACTGTATTTGCTCTCGAGGTTTTTTGTGTTACAAAGTTTCCATCATTTGTGCTGCATGGGGAGATGCTGCAGTGTCACCATCAGATGTCACTGAAAGGAACTCCTTGAAGGGTGGAGCTGGGACACTCAGAGCCAGTTTAGACCAGGGCCACAGCCTGTTCCCTAAGGGGAGGGGGATCTTGCCTTCTGGAGAGCCTACAGAGATCCAACAATCCCAGACTGGTTTGGGTTGGAAGGGACATTAAAGCCCATCCAGGACCACCCTTGCCATGGCAGGGATATCTCCCACTGTCCCAGGCTGCTCCAAGCCCCAATGTCCAACCTGGCCTTGGGCACTGCCAGGGATCCAGGGGCAGCCACAGCTGCTCTGGGCACCCTGTGCCAGGGCCTGCCCACCCTCCCAGGGAAGGATTTCTCCCTAATGCCTAATCTAACCCTGCCCTCCTTCAGCTTAAGGCCATTTCCCCTTGTCCTGTCACTATCTGCCCATGTAAAGTCCTACTCCCTCTTTCCAATAAAAACCCTTCAAGTCTCAACAGCTCACAGTAAGGTCTCCCTGGAGCTTCTCTTCTTTGGGCTTGACAACCCCAACTCTACCAGCCTGGCTCCAGACCATCTCTATAGCCTCCTGAAAACAGCCTGAGAACAGCCGGAGAACACCCGGAGAACACGCTGCTTTCTCATCACCTGAGATGCTCTCTCGCTCACAGGCGCTGGGCACTCAGCTGCACTCATTTATGAACTGGAGAAGAACAAAATGGGCTCCATTGAGAGGCCAGCGGCCCGGCTCCCGGGATCAGTGTGTTACTGCCAGAGCCACACTCCGAGCTCGGGAGTCCATTACCACATCAATGCCGGGGAAGTGGGCTTGATCCTCCTTCACAAAGCTTCGGCTCCTCGGCTCCCTGGGGCACGTTCACACTACCTCGCTCCTGCTTTGTGAATCAGGATGCTCAGCTTCCCGGCCCCCCAGTGCCTCTTCCAAAAGGCAATTCAGAGGAGTCTAACTTAGGATATCACTGGCAGGGATCAAGGCAAAGGCAACTCTTAAAGTCAACTTGCTTGTGTACTGGGGCTCCTCACAGGGATTGTTCTGGGAAACCTGGAGGAAGCTGCTGGTTTGTGGTGAGCAGCTGAGCAATATTGTGTGACAGGATGCATGTGCTCCGTGTTCCCGTGTGCCTCACACAACCACGGCCAAGTGGCAGCCAGAAGAGTCACACCACACAGCTTCTCTAGTAAATCTCACTCCCACAGGGGCTTTAAAGGTCCCTTCCAACCCAAACCATGCTGGGATTCCAGGAGATGGTCACTGGGTTGGTGCACGTGGAGAGGCTGAGGGAGCAGGGCTTGTTCAACATAGGGAAGGCCTGGCTGGATGCAGGGGAATATAATCCCCTCTTCAGTTTAATCAAGCGGGACCACAGAGAAGATAGAGGCAGATCCTCCCAGAAATTCCAGCCAGCCAAAAACTAAAAAAAAAGAGACAAGTGAGAGTGGCTCAGTACTGCAACAGGCCCAGAGGGACAGTGGAACCAGGCATGGCAACACCTTGTCCCACAAAACTGGCCCTGCTCTGAGCAGGAGGGCAGAGATGAGCTCTCAGAGAGGAGCTAATTTCAAACTGAAATGAGGCTCTGATTGTGTGATTAGCAGTGCCCTGCATTCCCCAGGCTCCTCTCCACACAGACTTCTTGCAGCAACTGCTGCTTTCCAAGTCCCAAGCACCTCCCGGGCGAAGAACACCCAAGATCTCATTTACCCAGAATACAGGATGGTCCTGATCATGCTCAACAATACTACACAGAGATCCAACTACATTTCCTGCACTGGGATTCCTTCCAAATTTTTGTCAGGCAGCCCCTGAGGGAAGTAATTAATTTTCAACAGATGAAGTCATCGTGTTTCCAAGATCAGCTCTGGCCGATGTGAGCAGGTACAGAGCAGAGGGAAAGAACCAACGCAGCTTTCAGAGGCAGATCTGGAGATACAGTACTTTCAAAAAACACTGAGCAAGAGGTTGAGACATTTCCTTCAGCACATTGTTGGACATCGTCCATGGGCCTTCACGTGCCTCACAGAGCCATGGAACAGATGAACCTGCTGCGGGCAGCAGCTCCACGCATAGGGCACGGACACTTCCCTCCACAGAGATGAAAGGCTCTAAAAAGGATGTTTCACTGAAGTGAATCTGGCATGATCATTCCCAGATTTCACTTCAGTAGCTTCAGTAGTGGATAGCAAGGTTTCTTGGCTGGACAAAGCACAAACCCAAGCAGAAATGGAGAACAATCGAACGTCCTGAGCTGGGGGGGACCCCCAAGGACCAGAGAGTCCAAGTCCTGTCCCTGCCCAGACCCCCCAACAATCCCAGCCTGTCCATCCCTGGCAGCGCTGTCCAAACGCTCCTGGAGCTCTGGCAGCCTCGGGGCCGTGCCCATTCCCTGGGGAGCCTGGGCAGTGCCCAGCACCCTCTGGGGGAAGAATCTTTTCCTGATATCCAACCAGAAACTCCCCAATAGATATTTAAGAGATTTAAGAGGGAAGGTGCAGTACTTAACAGTGACATTGCTCCCATGTGCCCAAGGAACCATCCAGCACAGAATCCCCCAGACACTTCAGGACAGGCTTCTTCATAAAGAAGGCACCATGGTACATCTGTGAGACAGCGAAGCTCATCCTGACGCTGGATCCCACTCCCCACTGACTGAAAATGCTGTCTTAGAAAATCAGCTCTTACTGCCCAATTGGCCACTGCTGCTGCACAGGAGGTTTCAGTGAAGGGATCTTGTCCCACTGCTCCTGTCACTGCAGACTTCAGACAGATCCCCAGAAGAAGGCAGCCTGGGGCTGTGCTAGGACCAGTCAGCAGGGCCACTTGTCTTTGGGGCCACTGATCAATTCCTGGTCTTGTTCAGCAGTGTCAGCATAGCCTGACACTTTGGGGACTTGCCCAGATCATAACCTCTTATTTTAATCCACAATGAATTCATTTTTTCAATTACATCCCACAACTCCAGGTATGCTGATACACAGAATCACAACCCACTTGCAATACTTGTTCTCCCCTCCACTTAGCTGGTCAGGGAATGGAACAGGTGTAGCTTGCAATGAGCTGTAGTGTCTGACTAATCCCATTAAAACAACTTTTGCTTGAAGAGAAAAATAACTGTATGACATCCATAAACCCCCCAAAATACAATTACATAGCAAATAGACTAAGGTAACTTTACCCTACCTGCTTTTTTAGATATAATTTCTTTTTTCTTTCTCTTCTGTGTGAAGTCTATCCTGAGGGTCCGTGCTTCCTCCCAAAATCCCTTTCTCACAACCATTGCAGAGGCACCTTTTGAATTCCAGCCTAACCCTGGCCACAGAGCTGTTGAATATTATTCATCCTAGGGATCAGCAAAGGACCAAGGACTTGGTCTGAATACATAAACCACAGATTTTTGATATGCTTCCAGATTTCTCACACCTCAGTCTCACAATGGCAGGCTGGAGATATTTTCTGGGAGCACTCCAGCACTTGGCAAGACTGAAGATGAATGAGGATGGGGAAATGGGCCAAACTCTTTCAGAGAAGAGTAGTGTGTTACTTATCACAGTAGATGCTTTGTCTAAGCCCAATGACACAGTATATTGAAGACAAACTGGCAACCCTTATCTTTCCAGTGTATTCTGAAGTAGCATTTATCTCCCTGCCTTTTGTCATCGTGTCACACACACACGAACGAAGTGTCACAGGGGCCAATGGCAAATCCTGCTCTCCAGTTTAAGGAAGTGGGGGCTCCCATCGTGTACTGGGTTACCTGCACTGCTGCTGAGCCTCACTGAGCCTGGGCTTTCTGTGACCAAACATCGTTTCTCTGGGCTTTCCAGCCTCAGAAGGTTTTTACAATCCAGGCACTTCCATAAATGTTCTACAGAAGTCACCGTCCCAGAACTCTGATCTGGTTTGTATCCTGGAGTACAGAAGCTTGCATAAGGAAAATACAGCTCTCTGCTAAGCTCTAGGGCTGCCTGAAGGGTGCCTATCCAATCTGAGCATTCCAAATTCCAGCTTAGCAGCAGCGTGTGACATTGACTTGTGCTATGGGATCTGTCTGCAGGAATTCCACAGAGTGAGGAATTCCATGTGCTGCCAGAGCCAGGCCCACTGTGGGGACAGGAACAGGGCACTGCAGCTCCATGTTACCACAGGGCTGCCAGAGCTGCAGGCGTGTGAAGGAGTGAAACCACTGCCTCTGTGCTTCTGCTGGGACCTGAACTCACAGGGTGACACCTCATCCACTTGTTGGGATGTGCATGAGCCAAGGTCACTCCAACGCCTTCCTGGTTGGTTTGGAGCCCTGGCATTAACCCTAATGAGCTAAACCAGTGTGCAATTAACCCACTAATAATTCCAGTCAGTGTTCCCATACCCAGTCACATACATCACCAGAATCCATAGACTCCGTTTAGGAAAAAAAGTCTCCTCTTTTCTATTTAGGAAAGCCTTCAATGTAAATAAGCAAAAATCCTGACAATGGAAATACTTGCTCAGGAGCACAAACTCTTCCCATCATTAGTGTATGAAAAAGAGATGCCCACGGGACAAACATGGGTTACCACTGATTTCTGTTTTGCCATGCCCAAACCTCCCTGGCTCAGAGCCAAAGCAATAATCAGTATCTGTGCAAGATCTTTCCCAAAAGCAAAGCTTGGCAGTCGATTTTTCTCTCCTTTAATCTCTTTTGGTACACTTCAGCTCCTGGTGGTTTTTATTCTGAAGGAGAAATGCTTGAGAGGGTTGACTGAATGAACTCTGAAATTCACACCCTGGCAAATTGGACTGATTTCCTAAATCCATAATTACAACATTCCTCAGAGATATGCATTCTTTCAGAGCGAACAAGGGAAGATTAGTTTCCTGTTTCTCCCATTTACATGACTTCTTCGTCAAGAGGAACTTTTTTGTTTCTAAACAATCCTCTGTTTATGTGGTTCTTGTCTTGGCAGGGAACTGGGGAACTAATCTTGCCCAAAAGTATAATACAGCCAAACTATCAATTGCCAGCAGCCTGATTCTCTGTGTGCAAGGCAGCTGATTTGCACAGGATTTAGAAGCCAATATCTATCAGTGAGCACTCAGACAGAGGCTGATCGATTACAGAGGATTTAAATAATCTGGGATGATTATTGAATGGCTGGATCATTTTACTGCTGGCTGGGTAAGAAGGGCAGAGTGGGTCTGTGTGTGAGAGAAGGCTGAAAAAGTAGTGACACTGGGCAAAAGGAGCCCCCACACCTGCACAGCCCCAGCTCACAGCAGCTCCCACGGGTCAAGGGCATCGTGGGGCTCCTGCCACGGAGCTCTAGGTAAGAACTGGCTCCCACCTGCAAACAGAGTACATGCAGAGCCCTGTTGTTTGCTTTGGTTTTTATCACTGAATCCGTCCTCTCCTTCTGTGCTACTCTGGGAAGCAGGCAAGCTCCATGTCCCATCTTCCTTCCTTTCCCTATCTGGCTGCACAGGTCAGCGTCAGGGCTCTTGACCAGGGTTCCCTTGGTCCTGGAGCAAAAGGAACAGGAGGATTTGCCTGTTTGAAAGTGAGCCTGTCCTCATTTTTACTCAGTGGGATACAAACAGGAGCTGGGGTTGTTCAGCTGGGAGAAGAGAAGGCTCTGGGGAGACCTTGTTGTGGCCCTTTGGTACCTGGAGGGAGCTTATAGAAAAGACAGAGTGGCTTTATACAGTGGCAGGACAGGGTGAGGAGGAACAGTTTTAAACTGGCAGAAGGGAGATTTTTTTTAGATATTAGGGAGAAATTCTTCCCTGTGAGGGAGGTGAGGCTCTGGCACAGGGTGCCCAGAGAAGCTGTGGCTGCCCCTGGATCCCTGGAAGTGTCCCAGACCAGGGTGGACAGGGCTTGGAGTAGCCTGGGATAGTGGAAGGTGTCCCTGCCCATTGCACGGGGATTGGATCAAGATGATTTTTAATGTCCCTTCCAACTCAAACCAGTCTGGGATTCTGTGACTTTTGCCCTGTACATACTGCAGTTTGCAGTCACTAACAGGTATCCTGGACACCACTCCTGATGTTGACTTTAAGGACCTGGTATATTCCACACATTCCTGTAAGGTTCTGCATGATCATCAGTCCTGTATAGTTTCTTACTCCTAGGATGCTTTTCCCACTTGGCAGAACTAAACCTCCCCCAGCACACCCCAGTGGAGTTGAACAGCTCACTGATGCTCTTAACTCCTTAATCTAACCCTGACCTCTCAACCCACAGCCATAAGCCAATTAGCTCTTCTTTATACCATACCAAATCTCCTTCTGATGAAGCTGTGCTGCCTAGTGAATGCCTGCTAGTGACAGAAATGTAATTAGAGTGCTTAGCAGCATGCTGGCCCTGGCTGGTGGCAGGGGGCTAAGGTCAGAATGCATCTCTAACACACCAAAACAATTTAAAGGAGATTCTTCCTCCTCAGTGTGTTCTCTCCAGTTTCCTCTCTTCACTCTCCAGTACTTAATTCGTTTGCACATTAAGGCTATTTGGCCATCAACTTTAAGACTGAGGTCCTGAGCTTTCCAAGGATCCCTTGGCATTCCCTCCCTGAAGCAGAATTAGACACCCAGCTCTGTCAATCTCCAGCTTGGCCCTGTAGATCCACGCTTCAGTAAATGGAGGCTGATTTTCTAGAGTTATTGAGCAAACACATCTTACATCACTCCAGAGAAATTTTTGGCTGACTTTTAGAATTATTTTGGACATTTTTGACAATTTGGTAGATTGGACAGCAAATTATGGCAGTTTGTCTTGGCTTCTTTGTACCTACTGTAATATTACACCAGAATTCATCAGCATCTTTGTGCTTAACCACAATTTATTTATCTAGCAATGTCTAGATTTGTAATAAATAAAACTATTACAATTAGAGTAGACACACCAGCTCTCCAGGTCCTACAGAGAATTAACACAGCCTAAGCCATGCAGGAAGTAGTCAGAAGTATTTACATTTAACTGTACACATCATCCCTTGACAGACTCTTCTTAGCTGGGGAGGCACAGAACACGCTGCATGTTTGGCTTTTCCCATGTGCTGTTTCCTACAGCAGCTGGGGGTTTGTTCAATGCAAAGTTCCCATTTCTTTTAGCCCAGCGGTGAAAACTTCATTAGTGCAGGTGCACATTTGTTGGCTCTCTCCCAAGAGCAGAATGCAGCCACAGAACCGAATCACAGTCACAGAATCAGAATATCCTGAGCCGGACAGGAACCACAGGGATCATCGAGTCCAGCTCTTGGAATTACAGAATGCTCTTCCTGGTTACAGACATGCCTGTTCTCCGCAATAGCCCCATCAGTCATCCTTTTGCTTTCCAGTAACTGGTGTTATTTCAGCTTCCAATCAATATATGATCCCACTGACAAACTAAACTGAGAAATGGAAGGAGATCGATACTTTGCGTCCCCCTTTTCCTCCTACTACAAACTTCAGTTTGTCCATGGTTTAATATTCCCTTCAAACCATGCTGTGGCTGTGTGCTCTCCCCAGAAACCTCCAACAAGCATAGTGAATGCAAAGAAAATGGCAAAGGGAAAAAGCAGAATGAGTGTCAAAGCACTGTCACCCCCACTGAGCTCCTGCCAGTCCATGAACAGGGGACAAAACACAGGGAGAGGAACAGAAGGAGAAATGGGACCCACAAGTAGACACTGAGGGAAGAAAGGCTGCCAGTTTTGATCTGAAACAAAGCAATTTCCCCAGTCCTGACTTCCCAAGAGACACAGCCGACCTTAAACATGTCACTAGTCCAGGTATAAACACTAGCTGTTCTGTAAAGGGGAAAGGGCAAGAAAAATCAAACCTTCACTTTTCTGCAATGGCAGCTGTTAGGGAGCTGCTTAAAGACGTGGAAAGATAAATGCAATTCTTTTGCAGATGGTTGAAGTGGCAGACTGCAGGCAAAACCAGACCAGGAGCAGCTCGTGCATATTCACATACACCCCATACTGGGAGCTGCTGGGCTCCAGTGGCTCAGCACCTCAGCACAAGCACCCACCTGGAGCACCACTGGTGGGACCATGAACATTTATTTCAGCTGATGATTCCTCCTTGAGACTTCTAAGACCAGAAGGAACAAAACAATCATCCAGCAGTTTAATTTCCTGCTAAAGAAGTCCCTAAGTACTGACAAGGGACTCCAAATGGCTGGTTCAACTCGTTTGGGTTTCCACCTTCCAGGAAAAGAGCCAGTCTGGGTTTGACATTTGAGGGATAAAATCCATCCCATCCCTGAATAAACACTTCACTCCAACCAGAGGGAAAGATGATTTTGTATGCAGCCTTATACTGAGAGACATGTCACTTATGACTCACCTCCAGAGCATCATTCCCGTCTGCACATCACACACTGCTTCATTCCCTATGGATATTCAGTTCCTCAGACTTCAGAGAGGTTGCTGTACTCAAAACAATTGAAAATTTTCCCTAAATTCAGGGGTTCCCGGGAAGAACAGTGGATGTGGGTATTTGCAAAGTGGTCTTTTTGACTCTTTGTCCTTATTCAAGACTCCCCAGAGCAGGAGTCTTGGCCAGGTGTTCTGGACACAAAAAAACCTTTGAAAAAATAAATGGCATTCTGCCCTTTAAAATCCCTTTAAAACTTCCCTCCTTGAGTGTAACAGCTTTTACATTTTATTCCAGGGGTAGCTGTGTCAAAATGGCTCTGTACAGAAAGAATCTTGGCATCAGCCACTGCCATTTAGAAATTAATTAGTCAAATAAATAAGATTACATCAACTCCTTGCTGCAGTGTAAGGTAATTTACACATATTAAGTACCAGGAATTGTCAATGTTTTTCCAATGTATTGCACAGAAAGAAGGGCAGATTTCTGAATATTGTCTGTAAGCAGCCTAACAACCCTTGAACTGTTGTGGAACTGGAGTTCTGCATTTCCTAGGAATTACTAGCATCTGACCCCTACTCACCCAGAGAAGGAGCTGGCACAGTGCTTGATTTTCATGGTCAGAAATTTAAAAATAAATAAGCTATCTCACTATCCCAGCTGGAGGAGGACAGAGATCAGCTGCAGGCTCTCCCTGTGCAGAACAAGGGAAACAGCTGCCCCCAGGGCCCATCTCTGCACCCTCACAAGCCCAGAAGAGACTGAGGAGCTGCAGGACAGGGCCTGAGGAAAATGAGGGCACTTTTCTGGGAGGTGCATCCCTGCACCCTCCTCTCAAACCACACACCAAGATGAGAGTGGCCCCAGCCAATGCAGAATCAGAGAATCGTTCAATGGTTAAGGTAGGAAAAGTCCTCTGAGACCATCAAGTCCAACCATTAACCCAATACCAACCACATTCACACTAAACCATGTTCCCAAGTGCCACATCCACGCATTTTTTGAACGCTTCCAGGGATGGTGACTCCATCACTGGCCTGGGCAGTCCGTTCCAGTGCTTTACAGCCCCTTCCATGAAATTTTTATTCCTAATATCTAATCTAGACATTCTCTGGTGCATCTTGAGGCTGTTTACTCTCATCGTGAACAAGAGGCCCCTGCTCCCCAAGAGCACCCACAGAACAAGTAACATCCTTCCAAACAGCAGTGCTTTTCTGAGCAACAGATTTGGTGCTCCTGAGCACCAGGAAGGGTTTCAGATGTTTAATTTTGAGAAGTTAAGTTCCCTGTGCAAACACTAGCACAGAATGGTTTGGGATGTAGCAGCAAAAGGCCCCTTGGCTTAAGGTCAATAAAAGTGAAAATCCCACTTCTACCCATTCCCTGTCCTGGACACCTCACAGTGGTTATAACACTGACAAATCCAAATAAACCAACGGGTTTGAACCCTGCCCAGTGCTGCTTCCAGTCACTGTCCCCAGCAAGAGCTGCAGTGCTGGGCAGTGTGACCCAGTTCTGCTACACAGAAGGAGGAGTTTCATCGCATGAAAGGCCAAACTAACATACAGAGATTTCTTGGTAACTTCTTGGTATGTTTGAGATAACATTTTAAAATGATCTGGCACTGAGCAGCCCAGGTGAGTCTAGAAGGGCCTAGCTACAAGACTCCCAAAACACTGGTGAGAAAACTGCACTGAGAGCAGGGCAGAACCATCCTACACCCAAGTCCTCTGTCAAACTGGGACATTTCAGGTCACCAAAATGCAGGTGTCTGGTGTTATTTGAGATGTCCTGGTGCTCCAGCTGCCCCCTGAGACAGAAGTGTCCCTCAGCAGGGCCTTTCTCATGCTGCCAACCTCCTGCAAGTGTCTCAGACACAGTCTGACACCTAAACCCTGACAGAGGTGGCACCTGCCACCAGAGTCAGTCCCCTACCCTGCTTCTCATTGATATCACAGTTCCATGTGTGTTTACTCTTTGAAAGACTAGCATGGAAAAACTCCTTCCATGGAGAAACTCTCTCCATGCTTTTTAGTGATTTTGTCCTACAGAATGTCCAGGGGAACATCTGGCCTCCACAGCCCCTCTTGCTGCTGGCCTGCAGTCGCTGGTAGGACTACCCTGAACACATCTGAGCAGAGCCACAGACTAGCTGTGCTGGGCTTGCTCTGCCCAACTTGACCTTCTTTGTGCAGCTGCTGAGGCCAGGACAAACACAAAGCATGCAAAAACGGCAGCACAAGGGCACACAAAAAGCAGACAGGAGTCTCATACTCTGCCTCTTTTTCCCTGTCTACCTACCATCAGTATCCTCCACATCTTCCCCTCTTGCTGGCCCTCCCTGTGTTCCAGCAGCCCAGAATCCCTTAGGAAGGGAATGAAGAGCAAGCAGCTGGCACTGAGCACAGAGAATCTCTTCCCCTCCGTCTGCCCTCCAGGCATCTCCTCTTGGAGGTGTTGCAAGGGCTGACCAGGCCTGCAGCAGCCAGTGGGGATGAGGGCAGCCTTCCTGGGGTATGAAGAGGTTTAGATCCCTTTCCTTCCCCTCCTGCCTCCTCTGCCATCTCTGCCTGGACTCTGGCACTGGCAGGTGGAGAGGGCAAAACCAGTTTGCTAGAAGGCTGGAAACAGATTTTATTGGCCCCACAATTAACTCCTGAGTTTCTGCTGTTTATAGGAGCAGTCGGGATCACACCCGAGATTCATCTCACAGAGCAGGAACAGGAAAAATCTGCACTGCCCAGGGTGAACAAAAGAAAATCCCAGTCCCAAAATGTCACTGGCCAGCAATGGCAAGCTCCAAGCAAGGACAGTCCCACCTTCACCAGAGTTCCTGGTATATCTATAATTCCTATATCTTAACCTATATAATCACTAGAGCTAGTCATATCAATATAATTTATGTCTTTTTTAATGGCCGCAGCAAAGAATTAGAAAAAATTTGAAACTGAAAAACATCCCATGAAGACTTCCAACCTCTTTGAACTTCAAATTGAAAAAGTATCCAAAAATGATCCAGTAATTCTGACTGAGCATTTGCCATTGTGGAACCTTTTGGGAGTTTTGGTTCCTATTCCTCCAGGTGACCAGAGGTCACATTGTATGTCATCCTCTTTCTCCTGTCCTTAATAATGCCTGACCAGGCAAAGCTTGGGAGATCCAAACTATGTGAGCCTCTGCTGAACACAGGGATGGGACACACAACACAAATGTCATGGCTCCTCAGCCTCACAGGGAGTCTAAGGAACTTTTTTGATCAGACACGTCAGGTCACAGGTGAAGCTCTAGCCTTTTGTGAAGCTGTTGCCCAGAGCAGCTGTGGCTGCCCCTGGGTCCCTAGAAGAGGGCAAAGCCAGGCTGGACACTGGGGCTTGGAGCACCCTGAGACAGTGGAAGGTGTCCCTGTCCATGGCAGGGAGTGCAACTGGATGAGCTTTAAGGTCCTTCCCACACCAAACCAGTCTGTGATTCTCTGAAGCTCTGAGTGAACTCTGAGCCATTCCCTCCTATAAAGCCCAACCTTTCAAAACCAATTAAGTCCTGGACAATGTTAGTTTTTGCAATGAAATCCAAAACTTCCTCAAAGATCCTTCCTTTATTCCCTCCCTTCCCTGCCAGCAGCAGCCACCAGCCTGCACAGGTTGTTATTTCTGCTTCCTGCAGATGCACAGGTACAGATTCCCATCACTTTCAAGTGATGCCAGAGACAGGGATCTCTGATAGCACCGAGTCAGGCTGATAACAGGCAAGTTTCAGCACAACTCTACTGATAATTACACAGCTATGAAAAATACACCAGTTGGCAACAAGCAGGAAATACAGAGTTTGGAATCCTTTGAAAAGACAACCCTCTGCCCCAGTGCAGCATGCATCTCTGTGCTCTCAGGGCTTACCAGGCACCACATATACACTTCCCAGAGATATCCTGAGCCTCCTGTCTCCAGAGTGGGAGACTTGAGAGCTTTACCCCACATTCCATCATCTACAGAGACCTCTTCCCCACACACACCAAAGCACATCCCGATGTGAGAATCATGGAATCTCCTGAGTGGAAGAGACCCACAAGGATCACAGTGTCCAGCCCCTGGAGCTGCACAGAAGAACCCAACAGTCCTCTTGCTTTGCTGGTGTGTCCAAACAGTGCCTGAGCCCTCAGATCCCTGAGATTATCAGCCTGGCCTGTTACCACTCAGAGCCCACGCTGACCCTTCGGATGGATTTTCAGAAATCCCTAATGCCTACAGAATTCAACCTGAGAGGAGTCAGAGAACAGGAGCAAACACTCACAATGGGGCTGCAATTCATGGATACATAAATAACCACTACTGTTTTATCACCATGGAATTTCGTGCCGTTTCATTGTCACATTTGTAATTATTGTAGGATCAGGCCAAACTATGATTGCCTAAACTCTCTTGTTTATACCCAAGAAAAACCCACCATGCTCCTTTCTCCTTGTGCTGTTAAAATTACTTGTGTCCTGCAGCACAAGACAGAGAGGTCACAACATCAGTGTTCCGTTGAAAACGGTCAGAGCATGCACAGGGAATCTAACATTTATCCCAGTTTCCTCACACACCTTGCCAGCTGCTGAGAAACAGCCTCTTTTCTCCCTTCCTTGTCATCAATCAATGTAAATACTTGTAGTGTTCACTTACAAGTAAGTGCAGGAAAGTAAAAGAAAGTACTTAATCTTATACAGATCACAGAATCACAGAGCCATGGAATATCCTGGGCTGTAAGGGACCCACAAGGATCATTGAGTCCAACCCCTGGCCTTGCACAGACACCCCAACAGTCCCATCCTTTGCATCCCTGAAAGCTCTGTTCAAACGTTCTAGTTTGGCTCCAGCCAAACAAAAGCATTTTCAAAAACATAAAAGGAATTAAAATACAAGTGTTCTCCCTTGCCCTTCCTTGCATTTACAATTTTGCTTCCAATGTGTTGAGAAAGTGCAGTACTGTGATAGCAGGACTACAACATCCTGAGCTAGATATGCTAAAACATCTCAAAATAACCTCCAAGCAAAGAGCCCTGTGAAAGCAGGAAGAGGGAAATCCACACTCACCTGAATGTGATCTGCCCAATTCTCCTCAGTCATGGTTTTCTGAAAAGACAAAATCACTGCTGAGCCATCTTAGAAAAGGGAGGATGTTCCATATAGGAAACTAGAAATGAACACCTCATTGTCCCCACTGGCATCACCTGTGACCAAGGAATGCCCCCTGGGACACACAGGACACCTCAGCTCCTCAGTGTCTCCAGCTGGGGCATGGCAGAACAGAGCTTGGGTGGGGGAATTCAGGGAACTCTTACACCACAGCACATGAAGCATAAAAATGCCTATGCAGTTTGTTTGACTGTTCATCTCTCCAGCCATCCTGAGGGCTCCAGCCAAGGGAGGGATCTCAGGGCTAATCTGCAAGGCTGAGCCTTCACAAAATAAAAATACGAATTTTCTCAAAAATCCTCTAGAATCATGAGGTCTGGGAAAGGAATCTGAGAATTTAATACTCCCATTCTCATGCAATTCAGAGCCAAACTTGGGGAGAAACTCAGGAGGGGACCGGATCTCTGCTCTGCCAAGAACTGCATGAGACCCACCATGAGTCTCACCCCAGAGCTGGCAGAGGGAACAAGGAGTGTCAGCGCCACTTTCATGGAAAGGTACAAGAGCAAACAGGGAGGAAGAGCCTCAAAGAAAACAGCTTTGAGATATCCAAGCATGTAATTTAAATATTAGTGAGATAAAGGAGCCATTTAACCAGAGCTCAGACACAGCTGTGAATGGTAAACAGAAAGCACCAAAGAGCTCTCAGAAGGGACTGTATCCAGAAACAGCTGCCAAATGTACCTTAATGGAAGTAACCGACCAGCTTGGATACTTTAAATCAAGCAAATTCTCCAAAACAAAGGAAGTGGAATGCCAGAGAGAGCAGAACACCAGATCATGAATCCATCCCCTCTGCTAAACAAATACACCTGGATAAATGCTCTCTGCTCTCTCTGTGAATGACCAAGCTCCCTACAGTGATGTCATCCAATAGTAAAGCTCTGAGATGCAGGAGGCTGAAGTGCTCCATTCTCCCCAGCTCCTCTGGCAGTGGTTTGGCAGGCAGCAAAGACAAATCAGAGTCTTCCATGAAGGACTGGGAGGGCTTGGGAGCTGAACTTGAAAAAAAACTTGATCATAAACTATCGATAAGTTGTGATTATCTTAATTAAGTTATTAAAAATGTAAATGAAACAAAAATCCTTATTCCACACACACAACACAGCACGTACCTCAACAAATCTCTTGTAAAAGAGGTAATTCAGGGTTCTCAAGTGCCGCTGATTTATAACATTAGGGCAGAGGGCTGAAAGAAGGAAAAAGACATTTCAGTACACAGCATTTCCTGGAAGTTTTACTGTCTAGACATTACACTTTTCCTTCCCCAGTATCAGACTGGGTTTGTGGAAGGCAGGATGCCCTCACACTTGGAACAATGAGGGACAGAGTCGCACACTGTCAGCTTATCTCAACTATAAACTGTTATTTACACTTTCATCCGTGATTAGCAATGCTAATTCTCAGGTCTGATATCTCTGCTTCCACCACTCCTGAGCGATAAGATCCACTCCCTGGTTCAATATGCTCTACAGTCCATGACTTTACACCTTTAATTAGGCAGCATCCTGACATGGGCACCGCCTCAGTCTCTAGAGGCTGCATTCTTTCAGGTTTAATTGGACCTGTGTTGATAATTCATTGAAGCAGTTGTGAACAGCTCACTCGGGATATAAACTTGTGGCTGAAGTTTATCCGATAAAACAACAGATCCATGAAAGAGGCTCCACATCCATACAAATGGGGTGTGGAATATTGTTTTGCTGAGCTAGCAAGCCACAGTTGTTATTACTTTTATTGCTGTCACCTTCATTAGATATGGCTCATTGCAACTGCAAAACCCAAGCTCTTCACACAGCACCTTGTTTTGAAATCCAGTGCAAGGAGAGATAAAGGCTGGAGATAAAAGACATAAAGTGGCATTAGCATAGGTATCTGTTAGTTCCTGCTGGAGGCCTGGCTGCCTGTACAAGGGAAAGGCTTTGCCAAAGCCTTCCTTGGGCTTTCAGATGGGGCTAAAACATCCCACTGGGAGCCAGAGGGAGCAGGGCCAGCAGTCACAAATACAGAGAACAGGAATGTGAAATCCTCTGTAGCCTCCCTTGAATGAACACCCACAGGGAGAAACTGATTCCTCATCCCTTTGTGTGCCCCACAGAGGGCATGCTCAAGGACTAAACCCCAGGAGAACAAAGAGTGATCTCTGGATACCAGAGCCTGGGATCAGAGGGGTGTGGATTGGAGTCCCACTGGTCACAGCAGCTCTTCAGAGTGCCCTGAAGCATCGCCTCAGAATGTGAACGTTTCCATCTCAAACAGAAATGGTTAAAGCTGTTACTTGTAAGTTAATCTTCCACAGTGTGACAACAAATCTGTCCCCTCACAGCATCTGAGGAAATTACTGCAATTATCATGCAGGATGTTGCACCAATAAATATTGTGATCTTTCCTCTTGATATTGTCCCAATATCTGGAGGAAAAATCATCAGCTCATGGAAAGGAACACTCTCTGAAGCATGTAAGATCAATGTAAAAATTAGTAACACCACCCCCTAACTTAAAATTTTCAAAGCTCTTCAGAAAGAACCATGGTATGACCCCTCCAGGCCACCCAAAAGATCCGCTGAACAGCTTTTTCTTTGAGCTTCTAAAGAAAATATCCAAAGCACAAGCTCTGGCAGAACTGGGAGAGTTGAATGCTTCACTTCTGTGTAGAAAAGAGAGGAATGTGGATGGACTGGAAACATGTTTGAAGGCACTGGTGACATATTTTATTCTGATGGAGCAAAGGAATTGAATTTGAATCTGAGTTTCTATAATTTATTGAAAAAAACCAGAGAAGGATGAATCAGAAACACACAGAGAGGTTGGACAGAGAACAGATTGAGAGCAGCCCTGGGAGAAGGACCTGGGGATGCTGTGGGTGAGAGCTTGACCTGCCCCAGCCCTGAATCCCCCTGCCCTGGGCTGACCTCCAGTGTGGGCAGCAGGGGAGGGGGAGATTTCTGCCTGTCTGCCCCTGAGCTCAGGTGAGACCCCACCTGCAGAGCTGCCCCAGCCCTGGGGCCCAGCTCCTGTTGGAATGGATCCAGAGGAGCCCATGGAGCTGCTCCAAGGGCTGAAGCCCCTCTGCTCTGGAGCCAGGCTGGCAGAGCTGGGGGTGCTCACCTGGAGAGGAGAAGGATCCAGGGAGAGCTCAGAGCCCCTGCCAGGGCCTAAAGGGGCTCCAGGAGAGCTGGAGAGGGACTGGGGACAAGGGATGGAGAGACAGGACACAGGGAATGGCTCCCAGTGCCAGAGGGCAGGGCTGGATGGGATATTGGGCAGGAATTGTTCCCTGGCAGGGTGGGCAGGCCCTGGCACAGGGTGCCCAGAGCAGCTGTGGCTGCCCCTGAATTCCTGGAAGTGTCCGAGGTGTCCCTGCCCATGGCAGGGGTGGCAATGGATGGGCTTTAATGTCCCTTCCAAACCAAACCAGTCTGGGATTCTGTGGAAGATATGAGGGTGAAGGGTAACTTGTAGAGAGACAGTAGAATGGAGAGCTGTGCTGGTATTTAACACCTGAGTAAAAACACTGTGGAGGAAAATCACCATGGAAATCGGGGGTAGGGGCTCTCCCTCCAAAGGCATTCCTGTAAAGTTGTACAAGTCATTCCCTTGTTTCTAATAGAGCATCTTCTGCCTAGTGAGGGCTCCCAGGCCCCAGCTGGGGCTCTCCCTGGTGACTGCCTGGACCTGGGCTTGCAGGTCCTCGAACCCTGAGGATGTGTGGCCAGTTGTGGTTCACCTGTGCTGATGTGGGGCTGTACAGAGCTAGCTGTGGCTCACCTATGCAGATGTGGCCTTGCAGAGCCAGCTGTGGGGCTCACCTATGCAGACGTGAGGCCAGCTGTGGCTCACCTGTGCAGATGTGGCCGTGCACAGCCCTCTCCTGCCCTCTGCTGCCCCACAGCGCGGCACTCCCGGCAGCGCGGTCACACGGACGGAAATCCCACGTTAAACCAAACGGGCAACTGGGTGCTCAAGCGAGGGAAACATTCTTCGTGGTTCATGTTGAAAAAACCTCCGGAAGCCCACGGCAAACACTCGCTCACAGAGATGCTCGTCTGTCCCTGCCCCAGCACAGCCCCACCAGTACCGGGCTCTCAGGTACCCCCTCTGTCCCTCCACTCGGATCTCCCTCATTGGCACGGCGGCACTAAGCCCAACAGATGAGGCTGCTACACTTCTCCGAGCAGGATGCTTTCTACCTCAGACTCGGGAATTGTCAATGAAAAACATCACGGAGCTCCCTCTGTGTCCTGGCTGTACCAAACCACAGCAGAGAACAGACTCAACCATGTCAACCCTGGGAAGGGGCTGTTCCCTCATCTCTGAGATCTGTTTTGACTGAAACTTGCATTTGTAAAGTCGATCTCACAGGGTCTCCAACGGCTATTAAGTAATTAGCTTGTAAAAGCTACAGGCTTGTTAAGCCAGAGCCCACTGACCGAGGTGTGAGGAAAGACTCTATAAACCTCAATTTCCTCAATCACACACCACTTCTGCTCAGCTTCTTCCTTCCCCAATAAGGGTAATTAAATGAAATAGACACACGGTTTATTGGGACACCTTTGGGACACAGCAGAAAATCTCCCACTTCCCATGCCCTGTTTGGGAGTTAACAGGAATATGAAATACATCTCTGGAAAAGAACAGGAGGACTAATCTAAGAGGATGGCTTTATTTTGTTTTTCTCTAAGGTGTGAGATATTTTTTTTTAATTGGGCCACCTCCTATCTGGCTCTGAAGTTTAGGGCTGGCAGTTCCCATGAGTGTTCTCAATTGCTGATGGACACCTCAGCTGTGCTTGGCAGTCAGTGTGATTTACCGTGAGTGGGCAAGACTGAGCTCAGGCAGTGAAATCTCCAAGTCGATTTGGAACTGCAAGAACTGAGTCACACACAAGTTTGCCTTCTCATACCCAGAAACCCCATCCTCCTCCAGCCCTTCTCACCAAAGCCACTTCCCTCCATGCTGCTGCTCTCAGGCTCTCACAGTGAGTGGGAGTCACAGGGAGGAGGAGACAAAAAGCAGCCGCAGCATCAGATGAGCTCAGGTGAGGTGACAAGAAGTATAAGCTCTGCATCACCACCAGCGTTCTGAGCGTGCTCAGAACAAGAGAAATGAGGGTTTCTTTTATCTGTATGTTTTGCTCAGTATGCTTACTTTTTGTGTACTTTTCCCTCCCAGTCGGACTTGCTTTCACTGAAGAATGGAGAAAGAACACCCAGAAATTCAGCAAAAGGGAGGGGAAAGATGGGAAGACAGAGAAAGCCACATTACTCCAGCTGCCAGCATTTCCTAATTCAGTTCCAGCACACCCAGTACTAAGGCAGCAATTCCTCTGCAGGTATTCATCCCTTCAGCACTTCAAAGGAGACTGACAGCCACAGTTTAGCAATGTGTGAATTCCTGCTTGTAATTACACGTGGTATGATGTAAGGAATAAACACCTACATCCTATATGGGACTGTGGAAGTCACCCAGCACTGGCTTTAGCTGAAGTCCAAACCAGGTGCCCACATCCCCTCTCACACCAGCAGAGGTGGGCAGCCTTCTTGAGCAAGAACTTGCCCTACATTGCAGACACTGCAGTTTGCATGGGAGAAAGGGCTGGAAGGACATTTGTCTGGAAGAACATTTGTCTGGAAAGAATGGGATTTGTATTTACCCTAAGGAACTTCCTCAGCAGTGAATGGCTGTGGAGGATCAGCAAGATCACCAGGTCAAAGCATGCTGCATCCAACAGAGTGCACCTGAGCCCAACACATGCTCCCCTCCTACATTTTTATTTTCTTTAATTATTATTTCTCAGGATTTTGCATGTGAACAGTTACATCATTTCACCTCTACCATTATATTATGCCCTTGGTGGAGCTTTCATAAGGAAAGGGGAACAACTCTTTTCTCTTTACAGATCATCAAGAACAACATGGCTGACTGAATGCCCAACACTGCCAAAGAAAGAAAACTACTGAAAACTAATGAACTCCTGGGAAGCTTTTAATTTCTAAATAAATCATTCCTATATGTTTCAGCTTTCACATGAAGGTGCTGGGTTTAATTATATCCACTTCTACTCCAGTGAAGGTTTGAAAGGTTTATCTTACTAACTTTTGAACACCAGTCTGAAGATGGGAAGATTACTAGTGCTGCTGACAGGTATAACAAGCCCACAGTTTGTGGTTAAAAAACCCTTTTCAGTCCAAGAAAAGAGAATTGCATACCTTGGGTTGATGATGGAAACCTCTGCAGGGTAAAAGTTAACGGTGCATCTAAAAGGGTCTGGTGCAAGGCCCCAAAGAGAAGGAAAAATCAATAGTCCCCACTAAGAACCAAAGTAAAGCAGATTTTGTTAGAGAGCTGCTGGGGAAGTGATAGCAAATGTGCCACTTCTCTCGCAAGGCTGCAAGAGCCTTAAAATTCTCCCCCAACCCTAGTTGATGCAAGAATACAAAGGGCTGTGAGGCTCCTGCTTTCCAAGGGTTATCTCCTCCCAGCTGACGCACCCGCAGCTCAAGAAAACAGATCCCCAGTGAATAATGACTTGCCTCTTATGTGAGAGAAAGGAGTCATAACTCAGAGCTGATCATGGTGTGTTTATGCACAGCCATGCTAAGGTCAGGATTTATTTCAGATCATGGCAGAAGCAGTCTATCAGTCACCAGCGCTTCATTCTTTGACAGCACAAAGTAGTAATTCTCATAACTTACCAGCTTTGTTTTTCAGTATCATTAATTAAACCTTGAAATTCCTCAGGATAAATGACAGCAGAGATTCCTTAATGAACACCGAAGAAGACAGATTTACTTTGTTCTTTTATTACTGAGATAACTCCACAATATGTTGCAATATCCCATACCTGGGTCAACGTTGAATCTCTCCAGGAGCCTGAAGACCAGCTTGCTGAGCATTCTGCGGTTAAATTTTTCGGGTTTGTACCTGGACAGGCCTTGATATGGTCTGTAACAACACCAGAAAGACATCTGTGGCATCACATAAAGGATGTTTCCCAAATAGCAGACATTTAACAGCAGAGAGACTGGCGTTTGCAGGATGTTGATAAGGACAGCCCCTGCCTTTCCCAAGGTACAGTGAAAAGCCAACAACACGACTACACAAATTTCAGTCAGCCACTTGAAGAAAGTACAGAGGCTCATTTTAAAGAAAGAGAAAGTGAGCAACTCCTTTTCATCTCTTTTTCAGAACTGACAGCAACTATTGCAGCTACACTGTGACTCTGACTGTGCTGCTGGCTCTGAGTGACAGGAATTATTCAAGTGAGAGGCAATTCAGAAGTGAAAAGACACACCATGAGTTGATGAGCACAGGAAGGTTAACCACTTGCATCTCTTGTTTTTCTGCCACATCATCACAGTGTTATCTTCCTGTCAAACCTGTACAACCGATACTGAAAGTCACCCTTGTCTGCAGCAAAGCACGAGAGGCTGATTGTTCCAGCCTCCACGGGAAGCTTTGATACTGCTCTGCTGCTGGGGTGTCCTGCACAAGTTTCACCCTGCAGGAATGGAGCATCTGTCAATAGCAAGGATTCTTCTGTCCTACAGGCTGAACCATTGGAGAAGGCTCTGGCACAGCCACCAGAATTTTTCCTTTTTCAGCCGAAAAGTCAATATATTGCACTCCCTTAGGCTGGGACACGATCACAGCCAGCCAGCCAGGGGACAGACACACTGCTCTGATCCCAACACAGCCAGGGGACAGCCACGCAGTGCTCTAGCAGCACCTTGGCCTAGCTGTCAGAAAGACAAGTGTTTATACCTTGTGATGTCTCTGATATTGAAGCTGAGGTCACACCACTTGTCTAGGGTCTGCAAGAGCTTCCTCTGGAGCTCGGGATATTCTGCCACATAATCTTCCACCAAGTTAGCTTTATCCTGGAGCAGTAGTGGGGTACACATCTAGGAGAAGGAATTACATTAAAGCAGCATGCCCTGCCTTTGATCCCCATGGAACATAAGAATGAGTCCCAACCCTGCCCAAGCCATCAGTGCTGCCTACAGGAGTGCTGTGACATCTGCAACACAAATATGAGCAAAGCTTCGGTGCAGCAAAATACTGATTTCTGCCTCAGTGACGAGCATAGCCAGGATTTGTTATAGCAATGGCTGCAGCCAGAAAAACCAGGTAATGGGAGCTAACAAAGCACTCTGTGCCTAGTCTTGATGTAAAGGTACCTCAACAACACAATAGGCACTTCTTGGGAATGGAGCAAAGCCTCAAGTGAAAGGCTGCAGGACTTGGAGGGCCCTGATGGATCTCCTGCTTAAAAAAACGTGAATCTGATGACAGAGAAGCCTCCAGAGGAAATTACTCACCTTCTCTACATCTTGATCTGGCTGTAATTTCAGCTTAATACTCAGTATGGCTGCCTAGAAAACATGAAAAAAAGTTGTGTATTTAGAAGAACCCTACAGTGGATAAATGGGCATTATTCCAAAGTGAAGTAAAAATGCTGTTATACACATTTTTAATGTGTTAATTATTTCTGTTACGTTGTCAAGCACAAATCCTGCAAACATTTGGCCACATTCATTCCACAAATGTACAAGAACACTCCTGGCAGAGCTGCATATCCAGAGTAGCAACAGCCCCTGGAGCAAAAATGAAAGATCAAGGGGTTGGGCAGAAAGCAAGTGAAGCACTTGGACAAAACCAGCTGAGATGGATATTTCCTATCAATTTCATGTTAAAAACACCATACCTTTCTGAGCAAACTTTATCAGTCTCACTCTGCCTTTGAAATTTTGTAAAACAGTTGCATTTTGTGAAAGCAACTCAACATTTTAAACATCCTGAAATCAAAAGGTAATAGTTTCTCTAATTCCTGAGTCACTCCACACCCCTGAAAGCACCAGGGTCACCACAGGCAGTTAGATGGGAAGAACTGTATTTTTCCCTTTTGTGAGATCTCCGAATCTTTGATAAGCCAAGACCTGCCACGTTCAAAACTGCCTCCAAAACAGGATCTTCTGGAACCTGCTGGGATGAACTGCAGGAACTCAAGGTCAGAAGAGCTGAACAGCCCGTCCCATCCCAGCTGAGGACCACAGGAATGGATGAAGCTCTAACTGTGCACTTCTTGGGAAGTACAGACACAGATTAGGATTTACAGGAGGTAAGAGTATCTCATTTCTGTTGTGTGTGAGAACTCTCGGATCCCAAATACAGAATAAGCACTTAATGGGTGGCTTTAATATAGTGCCTTCTGCCAGTAACTGGGGCAATCAGGGCAAGGAGCCTTGGAGTACCTCTGTGTGTTAATGCTGAGCTGGGAGCCAGAATGAGGAGGTTGGACATGGAGTATGCTTCCAATACCTTGGTCAAGTCAGGCTGCATTTCTCCAAAGGGCTGTAAGCAGTGCTGAAAAGACATCTGTGACCCTGCCAGAGCAGGACTGACCAACGATGGGATGGAATCCACTGAACTCACAAACACCTGTTATTCAGATGAGGATAAAACCAGTGTGATAGGGCTTGGAAAAGCTCTTGTCTTCCATAGGTTTCTTTGCTCTTGGTGATTGATTTTGATTTGAGAGGAAAATGATGCATTTGTCAAAATGGATGGACATTAGAGCTGTGCTATTTGTTGGAGTATAGAATCGTAAAATGGTTTGGGTTGGAAGAGGCCTTTAAAGCCCACTTAGGTGCAACCCCCTTGCAGTGAGCAGGGACATCTTCAGCTGGATCAGGTTGCTCAGAGCTGCTGTCCAGCCTGAATTGGAATGTTTCCAGGGATGGAGCAGCCACAGCTTCTCTAGGCAACTTGTGCCAGGGCTTCACCACCCTCACAGTAAAAAAATCCCTTATATCTAATCTAAATCTCCCCTCTATAGTTTAAAATCATCACCTCTTTTCCCATCACTCCAGGCCCTACTAAAATGTTTGTCCCCATCTTCCTAATAGACCCCATAACGCATAAACAAAATGCAGTACCAAATGTGCATTTCCCTAGAGAGAGAGAGAACTCCCACCATTACATGTCACCTGCATGAAACTTTTCTGGAAAAATACAAGAATAACCCAAGTGGGGGCAGGCATATGTCTTGAAATTCATTTCCTGTGATCACTCGAGTGCCATCTGAATTCACCCCACCACTGGCAGCACATGTCCTGCAGAGCCACACAAGCACCACAGACACCTCACAGCTCATCCCTGCTCACAGCAGCAGCAGTGGATTACATTCCTTTCTGGGGAATTCGTGCCTGTATTTCACCCTCTGCATCACAGACTGAGTGTGCAAAAGCAGAGAACCAACACACGTCATGGAAGTTCACCTGCTCAATCCTACTGCCCCACTTAGAAGTGGGAAAACATCAGTTTTTTCTGTTTGTTTTGGTTTGGGTTTGGTTTTGAGGAAGTTTGGGTGGTTTATTTTTTTTTTAGCACTGCTTCATTGGAAGTCCAGGCTTCATCTTCAAAAGAGAAATCAAGAGAAGAACTTTTAAGTGACAAAAAGAGGAATTACCATTAATGCAGAGACTGAACCGAAAGACACAGGAGCATTGCTCAGCCCAGCTAAACCTCAGCCAAACCTCTCCCTTGCTCCAGGCTTTCTAACTATTCCCCAAGGCAGAGGCAAAGAGCTGCTTCTTTCCTCTCACATTATCAGCTTAACAACACAATGTTCATGCTGAGTGATTATTCTCAAGTTGAAAGCTGCTATTTGTGGTGTGGACCTGAAAAAGGGGTTTGGGTCTCCAACACTTTGGCAGCTGGTTTTGCTTTCCTCTCAGCTCCTCAAGTTTGCTGAATTAAAATAAATAATTTAAACAAAAAAGAAGAAAGTATTTGCAACTCTCAAGGCCTTGTTTCACCATTTGATCTCATTAGTACCTCCTATTGTAGCCTTAGTTTTAACTGCAACATCCAACAGCTCCCTAATGGCTTTTTAATGTTCAGATTAACCTAATTGCAGCACTGTTATCTACATGGCAGAACTTTATCTCCAGCTCTACTAACTGTACAGGTGACTTAATCAGATGAACATGTGTGGTGTCAGGTTGGGTTTTCCTCTTTCCCTGGTTGGATATTCCATCCTGTCCTAAAGGGTGTAGAAGAACAGATGTTCATTTGTAGGGCTGGCAGACATCTCCCCCACAGCAGGCCTGGAGGACAGAGGAACTCCAAACACACAGAGATTGATGGAATCCTCACGGCTGGAGAAGACCTCTAAGATCAACAAACCCAACCATCAACCCAGCACCGCCACAGCTTTCACTGCCAAACCATATCCCCAGGTGCCACATCTACGTTTTTTCTAACATCTCCAGGAATAGTGACTCCATGGCTCTGGGCAGCCTGGCCTAGTGCTTTACATAAGCTGTTTTTTAACAGCAATCTAACATCTTCCAGCTCAAGTAGGTAATGGAGCAGTTGTGCTGCTGGCAGAGCCTCCCTGCAGCAGGGAATGCTCCTGGGGCAGGGCAGCTGCTTTGTCCATGCCTGAAGCATGAAAGAAGCATGAGCTGGGCCCTAGAAACAGGCACCAGGCTGGATCAGGGTGCAGCTCCAGGGGCTGGGCTGAGCTGGAAGCCAGCAGAGATAACATCAGCCTGTTTACAATGGGAATAGTAAGAGAAGAGATATGAGTAACTGTAATAAAGATGAAAGTGCTTGGCAGCTGTGTCTGTGGTCTCAACTCCGAGCTATTTTAAGATTTTGTTTTGTTATTATCGTGTTTTGAATTGTTTCACTCCACAAACAAATTTTGTGTAAAACGACCCTATTTTTAACAGTCTGTTTACAGCCGATAAGATCTCCAGCAAAGCAACACCTCATTCGCAGGCTCCTTTTGACTCAGAAAACAAACACTTTAATGAGGCCGAGCAGGCTGTAGCTGAACGGGTGATAAACCCCCTCCCCACCCACAGCCAGCATTCCCCATCTGCAGTGCTGGGCTGGAAGGCGAGTCAGGGAAGCTGGAATCTGGCAATCCCTATCATCCAGATGCAGATCCTCGGGCTGGATCAACAGAGCTGCCCAAATCCTGAACAGCAGGTACCCCCCGACTTCACCAGCTGATCAGTAAGAGCCAAAACCCGAGGCAGGATGCAGGAATATGGGCAAGCTCCAGGGAATGCTGAGATATTTGCACCTGTCAGGATCTACTCACTCCCTCAAACACCAAAGAGACTATTATTGTCATGGCTGGTGGTACAAGGAGCCTTTGCACAAAAATATGTTTCATCCACATAGAGTTTTTAGCATAATCTAATAACAGCAATAATTATCGTTATTGCAGCACATAACAGTGTTCAACCTGTACTAACCCCCCACAGATGACAACAAACCTGGGGGAGGCTGGTCCCTCTCTTGCCTTGAACAAGTGTAAACAGGAGAGAGATGTGATGAATGCATTGCTTGGTGCAGGAGAAAAACTGATGGCCATTGCCTGATCCAATTCCTGTCCAAGCTTCTGAGTCTCCTCATCCTTGGGCAGCTTTGGGCCATTCTTTGACTTGATGATGGTGAATGCAAAAATCCCATTTGGACATTTTGTAATAGTTTTGTCTCCCAAGGATAAACCCCTAAAATACAGCAGAGGGCTGGTTGAGTCTGGGGCAGAATTCAAAGCTGGGCAACACTACATTAAATTCCACCTAAGCCACGTGTAGGTGCACTGACCAAAGGATGGGGAAAGTTCTCAAACCTGACATGTTCAGGCCTAGCCACGAGCACCAGAACACTCCTGCAGTCACGCGAATGCAACCCACGAGTATGGGAAAGTGGGGAGTGCTCTGGAGCCAGAACAGCCCAGACACCCTCACCAATACCTGCTCCTCTCAGCTTGTTTTGAATGCAGTTGGCTCTGTCTCATCGAAAAATGACTATTCTTTCCACATACAGTACGAGGTGCAGGAAGCCACACAAGATCTTATCTGCAAGGGCATGTGCACTTGGGTGGTGTCTGCACTGACAATTTCTGCAATTTTCCCACGGTGGGGTTCGCAGCAGAGGAATTACCTCGTGCATGAGAACTGCTTGGAGTGCTGAGGCAGGACACACACCAGTGGTTGCTGATGACTCCTGCTCTTGGCTCTCCTGCAAGTGAGCTGGGACAGCACAAATACAGATATGTCTGTGCCTGACTGAGTGCACTATTTGTGAACACATGGTGAGGGAATTTCTGAAAACCCAAAGAATAAACGAAACAACAGAAGTGGACTTTGCAGAGGAGGAACTGACATCAACTCCAAGAACATCACAGTGATCAAAGCCTGGATAATGGCAGAAATAATTGAGTAAAAGGCACACCAGGTATTAATCACTGGGCACATCTGTTTTGTGTTTTGGAACTACTCATTTCAAACTTGAGGCTAATCAGCTTTGCTGAGCTCTCAGGGTGCATCACTGCACAGTGGATGACATCAGGTTCGATGGTTGATTGCTTCCTGCTCAAAGGGCAGTTCATACACAGCTGGCTGTGGGAAGGTCTGCAGAAACCGGGGAAACACGACATTCCTCAGGTCCACACTCAAGAGACCAGGAAAGAGTGAGACCACCAACATGGAGCAGTGACAGGTTGTTTATTCCCAGCCAAAGAATTTGAGGTAGAGGGAGAGAAGTACAAGTCCAGGTTGGGAATATGCACAGGTGAGGGGAAGAGGGAACTGAAGCCAACCCTCTCTGATTTGTGTCCCTCAGGTCACTCAGCAGTTTTAGATGGGGTTTAACTGCTTGGCTCATTCTCTGAGCGTTGCCCACCTCCACCAGACCCAGACTTTGCACAACTGGATTTGCTGCACATCTCCAGGGCTGTCCCAGAGCCCAGAAATTCTGGTAGTAGGAGTAGATCTCTACTGTCTCATTTATGACTCCCAGCAACACTGAAGCTCCTTCCCCAGGCATAGTCCAGGGCAGAGGTGGGTCTGGAGGCTGGGGAGGGCATCAGGGGCCCATGGCCCGTGGGCTGGCTCCCTCTGCTCCAGACAGGCATCACTGGACAGGCAAAGTGCCACTAGTGCTGTCCTTTTGCAGCAGGGTATGTTCAGAGGAAAAAGGGGTGGATACTAAAACATCATCATCTTTATAGGAGAAACAACTGCTGTAACATTTTCCTTGGGCTTCTTAGCCAATATAGTTCATAATTTAAAAGAAAAAAGGAAATACAAATGTACACACTTTAAAATATAGTAAGAGCTGAACAAGCCTTTGTACAATTAAGGTGGTGAATGGAGATAAGAAGCAATATCAGAGACGTTTTCCCTGGCCTGAGAACAGCTCAGAAAAAGCCAGAGTGAAGAAATCCAAAATCTGATTATCCATTAATGTGCTCAATCAATGCTAACACTGATCTCTACTGACAGATCTGCAAAGATACACTGTGTGTAGTCCAGCACCATGGATGCAGTATGGCTACAAACACCAACATCCCTGACTCTTCAGAACATCCCTGCACTGAAACTGAAGGTCATGATGGGGATTGAACTGTCCATTTTTACACTTCCGAGTATTTGTGCTCCTTTAAGTTTAAGTCTTGTCAATCACCCTTTCTATTATGTCTGTAGCAGTATTGCTGACAAAAATTCGCAATTCTGTGTCTACACAGCTTTTTCTCTGGGTCTCTTTTTCTCAAACATATTTTATGTCAAATTTTAACTGAACTCTACCAGATAATCCACATTATCTTAATTGAAAGAGTAAACATTAACCAAATTTAACATACAAGCCTTCATTATTTCTAGAAATTGATGGATAAAACATTAGAAAAAAATATAGTCCGCTTTTGCAAACAGAGAAATCTGAATGGACAGCAACTGAAAATCCTGCTAAAAACAAAATACTACTAGCTTCATCCAATATTCTTGTTTAAGAATCAAAGTGATGAAGGGGAGAGAAACTCTGTGAATCACTGACACAGAGGCTGGAGTGGGAGGTCTCTCAGGCCCAGGAATATTTCTGGTTGTCAGAGGCTAAAAAGATTATTTATTGTTTCCTTCCTAAACCCAGCTCCACTGCCACCTGTTCAGAATTTACTATAAAGCTGTTAAACAAGACGAGAACTTTGATGCTGACTGTGAAAACAAGTTTCACTGTATCTGACCCGAGTAGCCCTCACTGCTGATCCAGAAGCAAAGGAATTTGATTTTTTTTCTTTAAGCACAGCTATCTTTTTACCTTTATAAGCTGTTTAAAAAATGTAAATAAAATAACTCAGTGGACAATAGAGGGCATTCATCCCCCAGAAAGACAGCCGCCACCCTTAGACATGAAATATCGCAGCACATTAAGTCATGAGACCCCGCTAATCAAAGCTGACAGGGCCCTGAATGTGATTTCTGCTGAGACTTAGCGATATCATGGGGCACTGAAGCATGCACAGCCTGCCAGACTGCCCCTGTTCATGTGACAATGGCTTTTATTCCCCAAAGGGGCCTGCGAGTGACAAGAGTCCCCTTTGTCTCCAGGCTCCCGCATTCGCAGTGCAAGAGAGGTTCATTCAAGCAGCCCCAGACACTCTTTGAAAGGCTGAAGTGTAACATAAGATGACCATGAAACACTAGCTTGCCTTCTGCCTACCCCTCATTCTTCTCTAGCACAGCCTGGCCTATTCAGGGCCTCTCGCAGCCCTGCTCGCTCTGCATTACCCCCGGTCTGCTGAATCTCAGCATTGTCCTGTGGGCACCCAGCGCCCTTCCCACACCAAAACCCAGTGTCCTTCCCACACAAAAAAGGGTGTCCTTCCCACACCGAAACACCCAGTGCCCTTCCCACACCAAATCCATCCAGAGTTCTTCTTGCACCACTTCCACTGACACCCAAGTGCCCTTCCCACACCAGAACCACCCAGCACCCTTCCCACACACACCAAATCCACCAGCACCCAGCACCCTCCCCACACCAAATCCACTCAGTGCTCTTCTCACATCAAATCTACTGGTAGCCATTGTCCTTCCCACAGCACATTCATGCAGAGATCTCCCCACACAGCATTCATGCAGGGCCCTTCCCACAGCCCATCCTCCTGCATGCAGCACCCTTCCCTCACGGTGCTCCCTTCCCTCACGGTGCTCCCTTCCCTCACAGTGCTCCCTTCCCTCACGGTGCTCCCTTCCCTCACGGTGCTCCCTTCCCACACGGTGCTCCTTTCCCACACAGTGCTCCCTTCCCTCACGGTGCTCCCTTCCCACACGGTGTTCCCGTCCCACACGGTGTTCCCGTCCCACACGGTGCTCCCTTTCCACACCGCATACACCCCACAGCACGCCTGGGCTCTGGCACCCCCGGCACAGCCCAGGCTGAGGGAAGCAAAGAGTCATGGCTGGCTTTGGGGGGGTTCTGGGAAGGGGACAAGGCTGCTGTGCTTCACTGGAACTCCCTGAGTGGGAATGCTGAACCCTCCCATCTCCCCATGCCATGGGGGCTATGATGAACAGAGCTGGGAGCCCTTTGCCCCGCTCAAAGCTCTCACTGCTTCGTCACAAAAGAAAGATAAAACGCCACACAGCCCAGACACCTCAAAACCCAGTTCCACATCCCCGCTTTTCCTCAGCTCCCGCTATCTGCCTGTTTCCTCGCATCCCGGGAGCACAGTGCCATCCGCTGGCGCTGCTCCCCTGCAGGTGCCTCCCCAGCACAGCCCGTGCTGCTAAAGCAGAACCATCCCCTCCACCTGTCCCCAGTCCCCTCTGCTGTGCCCTGTGCCAGCACTGCCCCAAGCCCCGGGCTCAGCCTCCCACCAGCTCCCCCAAATCCAGGCACAAGGGAGGGCCAGAGGTGCTTCAGCAACAAACAACTGCCACGGCCATCCCCAGGGATCGGGGATCTCATTTTCCAAAGGGAACGTTCTCCGAAACCTCCATGTTGGAAAGGAGCCTTCATGGTTTGCACACCACAGACAAAGAAAATAACCTGCTGTAGAATAAATCACAGAACCCCAGACTGGTTTGGGTTGGAAAGGCCCTGAAAGCCCATCCAGTTCCATCCCTTGCCACGGGCAGGACACCTTCCACTGTCCCAGGCTGCTCCAAGCCCCAGTGTCCAACCTGGCCAGGGACACTTCCAGGGATCCAGGGGCAGCCACAGCTGCTCTGTGCCAGGGCCTCCTCACCCTCACAGGAGGGGATTTCTTCCCAATATCCCATCTAAATTTCTCCTCTTTTAACTTAAAATAGTTGCCCTTGTCCTATCACTATCTGCCCATGAAAAATGTCATCTCCCTCTATTTTATAAGCCCTTTTAAGTAATGAACTGTAAAATGCCTGGTGTTTTATTGCAAATACAGCAAGAAAATAAAGAATGACAGTCAGGATTTGTATGGATTTCTGTCCTTTCAGGAGAGACTGAAGAGCCAACAATCCTATATCTGAGTCTGCTTCACTGCCCCAGTTGAAAGATGAGGAAGAGCAGGACAGACGGACACCCAGCGCCACTGTACCGCTCAGAGCCCCCCTCCAGACTGTTTGGAGTTACTTTGACTTAGGTATGTTCAATCCCAAGGGCAGTAAAAGACTTCCTGTTACTTTTGAAGAGAATTCTATTCATCCTTCTGGTAACAAAAAAAAGCTAGAAGAAAGCTATGGCTGAGAGTGAGAAGCTGTTGAGGTTTCCTGTTCTTCACACCGAGAATGAGCAGTAAATGAGCACTGCTGTGAAAGAAAAGCCAGAACAACAATTCCACTCAAAAAAATCTAGAGCTTTCCAAAGCTGGATCTAAAAAGAACAGTATTTCTAATGAAAACAACAAGTAACTTTGAAGCCATGAACCTAAAAAATCCCACTTGAATATAATCAAATAGGACATTTCTGTTGTAATTGTCAAATATTCACATTCAAAAACTTTTTGAGCACAAGACTAAGTCTCAAGCAGCTACCGAGGAACTTCAAACTAAATACAAAATATCTTTGTTTCAGTATTGAAAGAAATCAACAAGAATGGGATTCCAGGATGCCACCTGTGAATTCAGCTTTACTGAAGAACAGGATTTTAAGAATGCTATTTGAGTTTTTGCTAAACAAGGTCAAGTTGTTATACACCACCAACCATGCTTCTGGGAGAAAAACAAACTCTTTTGCCTTTAAAAGAGAAAGATCACAGAATGGTTGGGAGGGACCTTCAAGACCATTCGGTTTCACCCCCTGTCACAGGCAGGGACACCTTCCACTACCCCAGGTTGCTCCAAGCCCCATCCAACCTGGCCTGGAACAATTCCAGTATGGAGCAGCCATGCTGGAGATGCTGCAGTGCTATAGAACAGGGTAAAGCACACCAGATCCTGGGTGTGGTGAACTCCTGCCTGTGTCAACTACCCAGATACACAGATACAGGATATTTTACACACTTGGAATATGAGTCTCAGTGGTAAAGTGACTTCAAAACTTCTCTGAGACCTGAGGCTGGGGCAATCACATGGGACCAGTGAGATTTTCCAAGCCCTCTGGCTGCAGGTGGGCTGGAGATAGCACAGCAGGTCTATGACCAAGGACTAAAATCCCTTTTTTTCTTGCTAAGACAAAGAAAACAAAAAAGAACACAATCATCCCCTTAAATTCTCCAAATTAAAGCCTATTAACCTATTACTTTCAAAGGTCAGCAAAGGAATAGAGGGAGGATTCCCTGGTATTCTGTCCTCAGTCAGCAGAAAAGCTGAGGTTGAGCCCAGGCTGCTCCTGTACACGGGAAGAGCACGTTAAGCTGCAGCATTCACAGCGTGCAGCTGCTGGGATGAAATGGAATTCACATTGAAATGCATCTAAAAAAAAGAACACAGACATTCACAGAGAACTGGCAAGGTAAATTTATTTGAAAGACATGACCCACCTCTTTGTAATTGCCCTGGACATAAAGATGACTGACATGTTCAAGCAAACAGTTCCGGTCCGCTGTGTGGAGCTGGTAAATGCTAATCAGGGGGTCAAGCAGATTAGCTGGGCACTGGGAGAGCATTCCGAGCACACGGGCCTGCAGCTTCTTCAGCTTGGTGCCAGACTTCAAAAAACAACAAAAAACAATCAAACACAGGTTTGGTAAAGACGGCTGCGATTCAACAGTGGTCGAAAACGCAGCTTGTTTAAACAGAGCAAGCAAATTCCTCTGGAAGGGATTCTCCAATTTCCCCACAGAGTCTGCAGGCAGAAATCAGAACAATATGATACACATTTTTTTCACAGCATCCACTTTAAGAACATAAAATCTTCGTGGGGTAATTCTGGAGAAGGGATAGGGCGTTGTGCAAAAGTAAAATCTGAAATGGGAAAAATGCCCTCTGCTAACGGAGCTCTTCAGAAATTTTCCCCTCTAGTTCCCAGCAGAAAATTTCTGAATCCAGCGACTCCCTTCCGGGGAGATCTCACCTATCAGACATAAGAATTCTGTTTTCATTCCCAGGCTTGCTGCTGGGTGCATGAAGGGTAGGGAAAGCACTATCAAAAGATACACAGACACAGGTATTAATCCTTGTGTTCCCATGTGATCATTCACTCGTGACACAGGGATTTCAGTGCCAGTAGCACTTCACTGCACTTTGCTGATCCTGTGATGGCAGAGCTCAACATCTAACCAGAGCCATTTGGAAAAATGGGAAAGGAAGTAACACAAATATAAAAGTATCCTGCTGTTCAGAGCCAAAAGCTTACAGAAAAGAGAAAATCTCAGTAGGTCAGAATATCTGAGGGCAGATGGAATGGTAAACATTAGGACATAAAATCTGATGACCCAACTTTACAGAACTAATCATTCAGCTGCTGAGAAGGCAGGCTGTTCCCATTTTCTGCATTCCCACCATATGGCAGGAATTAAGCAATCCTACAGTAACTGGCTTCTATTTGCAGAGCTGGAAGAACACACAGAGCAGATTTCTGCAACTGGGTTTCTCCTGACAGCAGGGATGTGGGTTCCAGTGGAAGAGCCTCCAGCCTGGAAAGGCTGCAAGAGCACCGCTCGATCAAAGTGGTTTGATCTGGAGAGATGGAAATCCCAACTTTGGAGGGGAAACAACTCTGGCAGCACAGCTCCCAATATGATTTCATTTTCAGGCCAGGCACACCACAGATAACAACATCTCACTGTGAGTTTCACATCTTGTCACACTCTGTATAAGGCTTCAGAGAAAATACTGGACTTTGGAATAAAGTGAAACTAGAGATACTTGAGGAACATTAAAATCAATTACTCTCTCCCAGCTCTCTTGGCTTTCTCTTTTTCTAACCTGTGGGACAGCAGGATGCGTTTTTATCCAAAGCTGCAGCTCCGTGGTGATGCAATACCCCAGGGAATGCCCTTTCCCCTTCCAATCACTGCTGCTTTCCAGCATGGCCAGGAGTCCTGCCAAAGGGTCCTCCAGTCTGGCAAAGCCCCGCCTGATTTCTTCCTTGAGCTGCCGAGATACAAAACCACATTGTCATGTACAAAAAGATTAGTGAATCCTCCCTTCCCCCAGCTGAACACAAAGCTTTATTTTTTAAAATTTAATCTATTCAGAGAGGTAACTGTTGCTATTCAGCCACCATCCGCGCCTCCAGTGACTTTTCATGTCATTACAGATTCCTTCATGGCTCACTGCACCTCAAACCCAATGGGAAAAGCAGCAATTGTCCACACTAATTATCCCATAAAGACAGAGAAGTTGTTCTGTGGGGCAGACAAAGGGGCTTGGGATTTGGGGGAGGGGGAGAAAAGAAGTGAGCTGGAGAGAGGGGTGTTATTGGGAAAATGGCAATATTGAAGGTAGAAAAGTGGGCTCAAAATCTTCTGATCTTCTAAGACACCTACAAGGAGTAGTAGAAGAACTCCTGGCTACACCACAAACCTGCATATTTGATCTTACGCCCACTTCAGCCACAATAGTGCCCCTAATTGGAATATTTGGGAGTCTCAAAATAGTTTGGATTTTACACTCAAAGTGAATGAAATATCTGAGTTCAAATTCTGTCAGATTGTCATCCTCCAAATCTGAGCTCCATCCTCCAAAGCTCCCTGAGCACCTCCTGTCGCCTTGCACACCTCCATGAGCCTAAAGGCCCCACAGTGGGGATCAGAACATGGGAAAACTCCATGCCATAAATCTTAGAAACCCCAGGGAGATGTGTTTAGAAATGTGAAGGAATTGGACCCTCACTTTGTGAATGTTAATAGGCTACTTACTACCCATCTGGTAGAAGTGATAAATTAGCAGTACTGAGCAATATCTCTATAATGTTTACATTAGAAGTAGTTTCCAGGGAGCTGGGAGGGTTGGCAGGGTGAGGAAGTGGCATCCTCAGTACCCACACAGGACCTCTCACTGCATGGTACATCACCAGCGTGGAGAAGGGCGAGAGCAGAGACAGAAAACAAGAAATCACTGAGAGCAGCTGCTCTCTTTATTTTCTGGCTAAAAAGGCAAATCCAAAAGATGCTCATTCCTGCTGCAGCCAGGAATGTACTTGTAATTTACTGGATTTCAAGGCCCCCATTTGGAGCTTCCAGTCAAAACTATAAAGTTTGAAGAACAACATAGAAAAGAAAATATAATCTACAGAAAAACTGCCAATGAATTTTTTCTTTTTTTATTCATCGACAATATTTACTGGAAGACAGTTGTTTTCCAGAGTGTCTTTCATGTCTGGAAAACCCACAGAACCTATGGTTTATGACAGAAACGGTTTCTTTCTCATCAGGCTATCAAAGGCATTATGAAAAAGCTGATGACTAACAGAGATGGGACCTTAGATAAGAGATTTCTCCCTGTAAGTAATTTTCCCTGTGGCAAGAGTTTGCAATGTTAAACACAGGGCTCCAGTTTTGCTGGGAGATGCAGCAGAAGGCAAAGATGAGCTCTGATCCAACCACAAACATCCAATACAACAGCCAAGGGAAAACAAAGCAACTCGCCAACTCCACTGCACTGTTTGGAAATGGCTTTTTCCCCCCCAAAGCTGCACTTCAGCACATTTGGAGCTTCCACCACCCCACTCAGCTCCTCCTTGGGCTGGAATCTGAGCCTGGGCTCTGGCAGGATGGGCTCCTGCCGACATCAGATCCTGCTGGCACAGGCAGAGCAGCTCCTGGCACTGACACCATTGCCAGCAGCACAAAATGTGCTCATCTGCACTGAGTCTGGCCTTCCTACCAGTGAGACTGTGATGAGCTGGGAAAAAGCCTCCTTCCAAACCCAGGAAGCCTTCAGCCATGGCATCCGTAGTCTGAGGGGGAAAGGCAGAGAACAAAAAGGGCACGAGACACCTAAATCAGAGAGGAAAGAGTGCTGTGCTGCTTGGCTCATCCTTCTGCCAGAGGGGGACTCCTCTCAAACTCTTTTTGTAATTGCCATTTCCATTTCAATTGATACCCATGGCAGGGAATGGCCCTTGGGGAATTTCTACAGCCTGACAGATCATGGGAATAGGAAAATGTTGCTGGATGCTCAAACTACACACTCCTTTATTCAGCTTTGGTCCCCTGTTTCTAGTCCCACAGCTCTGGGCAGTCTTCTGATGCTTCCTGGTTATTCCCAAACTGTCATTCCTATGTAGGAAATGACCATTTCTTATACTCATTCCAGAACTGGGGTCATGTCCTGGCAGACACATTCCTGCCCATGGTCACTGATTGGAGACCAATGGGCTGATTTACCCCAGCTCATGGACAGTACTGACCTACAGGCACACACAGCTAGAGGCAGAGAAGCTCCTGCCACTTACCTGGCAGTGGGGCAGGGTGAGATGGATTCAAGTCAACTTATATCAGTTATTGGAGCTGGAAATTTGGGTGGCAACAGCAGCACAACCCACCTGAGCTGCACACAGAGGGCAGAGCAGCCCAGACCCTCAAAACAGAGTCTACATTTTCTGTGGGTGCACAGCCCTGGGCATGGATCAGCCCATGGTGACAGCGTGACGAGCACGAGTCAGAACCCACTGGGACACTCCTGCTGTGTCTCCCCAAAGCAGCTGGGCTCACCATAGCCCTATCCATTGCTCCAGAAAGGCTTTCCTTGGGCACCCTCCAGGCTGAGAAACATAAGAAAGATGTGGAGATGTAGGAATGAATCTAAAGGAGGTCACTAAGTTGGTCTGAGGGCTGGAGCCCCTCTGCTCTGGAGCCAGGCTGGGAGAGCTGGAGGTGTTCACCTGGACAACAGAAGGCGGCAGGGAGACCTCAGAGTCCCTGCCAGTGCCTAAAGGGGCTCCAGGAGAGCTGGAGAGGGACTGGGGACAAGGGATGGAGGGACAGGACACAGGGAATGGCTCCCACTGCCAGAGGGCAGGGATGGATGGGATATTGGGCAGGAATTGTTCCCTGGCAGGGTGGGCAGGCCCTGGCACAGGGTGCCCAGAGCAGCTGTGGCTGCCCCTGGATCCCTGGCAGTGTCCCAGGCCAGGTTAGACAGGGTTTGAAGCAGCCTGGGACAGTGGGAGGTGTCCCTGCCCATGGCAGGGGGTGGCACTGGATGAACTTTAAATTCTTTCCCAACCTAAATCAGTCTGGGATTCCATGGCTTGTGGGGATCCTGCAGCTTTTCTGCCCCCAGCAGAATCACTGCAGTGCTCTCTGCCAAAGGACACGTCCATGGGAGGCTTTGTCTTTTCCAGAGTGTTTTTCTTCCCAATCCACATACACATCCCAGGGTACCCAGTACACAGATTTTGATGATTTCTCTTCCCTGCTGTTGTTTTGTGGGATTAACTGCCCTCCAGACCTAAAGGATAATATTTTTTTTTCCTCCAACTCTAACAAAACTTAATGGAAAGCTCAAGGCTTCAGAGTTGCTGAGCTCAAGTCTCCACCAGTGACTGATCATTTGGAAAGGCACCTCTCACACTGGGTTTCCAGTTGTTTATTCCAGCTGGCAACCACAGACTACCAGTAATGGAAAGTCTAAGAGCAGCAGCCCAGGACAGTGACTAAGCACTGCAGACATCCACAATGGAGCCCGTCCACCAGGTCCTTAGCCACGCTGGCCACTCCACACAGGACATGCTCCACATGGTTCTGTGGGAGCTGCAGGGTTCTGTGCCTTCTAGAAGAGGAACCATCTCATTTCTGAACCTGCCTGAGCAGCACAGAGTTAAACATGGAAAACTCACCCCTCAGCTGATGCATCTGCTGGTTTTGTGAGTTTTCAAGCTTCCAAACTTAGATGAAATATATTTTACTGCCTATGAAAAATCTCCGTGTAGAGCCCATAGATTGCTGTATAAAAATACAGCACTTATTTTAGATAGCAGTGTAAATTGCATTCACCACTCTTAAAGGCAAAACCAAACCAAATCAGGAAAATAAAAAGGGCATGTAAATACGAAAGCTGTGATATATCCACTTGACAAAAAGCACTTCTCTACCAAGTTCAACTCTCATTTTTTTCAGCTACTAGCAATATTCTTCCCCCTCCCCCCAAGATCCTCCATTTAATGGACAAAAAGGGTTCTTAAAACGAAACAAAAGCAACTTTGATTTTCTTTCTTTCTGTAACTCAGCCCTGGAAACTCCAGCTCTTTTCTGGGAGCCCCTGAGCTGCTTCTCATCACAAAGCTACCTTTTCTTTTCACTTGTAGCTGCAAATGCAGAGGCTCTTCCCCTGAGTGCTGGAATGAAAGCAGCCGTGAAGGATGGCGGGTCTGACCCGAGCGTCCTGCGCCTGGACATGCTCTGCATCCAGAAAACTGCTGTGTGCAGGGCTCAGCCTTACCTTCCCCAGCTCTTGCTTTGTCCAGAGAAGCTGAAGGGTTTTCAACAGTAGGAGTGGGTCTTGGCCTGAAGGAGGGGGAAGAGAGAGAGAAAAGGAGGGAGAAAAACAAAACAAAACAGATTTATTTGTTCTGTAGAGACAGCCCAGACACACTGGGGCATTGTTTCACCCCAGAGAAATCAGCTACTTCATGCTGGAAACCACCAAGCTCCAACTGCCAGTCAGGATTAGTGTGTAAAACCCTGCACTCTGAAATCCAAACAAAATCACAGCCAGCAGCCAGGCACGGCTTTAACTCAGCACCCTGTGGGCTCCTGCATCCAAAGCTGTGCTGCTGCAGCTCCAGCCCAGTCCTGCTGCTGCTCCATGCCCTGCCCACTCCCACCCTTCCCACTGGAAACCAGAGGCTCCTGGAAGAGCCAGCACCTTGCACAGGTCAAGAGGGATGATCAGCACAGGAGTTTTTTATGCACGGCTCTGCAGTGGAAGCTCTTGGCCAGCTGGGGATGGAGGAGGGAGAGGGGGACTTTGGGCCAGAACAGGGACCTGGATGTGCTCAGGGGTGCTGCCCTGCCAGGCTGGACAGCAATGGGGCTGCAGTGGGACTCAGGCTAGAGGGTGCCTGAGGAAGAGGGAAGATGAAAGGCTGCTGTGATGAGTGGCAAGGTTAACCAAAGAGGGATCAAATATTTCAAAATAAGGTTATTTGGAATTTTCCTCTTACTTTTCACCTAGTTATTGCAGAACTTGCATTCAGTTGTTCTTTTGTGTGTTATCATTCCTCATACAGTCATTCATCATACCGTTATTCATCATAACAATATTCATCACACCAGTACTTCTAAAGCAATTGTTTAGGAATATTTCATTTTAAAAGCAGCAACATGTTTGATATCTGATTCTACTTAATTCACAGTCATTTACTTACGAAACCACAACACAAAATATTCTGAATGAAAATCATCTGCAGCATCAACAGTTTAAATGTGAATAATGAATTTAAAAATCTGAATGAACTCTCCAAAACCACTCCTTCTAATGCACCTCCTCTTATGTTTTCATACAGCCAAAAGAAAAATGTTAAACTGAAAAGGAAACTTCCTTTTAATCACCTTCTTTGTTTTACAATTCCTAAAGAGCTCATTTCCAAATGCTAGATTTCATGCTCAGCATCCCATCACACTTCATATTTCAGGTCACAAAAAACTCCTTCAGCTGTGAAAGGCTCTACCTCATCCAGCTGAACTCTGAGGCATCACATTCATAAAATATTTGAAGTAGCAAGCTGATTACTGGTTGAGCCAAGAGCATGATAATATTCCAATTATCCACAACCTCTGGGAAACACCAGCTAAATTAAAAATGCCACATTTACAATTCACAAGATAATATTTTCTCTCATCTCCGGTTGTTCTGAAATGTTGAACTCTCCAAACACTGGCTGTTCGCAGCTACTGCTCCTCCTTTGGAAAAAGAAAAGGCTCTTTTTACACCAAAACAGAAGAAAAGCCAGATCCCTTCTCCTCAGTAAATTAGCAAATTACAGTCAAATTCAGTCCATGTGTGTATGCATATCTGCACACTCTACTCTTGGCCTGACTCCCAAAGAAATTTATACACACACAGGGAAAAAAAAAAGAGAATGCAACGCAGTGTGTAACCAAATACACTGTAAATCTGAGCTGTAATTAATGCAGGGAACAGGCTGGAATGATACAGGAAATGAGAGCAGTTAGGAAAGCAATGTTTCCCTTCAGATGCAACCAATAATTCAACTTGTTAAAGCTTTCAAAACCTCAATCAACAAACCCAACCCTTTTCTTACTGACTGTTTCCTACCTTACCTCCCTGCCACTGAAACCCGAGCTGATACAACCAGAGGAAAACATCTCTGCAGTCAGTTTTAACCAGGTCAGTGGTGCCAGCGTGGCATGGAGCAGCCACAGGTACACAGGGACACTTTCCTGGCCACAGAGCCGGGCTCTGAACACACCCAGAGCTGGGTTATTTCCACAGAGCACCCTTGGAGCATGGCATCCACTCTGGGCTCCTCAGCACAGGAGAGACATGGACCTGGTGGACAGACTCCAGGGGAGAAGGCTCCAGTGAGACCTGAGAGCCCCTTGCAGTGCCCAGAGGGACTCCAGGAGAGCTGGAGAGGGCCTTGGGACAAGGGCTTGGAGGGACAGGACAAGGGAGAATGGCTTCACAATGACAGAGGGCAGGGACTGAGCAAGAAGAGAAACCGAGAATTCTGCCGGTGTCTGCACAGGGCTGTCCCCTTCTTCACCTGGTGAGGCCTCTGGGAATCTAAGGATGCAGCACAGTCAGGGGCTAAACATAAAATAACACACAAGCAGTTGCTCCCAGAGCCAGACATAAACAGGAGAGCAAAGCCACCTTGTGCCCTTGTCTCATCCCACCAGAAGGAGGACACTGCAGCTTGGGCTGGACCTGGAGCTATTGCATCCAGTTACTCTCCAGATGAGACAGAAGATGGAAACGTGAAGGTTCACATCATTTGGTTCCTGAAAGAAATGAACAATTCATCTGCTCTGTCTCCTTTAGGACCTCTTTGGAGGACTGTCCTCCTCACAGTTCTCTGGAACCCCTAAAAAGTGAGAAACTTTGACATGGATAATTCATCAATAACTACTGCTACATCAATAACATCAATAACTACTGGCAGGATACCACACAGGTACCTGCCCATCCAAATCTGAGGAGGAACAACAGATGCAGCAATAAACTAATGCCAGGACATCCAAGGAAAAACAACAGGACCATACAGGCAGTTTCATAAGCCTTCAAGTAAAACCTGGAGAGCAAGTGGCTGCTCCACACAGCAGGGAGCGAGGGAGAAGTACAAGGGAAGGAGGGATAAAGGGAAGTGACTGAAAAGCAAGTGGTCAGGACTGAACCACGAGTGCATCTGGCCTCAGCTCTGGACGAGAACAAGGCAAGGATGGGGCATGGTGGCCAGAAAAACCCCATCATTCCCACCCAGCGCCACTGGTAAAGATAACTTCAGTCCTGCAGAGTCCTACATCCTGAAGAGCCATTAGGAAGGGGCATTCAATGAGCAAAATAAAAACAAGGGTGAAAAACAGTAAAAAACCCCAGTGTGGAAAGTCAGAGAACACCAGGTCTCCCTGCTCCAGATGTGAGCAGCTGAGAAGGATTAGGAGACATGTCCAGGCAGCTGAGCCCACCCAGTGCCTAGACTGAGCACAAGAGAAAAGTGCTCAGTCTGACACTGACCCTTCACAGCTCCAAAAAAGGGGGTACACATTAAAACAGCTGGAAAAGCCTCGCCAAATCAAGGTTAGAGCATGTTGGTGGAGATCGCAAAAAGACACATCTACACCCAAGCCAACAAGACACAAAAGACCTCAAGTTTTGGCACAGACAGCTTCTCCAAATAGCATGTTCCTGTTTTATATATTTTACATTACTCTATTTCCTTTGAACGTTTTTCATTCTGAAAATTTATGAGTTCTGCCCTGAACCTGAACCAAAATTGCAGGAGATGGTAAATCAAGTGTCTTCCAGTTCTCAAGATCTGTGGTTACATTTCAAAACCATATAAACCACAAGGCTTATATTTTTGAGTTAGAAAAGTGCCCTTGAGGAAAGCCATAAACTACTTTCTGTTCATTCTCTCAATTTCCTTTATGCATCCTTTACTCAAACTCTGCTATGATTACAACAAAAGCAGTGCCCAGGGGCTGGTGAGGTAAGCACTGGATTTGCTGGTAAGGTTTGCAGTGGTGTCCTTGCAAAATTCTGCTGCATTATTCACCAGTGCAGCTTAAACTCCCTGGCAAGAGGCATTTGACTGAGCCTCCTTGTGTCTCTCGCCTGAAGAAAGGGTGACATCCAACCCCAGAGGAGGAATTTCCCAAGGAAAAACCTCCTGACACTTTCTCTTTGGGCCCAAAGCCATTAAATGCCTTGTGACCTGGAAGAATTACAGTCAGCAGAAGAAAAGATACTGAATGAAAAAAAACAACCCCAAAGAAGGTGGGAAAAATGAGTGAAATGCAGGGTCACAGCCCCTAAATGATCACAGCTGAAAGTCATGGACAGGAAAAGTCAAGAACAAAATGTTAATTATGAATCACCAATTTATGGAATCACAGAATCCCCTGAGCTGGAGGGACCCACCAGGATCACCCAGTGCAGGTCCTGTCCCTGCCCAGACCCCCCAACAATCCCAGCCTGTCCATCCCTGGCAGCGCTGTCCAAACGCTCCTGGAGCTCTGGCAGCCTCGGGGCCGTGCCCATTCCCTGGGGAGCCTGGGCAGTGCCCAGCACCCTCTGGGGGAAGAACCTTGCCCTGAGCTCCAGCCTGAGCCTGCCCTGGCCCAGCTCCAGCCGTTCCCTGGCTCCTGCCCCTGTCACAGCCAGCAGAAATCAGAGCTGTCTCTCTGCTGCCCTACAATGATTATGTTTTCTTTAGGCAGCCAGCTTGTCCCTCTGCCCTGCAAGTTAAAAGAATTTTAATAAATGTTTAATGGAATATCCAACAAATTCAACCCACACAGTAAACAAACAGTAAATTTTTACTATTACTTATTGTTTAGTGTGCCTTCTGCCTCAATAAACCCCTGGAATCTGTTCTCAGTGAAAACTCCTGCTTATTTCAACATGTCTTTGAGATGTATTTCTGAAAGGAAAATTAAAATTCAAGGTATTCCCATGTCCCACTTAGGGCAGGTGGTCCGTTTGGGCTTTAAAACTCCAATACCTCAATGAAGACAATGCATGAGCTGGAGGTTTGGGTGAGCAGAGCATTCATCCTGCTCCTGCTCCAGCAGCATGAGGGGCACACCCTCTCTGGGTCAATTAAATTGCAGCTGAGGACAAACAAATTGTGTGTAACGGATGAATTAATCAAAGTCTCTTATCCAAACCTAGTTTGTCCCAGTTTTGTTCAGAAGTGGCTACAGCTCACCAAGTGTGTGCTACTTTTACAGAGGAACAGGCACAGAAATAATATCACTTAGATGGAACAAAAATGAATGGATACATTTTCTAGTGCCCAAATCTGAATCTCTGAGGACAAGCTGATCTAATTAAAAAGGTACAAAATTCCTCAGTAGAAACCCACATATTGTGACACCTTCCAGGTGTTCATGCTGTGCCTCCCTTTAATGAGCACATGGAACATAAATAAACCTTTCAGTTTATTATTATGAGGAGTCAGCACTTGCTGATTGATCCCAATCTCCACTGACTGCAGTGATGAGTCCCCCACTAAAGACTGAAAGCAGCCAAAGGTGTTCCCTGCACTGCTCAGGTAGTAGTGCTTGCAGGGACAGGGAATGCTGCCAGGAAAGGCTGCTCCATTTCCACCACTGAATCCAACAGAGCCAAATTTACAAGAGGACCATATGTCACAAAACTATTTCATTTCAGAAACAATACACTTCTCTGCTTTACCACCATTTCCAGAGCTGCAAGGTATGGTGCTAAATGGTGCTAATTCTCTCCCCATCCCAACAAACCATTCCTTCACTGCGCCTCTCACAAAAGGCAAATGTGCTTGAGAATGTCTAACTGTGCATTTAGCTGAACTCACACAGCAAGGAAATGAAGCAGGAAGACAGAGAGAGTCCTTCTTTATTTGGCCTGTCTGGCTCACTCCAGACTTGGCTCAGTGTCCAGTTTCAGCTGCTGTTTTCTGATCCACAGAGCTTTGAACTCAGCTGCACCAAGCCCTTCACATCTCGGGAGGGAAGGAACCACCACAGTCCTGAAGTCCTCACACCACACACCTCCCCTGTCATTTTAACATTAAAGATACAGCCTTTGGGGATGTCTGGGAGTCCAGGTTCACCAAGGGAAAGAAAGGCATTTCTTACTTGTTCCTCCAGCTCTTCATCCACACGTTTGGATTCCTCTTCTGCACTAATGCAATCTACATCAGACAGGAGGGGAAAATATCCAAAAACACTCTGAGTTCCTAACTTGTAATCACCTGACTGTGAACATCAGCTCATTCTCAGTCACCAGAAACCTTGTGTAAGATGAATGGTTCCACATTCATCAACCAGTTGTGACTGCTCTGTTTCTCCAGCCCTGTGATGACAGCCACCTCCTGCTTGCCAGGAGAGACACGAAGGCCCCTGCGGCCTCTCTACAGCAGATGAAGATTCCCACAGCTGGGACTAGTACTGAAACAAAGGGGTCACATCACCTAACAAGCTGGCCTAGGCATCCCTAGGAACTGCAGAACAAGTTTATGTTTTAGACCAGATGTAAAAGTCGGCCTGGAGTGATTACCCCAGCCTGTATTGAGAGCAGAGGCAAAGCTTTATTCCAATCCAGCTGAGATGGTTGTTTCACTCAGCAGGAAATATTTTGTTTCACTTTAGGGAGGAGGTCAGTATCTAGAGGCTTATCTTTTTGTGGTTCTTTATCATCTTCCAGATAGACCTGGTTTAACAGAAACCTCTAACTCAGTGACGCACCTTGCAAGGTATAGGCCAGCAATTCCTCCACAAGTCTCTGGTTTGCATCTACTCTGTTAATGTGCCAACATGCAATCACATACCACAGAATTAGTCCTACTGAATGCCTGTTCTCTAATATCCTTGCATAAGCTTACACCAAGCAAACAACCACACAATGGCTGGGGCTCCATCTGGCTTTGCAGGCAATACTCATCTCATGTTCCTCATTTGGTTCCTCTAGACAAAAGCCAGAATTCCTCAGGTGCCATTAGCTGAGCCCACACTTTCCTGGGATCACTCTGTGAAGCCATACCTTGGTCTGTGCAGCTGACTACATCATTACTGAAAAGCCAGAATTAGGAATGTGGTGGAGAATGAGGTGCACAGGCAGAACATGGAGAAACTGCCCTGCTGGAGAGGGAAAAGGGACATGAACAGTGTATTGAAAGCAAGAGAAGTTTTTCTAGAAAAGAAGCCAGACTTTCTCAATGGAAACAAAAATCATTCTCTAACTAAGGGCAAGTGAGATCCTTTCCATTCTGAGAAATTTGAGTTATGAAAACATAATAGGAACCCTCAGCATTTGGCTGATACATGCTCGATTTCTAAGTGAGTCAGAAGTTCACATTCTTCTACTGCAGCCTCCCAACTGAAAACAATCCCCACACTTAAAGCACAAGAATAATAAAGTACACATATGCTTCTTATAAAACAATCCTTACAAATAACCATGCCTTTTGTTTTCATAATGGCTAAAATTCATCATTTCCCCCCAAAAAGCACAGATCAAACAAACTGCACTCTCATTAAAAGAAAAGGCTCACTTGGCTGAGCACAACAGGCAATAAGACATTGCTGTCTTATTTTCTTAGTGCTTTGTGTCAGTGGAGAGACTGGAGAGCTGCTCCCCAGGCTCTGTGGGGCAGGGCAGGCTCAGCACAGCCCCACCAGTGCTCCACACAGGGACTTTGCTCCCCCTCTCCCCACATCAGCCTCGAGAACATCCTCATTCCCCTCCCTCCCAAAGTGTACAGATACCTGAGCAAAACCGTCACAGAATCCCAGACTGCTTTGGCTGGAAGGAACCTTAAACTCATCCAGTGCCACCCCTGCCATGGCAGGGACACCTCCCACTGCCCCGGGCTGCTCCAAGCCCCAATGTCCAACCTGGCCTTGGGCACTGCCAGGGATCCAGGGGCAGCCACAGCTGCTCTGGGCACCCTGTGCCAGGGCCTGCCCACCCTGCCAGGGAACAATTCCTGCCCAATATCCCATCCATCCCTGCCCTCTGGCAGTGGGAGCCATTCCCTGTGTCCTGTCCCTCCATCCCTTGTCCCCAGTCCCTCTCCAGCTCTCCTGGAGCCCCTTCAGGCCCTGCCAGGGGCTCTGAGCTCTCCCTGGATCCTTCTCCTCTCCCGGTGAGCACCCCCAGCTCTCCCAGCCTGGCTCCAGAGCAGAGGGGCTCCAGCCCTTGGAGCAGCTCCATGGCCTCCTCTGGATCTCTCCAGCAGCTCCAGGTCCTCCCTGTGCTAAGCCCAAGTCTGGGGCAGCTCTGCAGGTGGGGTCTCACCTGAGCAGGGCAGAGGAGCAGAATCCCCTCCCTCACAACACCTGGGCACCACAGCTAGCATGGGAGCAGAGGGTGCCCTTGAGAGCTAGTGCCAACTCAACAAATAAAAATGAGAACTCACCAAGGAGTCACCCAGCTCTGGGACATCCTCACAGTGCCTGAGACAACCCAGCCCGGGCAGCAGAAACTTCGTGCCCAGGAGTGAAGGAGCCTGTCCCACACCGTCAACCTGAACAAGGTGTGACATCACCTCAGACAGACAGGTCATTTGGGGATGATTTCAGGGCACCCTGACTGGACAAGGAGAAGTGCAGCGATTTGTACAGAAACAGCAATTCTAAAAATAACACCAAGAGGTTGCTTTCTAGGCAGTTAATGAAATCCAACTTCATAAAAGCCTAAAAATGTAACAATCATAAACCTTTTTCAGGTAATTGTCGACACTCTTGCATGGTTTCCTCCTCTGTGAGATGGGCTCTAACCTTAGTGTTATGGGCTCTGCAGCACCAGGCTGAAAATCTCTGGCACAGGACAGTGGAGACACTCATGGGAGGGGAGGACAGCACTGCAGTCCCTCATTTCCTTCCCATTTTACACCTCTTCCTCCACCCTCGTGGCTAGGCATAGCCAGAGGGGTGGCTCAAGGCCCTGAGCTCGGTGGATCCCCATCCTCACCAAACTAGGGATTGTACTCTTGTGTTCAAAACTGTTTAAACAAAACCCAAAGCTTCATCATACAGTTTTTCTTTTCCTTCAAAAATTCAGCCAGACTATCCTTACTTCCTTTAGGCACCAGCTCCATGTATTTCTTTAGTGATGAAGAGAATTAGGTTTTGTTCCCATAAACCAGCTCAGTGTTGAGGAAAGGGTGAGGAGCGAGTCACTACATTCCCAGAAGGAGGACAACAATCAGTGCTGTGGAATGAGCCCTTCCTCACATCCCACTGTCCTGCCAACCTCCTCAGGATAGGAACAGGAGGATCTGTCAGAGCCAGGGTGCCAGTTAATATCCTTACACTGAGGTAATGGCACTTTCATAGCAATGGAAATTCACTTTAAAAACACCTAAAACAGCATTCCAGAAAACTAACCATTTCTTCTTTCAAACTTATCAATCCTGCAAAGGAGAAGAAAACTGATATTGTCCAGGATAAAAGGGGAAACTTCTTAATTATGTAAGAAACTGAGACTGCCAGGAACAGCAGCAGTCCCAGAGGACTCAAGTGCAGGATGGGAAAGAATCTTCAGATCCAGAGTACTATCATAGAGCTAAAATGATATCTATATTTTTGCCTCCAGACATTTCTGGAAATCCCCAAGTTCTAAACCTAACAACCTTTTAACTGTGTATCCTAAGTAGCTTTATATGAAAAAACCCACCTGGTAATTCTAAAAAGCTGTAGTACATATTTTGAAGCCATCCAACTTTCTTTTGAGAACAGTAACAATAGCTTGATTCTTGTATAAAAGACATTCCCACATTTTCTTCTGCCAGTTTCTCACCTGAGCACATTTCAGCAGCACCACAGATGCTGAATGGGGGTAGGGCCTCTCCCTCCCCAAGGTCAGTGTGTATGGTGGTCATGGGCTGAGCCAGCCTGGACAGCTCCGGACACAGCCAGAAGTCCTGGGCAGTGGAGGAGCCACTAGCCCTGCAAGTTTCAAAAAAGGTGACAATGTGGCACCTGGGGACATGGTGACACTTTGTTTACTCAGGTAAACAAAGTGGAGGAGACCCATGTGTCCAGGCTAAATCAAGCTTTCCAGAGGCAGAGGGAAATTGCAGCTTTGCTTATGCTGAATAAAACAGTGGTTAAACCCTAAGCTGAAAGAATTTCTCCTTCTTCCTCTGGCTAATTACATCTCAGGGTGGTAGATGAAAACTCCATCTCTGGTAGAATCCCAGATTAGTTTGTTGGAAGGGCCCTTAGAGATCATCTCATTCCAACTCCCCTGCCATGGGCAGGGACACCTTCCACATGACCAGCACTGACACTCAGCATTATCAGAACCTTCAAACAATGTGCTCTTCATCCATATATCTGCTGCAGCTTTTGAAAATCCCACCCTGAGGTGCCAGGAACAGTTCCAATCACTACCAAATCCTAAATCTGCTCTCTCCACACACAAAGCTTTCCAGGTGACCATTAAGTGACTGCAGAACAGCCAGATCTTTTCCCAAAGGTGGTTGGCTCAAGCCACTTGTCTCTAGGACATACTGCAGACATTACAGGCTCAGGCAGAACCTTGCCCAGTCCCTCACACCACACTCCCACTGACTACAGAGCTGCCTCCCAGCCCTTCCAATGTTCCTAGCACCAAATCCATGGCCAAATAAAAGATCTTACTGCTACTTAAGACAAAAGTAATGATGGCTGTTCCCTTCCAAAATTTATAGCTGCACCGCCTAGATAAAATTAAAAACCCTATTTTTGACAGTCCTGCACGTTGAAGTTCATAGCTCTGGGGAGGCTAAGTGGAAAAGCCAGGATACCTTCAGCTCAGCACCAATGTGTTTGAAAGGATTTGGTGGTTTCCATGGCAATGGGGAGGGTAAGGGGCTGCCTGGTTCCAGCTCTGACTGACGCACATCTCAAACAATTGCTCTCTTCCTGTTCGTATGGCACAAGAAAAACAGGATGCTGAGAGGTGTTTATCTGAGAGAGCGAGATAAGCAAGCGCACTGCAAGTTCTCAGAGTACAGGAGTTCACCAATGAGATGTTATAGACCTTCTGTGGAAAAAAAAATCCCACTGCTGCCGTGCTGAACGTGATTAAATTATGCATGGAAAGGTCCTTTCCCTTGGAAGCTGCAGGAAACTGTGCAGAGCTGGTATATGAGCCCTGAATACCAATGGAAAGTCTCTTTAGAGTGTGGTACCGAGTTACAGTGCTGAATGAAAGCAGAGAACCAGCTCAGTGTGTGATATCTCCCACCCCAAGCCCTGCCTGGGGCCCACGGGGGGGGGGGGGCAGGCTGCAGAGAGTGTGGGGCTGCCACAGCACAGAGAGCACAGGCTGCTCTAAAGGGCTCTGTGCCCATGAGCACTAGTTCACAGGCACTTCTCAGGCCTCCCACCCAACCTGAGGCACTTTGAAGCATTTTAAATGTCCCTCAGTTCCTGAGAGGGAACCTGCCCACTTCTTATCCCAACTTCATCAGTGACACAACCTGCAAACCACACAGTCAATAACTACCTGCTCTCTAATCACCACAAGCTGGTACAGCCCAGCAGCACTCTGGGGTTCAGAGCTGAAAATCTCATGTCCAAAAAGCACAGCAGCATTGTCCAGGGGTTCTGGAGCAGCGGAAGGCACCCTCACACCCCTGTCACACATGGGAACAGGCAATACCCCTGTCCAGAGGCTGGGCAAAGCCATAGCATGAAACCAGGGCCTGGCTGGACATACTGGAGCTGACCTGGGGTCACAGTGGCTTTAATGCATCTCTCCTGTTGATTTACAGAATCATAGAATCTCCTGAGCTGGAAGTGACTCACAAGGACCATGCAGTCCAACACCGAATTCCAGCTGTACCAGTCCCATCCATGTGGCTACCAAAACTATGCCATCATAGCCAGGAATTGTTAGAGCTCAGTTGTCTGAGAACAGGCCTGGTTCCCAAAACCCTGTAAGAAACAACAGCGGAGCTTTGCCACCTGTGTCACCCACACTGGAGGACACAGGGTAGGACAGATCTGTATAACAAAGTGGATTTCTTCTTTATGCAAATTTTGTTTTCCCAGTCATTGCACATATTTAAGACAGTATCAAAAGAACAAAATGGGAACCCAGTCATTGTCTCTGGCTTGGCTGGCTTACAGATCAACTCCCAGCCTTTAATTCTAGGAAGTGAGTGACCACGGAGCCTCCTGACAGCCAAGGGCCCCCCTTTTTCCATCTGACTTGCTGTTTGTCTTGGAAGTAGCCAGGTTAAGGCTGTCCCATTCAGCCTGCAGTGGAATGTGGGGCAGATGGAAAGGGAAAGACAGACAGACACTGCAAAGACTGACACAAAGCCTGGTGGTGGGATGAAAGAGCACAGAACGAAGGCAGGGCCCAGCCAAGCCAAACAAAGATTTCCTTGAGTGATTACATCTGCCGGAGAGTCCCCAGCTTGCACTCTCCTTGCTGAGAAATTCTTTTAATTGTGTCTAGGACATTTTAGAAATCCCAAGAAAAGCTCCTCTGTAATCATTGGAGTTCTGAACTGTGTGAACTTTTGTTGTGCTGAATCGCCAATAGCTCGCTGCAGACCTCTGCCACCAAAGCAGGGCTTTGCTGAGGGAGAGCCCTGGGGAGGGCAAACTGGTAATAAATCTCCATTTCTTTTTTCCCAAGGAAAAACAAGAAATTTAGACAAATTCTTCTCCCTCCCAATGTCTGTATAGCTCAGTGCAAAGTGCATCCAGCAGAAAATGAAGAGATCCGTTCTCAGATTAGCCAAAATTAAGTAAGGTTAAATGAGCGATGTGTAGAGCCAAAGCCTACAGCTCTGTGAAATGGGCAACTCCCAGGGGGCCAGCAGGGACAGTGGATCTTCCACAGCCACCAGAGCCACTCAGTGCTGGGTCAGGGAGGAGGGGAACAGTGGGGCAGGAGTGTATGACCAGCACCTGCACCACACAGCACCACAAGGTGCCAGGGGCAAGTCCTTGCAGATATGAGAATGAACACTTGTGAGCCAGAAAGACAGACAAATATTAAGTCATCTTCAGGGGCTGTGATCTTGTCTTGACCAGACACACTTCAGGTGTTACCTGAATGCTACTGCCTCGGGCTTCACATCATGGGTCCAAATCCCTTGTCTGTGGCAAACCTCCTTCATCTTCAGGCCTGTTTTCACAGCATTAATTTCTCTCTACCCCTCACTGTGATAACCAGAAATGCCACAGAGCTGACAGACTCCAAGCACGTCATTTCTCTCCTTCAGAACCCACATATCTGCCTGCACCTGCAGGTAACTGGGTATTTGTGTTTGCCACATGTGAAGGTCAGTCACAGGAGGCTACTACAGGCAAGGCTCAATGTCAAAGACCAAATGAAAAATAACAAGGTGGGTGAGCTGCTTCCTCTGGTCACAGTCACACAGGGTGGGGTACCCTGGTAAGGAGGGAACACTAACACGTCTGTGCCCCTAAAACAGCCACCCAAAGGTGGGCTTGGTGTGTGCACATTTCCTCAAGCACTTTGAATGAACACCTGGCTGTATTTCACCTCTTGGCTGGTGCCAAGACATTCTACTTAAGACATGAGCTGTCCAAAAGCAAAGCAATTCATTCTCATTAAAATCACAGAATCTCCTGAGCTGGAAGGGATCCACAAGGATCAAGTCCAACCCCTGTCCCTGCCCAGACCCCCCAACAATCCCAGCCTGTCCATCCCTGGCAGCGCTGTCCAAACGCTCCTGGAGCTCTGGCAGCCTCGGGGCCGTGCCCATTCCCTGGGGAGCCTGGGCAGTGCCCAGCACCCTCTGGGGGAAGAACCTTGCCCTGAGCTCCAGCCTGAGCCTGCCCTGGCCCAGCTCCAGCTGTTCCCAGGGTTCTGTCCCTGTCACAGAGAGCAGAGGTCAGAGCTGCCCCTCTGCTTCACCTGCACAGAAAATGAACTTGGTCAAAACATGAATCTGCTCTTGCTGGGCCAGGGAATTGAAGCAACTCAGTGAAGGCTCCAAAGTACCAGAACAGGATCAAAGAGGCGACTTATGTGACAGGACTGGGTGCAAGGGCATGAGAGAGAAGGGTAGAAGCAAGACCTTTCTCTTGCAGCTGTGATTCAGCTGTTTGATCAGCCAGCACTTCCACTTGCTCCATTCTGCCAGAATACACATCTTTCCTTACCACACAGAATTCACAGTACTGACTGCACATCAGGTAGTGACACCTATCCTTCAGTGACCTCACAGGTGCTAGGGTTTTATGTGCTCTGCCATGCAGAAGACAAGACTGGAGGCAAACTCACACATCAGCCCCAGGACAGGATTTCTCAGCTTGCTGCTCCTCAGGGGGCCATGAGCTGATCAGCAACCCAAGCCCCTGGAGCAGAGTCATTAGCACTGCCAAAGGATGTCAATGCACACGTGAATGTCGGCATCATCCAGATTTGTTTCTTAAACATTGTCTTATAGAAACTTTAAAACAGTATCTGTAATTTTAGAACAGAATTTATCCTTATGATAGGCAGCCTTTCCAGGCAGAACCACCTCCTCTGGTCTCAGACCCTACATTTCAGAAAGCACAACACAGCCAGGATCATGCCATGTGGAAACACCACCTCAGTGTCAGTTGAACAACACCTCAACAAGGCTGAAGGAAACCTCAATGGAGAGAAACACCAGATGTGGCTGAAGGAAAGGGCACAGTCAGACCAGGTGGCAGCTCAGAGACACAGAGCCTGATCAGAACCCGTGGGCAATGGGACTGGTGTCTCCCCAGCCCCCAGGTACAGGGAACAAACAGTCTGAGGGCAATGGAGCACCATTTGAAAGCATCCACTGAAATAATCTCAGTCCTCAAAACTATGGAGGGTTCCCTGAAACCCTCTGGTTTGCTGGGGAAGAGGTTGGGATTTTGTTTTATGCTTATTTGCCTTTTGTTTTTGTCCTGGTAGATAACGTTCATTTCCAGTAACTGTTGAGTGGAAAAGGAGGATTTAACAATAAAGTGCAAGAGTCCATCACAAGTAATGGCAACCCATGTGCTCTTATGAAACAATAACAAAGCAACATAAAATAAATCAGTGCCTTTTAATTTAACAATGTAAATTACCCTCCCACCTGCTGTGACTCTCCATAAGGAGAAAAAGCTGGCAGTGTATTTACCAAGCTGTCTATCCCAATCCCATTCTGCACTGGCCTCCTGCCCTGGGGTTAGACTGTAGGACTCTGTCATCTCTTGCACTCGTATGACCTAAGAAAGGGAATGCGGCCTTTTTCCCACAAGCCCAGAGTGAGAACATCATAAAAGCTGAACTTTAGCCCCCTTTTTGGGCAGGCAGCACAATAGCAAGGAGGATGCTGTTACTCCCCAGAGGCTTTGCTGCTGAAAAACATCACCAAGCTCAAGTAAAAGGTCAGTAGTTAGGATTGCATCTCTTGTTTTCTTCAGTTTTCCTCCTCCGTCAAAGGCAGCTCAACATTCTTTGCACACCCCCCTCCCTCCTTCTGAGAAATGCAGGAAGGAAGTGCTTGCAAAATAGTTTAATTTAAAAGAAGGCACAATCACACACAGCAAACCCTGCTTCAGTCTCTGAGCAGGACATGTGCACTGCTCCCAGTTCCCACTGCAGCACAAAGGAGTCCCTGCCGCGGCAGGGCTGTCCCTCCCTTCCCACACACACGGGCAAGACTGTGCTCCCAACACCTGGGCTGGAGAGCTGTGGCTACGTGCTACAGGCAGCCCCTACTCCCCCAGAGCACACAGCACATCTGTGGGAGCCAGGGCTGTGCAGCAGCACAAGAAGGATGCAGGGAGCCCTGCAGCCTCCCAGGGCACTGCATGGTACCAGGCACCAGTGGCAGCACCGTGGTCCTGCCTGCAGGACAGTGTCATCTCCTCTCTCTCTCATAACTAGTGCTTGTTTGATTTCACATGATGTTCTTCCACCAAGGCTTGTTACCTGACCCTTGCTAGGGTTTGGGAAGGTATTTGGAACAGTTGGATTTAGCTTGACCCTTTTCTTCACTAGATTTATGTGAAAGAACCAGAGTGGGTGGAAGCAGCTGTTATACTCCATGCCTTTTTGCAAAGAGGAATGTAGAGACCAGCAGGCAATTCCTGGAAAACTCCTTCATTATCCATCAGGTTCTGCTGTATGACCACATATCCAACCTAAACATCATTCTTCCTAGGCACATGGTGTTTTTGTATCCCTGGGCAAACAGCACTTACTATCACAAGCCTATTTCTCAGTCTTTCCCAAGACTCTGGCAGTCCCAAGGACTTCCCTTGAGCCATGAACCACAACAGCCACGTGTCAGGACAGGCTGGCAGTCCCTTCCTGCTCTCCCTTTGAGAATTCCCAGTCCTCCCAGCCCAGTGTCCTCAAACAAACCCCTCGGTGCCCGCAGCCTCTCCCAGCGCCTGCAGAGGATCCGGTCCTGTTCCAGTGTCCTGCGTTCCCCTCATTGCTCCTGGGTTCATGTCCAGCTGGCATTCTTGGACTTCATGGGACACTGCCAACAAACCACAGTCCTGTCTCTTCTTTAACCCATTGCTGTCACACTGCATCATTAGACTAATGAAATAACAGTGCATGAAGGACCTGAGCAGAATCACACCCATGAGCACTCGAGTGGTGCCTCCTTCCAAACAGGATGCCCAGGACAAGCAAACACACAATCAATTATTTTCTATAAGGAAATTTTAAAATGCTGCATGCTGTTAACGTGAGCACTTTCCTGTGTACAGTCACACAGCTCCACAAAGGGAAAGATTAATGCTCCCCCAAACAGGGAAATGAGAGTACCAAATGCCACCAGCAGGCTGGGGACTGGGGGGCTGCAGCAGGACCTGAAACCAGATTGCTGAATTTGACTTTTTTTATTTTAAAGTTGACAGCTTCAACTTCCAGAATCTAAACCCAGCACTGAGCATGGGGAAACCTGCTGTTCTCTAGCTCTAGGCCAGATGGGTAAATTTTTGGGATTAATGTTTTCATAACCATGCAGCCAGGACTGCTGTTTATTACCCATCCCCAGTAACTTCTTACCTTCCTTTCTTTTCTTTTTCACTTACTGTTGCTTATGTGCATTTCTGATAGATTTAAAAATAAGTGTTAGCACTGCAGAAATACCTTCAGCTGTAAAATGAGGGTTCCAAAATCCTGCATTCTTTAAAGACCTTAAATAAAAAATTATTTCTGTCCTGCAGAGTGTTGTAAAGGATTTAAGGAGCTTACTGCCCACCCCATGCCTGCTGCAAGCCCAGACAAAGGACAATAAAAATTGAAACAGAAGAGAAGGAATGAAAGGACCCCAGAAAGGCACATCTGGGAAGATGGAGGTGCTCCTGCAGGTAGTCAGCACAGAGCCTGACCACTCCTTCAGTGAAAAAAAATTTCTAATATCTAATCTGAACCTCCCCTGTTGCAACTAAGGCCATTTCCTTTTGTCCTATCCCCTGGCACAGGGAAAAAGAGACCAAACCACTACTTCACTACACCTCACTTGAGGGACTTGAAGGGGGGAATTCCCAGTTCAAGGTTTGTGAGGATACTAAAGCCATACTGAAAAATATAAACACAAATAGTTGGTTTAAGGAATGGTTAAAAACAGGTTACAGAGCAGATAGATCTGAAAATATGGCCCAAATATTGTAATGGAGCATTTAAACAAAAGCAGTGATACAAGGAAAAAGATCCCATTTAAGTTCTGAGCGTCTTCTTGGAGAGAATCCTATTCAGCAAAGGTGATCCAGTCAAAGGTAAGGCCCTACCTGACTTGGTTCCTCCTTCTTTAAGGCATCACAGATCTTCAGCACTGCCCTGAAGAGCTTACAGAAAGCTCTGCCTCCATCCCAGCACCCACAGGGACCCACACATCACCCAGGCTGCTCTGCACCCCAGAGCATCCCCAGCACGTCCTTGGCCACCAGTGGCCAGCACAGCAAACATCTGCCCTTTGCCTCCTTTCCTCCCTTTCTCATTTGTCGAGATGCTTCTTCGAAAGGGAACTTTGATTATGAAGATATTTAGTGATAAAGGGAAGGGCAGCAAATGTGCTCCCGCTGTTTATCCCGGCCGGGTGTTTTCCCCTTGCACTCTGCGATTGTTTGGCCGGGCGAGTGATGGATGGTGGAGAGGGCTGGGTCTGGAAATGCTCCTGAGCCATCAGGAAGCTGAGGGGACCTTTGCCAGCACTTCCTTCCTGCATACAAGGGGAGGACAGAATGGGAAAAACCTTGGCTGTCTCTCACCCTGAGAAAAGGTCTCCCTTTCCAGCTGTATTACAGTAACAATATTTTAATCTTTCACAAGATTGTAATATCCTTCCTCTCTAAGTATAGCTCCAGTGGCAGCTCAGAAAATGAAATGAACCAACAATGTAAAACTCAATAGGTGGTGCTAGAAGCTGAACAAATGGAGGTCCAGATTGGAAGATCCCTATCTTCAACCAGGATATAAAGCACCAGTGATCACACCTGTCCTAATGCAGGACTGGACTCCCAGAGCAACCAAGACTAAGCACTTCAACAGGAGGTGTAAAATGTACATAACTAATACACTGAAAAAGTGTACTTCTGGAGAGATTAATTCCTGTGCCTGTTTCAGAAAGTGGATCTAAACTCAAACCACAACATTTATTACACCTCCAAAAAATAAGGCTGCAATGAGCAATCTGTGAATGTTCTGACCAGACATTTCTCACAAGCACCCAGGATGTGTTACAGAGACTTGAATGTCTTTTTCCCCAACCTCAGCCTCTAGGTCCTTCTGTGGATGATTAATGAATCTCTACGACATCCTGACGTGTCATCATCACCTGTTCACAGTAATAAAAGTACATGCTAAATATGAGAGAATAAATATTTCATGCTACCACAGGAATTTTTCTAAAATTTTCCATTTTTGAGTTCCAGATTCAAAACCATGGACCATGGCAAGGGTTTCAGTGCAGGCAGACCTTCAGAATCCCAAACTGCTCTTCCCCAGCCATGTGGCCTGCGACAGCCAGAGCAGGGCACACGGGTGGTGGCTCTGAGGACCCCTCTCCCTGCTGGCCTAGCAAGGGGAGATCCCAGCAATCCCCTCATTTGTCTGGGCAAGTTTGCCCAAGCCAGTCTATAAAAGGGAGGAAGAAATTCTCAGGACTCTTGACAACAAAAGAAAACTCCCCAAACCTGTGAGCAGACAGGTCTACTAACAGTCTCTATTTCTGACAAAGGCCTCAGACAAAAAAAGACCTCACCCACAAACAAAGAGTGGGGAACAATGGGAACTGTCAAAAAATAGCCCTCACGTCAGAGCTAAGAATGCCCCTTGACACTTCCAAAAAAGCCCAGGCTGAGCAGAGCCTGGGAGGCTGCAGGCACAGTCCTGGCATCTGCCTCTCCCAGCACAAACTGCCAGCAGCACTCGGTGAGCCTGAACTCCCACAGCCAAAGATGGGGATGGAAGAAGAGAGCGAATTTATGGCAGGTCTGAGCCAGAAGTAACAAATTCCTGTCCATTCAATCTCTCCAGCAGGGACCCTGACACTTGGACTTGATGGGACATACCTGACAATGGTGTGTTCACATCTTCCCTTACTGCAAAGGGTAACTAATCACCAAAGTAATTAATGAGAAAACTAAGTTATGTCAAAAAGCAGAATGATTTGTCTAACACAGTAATAAAACTCGTGTGTTCTTCTGAACTGGTAAGAACTCATTAAAAAATTGCTAGAAAAAATTTCAACCTGGACTAGAATTCTAAGAATGCTGACATCCAGATGTGGACAGGAAACCTCAAAGATCCAATAATCTTTATGGCATGTAATTTAGCATTGATTCACATGTTTTGCTTTATTTGTGACTCAGCATTGTCCTCCAATAGCAGTAAGAAAATAAATGGAAAGCAAATCATGCTGAATGAAAACTCACCCGTGGGCTGATCACTTGAGTAACTGTCCTGATTCATCTTCCAAAAGGCAGCACCAGATCAGGATGCTGAGGTTGCAGGTCTAAACTCAGAGATGCAGCCCAAGCTCTTGCTTCTGGAAAGCAAATAAAGAGTTACTGTCAAACTGTAGGAACTCCAGCCTGTGTGAGAAATGGAGTATCTTGTGTGTGGTCTGTTGTCTTTGAATTTAGCAGGAGAGTGGAGAACCTACATGCATGTGCAACTTGTAGGAGCCATAGGACACGTGCCTGAAGATCAGAGAATGCAATGGGAAACTGAATCAACCAAGAAGCACTAGAAAGTGGCATCTGAGAGCACATGGAAGGTAAAACAACATGGAGTTAAAAACACAAATGAGTTCCTGGAATAGGTCGAGTTCCAGATTTGAACTACACAAACAGGAGTCCCTAATGCTCTTCACCTGAGTAGCCAAACAGAACTCCTACACAGAGTGAAGACTTGGACTTAATGATCCTGAGGTCCTTTCCAACACAGCAGATTCTGTGACTCTGTGCAAACCCCAGACCTCCCTAATCCCAATCTGGACAAACAGGCCATGTGAAAGCATGTTTTTGCCAAACCTACACAGCTCCTCCTCTTTGTTTGCTTGCCCTTCCACTCATCATCACATCTTCACTGTGGTAGAGTTGGGAACAGAACCCCTGTCTCCCAAATCCCAGTCCAGTGCCTTAACCACCACATCCTTCCTGCTGAATCACACTGCAGGATTGTTTATCAGGAAGGAAATTCCCCTTCGAGAGCACTCACTCTGAGTGTGCTGGTGGAACACAAATGCTTAGAAAAACACAAACAGAGGCAATAACAAGTGATTGAAGTCCCTGTACTGGCTGGAGGCACAGCAGCACCCTGTTTGTTATGGAGCAGTGGAAGCGAGCCCCATGGAGCAGGACATGACACAGAACAAGCAGTGCATCCAGATGGCCTCCCAGGAACAGCCTCCTGCTCTCCACAGATGATCCATGACTCTGGAAGTCTTTCCCTCACATTTAGCACAAGGTATATGCCACTCAGGGCCATTAAAAAGGTTTGGACTCTCACAAGGCACTGGAAGGGTCACCTTTGAGAGCAAAGTTGCCAAGTGCAGGTAGCTGTGAATGTGATCCAGAGGGTCAGAATTAACCTCAACATCAAAGGGCCCTTGCTTTCTTTAAGGTCTTAAGCTCCAAAATAAAAAAAAAAAAAAAGCAGGGTATGTATGAGGGGAAGATACCAAAAATGGAACAAATATGTTTTAGCCTGATACACTTTATGCATTGGTCTCCTAGAAAACAAAAAGGGCTGTAATTCATCCACAATCTGTCGAAAAACACAAACCCACTGAAATGGCAGATTCATGGTCCAGGACTCTGAAGAATTTGGCTCTGCTCAACAGTTGGGCAAAGGGGAAGAATTTCCCCATTCACAAGCAGTGGATTTCCAGGTTGTGTCCCATGGGACCCCATCACAGTAACCAACAAGCACAGGCTTGGGCAGATGGCAGAGCTTGGACTAGATTTCAGGACACCCCCTTTAAATATCATTGTATGGGAATTCCAGAAGGACCTGAGGACTCCTGGGGGACAGGGAACCAAAGCCTCCCTCTCAGCAGCATCCTGGGGTCACACCCGGATCTAGAGGAGCTCTAACAAACCCTGAGATGGGGCTTCTATTACAGTAGAAGTTTCACACCAGAAGGCACTTTGAGGCACTTCAATTCCTTTGAACAGTTAAAAAAGTCACAATTTCTCCTCAGGGCTTCTTTTAACCTTGACATGATTTGGAATCCCTCAAGCCTTCGTTTTTGATGTCATATGAGAGTAATTCAGGAATTAACACGAAATGTAATTCCATTGTTATCCATTCAAAAGGCTATTCTCTCATTCCTTGCCTGCTATTTTTAGGGTCAGGATCCAGTTTGTAGCTTTTTCCATTAGGCCCAAATCAAGTGTGTCCAGAGTGAGAAGATATCAGCACATGCTCAGTCCTGCAGGATACTGTGATCAGTGAGCAGGGGTCGGTGATGGCCCACAAGAAGGCAATTGATGGAATGGGTGTCTCCTGCTTGGTTCAAAGAATTCCTTGTATGGAAACCCAGCATGGAGCAGCCAAAGGTGAAGGCTTCTGCAAAGAGCTGCCAAACTGCTCGGCCAAGGACTGCAGGCTTTTCTCCTGAGCAGGTGTTGTCACTGTTGAGCTCTTGACTGTGATGCTGAGCTCATGGCTGGTGCCCTGCAGGAATGTTTTGCTTTATAGTCCAGCCAAATGAGCTAAGGGTGCACACAGCCAGCCTGACTAACACAGTGCTGAGGGAGGGAGGGATGGATGGATGATGGATGGATGGATGGATGGATGGATGGATGATGGATGGATGGATGGATGGATGATGGATGGATGATGGATGGATGGATGGATGGATGGATGATGGATGGATGGATGGATGGATGATGGACGGATGATGGATGGATGGATGGATGATGGATGATGGATGATGGATGGATAATGGATGATGGATGGATGGATGGATGATGGATGATGGATGATGGATGGATGATGGATGGATGGATGATGGATGGATGGATGGATGGATGATGGATGGATGATGGATGGATGGATGGATGGATGGATGGATGATGGATGGATGGATGGATGGATGATGGATGATGGATGAATGGATGGATGGATGATGGATGGATGATGGATGGATGGATGGATGGATGGATGGATGGATGGATGGATGGATGATGGATGGATGATGGATGATGGATGATGGATGGATGGATGGATGGATGGATGATGGATGGATGGATGATGGATGGATGGATGATGGATGAATGGATGGATGATGGATGGATGGATGATGGATGGATGGATGATGGATGGATGGATGGATGGATGGATGGATGGATGATGGATGGATGGATGATGGATGGATGGATGGATGATGGATGGATGGATGGATGATGGATGGATGGATGGATGGATGATGGATGATGGATGAATGGATGGATGGATGATGGATGGATGATGGATGGATGGATGGATGGATGGATGGATGGATGGATGATGGATGATGGATGGATGATGGATGATGGATGATGGATGGATGGATGGATGGATGGATGGATGGATGATGGATGGATGGATGATGGATGGATGGATGATGGATGAATGGATGGATGATGGATGGATGGATGATGGATGGATGGATGATGGATGGATGGATGGATGGATGGATGATGGATGGATGGATGGATGGATGGATGATGGATGGATGGATGGATGGATGGATGATGGATGGATGGATGGATGGATGGATGATGGATGGATGATGGATGATGGATGGATGATGGATGGATGGATGGATGGATGGATGACGGATGGATGGATGGATGATGGATGATGGATGGATGGATGGATGATGGATGGATGATGGATGAATGGATGGATGATGGATGGATGGATGATGGATGGATGGATGATGGATGGATGATGGATGGATGGATGATGGATGGATGGATGATGGATGGATGGATGATGGATGATGGATGGATGGATGGATGATGGATGGATGATGGATGGATGGATGATGGATGATGGTTGGATGATGGATGGATGGATGGATGGATGATGGATGGATGGATGATGGATGATGGATGGATGGATGGATGATGGATGGATGATGGATGGATGGATGGATGGATGGATGATGGATGATGGATGATGGATGGATGGATGGATGATGGATGGATGATGGATGGATGGATGGATGGATGGATGATGGATGATGGATGATGGATGGATGGATGGATGGATGGATGGATGATGGATGGATGGATGATGGATGATGGATGGATGGATGGATGATGGATGGATGATGGATGGATGGATGATGGATGATGGATGGATGGATGGATGATGGATGGATGGATGGATGATGGATGGATGGATGACGGATGATGGATGACGGATGATGGATGATGGACGGATGATGGATGGATGGATGGATGGATGGATGGATGGATGATGGATGGATGATGGATGGATGATGGATGATGGATGGATGGATGGATGGATGGATGGATGGATGGATGATGGATGATGGATGATGGATGGATGATGGATGATGGATGGATGGATGATGGATGATGGATGGATGGATGGATGGATGGATGGATGATGGATGATGGATGGATGGATGGATGATGGATGGATGATGGTTGGATGGATGGAGAGTGTCTGACACCTGCCCTGCCTGCAGCTCATACCTCCCCCAGGGGCAAAGCAACCCTCAGGTGGATTGGGATAGTATGAACAGAGCTCCCATTCTGCTTCCTCAGTAAGAGCTGAGGCCACAGCCACTGCCAGACAGGGAGCTGGGGGCCACTGGTTTCCTCCTGAGTGATTTCAGTTGAAGTAAAGCCATTGCTGGGCTGGAGTGAACAAGGTGCTCCTGACCCATGCTGGGAAAAGCAGGAAGTCTCCCTCCTGACAGCCTGTTAACTGTCCATGGGATCAGCTCTGGTCTAGTATCTCAAGCTCTGCCTGAGCTGGTGCTTCCCTTGATGCTCAGTAATGTGGTGAAGTGACTGTACAAAAATTTTTATTTCTCCTCAGAAAATGTCCCCAAAACAAAAAAGGAGGTTTCTTTTCTGCCTAGGTATGGAAAAGATTTGAAAATGTGAAGTGAGAGTAACTTAAATCTTTAGAAACAAGAAAACAAAGCAGTACTTATTTGTAGACCTCTCCATATGGGGATTTTGAAGTCTATTTCACATTTTTACAACCTTCCTTTTATTGCTTTGGTGTTATAGAACATCCAGGCACACACAGCAAAATATATCACAGAACCACAGAATCCTCTGTGCTGGAGGGACCCACCAGGATCACCCAGTGCAGATCCTGTCCCTGCCCAGACCCCCCAACAATCCCAGCCTGTCCATCCCTGGCAGCGCTGTCCAAACGCTCCTGGAGCTCTGGCAGCCTCGGGGCCGTGCCCATTCCCTGGGGAGCCTGGGCAGTGCCCAGCACCCTCTGGGGGAAGAACCTTGCCCTGAGCTCCAGCCTGAGCCTGCCCTGGCCCAGCTCCAGCTGTTCCCTGGCTTCTGTCACTGTCACAGCCAGGAGAGACCAGAGCTGTGCCTCGGCAGGAAGCTGCACATTGCTCTGAAGTCTCCAGTGAGATTGACCCCTCCCCAGAAAAAAACATGAGTTAGAAGATGAGTGAAGGAGCTGTAGTCCTAGGAGTGCCTGTTAAAAGCATCCTCTGAAGACCTCAGGTGTGTTTTCACTGGCTTTTACAGGCTTTGGATTCTGTAATTAAACCCAGTTGATTCAATTTAGCTCCCATCAGCTACAAACTCAGTACTTCATTCTTAATAATGCCCCAGCTGAGTTACACCACTCAAAATCTATGCTTAAATTCTGGAATCTCAGGCTGCAGTGTCACAAAGGACCTGCCTCCCAAGCCTTTTCACAAGCTGTGTCTGTAGCATGTTCTTTCAAAGTGGGCAGAAGTGATGAAGACGGCTCAGCCTCTCTGCACCTCATGTTGAAATGCAAATCGCAGTTCCACCTAATTTTACAACTTCCCTTTATCACACAAATCTTTAACTACTCAGAAATAGAAACTTCACTGTCCTGTGATATAGAAAAAAACCACTGACACAAGCAAAAAAAAATTAATTTCAAACCAGGCAGTGTTCAGCCAGTGCCTGCCATGACTCCAGGCCTCTGTGAAGAACCCCAGGCTACCTCCCCTTCCCTCCAGGGCCTTGAATCCAGGAGGGCTCCAGGAGCTCCCATCTGGACAGGGCTGTTCAGCACTACCAGGACCACTGGCACTGCAGAAGCAAAGGGGCCAGGACACCACCCTGCCTCCTGTATCAATTCATTTGATTGGAGCTTATTCTAAGGAGATCACTTCACTTGAATGGAATTTTTACTAAATAATTACTGACTTTTGATAATTTATGGGAGTAATTTAATAATTTTGCACCATTTGTGCCATAATAAGAGTCATTGGAAGTGCAGAAGGCTCAAAGCAGAACACTCATGGCAGAAGCCAGCAGAGCCACACTGCTCCAGAGAACCTGCCTCTGCCTCACTAACTCACACATTAAAACTGGAAAGCAGCTGACAAAACATCAACAGATGTCTGTCAAAATCTGTTGGATTTTCAAGGCTGTCCTCTCAGCATGGTGAAGCTCGCCAGCTTGACAGGAATGTATTTTTCATGGAATTTCTGCCCAAGTTCTTAACATCAATAAGCAAATTGTTGTGACACCAAGGGCATAAGTACAACCTGAACCCCGGGAGAAAGCCCTGGATACCATAGACTGTATCTCCCTGCATGCCTGCAGAGTTCCACAACCCAGCTCTCCCTGCTCATTTCACTCTTCTTACCCATCAACCACATCCAGCCACTGGGAAAGAAAACCCTGAGACACAACCAGCACACCTGGAGAGGCTCCGGGCAGCAGTGCCAACGCCGTGCTGGCCCTGGGGTGGCTCTGGCCGTGCCGCAGCCCCAGAGGCTCGGGCTCCCTGTGCGCTCCCCATGCGCTCCCCGGTGCGTTCCCTGTGCGATCCCCATGCGCTCCCCGTGCGCTCCCCGGTGCGCTCCCCGGTGCGTTCCCTGTGCGATCCCCATGCGCTCCCCGGTGCGCTCCCCGGTGCGCTCCCCGTGCGCTCCCCGGTGCGCTCCCCGTGCGCTCCCCGTGCGCTCCCCGGTGCGATCCCTGGTGCGCTCCGAGCGAGGGGCGCGGAGCAGCCGCGGGGCTCTGGCACCCTCTGCTGACAAACCGGCGCGGGGCCAGGCTCCTTTTGCTGCATGAATAGCTCGGAGCTTAACAGGTTTTATCTGTTTGCTCAGATATTTCCGTAAAATTACACTGATCACAGCAGGCCCTTCCTCCCCGGGTTTGCTCTGGGGACCGCGCACAGCTCGCACAGGGACATGCCCTACTATCCTGTCTCCAGGGTCACCTAACCCGCCGGGGTTACCAAAACCCCCGAGATTTATTGTCCTTTCCACCTCCCAGCACTACCCAGCTCCCTGCAGGCAGCATCGATCCTCTCCCATATTTCTCAAAGGTTTGGACGTGGGAGGGGACCCCTCAGCCACCTGAGGGAATCATCTCTGGAAGGGAACTTCTAACCCTTGCACCACTGCAAGATGCCCTCAGCAGTCTCCACGCCACCTGTGGCACTCAGCAGCTGTGACCCCTTGCTGTCCCTGAGCACAGCACAGGAGCTGTGGCAGAGGAAGCCAGAGCTGTGCCTGGCAGGGGGGTTCTGTGCCATCTCCTCCACCAGGACAACCTGGCACTGAGCAAAGACAGGGAGGTGACACACACACCTTGGTCATACATCTGACATGTCCAACCCCCAGGATGTCACACAGAGACACCCCAAGGTGCCGACTGGGACCAGTGACACACACCCTACTGAGCCAAGTCACAGTGTCCTGACCCTGCTGTGCTGCTTGGGAAGGTTCTCGGGGAATAATGAACACCAACAACAGAAAACTCCGTGTAAAGGCAAGAGTGAAGCAGAAACCTGATAGTTTGGGATGTGTTAACTTCAGAGGTTGATTTTCAGTCTTGTTATTGTCTGCATTTTTCTGATTCTTGCTTCTTCTGTACTGGAGTGAAGGGAAGGCTGTGAGGAGGTGACAGCACATCCTGGGTAAGGCACAGAGAGCACACGGGCTGAGCAGACTGGCACTTTCTAGTGCTATTTCAAACCCATGCAAGCCATACTTAATCTACCAAAGGGTCTGCACCTCAGGAGAGAGCATCTCAAAGGATCATCTCACCTTCAAACCAGCACCTTAAACAAAAAAAAAAACCAAAAAAAGCCAAGGAACAGCTTTGGAAATAGGCAATGCAGGATTTCTGCCAGAATCAAAGCATAAATTAAATTCTCAGCAAATTCTCAGCATATAGAAAAATAGCTCAGTTGAAGACACTTCACGAGTTTCATTCCAATTTTTTGGCTACTACTGAAAACCACTATAATATAGAAAAATTTGGAAAACTTTAAAATGTCAGGGGACTTAATAATCAGGGTGATTGTAATAGTAACATGTAAATCCTTCTTACGAGGAGATCCAGCAGAGTCACTTTAAATGCTGAAACTCAGTCTCTCTTGAACTCTCTCACATTAGAAGAACTTACTTGGCTTGCTTTTTTCCCCTCCTAGAACAGCTTTGTTATCATTGAACACAACTCCGCTGGGGACTCAGTGTAGGACTTCAGCACTTGCCAAACAGAGCCACGGCTGCGTGAGTGAGTTTTTCAGACACTTTGCTTCCCAGCACTCGGATTTCAAGTTTAGGCAGCAGTGTTAAGGCAACATCTGTCCAGTGCTTTCTGATGGAGTGTTTGAACGTTCCCTCCTGGATCGCTGAGGAAGCTTTATTATCTCTCATAAGCATATTCACTTTTTTTTTTTTTAAAGCATGAAGTGTCCTCCATAGTCTGACACTTCTAAAAGGCTTGGCTGGACAGGCTCTGGCAGCAGTGGCTGTGGCAGCTGCAGCCCTCATGTTGCCAGATGTTTGTCCCACCTTGCCCTGCCAGGACAGCACAGCTGGCTGTGCGCCCGCCCGCCCGAGGCCTCAGCTCGCAGTTCTGGCACATTAATGAGAACAGTGGATGAAAAGATTTGTACAAAACCACTGGGCTCTGAGCTAACACGCAGCAAGGCATGAATGTCCAAGTGCAGCTGCTGGGCAGGGTCAGAGCAGTGACACAGAGACACGGGCTGAGCTCAGCTCTGGATGGATCCCACACCTTGGGCTGTCCCCAGGGATCACCCAGAGACACTCTGCAGTCACATCCCCCCTGCACAGTTTTGGGGTTACAGCTGTGTTGGTAAAAGTGCAGTAAATGCAAGTCATCTCCTGACTGACACATGCTCCAGTAAATTCCTGGGTGAAGCAGAGAGAATTTCATGGCATTTACAGAAGAAGGGAGGGAGGAAGGTTTGTCTTTAATAAAAGCACCCTTTTTCCCCCTTCTTCTTCTTCTTTTTATTTATTTTTAATAGTGTTGAAGCTTTCCTTCTCCCCAGGGTTTTGCTTGAATACCTCCAGATGTAGATGTAACACTAAACAAAAAGCTTTTACAGGATGGATGAGTAATTTTAGAATTCTCCTAGATTTTCTCCATCTTAATCTGTTTCTCTCCCGTTTCCATTCATCCACAGGAGCTGAAGCTCCACTGCGTGCATTTCTCCTTGATCACTTTCACTCCAGCCCATGTCTAACCATGAATCAAAGCAGAATAATCCAAGGATTTCCTCTCAAATCACCATTTCCTCTGTTTTCCCTGTTACTAGCAAATCCCCCAGATCCCAACTGTCTGCAGCTCCTCATTTTCCGCCCTGGCTGGGAGTTCCTCAGCAGCCGGAGCGGAGCCAGCAGCCCTGCAGCCTGCACAGCTCCCAGGCACCCTCAGGGGCATGGGCAGCTCCTTTGCTTCTCCCGGACACACTGCTACTACGTCTTGGAAACTGTGCCACAATTCAGAAGTTCCACAAGCTATTGGCATTTTCATTTCCAGGTTCTTTTCATGTTTAACTCAGATTTCCTTGCGAGTTTTATCTCCCTGAGATCTGATATACTGGGTCAACAACGAGCAGCTACTTGTTTAAGTAAGTTTTGTCTCTTACTTCATTTCTGTTTGCCTTTTGCCCACATCATTGCCCATGAGTCCCCCACGTCCTGCAGGGAGTACCCTTGTTGTTGATGGCAGCAAGGAGAGGAATGCTGGAGGACAGGGAGGGTGGAGAGGCAGGAGCTGCAGCACAGATCAGTTGCAACATCTGGTGATGGCTGAACAGCTGGAGGAGACAGTGTCTTTGTTGTGGCTGAAGAGTCTGACTGCTACTTGGAATATAAATTACGGGATGACTGATTGCTGGTCTGAGACCTTGACCAGTAGCTCTGGTTACAACATCATGCCTTACAATGCACTGTGGCTTTGTTTCCCCAGCCTCTGGAAAGAGCTGTGTCCTGAGCAATCCCACCTGCTGGCACCTGAGGGACTGACACCCCTGCAATGTCCCTGTTACCGCTTGTTCTTCCTGAAAAACTTTCATCTCACTGTCATCACCAGATGACCTCAAGGTCAATTAGGCTGCTTATCAAATTCAATTAAGTCTCTGTCAAGCACAAAGCCAGTACCTGCACCACACTCTCCTTCTACACTTCCTCACACTCACACCCACAGCAAGAGAAACAACATTCTGCTGGAGTGCAGGAATAGGGTCCAATCCCACAAGGTCAGGACAAAGCCAAGTCACATTATTCATCACACACTGTGCACTGACTTTTTATCTCTTCCCAAGCCATGTCAGTTTTATCTCCCCCATGCCTGATGATAAATTGCTTTCCAAACTCCTTCATGGGTAGTTGTTCCTCACGCTTTACATCCTGAACAAGCTTAGAGACCTTCTAAGCTCAGATCTAGGTATCTGCTCTAAGCTTATTCAGGAGGTAAAAGGGTAGGGAAGCAGGTTCTGAATGCAGTGACTGATTAAGCCACCAGTGAGATTAGCAAGGTCACCTTTGGTAGCATAAATGGCTTTTACAAGGGATGTTGGTTTGTAATCAAGTTTGTAGAAAATGGTACTATAAATAAGTAGTCTTGAAGGTGAAGTTTTGTTCTGGTAACACTCCTGGAAGGCCAGCACAGAGAAACCACTCCTGAAACTCCTGGGTAGGGTGCCAGGTTTTTCCACATGTCTGGAAGATGGATCTCCAGCAGCCTTCTCCTCGTCCTTTGGTTCTCCTTAAAGCAAAGGCATTACCCTGCAGCCTCCTCCTGCCTCACCCCCAACACTTGGGTCAGACTGGGGAACAGAGCTCTCCAGTTCAAAGGCTCAGGTTAATTTTCACAAGTGTTTTGAGCAGCAACATGCACAGCCACTGTGAAACATTCGCTGAGATCAGAAGATCTCAGTAGCTACAGATGTCTCCACCACTGTCTTCAGAAGTTGAGAAAAATGCAGCCTTGCCCTGCTTCTGGACTGTTCCGCATCCACAAACATTATTTACCTGAAAGGCATGTGTTTTCTCAGCATGATTTATTAGCTCTAGTTAGAGTTGCAATGATCATGCTCTAATTTTTCAGAAAGTACTACAGTTTATGCATAGTTTTAACCACCTTTTGAAAAACCTTTAAGTAGTGATGAATCGACCCATAAAATAATACAAATGTCAGAACCAACATATTATTCTCCTTTAGGCATGGGCAGAGGATATCTGATTTTTGGCTGCCAAATTATTTGGCATCTGAACAACTGGCAACAAATTCAAAGTGAAACAGCAAAACTGTGGGCAACCGCTGGCTAAATTGGGGTTCCTCCCCTTTGCATTTGGACATGAAATACCATGTCTGCTCCAGGATGCTCTAACCTAATTCACTTGTTCACAGCACAGCAAGTCAGCTCCATCAAGATAGTTTGTGTCTGCACTGCTCTGCCACAAAGCCATGAGCACCTCTGCTGTAAAGCACGATGAACACACAAGTCCTCACTTGATCAAAGGAACCACTGGGGAGAGATCTCACCCTGTAGTTCTCTCCTGCCTCACTCTCCACTGGAGTCTGCAGATGCCTACCAGAAACTGCAGGGGCTGAAAAGCAAACCAAAGGGAGCCCTGGTGTCTCCCCTGGTATCACCAACCCAGCTAGCCCCTGGGTGACACCTGCTCGTGGTGGGCTTTGAAAGACCAGGACACCACGTGCTGTTATCAGCACACCTCAGCTGTGTGAGAGATCAGCTCCTCGGGTTCTTCCCTAAGCCCTCAGCAGGCTGCACGGTGCACAGGGTCATCCAAAGGATATGACAGCAGCAGTGCTGGGTGCTCTGGCTGAAGCCTCAACACAAGAGTGTCCTGCTGCATCTCCTTGGCTCCTCACTGCTCACCTGGCATCTCTTTCATGGCCACACGCTGTCATGGGAGCTTTGACACCTGTATTAATGTGAGCAGCAGAGCAATGTCTCTTCTGTCAATGTTCCATGCCACAGATGCAGCACAGAGCAGGGTAGGAAGCCCCAGCACAGCTCTCCCTGCACAATGAAAGGAGATCCCAGAAAAAGGGCAAGAAACAGGAAAGGTACAAGCTGAAAAGATCCAGCACTGCTGCTTGTCGCTGTCCTGTGTGTTTCTCGTCTGTTTGAGGTCGCTTTGGATTCAGTGAGGACCTGACTGAACCTCTGCAGGTGATCCTTTCTCCGAGCTCAGTATAACCCTGGGCTGCTGCAGTCCCTCTTCAGGAACTTTTCTCAGGCTAACAACAGAAATAAAGTGCAGGAAAATTGCTATTTAAACTCATTTTCAGAGAGGAAATTTCTCACAGCCTGATGGCAATTAAGGAAAACATTATTTGGTGGCTGGGGAAGCCACTGACTTTGTTCTCAAATAGGGCTGGATTAGGAAGAACTGCAACATCCCCCACTCCGTGCAGGTAATCCTGGTTGCACAAGCACATTTCTCACTGTGCCCCTCAGCTTCTCCAAAGCCTCTGGGACACAAACAGGAAATCAGAGGCAACATGCTGAAAATGGAAAATAGCAACCTCCTAAAAATTATTAATCACTGAAAATGGTAAAACAATACCCTTTGTCAAAGTGTGGGTGGTGAAGTTGGCACAGCTCCTACCAAAGAGGAACTTGATCTTCGCTGGTACAACAGCATGGAGCAGCATCCTCTGCTGATGACATACTCGGCCTGAATTTCTTTCAAGGTGCCTCTGCCACCTCTTTTAGCTTAAGTCTGTGGAAAACAGGAAGAGAGAAGCAGCCTGGGGCAAGAGTCACCTGAACAAGGGACACCACAGGGGTGCAGCAAGAGGAAAGGTGCTCATTGACAGAAATTGAAGGCTATTCATATTTAGTGGGAGGAAGAACATCTTACAGAATGCTGTGCATCACCCTGTGAAGCTGTAATAGGAATTTAGATTCATGGAATGGCTTGGGTTGGAAGAGACCCTAAAGCTCATCTCATTCCAGCCCTGCTATGGACAGGGATGGCTTCCATTATCCCAGGTTGCTCCAAGCCCCATCCAGCCTGGCCTGGAATACCTCCAGGGATTGGGAGCCCACAGCTTCTTTGGGCAACAAGTGAGCCACCAACCCTGGGCTCCAGAGATTTCCATGAGATTTGCAGGCAGCAGGGGTCAGCTGTGAAGTCCCTACCCAGCTCCCCTAAGCCCCACACTGAGGGGTAAAGAACGAGCAGAAAGAGGCCCCAAGAGCAGTGTCTGTGCCCTGATAACATCTTCACAGTTCCAGGCTGCAGCTATGTTTGTACATTTTAATTAACCTGGAGAAAAGCTTATTTTACACAGATTATTTTACTGAGAGTTGGGACACACTTGCAGCCCTCTAAGACAGGAGCACTAAGAACACTAAGAGAACAAATCCCGGTGTCTGAGAGGGAGCAATTCTGCCCTCAGCTTCCCTCAGCTCCATCGCTGTCCCTGCTGCCGGGGATGCTGGGGACATTGCTGTCGCTGGCTGGAGCAGGCAGGACACTGACACAGGCAACGCCTCCCCACTCTGCCCCACCGAGCACACAGAGGAAGCTAGCGACAGCCAGATCAGTCACTGGAAGCCACAATGACAGTCTGTCCCCAACGCTGGACAGTTAATCCTGATGCACAACCCCCTTGTGAATTTAAAATGCTTCCTTTAGCCCCTCTCTGGCTGTGGTCAAACAGCTGATGACACACACTCTGATACAGCAGCAGGGTTTCTGCTGGGGCCACAGAACACTACCAAGCGAGAAAAGTCTCTGAGAAAAAAAAACAAACCAAAAACAATAGGAAGTTTAAACCTTAAAAAATAATGCAGACACTAAGTGCCTTGAAAATAAGATACAGCAACAGAACATTTCAGGTAGATTGCATTTTAAAAATTGCATTTTCTACATTATTTCCTATTACCCAGAATGTGTTATGTGTAATTATTTGAGTATTAGGGTACAAAGGCAGAATCCAATTTAAATCCAAGCAAACCAGTGCAAGTTTAGCAGGATGTTAAACATAAATATTTCATGGCTGAGCTGGAATACTTTCTGAAGTACTGAATATTGATTTAAATTCTGCATACTCCTTGCTTTTGAGGAGTTACACAGGTGAGAATCAATGCTAACACCAACATTGCAATGTACTACTTAAATCCACTCTCATTACTTCTGTATTTCAAATTGGATTTTATGGTCAAATTCAGAAGCAAGGTGAAGCCAGTGTAATACTGAGAGACTGTGCAGAGCCACTGCACACACTTGGAATTCCACTGCTTCACACCCACTTGCCTATGCTTAATTAATTGCCTCTTTACACAGATTCTCATTCTGGTTCAGTTCAGACTGTGGAATTTAACATGGCAACGCTTGTCAGAGATTAAAAATTAAGAAGAACAGAGCAAAGGAAAAGCTGTAACAGGTAAGAGGACTAGTAACACCAGGATACACACATGAAAAAATATGTACTTCCAAGTATAACTCACATTGCCTCCCTCCTTCTGAATGCTCAGAACTAATTCACAGGCAGCTAAATTATAATTCTGCTTCTCAGATAACAGAAATTCAATTTAGTATGCTTAAAGTAAGCAGCTCTGAGACTTGGAACAGAGCTCTGGAGACCACCGGTGCTCCTCGGGGAAAAGGAAAAGCCAAGGGCTCGAAGGAAGGACGTGCCCGTTGTACTAAAAGGCAGATGCCTTCAGGGCACTGTATGTTCAGTCATCTCTTTATCAAACCCTTAACTAATTAAACAATCCTCTTGTCAAAGAGGACAGTTATTGTTTGTGTGACCGATGCCCTGTAAACATAATGGGATAATCTGCCTTTCTCCTTTTCTCTCCCTCAATTCTCCCGAGCAGCTGGGGGATGCGCTGCCCGCCCGCCGGGAAGCCAAGGCTCATCTGTCGCGGCCGCACGCAGCATCAGAAGCCAAGCTTAGGACAATGACGCCTCAGACACTCCAACAATCCATCTGATCCTGTGCCATCCGAGAGTCCCCGGCCGCGGCGGGGCTGGACAAACAATCGGGGGGAAAAAAGAAGGGATTCCTGGATAGAACTGCCAGTTAAAACTGTATTGATCTACGACAAACGATGCTCCAGCAAAAGCATTGCCGGCTCCCTCCTTTGACTTGGTCCCAGGGAAGAAAGAGTCTGCAAACAGCAAAGCTTTGGTCAGATGGCACCAGGCTTGCTCTCACATCTGCACAGTACAGCAGCAAAAGCTGTTCTTCAGCTGCTGGAAGCTCAGCAAGTCCCACGTTCAGAGATGGCTCCAGCCCTGGGTACCCGAGGGAACAGCTAAGCTCACAGAAACCTCGTCTGTGGATGGGTCATGACCAACAGCAGTTAAAGAGGGCAGCTATTTTCTCATGTGAAACGAGGACAATGTTTCAGTGGGTTGCAAAATCCAAATGTTTTCTCCTCTCTGTATTGCTGATGTGGGGGATGTCTTCCCTACAGCCCACTCTGCTCACCCCTGTCAGCAGACCTGCATAGCTCTGTCACCCCAGGGATAACCAGGACAAAAACCATTACCTGTCCCAGCCCTCTTTCATCAAAGTGTCTATTTTCCTACTTACACCACAGCAGCAGTCTCTACTGATTTACTGTAAGAAATTTAAACTGCCCAGTACTTGAATTTTTTAATTAAAATGCAGTGTAAACTGAAACCGAAATAAATCACTATTACAAGGGGCAAATTTCATAGGGCTGTCATTCCCAGGACTGAAGGAGAAAGCAGGTAGGTAGGCAGCCCTTCCCTCCCAGGTGGGGCTCCCCAAACCCTGGGGACACAGACTGAGACAGTCTGTCACTCCTGTCCAGCATGCTCTGGTGCCAAAGGCCACACACAGCTCCACTGACCAGAACTGATGACCACGGTGTCATTGATCTCAGGCCACTTGTATGTGTATTTTGACTAAGGAGGGAATGTGGTGTTTCTGTGAGGGGTGAGGAGGAGGAAGAGGCAGGAGGAAGGGAATGCTGAATAATATCCAAATGTGAAAACCCTTCAGTGCCCATCAAACGTGTGAAGTGGTCATGGCCCGAGGCTGCCAGAGCTCCAGGAGCGTTTGGACAGCACTGCCAGGGATGGACAGGCTGGGATTGTTGGGGGGTCTGGGCAAGAACGGGAGTTGGACTTGATGATTCCAGTGGGTCCTTCCAGCTCAGGGGTTTTGGTGATTCTAACAGGAAGCTTCAGGTCCACGGTCAAATCCATCCTCGGCTGTATTGTCCGAATTCCCAAATTCCCCAAACTTCCACTGACTGCCCAGGCAGTGCCTGACAGCACCATTTCAGACCAGAATGGGGAGGACAAAGGGCTTAGCACAAGAACAACTCTGATCTTCTCCTGAGCAACATTCTCCCTCACAGCCCAGCTTTGAGGAAAGATCTCCTCCCCTGAGAACACACAGAACACTTCAGACAGGGTTCAACGACAACCTAGAGCCCCACACCCAGCTAAAGGCAGAGCCATCACAGATCCACAGGGACAGAACAGAGTGACAAACTCCACCTGTGTGCACGCCCTGCTGAGGAACTCACAGACGTGTCCAGGTGTCCCATCTTCCCTCAGCCCTACCTTGGACAAGCTGCCAGTTGGCTTAAAGCTCCTCCAGAGGAGAAACAACACTGGTGTGCCCTGAGCTCAGGAGGGAATGAAACCCAGAAGACAGCACGTACAATGCAAAGTCTTTTTGCACCTCATCTAGGCCACAACAGGGGAAAAAAATAATGCAAAACTGCTCTATTTTTAACCTACCACCAAGAGAGACTTCACAGAGCCATGTGCAAATCTGAACAAGTTCCTCATTTCAATCCAAGTTAAACTTAGCAAGCGTAAAGCAAACATCCCAAATGGAACATATCAAAGCCAAAATGATGTTATCCTAGCAAAACGGCAACATTTCCCATATCTGTAACCAAAAAAATAGCAATATCAGCCTTAAGGTTCTTTTTTTTGCTCTCTCCCTTACTTGTTTTCTCCCTCCCCACCTCATCACTGCAGCCAAGTTTTAAACAATATCCATGAAAATAGCAGCTTTCAATCTGTTCCTGGAGCAGCCAAGTTAATGAGGCCACATGGCATCCCAGGGCACTCCAGAGGGAAGGGCTCACACTGCTTGTTACTGCAGCCTGTGCTGCTCTCAAAAATGTAAAGCATTTCAAAGTGGTGAGCGCTTCCCTCTTCTTCTCCCCCAGTCTCCAAGTAAGAGAGAGTTCAGCCTTTCAAACACATATTGTGGAAAGAATGAAGTACTTCTGGAAAAAATGAAAGACTGGTTTGCCTTTCTAAATTTAAAGATTTATAAATCAATGCAAATCTTCTTCAAAAAAGAAAAAAAGAAAAGCCAGCAGAACACTCTCATGAGTTCTAGCACAACCATAAGAGAGTTGTAGAAACAAGTACCTGTTTTTCCTGACCTACATTTGCAGGCTGGCAGAAAATCAAAGTTCGTGTCAAATTACAGCAGAGTTTGAACAGACTTGCATGTGCCCTCCAATCTCAGCTATTAAATCTGTTTGAGCCCCGGGAGTGAATGTTTAGTATGAAAGGTGCCGCTCTCTACAGTGACACACACAGGGTACTACGTGAATGCAGGCAGATTGTCTTTTTGTTGTAACACTACAAATGGGAATGGATTTTCCATAGGAGTTGGTTCAAGTAGAGACATTTTCCTTTCCTTGAACTGCTCTATACATTCTCTTCTGTATTTACCATAAAAACCATATGGTTAAGCAGACACAACCACAAAAAGCCAACGTGGAGCTTTGTCCTGAAGGCCTGGCTATGGAACGGCTACACAGGCAAGAGCTGCCTGCGTGGGCTGGGGCTGGGTAAACAACAGCACCCAGCAAACAGCACTGGGGCTGAGGAGAGACAGGGACCTAGAGCCAGGACACACAGAGCAGCCCAAGAACAGGCTCTCACCTGCACCACTCCTCACCCCAGCACAGGCAGCAGTCCCTTGGATTGTTGTTCTCTGAGTGGGGCTGTGCTTTACCTGCCTCGGAGTGCAGCCCGTTCCTGCGTTTGTAATTTCAGAAGGGGTCTGGCCCGTGCCAAGCAAGGGAAAAAGCTGCAGAAGTGAGAAGGTGACACAGCATCACACTGAGGCTTGGAAATAAACCCAATCTTTCTCTTAGAGCAGGAGAATTTTTTTCCTCTCAAGACCACTGAAGCTACTGCAGGGAGCTGGGAAATAAGGCTGCTAGTGATCTACTTCATGTTTGGTATTATTGCCAGGTCCTTATTCCTACAGATGCACCTTCACCACAATAGCCCAGTGACTCATGACCTGTCCCAGAAAATCAGGGTCTGCAGTAAAGATGATGAGTTCTTCCTGCTTCCAACTGTCTAAGAAAACACAGCAGGAAAAGAAGGCCTAGTAATCCAGATTTTCCAAATATCCAGGGAAGACTGAACCCCATGGAATGCAAAGGAATGGACACCTCAGCCAGTTATATGAATCCCACGCTCGATGATCTGAGATGATCTGGTTTAACATAAGCTTGCAAAAACTGTGTGATGGAAACACATTGAAAGTTTCCTTTATTTTAATGCCCATTTTCAGATCCACAGTGTCCATATTTCACTAAAATTAAAATCGCTGTGTTGCAAAAGACATTCAAGACAAAAGTTTCAATTAAGCCTTTTAAAAGATGTTTTTCACAATTGTGGCAGAAATCCTTTAAAACTGCATCTTCCCCAAGCCAAGTCAAACGTGCCTGAGAGGCTGCAGATGTAAACCCGCAGGAAGGCATTGGCAGCAGAATTCCCACCTTTTCACATCCGTGTGAATAGGAATTACCTATACTAACCAGCCCAAGCCTAAGGCCCCCACGGTACTCTGCTGAATTCCAATCACAGGCTGATATAAAGTAAAGGAGTCAGACATCCATTAGCAGCAATCTGAACAGCCCTGTATTTTGGGGACTGCTGGTTTCGCTTACGTTTTTTTGATTTATACCTCATAACTGCAAAACTAATGAGATTCTAATGAAAAGTGGGACATTATTCATTTGGGTTCCCCCCAGGAGGTTCAGTTCATTTCCAACAAGCATGCTGCTCATTAAAACAGGAGGTAATGGTTTTAAGAAGCTGAAACATGAACCTGTTCCCAAATGTGCATGGTCTGAAATGACACAGTGGTTTCTGCAGTTGACAGTTTTACTCCCTTTATTGATATTATTTTGATCAGATAAACTTTTTAAACTGGTGACTTCTAAATAAATAATAAATATCTAATCTGTATATCAAGTAACATAATTATTTTTAATAATTATTTTTTAAAAAGTCAACCCTCTGCGTATTTGCTTCTTCCCTGCCCTAAACAAATCAAACATAAATAAAAACTAAAATATAAAACTATTTGCAACTGTTTTTTAAAAATTGAATGATACTTAATATAGAGAAACTAAGTAGGTGCACATATCATTAAAAACATGCATCTGTATAGTTCTCCTTACTGAAATGGCTGAAGACATAACCTCAGCTATCAGACACTTCCAAAGTGTATCTATGAAATACCAGCATCAGGCAAAGGATCTCTTTGAAAATCCTTTCCTTAGTGACACACAGGTCTGTAGCACAGAGGTGAAGCTGCACACCTCTAAAGCTCTCTGGAATAATTGTTCCTCAGCCATATCCTCCAATCTCTGATCCCCAGTGGGCCTTTGGAATTCGTACAGAACCAAGAGTGCTTTGCTTTGCTGCTTTCCATGGCTGGTGCAGCTCGGACAGTACAGTGTTCCCATTCCTCCTACACCAAAGCCATGAGAAATGAAACACTGAACCAGAGCTTTTTAAAAAGCATTTAAATTAGGAAATGAAGTCTAGAACATGGAGCATTTGAATTGCCTGTTCATCAAGGCCAAGGCAGTGGGTCTACCAGTTACTGGAGGCAGGGACTCCAAAGTGGCAGTGTTGGCTTTCCAGCATCCCATCAACTCCTGACTCCTCCAGACACAAACCAGAAATGCACCAACTACAGATTAGGGAGGGACAATTTTAATAGTTCATTCATGAAAGCTCATTCAGTTCCTGCCTCATGGCTGTATTGCACAACCCAAATATAAAAGATTTTGATTCCAGAGGGAAACTTCTCTGGAGTTTAGGCTTTCCCAGTCTCTCCCCTCCAGTTTCTCCTGGTGTCTCTTAAAGAGCCAGGCTGGGAGAGCCGGGGGTATTTAGCTTGGAGAAGAGAAGGCTCCATGGAGACCTCAGAGTCCCTTCCAGGGCCTAAAGGGGCTCCAGGAGAGCTGGAGAGGGACTGGGGACAAGGGATGGAGGGATGGGGACAAGGGGGAATGGCTCCCACTGCCAGAGGGCAGGGATGGATGGGATATTGGGAAGGAATTGTTCCCTGGCAGGGTGGACAGGCCCTGGCACAGGGTGCCCAGAGCAGCTGTGGCTGCCCCTGGATCCCTGGCAGTGTCCAAGGCCAGGCTGGACATTGGGGCTTGGAGCAGCCTGGGACAGTGGGAGGTGTTCCTGACCATGGTAGGGATGGAATGGGATGGGACGAGCTGTAAGGTCCCTTCTAATCCAAACCATTCCATGGCTCTATGATTCCTTCTCTTCCTAAATGCTACAAATCGGGTACTAAAGCATCTGTGTCATTCAAGCACTCCACCCCAGTAAACAGCATCACCTGGGGGCTTTAGGGGAACAGACAGTTCAATCTGTTCAATCTTAAATAACATTTTCTTTCTGGGGAAAGATAAAACAGTTCAGTAAGTGATCCTGCAGCATTCACTGAAGATGAATGTCCCACAAAGCAAGCACAAGGAAGATAAGTGGTTCCACCCATCTGAACAAACATTTCCTCCCAGTCACACCCTCTGCACATAAAAGCAGGAATCTTTCTAAACTCACACTGAACAATTCTAGTGGAAGGTCACAAACAATAACAATGGATAATTAAAACAATAATCAGGCTTAGTAAGACAAAAATTAAAAGTAAATTGCTCATAATTTTTTTCAAAAACTGCCCAAGCCTCAGCAAGAACACATTTTGGACAGAGGAGGATTTGAATTTAAAAGATTACAACAAGCTGCTGTTCATAACCAAAAGAAAAGTCTCTCCACTTTTGGTGCTGTGAGATTCACTGTGGAGCAAAGGGATTTTGTGGGACAAAGGAGGACAGACTATAACATTCTTGTTGAAGATGTAATATGCTAAAGTATTACACACAGCAAGGAACGTCCAGGCTAAACACATCCATAGCTTGGAGCTGGCTCACAGCTCATCCCACCAGCAGTGGGACTGCCCTTCTTGTGTCTCAGTGTTCCTGCCTTGGAGATACAGGAATGGGAGTGGTGTTGGGAATACCATTAGAATAAAAAAAGGAAAAGGGAAGGGAAGGGAAGGGAAGGGAAGGGAAGGGAAGGGAAGGGAAGGGAAGGGAAGGGAAGGGAAGGGAAGGGAAGGGAAGGGAAGGGAAGGGAAGGGAAGGGAAGGGAAGGGAAGGGAAGGGAAGGGAAGGGAAGGGAAGGGAAGGGAAGGGAAGGGAAGGGAAGGGAAGGGAAGGGAAGGGAAGGGAAGGGGCACTGACACGAGGCACATGCACATCTTCAGCTCTCGGGATCAGGGAGTTACTTCTTATTTTGTAAAGCACTCAGCTTAATATATACCCAAGAGATACTGGTACAGTTGTGTTGCTCCATGTTTGTCATTGAGTAGCTCTGATTAAACTACCCCAACCAGGTTGGTGGGAAAAATTATTAAAGATTTTAGGCAGAGCAGTACATTTTCGGTAATGGATCTGAAGGAGAGATTTTCTGTCATTTAAACCTCCCCCGCTATTTACTGAGGTTGTTCTACAGGTTATAAACTACTTATCTGGCTCTTTCCTCCCTAAAGAGGATCCCCTTATCACAGCTCTCCTTCACCAGTCCTGCTCCCTGACACTACCCTTATTGTTCTCTATTCCACAAATCCCTTCACTTTTTCTTTCCAGGGACAATTTAATTGAAACTCTGAACATTGCTCTGAGTATACTCAGCTTCCAGACAGCTGCCTCTGTCTGAGACGTCTATGGAGGAATTCAGAATAGAAGTCAGGTTTTTGTAGAATGCAGAATTCCCTTTCCTCCTGGAATACATTGCTCCATGCCCTCTGCATACCCTGCCTGGGGTGACAAGTGAGGCACAGCTGTGACAGACAAGAGCTTTCTTAACTCCCCACTCCAGAGCACATCCATCTTCAACACTGGGAAAAGCAACAGTTCTTGGGGAAAAAAGGTTGGTATGTGGTCACGTAATTAAACACTGTCATAACTCACACCCACATTGTGGTAGGTTGGTGGTGTGCAGGCATCCTTAGCTCTGGCATTTCCTCAGTTTAGGCTCCTTGCATTAGAAATCTAAATACTGTTTTTACCGTACCGCACCATAAATTATTGTGCAGAAAAAGTAGCATCCCTAAAAAACCAATTCTTCAGCATGAAAGCCCACCTCAACGCCTTGCTAGAATGAAGCCACAATCCCTGGCTCCTCATTCACATCCCAGCCCTGGTACAGCAGCACATCTGTGAGCAAGCCCGAGCACATGAGCACTCTCACTGTGCCTGAAATGCAGCACACGATGGAGCAGCATAGCCTGTACAAACCACAGCTCCGGAGAGAACCACAGGCTCAGATCAAAGAGAGAAACTGGAAAGCAACTGGATTCCGAAAGGACTCGAGTTGACAAGGCTGGCATTCACAGCAGTACAGATATCCCAACAGCCTTTCTGTATTCTTAGAGCAGACAAATGAAGAATAATGTTGACGCCATCGGCGGCGAAGGGAAGAGAATGGCATTGCCCCCTGGGGACGCTGTGTGCCGGGCGTGGGGGGGATGGGGCTGGAGCAGAAGCGGTTGTTAAGGGAACAAGCAGGAAAGGTGAAACAATGGCTGAGAGGAGCATCTCAACAAAAACGCACCAGACTCCGGGTGTGCGCTGCGAGGAGCGGGAGCTCGGTCCCGTGAGGCGACCCTGCCCAGGCCGGGCCCGGGGGCGGAGGGAGCGGGGCCCGGCCTCAGGCGGGGACACATCCCCGACAGCCTCCCAAACCAGAGAGAACGGAAGAACGTGGAAATCAGAGTCCCAGACTGCTGTGGGTTGGAAGGCACCTTACTGCTCATCCAGTGCCACCCCTGCCATGGGCAGGGACACCTCCCACTGTCCCAGGCTGCTCCAAGCCCCAATGTCCAACCTGGCCTTGGGCACTGCCAGGGATCCAGGGACAGCCACAGCTGCTCTGGGCACCCTGTGCCAGGGCCTGCCCACCCTGCCAGGGAACAATTCCTGCCCAATATCCCATCCAGCCCTGCCCTCTGGCAGTGGGAGCCATTCCCTGTGTCCTGTCACTCCATCCCTTGTCCCCAGTCCCTCTCCAGCTCTCCTGGAGCCCCTTTAGGCACTGGAAGGGGCTCTGAGGTATCCATGGAGCCTTCTCTTCTCCAGACCTAATCCTAATTCTCTCAGCCTTTCCTCCTAGGACAGGTGCTCCAGCCTGCTCTCTATCAAACTCTTCCTAAGAGCTCCATGCACAAAACTTTCCCAGCTTTTGCTCTATGGGCATTGTTGCAATCAGCTCCACTAAAGGTAAAACTTTAAGATCTCTTAAAAAACAAGATTTCTTGGAAACAGCCAGCTCCACTGTCACAAGATCCTGTCCAATGACCACCCAAAATCTCCTTCTTTCTAGGAATTGATGACCAATGCTCTGCCTGCCCTCTGTTTCATGGCTTTGCACACAGGGCACACTTGGCAGTGGATCAGCTGCTCCTGCAAGTCATGAGCTACAAATTGCAGAAACACACCAGGAGCTAAAATCAGTTTCTGAGAACAAAAACAGCTGGTATAGAAACAAAAGCCAAATATTCTCCTGGCTGCATTTTTTAAAAATTTAGCTTAAAACAAAATTTAAAAAATCTGCTTGGAACCCAAACAGTCTCTAGCTGAAAATGTGGTGTCTAGCCTGAAAAACAGAGGCTTGTGGACATCATGCCAACAACACAGGATTCCCATGGACCTGGTGTTTCTCAAGCCCTTAATGTTGTTCAGCTTAGGCAAGTAGTTTCAGGATTCCCAGTTTAAAATCTACAACACACATCTGCAATTCATTCTAGTTTTTTTATTTTATCTCTTACTTCTCCAACCAACTCCAAATGGTTTTGTGAGTTCTCACAATCTGGTACTAATCAGTTACTCATGGTGAGGAGTCCCCACTTCCTCCAAAGGGCTCCCTTTGCACGGGGAGCCAAGCTGTGCATTTCGTCAGCTGCATTTTGCCAGAAACAACAGCAACTACCTGATAAAACAAGACTGTTTGGAGTATTGTATGCTTGATTACAGGACATGGAAAACCTCTAACATGGCACTGGGCATTTTCTACTCCTCTTCCATCAGCTCACCTCGTTAAATTGAAGTGACTCCTCTACTAATGAGAGTAATTTCCCATATTGCAGAAGGAGACTTCAAGAGGTTTCAAGGGAAACTTGTTAGAAATTTTCATCCAGCTGTATGAAAAGAATTCCCATTTGAGAAATGCCACTGGCTTAAAACCTTTACTGGAAGTGTCCCAAAAATCAGACAGTCAGTATTTGCCTCCTGCACATCAGCTCCTGCACATCAGCTGTGTCAGATGAAATGCTGCAGACACAGCAGGTGAAGGCAGTTACTCTCAGAAGTGATTCTGAAATACAAATACAACCATCTCTGCTTCCCTGCTCTTCTTGTTTCAAATACAACAGAAACATTGCACTCTTGAGCTGTGGGTGCATCCCTTATCACCATTGCACAGGAGCCCCCAGACCTCGGGGACAGCAACTAGAACATTCTTCTTGCCGAATGAAGATTTTTTTTCAGGCAAAACAGTTGAAGACTAACAATTCTGTTTCTGCCCTTATGAGTTTCTATTCAATTCTATCCAAGCTATTATAATTAAGAGACCTTCACTAAAAAAATCTTTCAGAAGCTCCTGTTTCTCTGCATAGCACACGTGACAGGCACAGCTTCATAAGTTGGGCATCTGTTATTGCTGTCCTCCTCATGATACATCTGGCTCTGATCAGCACAAATGGTGGATAAAGATTTCCCTTTCTTGGGGCTGAAGGACTGGTTGCTTCTTTCAGGCTTCACCAGACCCAATCAGTGATTCTGATGTGGTCCTATGGGAGCAGACAGGAGAGTGAGTTTGTGGTTCTGCCAGACTGTCCCAGGAATGACAACGCCATGGCTAGAGGACAAATGTCTCCTCATTATCAGCCCAGCCTAACAAATAGCTGATAATGGAAGGATAGACACTGGAGAAATGTCCCTCCAGTTTCCTGTTTGAGTAACTGCAACCCTCCCTGCCTGATCTCACACTCACAACATCAGGCTGCACCCAGGCAAGCTTTACTATTTCTTTCATGCTTTACTGTTTACATCCTGCCCTTACCCTCCACATGTTTCCTATCTTCAGCTCCTGAAGGTAAGTCATGAGCTTTGGCTATTGCATAACACAACCTCTCCAGGGACCTTTGATATTCTCCTCCAGATGGCTGGACAATAACCTTCTTTCCACATCCTCTACGCTCTCAGATTCTGATTGACCAACTTGACCAAACTGAAAATGAAATACAGATATAATTACTTTATCTTCTTTATTTTTATTTTCATGCTGGAAAAAGTTGGAAAATTCTTGGGAACAAGCTTGTATTGAGTATATAGTATGTCACTGAATTTGCTTGGCATCCCTGCTATGGTGGCACATACTCAGGCAGTTGCACTTGTGATGTCAATAATGAGCGGCATGAAAACACCCATCAGAGAAAAGCAGAGATGGAAGGACTCTCACAAGCTCATCTAATCTTCCTCTCTCACCTCAAGGCAGAATTAACAGAATTTTCAACAGAGACTTACCTAAATCAAATCTTTAAACCTTCACACTGACATTTGATAGCTCAAGAGAGAAAGTCTTTCATTGGTAAAAATAACAAAAACAAAAAAAAAAAAAAAAAAAAAAAAAAAAAAAAAAAAAAAAACAAAAAAGAAAAACAGGACCTGCAAGCCAGCAGCAAACATGCTTCCAAGAGATCACCCCAAGTAATGAATTCTGTTTTATTAGTTAATAGAATCATACACATGTCACAGAGTATCCTGATTTGGGAGGAACACACATGGAAGGGAGGAAAAACAACTCCAATGGAGCAGAATGCTGTCAGGAATGGCTACTCTTGGGCCATGCATGGCAAAGGACAGGAGTTTGTTCCCCACTTTCTTCCAGAACCAGATCTTACCCCTGGCTGATTATCACTGGGGCTACTGTACCGGTGCCCATCCTCAATAATCCATATCCAGAGGAAGAGCAGGATGAGTTTCCTTTCTTCCAAAGGAAAGGAGGCTGCTAAAGCAAAGGTGTTCAGCTGGTCTGCAGCTCGTGTGGAGTTTTTATGCTGTGTACAATGTCTGGAACTGCAAGACTGTACAAACACTGATGTAAACATGTTTAGACCATAGCTTTAATTAAAAAAAACCCACCAAAACCCAACAACAACCCCTTCATCATATCTATTTGCAGCTGCACAGCATGCTCTGAGCTCTGCGGTGCTGGGCAGCAGCTGTGCTTTTAGTGCCCTTCTTCTAAAGAGAACATCATGTTCCCTTCTGCAGGAGCTCCAAGGAGCCAGGATTTTTGCCCCTGTGAAAACCACATGCATGTAGCCCCCTTCCAGGCTACAACTTTTATGTATCCTGAAATGACTTCCCAGAGTGTTCTCTGAAAACCCTTCTGTTAACATGAATGTCTCAGCCAAGAATGGATTTTTCTGGATCCTGTTCACAGACTGTTACTAAAAATTGCAGCAACATATTTTTCCAGCCTTTAGGAATACTGGATGTGACTGCCTTTTATTTCTATAAGGACTCTGCCCCAGGATCATTCTTAAAAGCTACTTCCAGACCTTGGTAGCATCTCACAAGTAATGTCTTTCCAAAATCCCAATATTAGATTATCGCTGCACACAGTGAGTAAAAACTGAGACCTCTAGAAAAATGCTTACAAACCTATGCTTAGGAGGATTACAGAAATTATAATGTGATCGAAATCTGATCAACACAACTTCACCAAAAGTTAACTCTAAATCATATCTAGTGGAAACTGTCCCTGCCTATGGCAGGGAGCTGGAACAAGATGATCATTAAGGTCCTTTCCAACTCAAACCAGTCTGTAGTTCTGTGATACCTTTTATTCTCACCAACTGCCACAATTTTCATATGACTCTTGGAACAGATGCCCAAGCTCCAGCTCAGAATGGTACTGCTGTACACGTCTCACTTCCACTTGTTTGACAGAACAAATAAGTAACAAATTAAACGTATCCTCCATGGGTAGGACTGTTCCTCCATGATCCTGGGTGGACAGTAAATAGCATTAACTTCCAATCAAGTAAGGGGTTTTAAAAATGGATTGATGGTCTTTAGCCACTTTCAACACAACTTCTTCCAGTAGCAATTAACAGTACATGGTATGAGTGTTTTAAGAAAGAAAGAAAGAGTACATGACAGGCAAAAAAACCTTTCCTGGTTTGCACATTGGCTGCAGTGGTGGTGACACAGCAGCTCCTGGAGTCAAAGGGCAGCCACAAAAGAACACTCATTTCCAGGAGCATCCTGACTGGAGAGCTTCTATCCTGTGCAGTTCCTCCCTGCACTTACGGCCAAGCAGCACAAAGTCAGGAACCCTCCTGACTGGCCCTTTACAACATAATTCCCACTGTGTGTGGACTAGTGGAGTCTCACGTGGCCTTGAATGACAGGAAAGCTCCCTCTTCCTGAAGGCTGCCATCAGCAGGAGATCCCATGGAGATCCCATGGACAACACTTGTAAGCACAGGACAAGCAGTGTCTTTTACAGCTCCACCTCCTGCAAATGAGGAATCACTGAAGAAAAGCAGGAGCTTAGGTTACCTAAAACTACAGCATTTACAGCCTAAGCTGCAAATTTACATTCATTTACAGCCTGAGCACCACTTAGGGCCAATGGCACAAGTGAAGCAAGACTGTCCTCAACCATCACTGCACTGAGGTAATGTTTTACTGATTGTCATTGAAACCTGGGATTATTTCTGCACCTGGCTCCGTTCAGTAACTCGGACAAAGAACCTCAGGTGCCATTTCCCATCTCCAAAATGGGAAAGGTGTTTCCCCCTTGCCTCCATGTGGCACGCTGAGGGTGCAAGGTACTGAGGACACTGCTGGAGCAGATCTCCCAAAGCCCTCAGTGCCAGCACTTTTCCTTGGCAGCAATGGCACTGCCTGGCTGCTGGTAGAGACATGTTAAGGATTATTGCATCACTCTTTTCAAAATGGGGCACTTCAGAATCTCATGGCACAGGCTTTGTATTCCTTTCCAAAAAAGATGCATTTCACTGAGCACACACATCAGCTCTCACCTGAGCACAGCCTAGGAAGGACCAGCCAGAGGCACTTTTCCTCTGTAGCAGCCTGGGCAAGAGGACTCCCAGGAGAGAGAATGGGCTTAACCTCACCCATCCCCATCACATGTACCTGTGCCTTTCCTCCCTTGCAGAGGGCATCTGCTGAACAGGAGTTCTCAGTCAGAAGCATCCCCCATCACCCCCTTTTCCAGTGAGCACATGGACTGAAATATTTTACTTCAATCTGGTTCTTTCAAGATTTTTTACAGGAGCAAAATTTTAGTTGTTAGAGAAAGTAACAAATTTAATTTCAGTTCCCACCTGCCACAGCTTATGCTGATAGCCTCAGCCAAACATTATCACTTCAGAAGAAATATTATCATATAAGACAGAGATAAAATAGACCAGTAAAAATAAACTGAAGGAGAAAATGATTTCACTATTTAACCTTGTCAGCAAAGGGAAGAGATATTCTGGAGGAAGCTCAAGGCTCAGACACCACCAGTGCTCTTGCTGAAAGCCAAATTATTTTAACATACATGCTAAAAACAAAGATGGGATATGTTATCCTAGCAAGCATTTGCTGGCTGCTTCTGTCCACACCTGTGGGCAGAAACAGTGATGGAGACATAACAAAGAATGAATTACACATTAACTCCTCCATCTCTCCCAGTACTCTGCTTTTAGATGTCAGTGCAACACAGGGGTCAGTGTCAAAGCTAACTTTTTTTAATCCTGAAACACTTCTCATACTGAGTTTGTGACATGACACTTGCTCATTTTTCTCTTGGTATCAGCTAGAGATTTACATTGTAAATTGGATGCTGATGAAAACAGCATCAACAACTTCATTCTTTATGGCTGCAATTGGCTTCAATAAATTTAGGATTTTTTTTAAAGCGATCAGTGAACCACAGACAGGTTCCTGAAAAATAAACCTTACCCAGACTAACTGAAAGAATGCATTTTGTTTTTAAAACAACCTGCAAAATTCAGGTAAAACATCATAATTCAAAATCTTGTACTTAATATTTATGGAGAATCCTTTGGAAAGAAGCTGCTGCTGGCTCCATCTTTCTTAGACAACTCTAAAGAACTGAAAAACACATTAAAAATTGAGCAGATGATCCTTATTCAAATAATTTGGGAGAAGGCCACAGAAACAAAGTCACCCTGTGTAACCTCAAGCTTACCAATGAAAAATAAAGGAAGTCTGAGAAAAAAAGTAAACTAAAGACACTGAAGAGAAATATTCTTAAATAAATGGATAACCAAGACCATGTCATCGTGTGGTGGCTCCGGGGAGTTCACAGAATAGGGAGTGGCACAGAGTCTGTGAAAATCTGTGTTATGGGTTACACATCTACAAGTGCTCCAGAAGCAGATCCCAGCTGTGTGGGTCCTACATGCATCTCCTGAACCCTTGGCATCTCACCAGAAAAAACCTGCTGCAGAACCTGCTTGAGCCAACACCTTCACAGGATCTGAGCTGGAAGGGACCCACCAGGATCACCCAGGGCAGCCCCTGTCCCTGCCCAGACCCCCCAACAATCCCAGCCTGTCCATCCCTGGCAGCGCTGTCCAAACGCTCCTGGAGCTCTGGCAGCCTCGGGGCCGTGCCCATTCCCTGGGGAGCCTGGGCAGTGCCCAGCACCCTCTGGGGGAAGAACCTTGCCCTGAGCTCCAGCCTGAGCCTGCCCTGGCCCAGCTCCAGCCGTTCCCTGGCTCCTGTCCCTGTCCCAGGGAGCAGAGATCAGAGCTGCCCCTCGGGATGAAGCTCAGACTGTTCCAGGATCAGCAGACAGGTGGAGGCAGAACCTGAGCACAGTGGGAGACCCGACCTGCAGGGTGCAAACCTGGACTTCACAGGCAATACCAAAGACCACACCAGCAGACAGGCATGGCAGCAAGGAAATGAACCAAGAGCAAAAGGTAGGCTGAGTATCTGGGAAAAAAAATCTGAAAGAGTGAGAATTAATATAAGGAATTAGTCCTCAGGGAAACAGTGGAAGCGCTTTTGCGTGGGTATTTTATGAGAGACTGGGCACACCACCAACAAATGTACTGCAGGAAAGAATCAGACAATGGCAAGGAAATGGATTAAACGTGTTAGCAAGACAATTTCCAGATCCGATTTCTGTGAAGAGAAGACCATGACCTCACCACTGGATTTGTGGTGTTACCATTAAGTGCTGCCCCATATGAGCCCCAAGTCCCTCACTAGCATGGGTATGGTCTTAAGACAGACCACACCAAAGACTGAAAGGGATCTGGGAGTGTCTCTTCATTGTTATTTTATTTTTGTATTAATGATGGGTCAATTTATGTCCACAGATTTTGTAAGGCAGAATTCACCAGGGATACTGAGGAGGGGAAAACCGAGACACAGACTAAAGCTTTTGGGGAAAACAAGAGGGCTGAAGTTGATTAAAAGGAAAAAAAAAAAAAAAAAAAAAAAAGGCCGGAGGAACATAATGTTTAAAAACACATATGTGGGAGAAGTGACTTTTTTCCAAGGACCCATGGCAGCAATGGAAACACGGAAAATGGCTGGCTGGCCAAACTGCATTTCTGTATTTGTCTCATCCTTTCCAGTTCACTCCAGTTCACTGGAGCACAGCAGAAGCACCAGCAGCTTTTTCTTGTGTAGGATTCCTACCACTGTAAGAAGCACAGAATCCATTTCCACTCTAGCCAAGATCCAATCAGGGCTTTGTGAAGCACTGTCTGACATCCAAATCAGAGAAGCCACTGCAGATGTAGCTGTGGGAGAAACCAAAGGCCAGAGCTTCCCTTTCACTTGTTAACTAACAGAGGTGGGCCACAACATCCAAGTAAACAGGAGCTTACCAAAGGGATAAAGTGCTACATCCAGGATGAGCCCTCTGTAAACACACACTGGCCCATTGAAAACCCTTCCCCTCCTGCAGGAAGGAATTGCTCCATCATGGTGAATTTACTGGCACCTCAGTGAAGCAGCCCAGAAATGATGGAGCTGATGAAGTTGGCCATCAGGGCAGAAGACTGGAACAGAGCTGTCATGTTAAACCAGTGACAAACACACAAAACTCATCTCAATATTCCAAGTTTCTGTCAGCTGTGCAGAATGAGGCACCCTCTCCTGCAGGCCAAGGGTTCACATAAAACCACAACAGCATCTTAATATTTAACACTTTGGGTGGAGGCCTATCTTCTTGCTGAGAGATAATGATTCAGACTCTCTTTGATCTGTATTTCACCATGCCTTTATTTTTTTGTCATCTCATTTTATTTTTTTTTGTGTTCCCCAAAGCTACCAGTCGTTTCTGTTAGCTCCTGGCTGGGTTACTGCAGAGAAGACCATCAAGGTGCTTCACTGGATAGCAGAGCATTTCCTGCTTCCCCATGGCCCTTCCAGATCAAAGAATCGTCAAGCCATGTCCTGTCTCCAAAGTTGGGCAATAGCAAATGCCAAGGGAATAGTAAAGCAGAGCATACATGAACAGATACTTCCCTGACACTCTCCCAGCCTCTAGAAATCTGCTAGACAGAGATGGAGATTGTGTTTGTGGAAGTGTTTGGTCAATTTGTTCAATTGTTTCTTGAATTCACATGAGCTTTAGCATTTGCACCATCCCACACGACAGCTTTCCACAACTTGTCCATGGTGCATGAAAAATTATGTCCTTATGATGGACTTAGAGAGATCTAAACCTTTCCACTGTTATTTTGAAGCTCCACAACTCTGGCATTAGAAGAGATTGGTCACAATCCCTCCCATCTCCTGTTCCTTATTTATCCAATAAGCAACTGTATACAGCAGATGGGAGCTGCAACATCAAACCCAGCCCCATCCCACTGAAATGTCAGAAGAGCTGAGAACAAAGAAACAAAACACAGAATTGAATGTTGAGAATGGACAGGCTTCTAAATTTGAGCCATTTTTCAGAGGAACAAAGTTTTGATCAGCAGATATTTCAGGAACGCTGAAAGATTAGCTTTCATGAATAAAAGGCTCTGGGGAAGTTTCCTTTATTTTCTTTTGACTGTTACATCAGATGAAAAACTCCAGCAATTTCTTTTGTTCTAGTGTTTCCAGAAAAAGAACAGACACAAGCACACCAGATTAATCCATTTCTGTGATTAAGCAGAATCTGAACATGGATGGTTCTGGAAAGCTTTGGGAAACACATGGATTTCCAGTAACCCAGGCACATGGCTCACCACATTTATTGGTACCTCTGAAGGATTTGGAGAGATGAATGCTGAGTTCTGGTGTAAGAGAGTTCATATCTTGCTCTCCTTTCCATGAATTTCAGCAGCAGTTCCTGAGACAATGGGATAAATGCTGTTATCTTTAAGACAGCAGAATCATGAGGCATTCATTGTAGCATCTACCAATAAACTCCTCTAGATCATCTGGCCAAAGGCAGAAAAGAGTAAGGCTTCAGTTAAATAAATCTGCTGAAGCTGAATGCATTTTTTCATTATTTTAATCCGTAGCCCAAATTGATAAAAAATAAGTCCTCAGCCTTGGAGAAACTGAATGTGTACCTTCTTCTACATTGAATGCTGCTGTTTCTTGAGGAGTTAATAAACATCAAATGAATAGAAGAGCTTTGAGTCTGCCACCAGCATGGATTGTCATTTAAATCCTTTCCAGTTATAAGAACAATGAGAACATGTGCCTGGAAAGGGCTTCAGGGAGCCACATCCTTTTAACCTCCTGCAGCTCTTTGGTCAAGGGCTCTCCAGGGAATTTGGCAGGTTGGCAGTGCTGGGAACATCCATGTCCTGCACCTGGCCACACTGAGCAGTGGGGCAGGAACATTGCCAGAAATTATAGACAGGCCTAATTCCAAGAGAGGGCTTCATCTTCAGCAACAACAAGTAAAGTAAGAAGAGAACCTGGTCTCCATTTTATCTGGACTGTTTTAACCAGAACTGACTGTGCAACTGCCATGGAGCAAAGAAGTAAAGTCAGACAAACCCTTTACACAATTTCCATGCCCCACTAATTCCAGTATGCTCCTCAAGGCCTCAGCAAAGCACCTCACACCAATCTGCAAAATTTACTTTTAAATCTTGAAGTTAAGAAATACTTGAAAGAAACATAGGTTTGGGGGCACTATTAGGTCAGGCTCAAACCTACTCGATATCCTGCATTAATTGTGTTTTTGATTTCTTTTGCCCAGTTCAATATAATTGGATATTTCAAAAATGCACTTATTTCTATCCTGCATTTACTCCATATATCAATCATTAAATTAAGTGATGGAGTGATTTAGCAGCTTTGCTGCATTGTTATAGCTCCAGAAGGCAGGATGGATGCACTGGAGAACATTCAGGAAGACAAGCAACACTTCTGCCAGTCACAGATCAATGAAAGAGGACCCCTATACTATTCTCATTTTTTTATTCTTCATATTACTTTGTATTTTTTTAATGTTTATGAATGCTCCATAATCCAAGGCTGCATTTTATGAATGCTTATAAATGATATAAATATTTCCTGGTAACATGAAGAATCTGGATGAACTAACAGGAAATAAAAGATATCCATCTTCCAGAGAATGAAATGGAGTTTCCATCTACAGATGGTTCAGTGGCACTTGTGTACCTGCCACTCCTTTTTGGAGATTAGAAGATACTGCACGATTTGTCAGCTGAAATGGACTGGAACCACCTCAATACAGCCTCCTGTTGTATTTGACAGTCTCCCACCCCATCCCCAGGACAGCAGAGTCACCAGGATCCTGCTGGGTAGGGCTGTCCAACCACATCCCCATGGGGTTTGGTGCAAGCACTGATGGGAAGTGGAAGGAAAAATGAAGCATATTTGCTTTGCACCCCACTCTGCCTCGGGGGTTCTGGCAAATCTCCTTGCTCATATAGCAGAGTTTGGTTTGTCCATGGTTAAACCTCAGCAGCTCCTTGACAAGTGCTCTAACAACCATACAGGGAATGGAAACCAATGCCAGAAGAGACAGGAAATGAGGAAAGCGCTCTCAAGGACTTTGCTCCGAAAGCAATTTCCCATTGTTCACCAAATAGAAGCATTTGAATTCATTGATTTGGTTTTAGCCAGGTTCTTTTTTGGCAGGGCACGTTGCCTCGTTTTCTCCTCTACTTTGTTTAAGACATATCTTACAGTTTGTCTCGTTATCAAAGGACACACACTTCTAGGAAAACCTTCATTTTTGGATCAACTCCTGCCTTAGACACTTCTCCCTGCTGGCTGCACAGATCCTGGGCTGACCAGCCCTGTGAGGCACAGAGCCACAGCAGATGTCAGCCTTCACTCCGTCCCAGGGATTTCTCAGTCCCTTAATCCAAAAATACAGTGTCTGGTCTCTCTCCAGGCAATGGGAGGAGATGCAGGACTCAGGGCATCACTCACAGACCCATAAGCACTGCAGTTCTCCTGGACTGGAGAACCAAGGGGATGGGTGGCATTTCAAACAGCACCTAAAGGAGACTAAAAAATCCAATGAAACCACACCACACACACAGCACAGCAGAAGGCCAATACTGAAACATGTGAACACAACCAGTTGATTCCAAGCTATTTTCCATTCTAGAAAAGGCATAAACCAGGCTTAGAGAACCCCAACAGCAAGAATGTAATGCCCTTGTGATCTGAAATTGCTCATAATTTCACAAAACTTTATCTCAGCGGATATTTCCTTGATGGAAATTGCAGACTGATTTACTTGAGAAAATTCCTTCATAAGCATTTCCTCCATTTCTGAAACACCTCTGTTTTCCATACCCGGATGTGGCTTTGCCATTCTCATTAAAATCTCTGAAAATCAGGCCAAGTCGAGAGCCCCAGAAAAACCTTCATTTACAACAGCTCAGCGAAGAACAGCTAGAAGGTAAAACTTAAATTTCTTTTGGGGCCCTAAATTCCTCCTGCAGCCACAGCTATTGTTATCACAAGGTTACTAATGAACAGATTTCCTTCATCCCACTTGTGCCCTGCATGCCAAAATGCAAAACTAGATACTGACCATGTGATGACATTTGAAGGTCATTCCTATCCCCAGCAGCTACCACAGAACATTGCTGCATTCTTATCATCACCATCATCATCATCATCATCATCATCATACCTGAACACACACCAGGGCAGGGAATCTAAATCCTTGCTCCTTCTGCCACCCTGGTCTCTTTTTCATTGACCAGCAAGTTCTCTTTTTCCAGCTGAAGGCTGAAGCAGCATCTGCACCAGCACATCTTCTGCAGACCCTGGCATATCAACATGGCCAGGGTTCTCACCCCATCACTAACAAACCATGCTTTTGGTAATATTTCCTTTAAGGAGACTCTTCGACGTCACCCACATTCCCTTACTCCTGAGCATCTCTCTGTTTCTATTGGGCACTCTGGGCTGCTTCCCTCAAAGGAGGTGCTAAAAATATTAATCTGCAAAACTGACTTGAATTATCATACAAGTTCGTTCTCATTTTGATGACCAGCTTCTGGTTTCACCTCTGAGTTGAACCTAAACAAAGTCCCATGTGTTCCTAACACTGTGACAGGGTGATCATGCATCAGCAAATTCCATGAGGTCCTTCTGGAGTATCCCAACATATCTCAGTGTTACACACCATGAAATCAGTGAGGTGGGAAAAGACCTGGTCCAATGCTTGACACCCCTTTCCATGAAAAACATTTTCCTAATATCCAACTTAAATCTCCCCTGGCACAACTTGAGGCCATTTTCTCTTGTCCTGTCACTTGTCACCTGAGAGAAGAGACCAACCCACAAGGTTCTGTCAGGGAGTTGTAGAGAGTCACAAGGGAAGAGAAAAGTCTTGGCTGCATCCTGTTTTTGGTACTTTGCATAGACACACCAAGGAGATGTTGGCCAGCTTCAGCCAGGAATGATCAACAGGCTCCTGGAGCATCTCAAGGTTCTTCCCACACTCTGCAGGATTCTAGAACTTTATATACAAGATTGTTCTTGTACATAAAGGCCACAGACTTTGCTTCAGTACTGGGCTCTTCTAACTTCACCCCACTGTTCCTATTGCATTTACTTCTATTGGTGATGGAAAAGCTGAGAACTAGAAAGGAGACAAAATGAGACCTATCACAATTTGCATTCCCAAATAAGCATGTTTTCACACAAGATAAGGAGCAAACATCCTCCACATTAGGGCTCCCAGTAATTTCTTCCTGCAGTGAAAAAATGGTTCAATTCCCCAGAAAGAATCAAAAGATGAGGCAGAGTTTTACCTGCTGCATGGGAAAAGGTGGGGGGACATGGGCTGACTCAGGAGACAGAGGTGATTACTTCCTGCCATTTACTTCTTCCCCAACACTTTTATCTCTGTTGAGTTTGCAAGTGCCTTAAGCAACATATAGCACATCTCCTCAAACCTGGCTTTCTCAGCTTCAAGTGTGAAATTAAAACCATCCCCAAGGAGACCATCTGTGCAAGGCAGCCTATAGGAAATGGAGCTTGCACAGATGGGACTTATCACACACTTCCTCGTGCCATATCAACACACCAGCTTTGCAAATCTGCCCTAAATAAACCAGAATTGACAACACATTCTGTCTTGAGGCCAGCAGGGCTGTGGAAGCCTAGCATGTACTTGGCAGGGGCTGGATTGTTCTCTGCACTTTTAACAAACAAATCCTCATAAATGGAAAACTTGTGAACGTTCAAGTCTTGTGTTGTGTTCAAATGTCTGGAGGATTGTGTTCAGCAGTCTCCTGGAGGGATCAACTAATTGGCCTTTGAATTCCTAGACATGAAGCTGTAGGTTGCTTAAAAACTAGCAGGACATGACATGGCCTCCTCACAATCCACAGTGGGGACAGACACTGGTCTGGAACATTTTCTAGTTCCATTAACTCTTCACCAACACATAAAAATAACACTTTAAAGATGTTTATTTTTACAAGTTACATTAGGTGAAAGAATATAGCTGAGCAATATGGCTGAACACATATGGAAATACTTAAGCAGCAGCTCTATTTTCTGTCCAAGCAGTCTGTGTACAAACACAATAAACTGAAGTTACACACATGAAAACTCAATGCACTATATGAAAAAAAAAAAAAGACCAAAAAGTGTGTTTTCATAAAAGAAACTTTTTTTTTCTTCTTTTTTTTTTTTTTTTTGGCAAGAAAAGCATCTGAGAGAGGAGGGCGTAGCTTCAAACAGGCAAGCACAGAAATAATAAAATGCATTTTGGGAGAATAAAGCACTGAAGAGGAGCCTTCCCAGGTCAGAACATAGCTTCACCTGGCCAGTGCCATGTCTCAGACAGTAGCCTAAGGGAGAGAAATGGGAGCTGTGTCCCCAGCTCATCCCCTGACTACAGCAGCCTGCAGTTTAAAATTTCCACATCAGGTCTTCAATACTGATACAACACACTTTTTGACCTTTGATCCAAGAATGGATCCAAGCACTACCCTGCTGCAAACCCTCAGCACCAGAGTAGTGTTGCACCAGGTGCCACATTGTAATCAGCAGGCAAAGCAGTGTTTCCTTTTCTTTTTCCTGAACTTCCATTTGATGTCCATAATTTTGGCTAGGGAATTAAGGAGAAATGGGGAACAACTGCTTTTGTCCCATTCCTTTGTTCAGGCCCAGATGTTCTGCATTTGCAAACTGTCCCAGGATGTGTTCCTGGGGGAGGCAGTATCTCCTTTAGCTATAGCTGTCTCACATGTTTCTCCACATCTACTGACCCAAAGTTTAACCTGCTGGTTTGTTTTCCAATTCCACAGGACCAGAGGGTAGGTACTTCGGCAGTTTTAGATCTGATTACGCCAAAGCTTCGAATTCCCTCAGACTTTATTTCTCCATCCACTGCCTCCTCAGGTCTCCTAAGACTTCTGTCAGTCTCATGCTAACTGCTCTTGGGTATAACAACCATCACTGCTACACCTTTTCTCACCTTTTAACCAGTCACTGGTTTGCTAAAGAACATCCTCTTATCCCCAGGAAAGCAGCTGCTCTAAGGTGCTGTGACAAAGGACCATGTCAGGAGCTGTTAGAAAATCTGAGGACACCACACATGAAACACCCAAATCCAGATGTTTGTCCTTGAAGATTCCTCAAGTGCAACTCCCTTTTACAAAAGACATGCTTACTGCTCCACATCCATATAAAATCAAGTGCCAACTCATTCTGATCTACATTATTCTTTTGACAACACTGCACAATACAAAGCCAGATTTCTGTCTGCTGCTCCCCAAGTTCCCTGGAACTCACTTGCAAGCTGGCATCATATCAGCCCTGTCTGTTTTCTAGTAAGAGTGAGGAGATTTTAATTGAAAGGTTGCATACAGGTGTTATTTATTCAGCAGCTCCTCTCCTGACTCGTTCCCAGGAGTCTGACATTCTGGTCCCTGCAGGCAGGTATTGCTCACTCTGTTCTTAAATTCTTAAATTAGTAGTTGGGTTTGAGATGGGTTCTGGTAAGGAAACCAAAGCACAATGTAAATGCCTCAGAAACCCAGTGTTTCTTTCTGCTCCACCTCCTGATTTTTCACACGCTGGTCTCCATGGGTTTCTTCAAGCTTTTGGACAAGCTTCTTATTCCCAACATATCTGGGAAAGAACTGTTACATTTTAGACTTTCTGAAAGGCTTTAAAAGTGTTTATTCTTTTCTATCTTCCTCACTTGGTCATGACTTCAGCTTTTGGAAGGGTGCCCCTGCCTCTCCAGCCTTCTTTCCCTGCTGCTTCACATCAGAACTTCTCTCTCTCTCTCACAGCAACTGATGGAGTTGAGGCATTTCATCTGCAGCACAGAGCCTTTAAATCAGCTTCAGCTCCTTACAAAGCTTTCACCCTTGTCACTGCTCCTTTCAGTTTCTTTTTAACCTGCTGCCTCATTCTGATATATTTTCCCTTTGCAAACCACAGGATTTCACTTCACTGAAGTTTTTTGCTTGGGTTACTTCTGCAGGATCTGTAAGTGCACCTGTGTTCACTGGCAGTACAATTCTGTACCAAGTTCTGCAGAATTCCCAGCAGAAAGTCAAAATTATCTTTCCTTCTCTAGATTCCTTCACCAGATGTTTCCCAAGGATGTCATTCTTGGACTGGGGTGCCAGTTTTCTCCCACCGTTTTTCCTGTTTTAAAGCTCCATACTCCCTATTATTCTATACTTTTACAGATCCAGTTCTGCTCATACTAAGGAATTAAAAATAATTGCTCTCTTTGGAATTTCAGAATGAAATACATCACTGAATGAAACATTTTTAGAACCTCAAAGAAAAGCAAGAAATGACAGGACCTTGCAAGCAGTTTATTTTCATTGCTCACTGAATAATAACTGTGACAGTTATTTAACCCTCATTCAACTCTTCCTGTTGATATTGATGCTGATGATGTTTGACACCTCAAACCAGCATGTCAGTAAGAAAATAAGCTATAACTGAAAACTTCCCATTAAGTAGTATTTTGTTTTTTTAAACACCTGTTATGGGAATAACACTGTCTTTAACTGCAATGGGAAATGAACAAGGTAAAGAAATTGGTGAATACCTGAATGCTGGACAGAATGGTACAGATGGCATTTTTAGGTCAAAGGCAAAATCCTCACAGGACAAAAGACAGTTACTGCAGAGAGAACAAAAAGCATCAGCCCTAATATTGCACACACTCATTAAACATGTCACCTGGCTGTACAGAGAAGTGTGAAATGGGATTTAAGTGCCAGCCAATATTCAGTGTTACTTTTCCTTCAGCTGAGCCTCCCATTTCCCTGTCTCTGTTCCTGAAGCTGCTGAGGTTATGGAGACAAAGATTCCCTTATCACACTTGTACTTCTGTGACAGAATCTCCTGAGCTGGACGAGTCCCACCAGGATCCCCCAGGGCAGCCCCTGTCCCTGCCCAGACCCCCCAACAATCCCAGCCTGTCCATCCCTGGCAGCGCTGTCCAAACGCTCCTGGAGCTCTGGCAGCCTCGGGGCCGTGCCCATTCCCTGGGGAGCCTGGGCAGTGCCCAGCACCCTCTGGGGGAAGAACCTTGCCCTGAGCTCCAGCCTGAGCCTGCCCTGGCCCAGCTCCAGCTGTTCCCTGGCTCCTGTCCCTGTCCCAGGGAGCAGAGATCAGAGCTGCCCCTCTGCTTCCCCTCACCAGGAAGTTGTAACTGTGATGAGTCTCCCCTCAGACTCCTCTAGATTGAATAGACCAAGTGACTTGAGTAAGAACTACTGCCTGCTCCTCTAAATCACACCAGAGAAGCCACAGAACCTGCCAGGCCATTCTCCAGCACTGACTCAGCATCAGAAAGAAAACTTTGAGCTTGCAGTTATACATTTTCCAGGGTTTGAGTGTACAATGTCCAGCCATGAGAGCAGAGAAAGGCAAGATCCCAGCAAGCCAGAACCCACCACTTTCTAGGGCTCCTGTTACTCGAAGGATAGCCTTTCCATCACAGTTCGGGACAGTGCCTGACCCACCCCACACTCACACAGAGCTCTCCTGTCCAGGATTCCAGCTGCATGTTTGAGCTCACACTCTCATTTCCCATGGATCATCAAGCCTGCCCCGTAGAATGACACATACCAAAGGTGGCAAATTAACATCAAAATAAAGCAGCGTACCAGACACCCTGGGAACAGGTTTGAGGGAGAGGGGAAATGTTTTACATCATGTCCCAGAGTAAGCTGATGGAATTCCCAATGCTTGGGACAAGGGAATTGGTAATGAGAGAGAAATAAATTCCTTCACCTCTGGGTTGAAATCCAAGTCAGGCTGGTGGTAGCCAAGACCCATTAGCTCAACATCTGCTAGTTGTTTGGCAGCCCATGTGAAGTGAGTTATATTCCTCAGTGTCCACATCCCAATCCCACTAATTGGCACCACATTGGCAATCTAAACACAGAGGTTAAGGTCTGAGCACACAGCAGGCAGCAACTCTGAGATCAGGCAGCTTCAGTTTGAAGGACACATGTGATAAATTACACTTCTGGTATATGGAACTCCATTTAATTGCCCCGCCATCCTGTCCTGCCCTCAGAATAAAATTGTAAATCCAGGCGAGCCAGTGAACTGCCAGCAATCCCCTGCCCAGCACACAGCTCCTGCAGCAGTAACACACAATATTAGGTCCATTACCAGTCAAGGCAACTTAAACTGCTTACATTTTAAGCAAAATGCTGTACAGCATGAAGTTAGGTATGAACTGAAGTGTTTGGATAATAGTTACCAATATCCATAAAAACAGTACCTTTCCCTCAACTCCGGTTTTAATGCAGAAATGCAACTCTCACTAAAAAGGCAGTAGCAATATAATCTTACAGATCCCCAATACGGAGGCTCTTTTCTTTTTGTCTTTCCTTCTTCTGCAGCTTTCCAACAAAGAGTGCACAGGACCAAAGCTGATTTGAAAACACAACTCATTAACTTTTAGAGAATTAATCTCTTTATTGCCCCATGGTAAAACATTTCTCTCTGAGGAAAAAAAAGTTGTTAGCTCTTAATATATAGTAATAAAGGAAAATTGATTTTTAATACCATCTGAATATGGCAGCAAAAAAAAGTCTAAACTATGAGGGAAGGAAACTCACACTACAGTTTAGAAACTGTTCCTGATGTTTACACATCACTTCAGTTTAAACAACTGCTTATGATGGGAACATGATGAAAGCTGTTGAGCATGAAGGGAGATGGAAACGAAGCCAAAAGAAGCATCTTTGCCAGAACTCTACAAGAAAAGAAAACCACAGTCAGTTAAGTTTGGGAGGGACCTCTGGAGTTTTTCAATCCAATCAGCTGCTCAAAGAATGGCCAACTTCAAAGTGGGGTGAGGTTGCCCAAAAGATATTGTAGATGCATAGTGCAGCGCTCTGCAAATCCACCTATAAAGAAATTTTTCTTGCAAGCCAAGTCTCCTCTTCATTTACCACTGCTTTGGAAATGATTCCACTCTCAGCTGTTCTGAGAAGCAATAGGGCCAGCAGCCATCAGGAGCAGGGATACATTGCAAAGGAAACAAACCTAATCTGAGCACCCAGTAGGACCAAGGGATGGAGAACCTCAGCAGCTAGAACGCAGACTTGAGCACAGGAGACTCTGAGAGAGCTTGGAAAGTCCAGTCCTCCCAAGATCCGTGTTTTATTTTATCTTACATTGGACAGGTATGCTCAGCCTGTGAGAAAAAGGCAGCAATGACATAAGGCCAGTGTGCATGAAAACAAATCCAACCCCCAGTCTGCATTCCACAGCCATGCTCAAAGGAGGGTTTTTCCTTCTTGTACAAGGAACACTCCAACAGTTCACAGCCAAGGGGTCGATTGTCTCTCATCTGCCTTATACAGGAACAGCCTGCTGCATTGGCACAGCTCTGCCAGCACTGCCTGGCTCTGCCAGCACTGCCTACCTGGCCACTGACAAAGCCAGGCCAGCCTGACTCCCACCAAAAGGTGCTGCCAGTCCTCAAGATCTGCACAAGCTGTTGAAGATTCTGTCTTCTTTTCTCCCCCTCTGCTCTGCCCTTACAAGACCTCACCTGCAGTGCTGTGCCCAGCTTTGGAGGCCTCAGCACTGAAAAGATGTGGAGCTGCTGCAGCCAGTCCAGAGGATGCCAGAGAGATGCTCCAAGGGCTGGAGCCTCTCTGCTCTGGAGCCAGGCTGAGAGAGCTGGAGCTGTTCACCTGCAGAAAAGAAGACTCCTTGGAGACCTTAGAGCCCCTTCCAGGGCCTAAAGAGGACTTGTAAAAAGGAGGGAGACGGATTTTTTATACAGGCAGGTGGTGACAGGACAAGGGGGAATGGCTTCCCACTGCCAGAGGGTGGGATTAAATTAAAGATTAGGAGGCAATTCTTCCCTGTGAGGGTGGGGAGGCCCTCGAACAGGATGCCCAGAGAAGTTGTGGCTGCCCCTGGATCCCTGGCAGTGTACAAGGCCAGGTTGGATGAGGCTTGGAGCAACCTGGGATAGTGGAAGGTGTCCATGCCCATGGCAGGGGGTGGCACTGGATAAGATTTAAGGTCCCTTCCAACCTAAACCAGTCTGAAATTCTGTGACTCAAGATGGACCAAGGGATTTGACCTCTCCTTCTCCAGAGCTCCAATATGCCTGCATCTGCTTCTGGCAGCAAGGACACAGCCTTCTTTTCCCCTTCACTATTTAAGACTTAAGGGTGGACCCTTTTTTACTCTCTTCTATACTTTTGAGGAGTAGAATAGGCTCATGCCACACCACATTTTTTAAATACCATACCAATTCCTTCTGTTTTAAGACACGTTATTAGCAGCTTCTGTTAAAATCACACCACTGCAAATGATTCTATTGACACTTGAGGCAGGAGCTGCTGTGCTGACAAGAGAATTAAAGGGGACTGTGATGACTGCCAGGAGTCCAGCATTAGCTGGAAGAAACCAGGCTGGCACCAAAAACATAAATTCTGAAACTGCTCTAGCTTTGGCCACATTCAAATCCCAAGCTGCCAGTTCAGGAGGTGCTGAGGTGCTTCAGCACTAATTCTTGATGCTGCAGGACTCAGCAGGGTGACAGGGCCAAGCAAAGGTTATCATCACGTGATTTAGTGAGCTGCTTCACTGAGCAGCTCTCACATGCACTTCTGAAACCTCATGCAGGTATCAAGCAAGCATTTATACTCAAAATAATCGTTTCCTTACAAAACCAAGTATAGGAATAATACCAAACTCATTAGTTTCCTGAGAGTAATTCCTCTCCATTTAGAAAACAGGAGGAGTCCAAGAAAGAACTTCTCTGCAGGGAAGGAAGGCAGGAAGGAAGAAAGGAAATGTGAATTACATACACCTCTAGATAAGTTCCCCTTTAAAAAAAAGGAAATTAGAGTTAACTAAAAAGAGCATGTTTAGCATCACTGCACAAGCTAGGGGAAAAACCTCGGAAATCCTGGCCAAAGATAATGCTGCCTCCTCCTCTCCCTGCCAGGGAGAGGCACGGTCACTGCCCCAGGCAGAGGGGAAAGGGCCATTTTTCACCCTTTTATAAGCATCACCACTTTGAAGTTACAAATCAGAGTCACCATTTGATGATCACCTCTCCCTATGTCATCCTAGGTTTCTTTGTAATAAGGCTGTTAAAAACATGTGTTTTCACTTTATTTTTATTATTATTAAAAAAGGATAACTTATAACTGAGCAGAGACAAAGGCTCTGTTGATACAACATGTGGATTAAATCAGAAAGGAGAAAGAAAGCTGTTCTAATAAACTGACAATCCTGCTCAGAGGCCTTATATCCAGATTAGTGTAATAAATCATGAGCAAAGAGTTCTTGACTGAAACAACCATTTATTTAGGCATGGAACAAGAGTATTTTAAAATTGCTCTGGACATTGTACACGAAAGACTTTCTCTATTTTTGTTCTTTTTTGCTTGTTCATTTTCTCTTGAGTTTTAATCATATACCCAAAGTTTTGCATTTGCTTTACTAAAAATGGTTACTTTTTGGTGCTTAAACCTCTGACAAGTCAGCCAAACAGCACCATTGGGCTCCTACAGAAACAAGATGAAAAAAAAAAAGAAAGGAAGAAGTGGTTCTTGCTCCATTACATCATTACATGAGGTAGAAAATTGCCCAAAATTTAAGCTTTCCCCATTACACTCCTCTCGTGTGTTTTCAGTCTGATTTGTTCCCTTAACCTCTATTAGCAGGGGCTTTTTCATTCTTTTTAAAGCAGGAGACACTCTGCACTATTTCTGCCTTCTCCTATCATACAAATTGTCCCACAGTGGCTTCTGAGCCCAGCACAAGAACCTGCCCTGTCAGAGCATCATTCTGGGGCAGGTGACCAGCAGGGAGGAGCTCCAGAAGCCCCAGTCACAGCAGCACCCCCAAAACACTTCCCAGAACCAGCACTGGGCCTCCAGAACCCCTGTGCTGCTGGGCAAAAATCAGGGTTTGGCAGAACTTGAGTACAGCACTGAACTGTAAATATAGATGGGCCTAAGAACTGCAACCATTTTGGTCATAAAAATCTAATTTGTACCTGGAGCTAATTTCAGAGCTAAAGCATCTACCAGTTCCCCTTAACACATTGGGCTGTGGGGATGGCTTTGGCCAACTCAGGCAAACAAGTCACCACAGAGCACAGCTGGTCTTCAAACAATGTCAAAACCCAAAACATCATCACCATAAAACAAAACTTTCAGTTCCACAGAAATGTTCTGTGAGAACATTTCTAGGAGATATTACTCAAAACTGGAAGAAAGTGTTTCCTACAAGCAGGGTAGAGCTCCTCTTAAGTATGTTCTGTAATGTCCCTGGCTCCTGGATTACACGGTTTTTTAGAACAGTCAAACTGTGGTAAAACACGAAAGGGATCTGGATATGGGATGGAGGATAACACTAAAGGGGTGAAGATTTTGGCTGAAGCCTCTGCCATTCACAATGTCAGTCCTAAAGTCACTTACAGAAATCACATAAGTACAAGAAACACTCTTCAAACCCGTAAAAAACCACAATCTCCAGTCTCACAGATGAGATGCTTTAAACTCAGCAACTGTTTTTATCTCTGCCAGAGGAGTCCCTGTGTATTCCATTCCACCTTAAAATTCATCTGCCAGCCAGACAAACAAAAGGTTCCTCAGAAATTCCAGCTGATGCAGTCACCGGGAAGCCATCCCAGCCTGCCTCATCTGCTGCTGGATTCCCAACTCCCTGAAAGAATCCGGGGGCCACACATCAGCCCCGATCAGGTCTGGGCTGCTCTTGTCCCCCACCCACCCCTCTGCCCAGAGCAGCTGTGCCACCCTCCAGCAGAGCAGTGAGGCTTGGGAAGTGCTGAGTGCCTGCCTTTGTACCAGGGATGCTGCGCCAGGATGCCCAGCCCAGCCCAGACCTGCCTGCAGGGCCTTTCACCCTGTGCTATCAGCTGCCTCACAGGCTGCAGGATCTCCCCAAGTGCTGCTTGCCTGCAGCCACCTACGTGGCTCAGCTCGGCTCCTGCTGCCTCCTCCTGTGCTCTCCCACAGAGGGATGCTGGAGAACCCCTGAGCAGGAATGGCTCTGCTTTTCTTCTATCCAGGCAACCTCTCTTTGCCAAAAAGCTACCAAGGGGATGGAAAGGGAAATTATAGGAAATTGAAAACCAGGAGAGGAAAAAGAAGGCCTGACCAGCACTTTTTCTTATTATTCTGCTTTGATTGTGGAGAATGAAGTCTTGTGGCCAACAGAGTTCATAGAAGCCCTGCACAGTGATTCAGGACTCCAAAGAAAGTGCTGTCTCCTGCTGAAGCACAGAACCTGGTTTGATAAACACTCCTGTGGTCAACGTTTACTGTCCTTACCCTGCAGAAAATAAAGCTGCCCTGTGGTGTACAGCTCCCTGGCAGGGGACACACAGCAGTCTGGAAGGTGCTGCTCAGTCAGCTGGCTCTGTTCACAGCTGGCCCTGCCCTGTGACCTGTCACATCACCCCCATGCCTCCTGTCCCATCCTGGAGAGGCACAGAGCACCCCACGGAGCAGTGACAGAGCCCAGCCACCACCTGCACCCATCCCACAGCACAGGAATTCAGAGGCTGAGTGGAGCCATACCTTAGAGGTTTGTGCCCTGCAGGGATGGCTCCAGCCAGGAAACACGTCCTGGGTTCTGCCAAGCCTCCCCACGGTGGGGATGACTCAGTGCTAATTGCTCAGAAAGCTTCTGGGTCCCACCGGTTTGGTTTGATTTTGTAAAAGCAAAACAAGATATGTTTGGACAAAGGTGAGATTATGTTTGTGTATCTCACTCCTGCCCAAAACTAAAAACATCAGGAAATCAAAAGTAATGCAAATGATGTAGCTCTATAATCTTGCCAGAACAGAACCACCACCAAAGCACTTGAACAGTAATCATAGTCTTAAATTTAACTTCTATGACTCCTGCTTTGTTCAATATTTTAATTGTACTTTCAAAAAATCCTAAGCCACTTCAGATTTCAAAGCACATTTATATACATTGATTAATTCTCCCAAAGTAAAAATCATTATCTTCTTTTTGACATAAGGAAAGTAAAAGGAGACACAACAAACTATTTGTCAAAGGCACAGATAGAACTGGTGCAAGGGCTAGTATTAGAACCCAAGAGTTTCTGAAGCACCTTATATTTTTATGAAGGATTTACTTTTTTGAAGACAATAGCAACAAAAAAAAATCCAAAATGGATATCTATTTAGGATCAGGGCAGTTTATGGGGTAAAGACCACGAGAAAAGCAAGTTCATTAATTCACATTTGGAAAACTGGAGCGAATTCTCTAATAAGTTGTTGCTATGTTCCTTATAGAGCACAAGCATGAAATCCGCCCACAGCACAGGCAGTCTTGCCTTGGATCAACAATACCCAGGGTAATCCAGCTCTAGGTTCCCACTTTCTGCTCTGGGAGCAAAAGACATTTGCAGCAGGATTCCTCCGGAGAGCTGGTGGGGAATGTGGCTGCTCAGCTCCCTGGGTGATTCCAGAGTGCCCTCTAACGAGGCTGCAGCTGCATTTCACACACACAGGGATGCCAGGAAAACCAAAAATGAACCTTTTTTCCACTTGAAAATGGGAAAGCAGGTGACAGACACTAACTGGAGGCTGCTCCTGCACATATATTTTATACTGCCCTGCACTGTGCAAGCCCTTGTTGGTAAATACCTCAGTAGGCAGCAGGACTATAGAGAAAGATGGGAAAATTCACAGTTCTCCCATTCCAAGAGAAGAAAGTCAGATGAAGTCAAATGAAAGTTAACCCAGTACAACGTTTTAAGATAAACTGAGTTTTACACAATTGGTAAGGAATTGCTGGGCAACTTTTCAACATATGATGTAGTTAATTCACACTTTACAAAACTAAGTTAATATCATCAGTGAAGTTCACAAATAAAAATGGAATCTCCTTGAATATATTCCTTAATACACTGGTGTACCATAAAACACTGACTATTTGGTCTGCACCCAAGAGTGGTCACACAAGCTGCAGTAGTGGAACAGGACTGGCTACAAGTTCTTACAGCAGACACATGGTTTATTACCCAGTTCCCTTTCACCCACCAACGTAGACTAATAAACTATCCTGCAAAACAGAGTTTTTATTGAGACACAAACCCCACGCTGATACTCAGAACAGAAATTCACTTTAATAATCTCAGCATCACATTGTCAGAATGGGGCTGTTCCTTGCCCTTGAAGCTGTACCTACAGCTATGCCAGGAGAGCACAGCTGCACAGTGCAGGCTCAGAAGAGTCACAGCAGTTCCTGTGCAGCTCCTGTCCTCTCCCTCCCTCCCCCCATCCTGCAACAAGGCATCTCACTCAAGTGTCCCTCAACACCCCAGCTGGGAGCAGAAGGTGCAAATGATCCTTTCCCAAGCTCCTACAAGACAGAATGGAAAGGGGCAGAAGTTCCTGAAGCTGCACTGCCCCCATCCTGCCAGATGTGTCAGAAGCCTCTGAACAGACCCGGCAAACTCAGCCCAAGTGGCAAACTCACCCCGAGGGAGGACAGTGAAGGTGTCAGCTGCTGGGCGATGTCTGAGGGATCCTGATGCCACCAGGAGCTGCGAGGAAGCAAACAGGCCTGTGAGCACTTGTACACCTGGCAACTCAACACCTCAGCCCCACAGCCCCCAGCTAATGCAGGTACCTGGCTAATGTAGGCTGGAAGACAGCCATTGGTAGGCATCACATTCTTCCTTGAACCCATTTCACAAACTTGCCAACTGCTTTACTTCTTGCTAAGCATCTTTACTATAATGTTAAGATCATGAGGGGAGACCTCAGAGAAATCTGCAGCTCCCCGGGGCAGTGCAGGGGCAGCTCCAATCTCTGCTGGCTGTGACAGGGAGAGAACCCAGGGAACGGCTGGAGCTGGGCCAGGGCAGGCTCAGGCTGGAGCTCAGGGCAAGGTTCTTCCCCCAGAGGGTGCTGGGCACTGCCCAGGCTCCCCAGGGAATGGGCACGGCCCCGAGGCTGCCAGAGCTCCAGGAGCGTTTGGACAGCGCTGCCAGGGATGGACAGGCTGGGATTGTTGGGGAGTCTGGGCAGGGACAGGGGCTGCCCTGGGTGATCCTGGTGGGTCCCTTCCAGCTCAGAGGATTCTACAATTCCATTTGGGTCACCAAAGACTAAGAACACCTTACCAATGTGACGAACCACGGAGGGAACCAGTACCCTGACCCACACAGGTTATCCCCTTCAACAAGTACAGAACTCCCAGGAAAGCTCCACTCCATGCCTGGAATGGCCCAGTGGCCTCCACTGCTCACAAACGGCCCTGGACAACACCCTCAACTGCACGGGTAACAAAAACCTGCCCTGCTCCAGCTGAAACTGCAGCTTGAGCTTGTACAGCCCAACTGCACTGCCCTGCTCAAACAGTCAAACTCATTCCCTTCCAGCTTCTAACACTGGTAGATTCGAGTCCCCAAGGAGTATTTCCCAATACCATACAGGCAACTGTAAACCCAAGAAAGCCAAATGGAGTAGTTGGATAGAGCCAGAACATCCGAGGCAGTGCTGAGTCCCTCCTGTGTGCTCACTCACATGTTTAAACATTCCTCACAGCACTGCTACATTCCAGCCAACTCTTCCTCACAAAACAGCTTATTCCTTGAGGAGGTTCAGGCAGAGTTTGATATTACAAAGATCAGCAGTGGACAGACAATGTCCTTGCTGTTTTGAAAAAGAGACTTTTCTTTCATGAACATGTAACCCAAACAAGGCTCAGTGAATTGGTGTAAAATCAAAAATGACCAGAAAGTCTCTTTTGAACCAGACCTGAATCCTATTCAGCACAGAATAAAGTGTAGGAAAATGCAAGAGCAAATTAATCACTGAAATAAGTGAACCACAGTTGTGTGCAGAGCTGTAAGGGTAACCCCTTGATACGTACTCTGCTTTTGAAGGCAAGATGAGCAACAGCCAAGAATAAATCACATTATGTGGGTATGACAAGCCATGGAATGAGCAAAAAGAAAGTATTACATTAATCAAAAGAGTCTAAAATGACTGCAGCCACACATTTAGACTTAACATGAAGTGTGACCATACCCTTGGCAGAGCTGGAGCTGTAATAAAGAGGAAATTATTTAAATGCATTAAATCCACGTAGAGCTGGAATCTCTCCTGCCCTGGCTCAGTAACGTGGGACAAAGATCACAGCAATGCCCAGCTCAGCAACCTGCACAGGATCCAGAGCTCACCTGTGCAGACATACCTGCAGCTTTGCTCTCATAAACAGACTCAGAGATGGACTGACCCACTGGGCAGAGAATTTGGCTACTGTATTATGACAGGACAAAGAGCTTTGATGCATTTTTTATGTCAGTTGCTACCATAAAAAGCAGGGGCAGGTAGGACCTGCAGGAACAGCAGCCCCAGAGCAGGACACCAACAGGAACCACTCCTGATATGTCCACTTCAAATTGGTTTCTGGCCTGGTACTGTTCAAATGTTTACACAACAGAAATTCAACATTTTTTTCCTTTGCTTAATTCTTCCATTCTTCTTATTTATATCTACTTTTTCTTCATTAGAAAATTCCTTCTCCACATTCACAGTGTGGCAAGTACAAGGAATACACAACCTTGCCCATGGGATAGGGTCAGAGGAGGCACAGAACTCTCATGTGTTACAGGTGATCAGACAGAAGTTGAAGTCTTTAATTGCAGTTTTTAACTGCTCCCGGTCTGATCAGATTCCAAAACACTTCATCCTCCTTTACCTGCATTTCCACCTATTCCTTCCAGAAGAAACTGCCAAGAGGATTATTCCGTAAGAAACACATGAATTTTTTTTCTGCTGTAGAAATGTCTTTGACAGAAGCAATTGCCTCAACCCTCAAATAGGTCTGTTCCTGCTTAGAGCCAGCACATGGGGCTGTGCCCAGAGCAACAGCCCAGTGGAGTGGCAAAGCTGAGAATGAATAAGTTGTTAGTGGCACAAGTAAGGTTACTGCCTGATTTTCAGCTGCAGCCCACAAAGCAGGATTTGCCCCAGGTCTCCCAGCAGGGAGTCAGTCAGCACAGGTGGGAAAAGGACATGCTGCACCTGCCATCAAACACCTGGACAAGGCTCTCACCTGCCAGGCCCAAGTTAATGCCATTTGGTCACATTGCAACACCACACCTCCACATGTATTCAGAAAGAGCCAGACTTTTATCCTTTGGGGAGACAGCTTTCTAGACTTCCAGTATCCCACACCCCCTTCTTTCATTTTTCTGCAAGATTTTTTTCAGACGTTTATCACTGACATCTGCCATAGCTCCTCCAACTCTGTATCAATTTACTACACATTCATTCAGATGAGAGATGAACATGTGAATGTTCAAGGATGCTCAGTCCTTGGCACATGTCCTGTTTCTGTTCATGTATTTCTCCTCCTCAGTTCCTCTGTGACCAGCCCTCCCTCCAGTGCCCCGGGTTACCAAGGGAGCTGCTTGAGGAGGCTGCCAGAGCACCAAGAATCCTCAGAGCGCTACAAAAAATATATTTTTATTTAAGGACATATTAAACAGATTCAGTAATAAACTTTTGAATTCAATTATTAAAACTTGGTTCAGAAGAACATTAATTCCAATAAAAGTCTCTGTCATTAGCCCAGAGGTGCCCTATGTCATTCCCTCTCCTAGGTTACATCACTGCACACATCAGCAGGTTATTTAATAGATATTTGGGTAAATTATTTATTGACAGGAGCGGCTGCTTTGGTTGTCTGAATGTAACTGAGCCTCTGTGAACTGGCATCCACCTGTGAGTGAGGATCCCTCTGCACTACCTCAGAGCTGAGAGCTCCCAGCACAGGGAGCACTCCCTGCTGCCTCTCACCTCTGCACACTCCCTCTGGAGAATCCCACAAGCTGCACTTGTTCCAGCTGTGCCAGCTGCCATTTGCAGTGGAAAGGAGCAATGTGAAGGGTTCAGTTTAGTCCTTCTATGTCTACATGAGCTCTGTGCAGCCCACGCCTACCTGAGGGGCTCTGTGTGAGCAGCACTGCCACTGCCCCAACAGAGACAGGAGTGTTCTGCACTGCTGAACTGCAGCCACCAGCACAGCTCTGTGCAGGTAAGTGGCAGCATTTTTACAGGCAATACTGTTGCCTTAGAACTCCAGACAGAGCTTTCCTGTTGGAGCATTTACATTCCCGATGATGCATTTTGCTGTTTTTGCTCCAAATGTTAAAATTTGATTGTTTCTGCCCTATTGCTTGCACAAACTGACTTGGCCCCCGAGACTGCCCAAGAGTCTGCTCTGAACACACCTTCAGCATTGAGATCCTTCAGCTGAGGAGTTCCCAACACTGACAGGCCTTCCCCTCTTCCCAAACTCCTCCACCACTGCTGAGAAATTGGGTCACATTTAACAGAATTTGTGTAGCTCTGCCTCAGTTATTAGATCCTGCTGCGTGCTTTGGAAAGGCTGACAGGATCCAGCTGTGGCATAACTTCCCACAGGCATGGGTTTCCAGAGTGCCTGAGTCATTCCTCAACTCTCTTCTCTTGAATGTGCCTGAATAAATTGAACTTAGGGCTTGTTTTCCAGAACCAGAGCGTTTTTGTGGCCTGCTCTGAACTCCCCAGTATTTTTCTATCTCACTGGAGAGCTCCTGGAACCAGAGATGCCCTCATAGTCCATTCTAACCACGTGCACACACATGGTCACTACAGTTTGATTTTCTTTAGAAAAACTGAAAACCACACAAGCAATCAATGCCTCCCCCACCAGTGTAGTTCAGATTGTGGCACTGATGCACCTGTGTCCTGCCAGTCCCCCTCCACCCCCACCAGTGGCTGTGGTGGGAAGCTGTCCTGGTATCAAGATCCTCCTGCTACGTGGAACCACCCAGGCAGGCCAGGCTAGGCCACAGCAGCAGCACCTTGTCCCTACCATGTCCCCTCTGTGTCAGGGACCCCGAACAGCAAAGGTTACACTGCTGCTTTGGGCTCAGCCAGGGACTGAACCAAGGTGAGAGAAGCAGCTGGCTCCCTCTCATCCACAACTTCCATGTAACAGCTGAGGCACGTCTTGTCCTAAGGCCATCCTTAAAGTCTGTGTGGCAACACCACCTCGTTTAATTAACTTGTCAGGCTGCACCAGAGTTCAACTCCTCAGAAAATCCAAATACGTGGTTCTAAGAATTCATCAGCTGACTCAGACAGATGCTGAAATCACTTCCCAAGAAGGAACACCAGAGATCCAGGGGGGGATCTCCTTTCCAACCACATGTGGTTTAGCCTTTAATCTTTACATTCATTGCATCTGCAGGATCTAATTATACACAAAATTTTACCTGCTCACTCCTACTGCTGACATCATGTTAACAAACTGTCTTTCTTTTCCTAAACCACATTTTATCTTTCCATGTGCGGACAATACTCGAGGTGCTTCAACTCCAGTGCCTCTTCTCCAATGACTCTTCCGTGTCCCCCCACTCCGGGCTCTGTGCGTCCCCTCCCAGGTCCACGTCCCATGTCAGGTCCGTGTCTCATTCCCTGCAACATTTCAAATCAGTGGCAGGGAGCCCAACCAGTTTATCTCAAACTGAATGCCACCAGTTCCACAGCTGCCTGGCGCAGGGCTGCCCCTGATTTCTTTGGTTTATTAACTTGTAATGAACTCGCTCAAGCCCGTGTGACCGCTCTAAGTCCGTCCCGCCGCCTCGCGGAGCTGAAGGTGCAATCACCGCTAATTCTGACCCTGCTCTCTCCGCCCCGCTCCCCGCACGCACGGGCTCCTCGTCCAGCGCCTCGGCCTGGCCTGGCCTGGCCCAGCCCGCTCCGCCGGACCGGCACGGCCCTGCCAGCCCTGGCGCCGCTTCGTGGCGCGATCCGGACACCAGGAGCGGCCCGGCCTCGCCGCCTGCTTGCCGCTCCTCTCGGTATCCGAGGCCGCACGTAGGCCCCTCCGGTGCGGGCTGCACGGGCCGGGGCTGGGCCCTCCCGGGACTCACCTGGCACCGCCCGGAACCGCCCGCACCTACGGTCCGCTGCGCAAAGCCTTCCCCGCCGCTCACCCCACGGCCCCCGGAACGTCTCGCGCACGGCGCCGCGCCCCCATCGGTCTCCTGTTCCGGAACACCGATGCGCAGCGCCGCCAGGGGGCGATGTCGCCCGCGGCAGCGCGAGAGTCCGGGGGGCGGGGCTTCTACCGTATTTACCGGAGCACGCAGCCGTCTATGCCTACCGTACTTACCGTACAATCCGTGGCCGTGCGAATATCTACTATATTAAATTTACATTAAACATTTTATTCAAAGAAGTTCCCAAAGCGGTATTTTGGCTGCGGCAGCGCTGACCGCGGGCTCGCTTCTAGCGAGGTGCCCTCTGCGGGCAGCATCCCCTCAGCGCCCGTTCAGGTGTGGCCACCGCCCTCACCTGTCTGCACCGCCGGGTACGGCCGCCTGCCGCGGTCCGTGTTCCCCCCTCCCGGCTCTGTGTCCCGTCCCCTCCCAGGTCCATGTCCTATGCCAGGTCCGTGTCCCATGCTGGGCTCAGTGTCTCCTCCCGCCGCCCGGGGGAGGAGCGCAGCGGGCGGAGGTGGCCGCGCTTCCCCGCCCCGTCGCAGCAGGTGAGGCGCAGGTGAGGCGCGGGCGCTCCGCAGGTGCGGCCCCGTTCCCGGTGCCCTGGGCCGGCCATGGCGTACCGGGAGCTGGTGCGGCGCTGGCACGAGGCCGTGCGGGCGGCGGACCGTGGGCACTGGGACGCTGCCCTGGACGCCTTCGGCGGCATCGCGGATCCTCCGGCCCGGATTTGCTTCAACATGGGCTGCGTGCAGCTCCTGGCCGGGCGGCCCGAGGCGGCCCTCAGGGTGAGCCGCGAGCCCCGGGGGAAGGGAGGGAGCCCGGGGAGGGAGCCCGGGGAGGGGCGGCTCGGCTCCCCATGGTCCCTCTCGGAGGGAACGATGCTGAAACTAGATTTGAAATCCAGCTTTTGGTGTCCTGCGTGTCCAGCGGCAATGCGAGCAGTGATGTTGGAGGGTGAATGGTTTGAGGGAATCCTAGAAAAGTGAAAAAGGTTGAAGTTAAAAAGACGGATGTGGCCATTGAGGACAGGGTTCAGTGGTGAACTCAGTGATGCCGGGTTAATAGTTGCATTCGATCTTTGAGGCCTTTTCTAACCTTAATGATTCTGTGATTCTATGGTTCTCTAAATGCTATGAAAATCCCGATCAGTGGGCAGAATCATTTTGAAACAAGATAATAGAAACAGAGAGCACTTTAATTAGGTACTAGAAACTGTGTCTGGCAATGTGCCTTAAGTTTTGTTTAAGCTATATCATTTAAAATTATGTCCTTTAGGTGAATTTAGCTCATTATCATGTGAAAACCACACCTCTAAAGCTCAGCCTGCCTGATTCCAAGTGAAGACCTTAGCCCACTGGACATGCCATGCACAATAAATTTAAAAAGTATTGTAGCTTTAAATCAAAGCAGGAAAAGGATTGTCCAACAGCTGTTCCATAGGCATGGGCTTAGACATGAGATGGGTGTATTTTGAAAGTACAAGTACATTTCTTGGCAGTGGAGACTGCCAGAACAAAGCTTCCATGCTGGAAAACCACTGCCCTTGGGAAGGGAGAGGAGGTGCCCTGAGGAAAAGCCTTTTTGTGACAGAATGTAGAATGTCTGCCCATCCATCCATCCATCCATCCATCCATCCATCCATCCATCCATCCATCTATATCCACTGAGAGGATGCAGATAAAGCTTTCCTCAAACAGCATAAGGGAGAGCTGAGGCTATGCTGGAGGGGCTGGGGCAGCACTGTGGAGCCCTGAGCAGGGCACTGGCTGCTTGGGATGCAGTGAGCACAGGGCAGTGGTGCCATGGGGATGGGGGAGAGAGCTCAGGAGAGACTTCTGAGCCCCAACCAAGGGGCAGTGGCTGGGAAGAAGCTCAGCTCTGCTTCCGTGTGGATCAACAGTTGGCTGCTGTTATTTCATTTATGGCCCAGTGAGGTAGACGTTCCAGCACGGTGTGGGGGGGGGCACGGAGACTCATCTTCACCTGCAGTGCTGTCCCTGTGCAGGCAGGGTCAGGGAGGGCTGGCCTTTCAGTAGTTGTTATACCCATGAGGTGTCTGCAGTGGGAAGGAAGGAGCACATCCCTGCTGCTGCCTCTGGAGGACTCTTGGCTCTCCCAGCACACTGAACCACGAGTGGCTGCCAGCTCTGCGAGCACTGCCTGTATTTAGCTGGGGCAGTGAAGCAGAGGTACTGACTTAGAGGCCATTGTGGGAAGCCCTGCAGCTTCCTCCCTTTCATCACCTCAGCCTTCCCCAGACTGGACAGTCCTGCTGCTCCCACTATCCTGGCCAACTCTGCTTCAGGCTGCAGCTTTCCCATTTTAGGAAGCCAGATGGCCAATGCAGCTCATTTATGTCCAGTCCATTGTAGGAAGGAGGGGAAAGGGCCTGAAGCTCAGCTCACACAGAGCCAAGACCTGAGAGATGACCAGGAGCTGTGTCTGGCCCCTCGGAGCTGGGCAGGAGCCCAGGGATTGCCTCTATGGGGGCAACTGGGATGTGTCTGGCTGGGTATGTGTGCCCAGGCACTGACAGGACAGATCGCAGCTGATTCTTGGGATGTGCCTGTGTTTTTCTCCTCAGGCATTCAATAAAACCATTGAGAAGGACAATTCCCTGGCAGTGGGCTACTTCCAGAGGGGGTTTGTCCACCTGCAGCTGGAAATGTGAGTGAGATGCACAGCCAGTGCAGTTTTTGATTCTTTGATTCTGCAGTTTTGATTCTCCTTTCAGTCCTGCTTTATTCCTAAACCTGAATAATTCTTTGATTCCAAAATTCACTTCTTCCAGCAACCTCACAGGGTTCACAGGGTCTGCTTTAGCTGTGGAAACCTTGTCACAGGTCAGCAAGTCTTATCTCTGATAAGAACTGCACAACTCTGCAGCCCCAGGGGTGGCTGACACACCACATTGCTGTCCCCAAAACATAGAGACTGCTGGATGCAAGGCTGCCACAATGTTATGTTGCCATTCAGATTTTCTTTGGGAATTAAAAAAATATAATTGTGTTGCTTGGTGTGTCTTCACATGACACACATGAGTCTGGCCTTCCTGAAATGCAGCCTGCATACTCTCCTGGCAGCAGACTTCGGGGACCTGATCTCAGTCTCACTGATAAAATATTGAAATTGCTCCAGAAGTATCATGGGATTGATTACTCATTGTTTCCACAGTTAAATCACAGTGACATCCTCTTCAGGGACCTGGGTGAAGTATTTTACAGATCTTGTCTTCCCCATATTTTCCAGACCTTAATCTCCAGAAAATGCTTGTTTTTATTTCTGGGAGGGAGTTAAAGTGAGCAGTTCTGGCTTCTCCAGTGGAGGGGCTGTACCTGGGGCTGGTGGAGCCCCAGACAGGGAGGGCTATCTGGAGCTGCTCCACCACCAGCAGAAGCAAATGTGCCCCAAGCACACTCACTGCAGGGGCAGCACAGCTGGCAGTTGCCTCCTGCCCAAAGAGCTGATGGCTTCCAGTGCTCCAGGGCTCCTTCCTTCATCTGAAGCTGCTCTCACCCACCCACACCCACCTGAGCACCTTCTCTTGGGGTGCCCACTGCACATCCCTTCCTGGGCCCTTCCTTTCACCACGTGCAGCCTCAGTGGGCACCTGCTTGGATTTCAGTTGCATAGCTGGTACAAATCCAGACTAATTCCCTCCTTAGTCTCAGATGTTCTCTAAATTTCTTAATGTTGAGGTTCTAAATGTTGAGTTTCTCAATTCTGATGCTCTGACCATGTGTGTGCCCTCCCTGGTCCCCATCAGCTGAGTTGCCAGCCCTTGATCCTCCTGAGACAGGCAGGGAGTTCCCAGCAGTGGGTAATCTTTGTTCTTTACAAAGATGACACATCTCTGGTGCAGCAGAATACATATTATGTGCTAGTGTGATTTTTAAGCTTCTTAAACAGTCTCCAGCTTCTTTAGGCTCAGTTTCTTGTGTCACCTCTGTGTTGCAGGTTTGAAGAAGCTCTCTCTGACTATCACGTGGCCTTCAATCACCTAAGACAAAATCCCTTCATTGATTACAAGCAACTGGGGCTGAGGCACATCCTCTATGCCTGGGAGGTAAGAGTCAGCCTGGCTCAGCAATCCTTCCCCACTGTTGAGGGTGTCAGTAGCAGGCATTAGTGACCCAAGACCTTTTCAAGAAAGTACATTCAAACTGTAAAAATATTCTGCTTGCACTTTGATTAAAGTAACTTAATAATAAAAGTTGTCAACCAAGATCAGCTCTGGAAAGTGTAGCAAATGATGCGGTTTGAAAACTAAAATTATTCAGAATAGGTGCAAAGGAATTTCTATATTGAGGGGTTTTTATTTTCTCTATATATAGAGGAAGTGGTGGCTTCCCCATCCCTGGAAGTGTCCAAGGCCTGGTTGGGCGGGGCTTGGAACAGCCTGATCTATAGAAGATGTCCCTGCCTGTGGCAGGGGTGGAACTGGGAGCTTTAAGATCCTTCCCAACCACACCAGTCTGGAATTCCATGTAATATTTACACTTGCATGTAAATACACTCTTAAGTTCAGTGAATTCCTCAGCTCTCAGAGCTGAAAGAGGTTGAAACATTGACAGATGAGAACAGAGCTGATGCATAATGCAGACTCCAGGAAATTCAGGTGCATGAAGGCCTCTTTCCAGCTGCAGCAACAGATCTAATATTCCCTCTGTGCCTGAACTTACACCCTGTGTGTAGGCTGTGTTTGTAATGCTTCATCCTGCAGCTCTTACTGTCACACAGAGCCAACCTGCCACATCCTGTTCAAGGAACCTCAAAGGCTGAACTGATTGGAAATTTTTGTAGTATTTGGACATATGTAAAGGATTCCTAGAAACTGTCCTTACTGGAAAGGTTCATTTTGTTTTCTCTGAGCCCACACGCACAGATTGAAGAGCAGATACAGGAAAGAGGATTTAACTCCTTACTTCCGTGAGAGCGAGGAGTCATTGTGTAACTCCAGTCAAGCATCTCGGGCAATTTTCATACACCTTATACCTGGCAGGAGGAAGGTATTCTTGGCATCCGTAGCATTACCCAAACCCCCCTGGCTTTAACAGCTTCAGTACCATGGTGCTGCCTTCTCTTGCAAGTGAGCAGTTCCTGGGGAAATGGGCAGGGCTCAGGAGTGTCCTGAGGAGGCTGGGGCCCTTCCTGGTGTGAGCACACGACCCCTTACTCCAGGCATCACCAGGACATGTGCTGGCACCATGTTGGCCCTCCAGACTTGATATCAGCATCCTGATCCAGCTGTATCTCGTTCTTACCTGGAGCTCATTTTTCAAAATATACAAACATCATCCTCCAGCAGAATTGTGCCATCAGCTTTCTTGTGCATGGCCTCTCACGTGCTGCATCTGATCTTCTCATGAGAAATACATGCATGGTTTGAAAACCCAGAAATATTTGCTGCTTGCAAGGCTGTGACACTTCTGACTGAGTGAGAACTGCTGCCTTGCCTCCCGAGAGGGCCTGTCCCTGAAGTTCCCATTCAGGGTTGCCATTCCCACACTCCCAAACAGGGACTTCTACTGCCGTGATTAAGGAGTAAAGGAAAAGCATCCTATGAGCTCCAGCCTTGTCCTGAGCAGGGCATGCAGCCAGGCACACCTCAATTCCCAGCTGGCAATCCTATCACAGGAGATAAGGAGCTGTCTGACAGTGCTCTCTGCCTGTGGCCCAGCAGCTTTCCAACACACTGAGTGCTGGCCACTGACAGGGAGAGATCTCCCACTCTCACTATAGACCACAGCTCCCCAACATCCTGTCTGCAACACTCCCACAGCCTGCACTTCCCCAGGATCAGACTGACATACTGCTGAAGGGTGACAAGCTACAGCTGACAGTTTGCACATTCACAGCTCACTACAACATGAAATAGTTTCAGTTAAATTATTTTACAGTGACAGGGAGTCAGGATTACAAAAAATCATTACCTAGTTGCATGCGGAAAGAATCCAAAGAAAAGCTTCCTAGCCTTTTGGATGCCAGAAGGATCAGATATAAACAGTGTGGTACCAGAGTCTTCACGTGCTGTCCCTCTGTCTCTTCTCACCTTGACCAGCAGCTCCAGCTCACCCAAGCTTTTATTTTTCCTTTCTGATGGTGAAATTTTCCCAACTATGCTGCTCAGAATATTTGTCCTGTTGCTGAATTTTTGGTGTTTTAGTGTCTGTCCCTGTTTCTTGGCTGAGTTCAGGAGGATGTGCTGGGTGTTCCTGGGTCCTGGCCCTCTGAGTCCCTTCCCTGTGCCCTCTCCAGGTGCTGTACAGCACTGCAGCAGTGCAGTGCCACCTGCAGCAGTGGCAGGAGGCCAGAGTCACCCTAGAGAAGGCTGTTGTGTGGAGGCCTGAAAGAAGAAGAGCAATCCTAGAGCTGGCTCTTGAGCGGGTGCAGGTAAGGCCACCTCTGTGAGTTCCTGGGTGTGGACATTGGGCTTCAGCTCAGGGATGTGTGCTAAAAGTTTTCTGAGTGTTCCTGATACCTGCACATTCCTGCCATCCACCCACCTGCTAGCACAGACTGAGCCATTTGCACATGATGATCTGCCAAACCAGTGCTTCAGGTGACCGAGGAACTCTATCACCCCAGGTGCTTCACTGCCCAGAAACATCATAGTGAAGAATTTCGGGATGACCTCTGTGGCTGAGGACAGGGCTTCTTGGTTCCTCATATTCAGGAGCTCAGTTCCATTTGTACTTGTCCTGCAAAACCCATTACCTTGTGGTTAAACCCTACAAGTGCAGGTCTGGAGAGTCTCCCTTTTCATGGCACTGACTGGCTTTTTTTGAGTCCTTTTGGTCTCAGGAAAAATTGGTGGCAGCTCAGAAATTAATGTCAATCACTTTTAGAGCTAAAGTAGGGTGTGAAAGTGTTTCTAGGGCTGCTTCTAGTAAGTTTCCTGTTAAACTCCTTTATGATCTAGAAACATTTGCAGATTTCTGATTTACTCTCCCTGAAGGATTCATTAGTTTGCTACCTTCATACTTTATAAGTGATTCATTCATACTTTGTTTTTAATCTGATCATCTCTTCTGACATCACGTTTGTGCTTTTCCAGTGTATTATTTATATTTGCTATTAGCATGCTACTCAGTAGCTGAACAGAAAACATCTGAAGTTAAACAGAAAAGCTGTTTGGAAGATTTGTTTGATAAACCTTCCTGTACTGCCCCACTTTGCACGAACCCCATGCCAGCAGTGTCAGTCCTTGCCTCCACACTGGGGAGGGGCTGCTGAGCTCTGTTTGCTCATGCTTTTGTGGAGCCTGAGTGGCCTTTGTCAAGTTCACAGCTGAAATTTTTGCCCCAATATCTTCCTGGAGCTGTTCTTGCATACCTAAGCTGTATTTGCTTTTCAGTGCTCTGATATTTCATTCAATGTGAATTGATGGCTTTTCCTTTACCTGCTTTACCCGCCCCAGGACCACCTGTTTTTAGAGCCCATGCTGGTTCCTCTCGGGGAACTTTTCAGACCACGAAAGAAGGAAGTTGAGCAGCTGGATTCCAAAGATTTCCTGGGTAAACCCAAGGTAACAGGCACATAATTGTCACAATTAACAGCAGCAGAAAAAATCCTGCCTCTGCCATCTCCAGAGAGCAGTGCTGTGCGAGGACTCAGAGCAGGATGGGCAGAGCTTGCAGCCAGTCCAGGCAGTCGGGACACAGAAGCCAAAATTTGTTTGAATTGCCACCTCTTCTACCAAAAAATACACTTTGGCACTAAAATACCTTCCCAATCCTTGTCAATTTAAAGTCTGACAGGGCTGAGCAGGTACTCTGGAAACCTGTGGTTACCCTTTTGCTGACAATGACCTTTTAAAGAGGGGCACATTGTCTCAGTCCTGCATTCCCAGAGGGACAAGGGGACACTTGGGGGACAAATGCTTTGTCACATCCCTTAATACAAGGCAGCAGAGAATTTCTCTGACCTCTTCTGTGACCAGTACAGTCAGAACAGAGAGCTCCAAAACAAATAAAGGAAAGTAATAAATTAACATACTTTTAAAGAAACATTGGAAAGTCTAAAAAACTGGGACACAAATGGTTGAAGCTGACTTGGGAATCCAGGTCTGCCTCTCCCACTGTGTGCCCAGCTCCACATTTTGCCTGACCTTGGGATGCCAGAAGGAAATGGGTCTGAGCAGATAATCTTGGATGAAGTTTGGAGGTCTCTTCATCCAGCCTAGATTCACTCCTTGCTTTGTTCTCCAACAGGTGATCTCATCCATCATTCCCAACGATGAGTACATTGGCTTTGAGCCTCTCAGGCCTCAGGTGAGCAGGACAGGGCTGCAAAAGGAGGAATGAAGCTGTCCTGGAATTCCAGAAAGGAACTCAGATCCAAATTATCAGGGGAAGAGTGGACTCTTGGTAAAACCAGCCTGGATCCATGGAGATGTTCAGAGCCAGGCTCGGCACTGGCCGTAAGGGACTCAGTGATGGCAATCTCCAGCCCTTTAAAGATGTATTTTTGGCTCTTCACCAAAACAGCAGTGCTTTGCTGTGCTCAGTCTGCCTCTGCTCATCACTTCAATAAAGTGTCAGTGTGAGCATAGCTGCCTCACCCTGTGCTCGGAGTTCCTTGGAACCAGGGGAGGAGGAAGAGATTGTTTTACTTCCTGATGAGATAAAGAGGGAGGGGAAGGAAGAGAAGGTACACTGGTAAGGTGTGGAGCAGCGGACTTTTTCTGGGTGGTGTGGAATGACAAGTGGGGTCAAGAGTAAAGATGAAATAGCACAGTCAGGAGGTAAGGTGGCACTGGTGCTGTAGAGGCGCTGTTACAAACAGATCCTGTTCTTTCTCCCACAGAAACAGGGCTTTTATGAACCCAGTGCCGATGCTCTGCGGTGAGTGTTCAGTCCCACCTTGGTTTTACCCTTCTCTCACTCTGTTCAGAAAGTCTTTTGTTCTCCGGAGTCTTTGTGTGAAGACTCCGAGGGATTCACACTCACTTTTTACCAAGGGTGGAGTGAATGACAAACAAAGGCTGTATCACTGTAAGAGCCTAGGGCAGTTTGCAGGACTTAATTCAATAGTCTTGGGAGACAGGCATGGATCGTGGCACGCCTGGGGAATGGAAGCAGATAGAGGTTGTGGGACCTGCGCAGGTCTGTGGCACAGGATGCTTAGCCTTCCCATTTTAATTCCCAGGACAATTCCAAATACACACTACCAGCCCGAATGTCCTGAGCCAAAATCATGTTCAAAGCCCGAGAAAGTAATTTCTGATAGTGATATTGCACCAGCACATCAGGGCTGTGTTGAATAATTGTTTTGATCTTGGCAGTGTTTATCAGTACAATGAAAATGCAGCTGCATTTGGCAAATCGGTGTTTTCCAAGGCCCTTTTGTTCCCAGCTGGAGCAAAGAGCAGCAATGGAAATCGCCATTTCCCAGCACATCTCCCAGCCCGTGCCATTGGGGTCGGTGCAGTGCGGTGGCTCAGAGCCAGCAGCACCCGGGCCGGTGCAGCGCTCTCCTCTCCTCTCCCGCAGGGACGCCGAGTCTGGCTACCACCGAGTGCTGGCCCGGTACCGGCCCCAGGAGCCGGCGGGGCTGGAGGTGCCGGCCGGGAGCCTCTTGTTTGTGCTGAGCAGGACAGCAGAAGGCTGGGCCACGGCCATCCACGATGGGCAGGTGAGGGACACGGCCCCTTGGGGACATAGCCCTATGGGCAGGGGAAGAACACGTCCCCTTGGGTAGGGAAGGACACAGCCCTGTGGATAGGTGAGGGTCACGGCCCCCTGGGTAGGGGGGACACAGCCCCTTGGGGAGGGAAGGACACGGCCCCGTGGACAGGGCTTAGCCCCAACCCCCTCTGATCCCAATCCTCAGGAGCTCCTTTCCACACCCCTCAGGTTTCCTGGCACTGGGCTCTCCCTGGCCTCTGCCATTCCCCTCTGTAGATCCACAAGGATGGCTGTTGGGGATCCTATTGGGGAGGATACCAGACCTCACCAAGGATCACCACTCAGAGCAGGTTTTGTACCCTGAGAGCTCTGATGGAGCTGAGGAGATGGACTGGTCTTTACCTGGTCTGTAGTGCCTCTCTTCAATGAACTTTGGGAAGGTTTGTGGTTTCAGCTGTACAGACAGGTTTTATGAAGGGTTCTAGAGAAGTCCTAAGGACTTAGAGCCCAGCAAATCTGACATCTTCCTGCAGGTCAGGGAGCTGTAGTGTAAACACAACATGGAAAATCTTTCGTTGGGCAGAAGCCATTTCTCACTTGTCTACTTCCATTTTTGAAAGAGCCACCTGGATTAGGTTCAGTGGATGTATTACCTGCCTATCTTTCAAAAAAGATTTCTCATAAGACCACTAATAAACCAGTGAGGTGTTTGAGCAAGAGAGACAGTGCTCTGAGGACTGGTAAAAAATACAGAATGAAAAGGTTGGTATAAATGAACAGGTTTTTCTTCCTTTCATTTTTAAAAAGAAAGGATGTCCCCACAGCAGATCCTCTGTGGCATAAGCGTTTAGCATATTCCTAAGTGATAGAGAAATAGGGGGAGAGCCTGAAGCATCTGGAGCTAACAGGAAAGTTACTCAAGTATTTAGATGTGCTAGTTGACTGCTACATGAAGTGCCAGGTGAAATTCAATGTAGGAAAAATAAAAATATACTCTTAACAGAAAAAAAAGCATTGTAAGCAAAAAATTGCAATGCTTAGTTGAAATGAGCAGCAAGTGATTGTCAGAAGACACAGAAGTGCTGCTGGACTGGATGCTGGGCATCCTTGCTGCTCTCTGCCTGAGCATTTGTCTTGGGAGCAGGGGATTTGGTGTGTGTTTGGCCTGTTCCACTGCAGCCACTCCAGCAGCAGCTCTGCTCCCAGCAGGAAAAGCTGCAGAAGGACCACTGGATTTTGTTTAGCAGTTTGTGAACACTTGGCACTTGGCTGGGGGTGACCCCGGCCCCCCAGGCACAGTCTTGTGGCCATAGGGTGACAGGCAGTGCTGGGTTTCTGGGCTCCTCTCTCACCCTGCCCTGCTCTGTGTCTCTCTACAGAAGCTGCACATCCCGAGCTCTCTCCTGGAGCCTGCCTCAAGGATGGATAAATGGGTGAGCTGGCAACCTTGCAACCAGGGGGAGGGAGAGACCAAGACATGTATTTGGGACATTTATCTGCAAGATTATCACAGGATAGGACAACTCTGTAAGAGAAATGTAGAGTATGAAACACTGAGACTATTGACTGAAGACCAAGTGCTCTTGAATGGGAAAAAGAGAAGAGTTAGGAGTAAGAAAAATCTCTTTGACTCGGGAGAACTTCATTTCCCATCTCTACCACAGGCATAGCCACACATTATCCCAACCATTTTCCATCTGAGCCCAGTGTAGAAGGGTGCAGCTCGGCCCCATTTCCTGTGAGGGAGTTTTCAAGCACATGGTTGTTCTGATGTTACTATGATTTTTTTTTGGTCATTTTTCCCCCTCCAAATGAATTCCTGGTACTTGGATGTTGGCATCATGGATGTGTCACAGTGCACCAGCCCAGGTGGCAAGAGGCCTCAGCACAGTGTGAGCAACCTCCTTCTGTTCCAGCACCAACCTGGCAGGGAACAGGGAGCTAGGGAAGTGTCCCCAAACCTCTGCCCACAAGAGCCTGAGTGCCTCCCCTCATCCAACCATTCAATGAGCAGCTCTCCCTGGGGCTCCTTCTGGGGTTACAGGCACAAATCTGTAGCTGGCTGCAGCCTGTCACACACCAGCCTTGTCCAGGCTCCCATGTTTTCTGCCTTCTTGTTTCTGATGCTGTTCTGTTGCAGAAGATCAACACTGGGATTCCCCTTCCTCCTGCCCAGGTGCCTCCCAGCTGCCTCCATGTGAAGCAGAAGCCAGGTAATTCCTGGGCAATTGGGATTAGTGGGTGAAGCTGTGCCCAAACCCTGCTCTTTAGAGGGTGTGAGGAGGTGGTGGCCCACTGCAGCCTCTGCTGACTGCAGGGCTGTTCCTCTGCCTTTGTGCTGTTCTGCAGATCCTCCTGGGGAAGAAAATGCCTGTGCCAATGATGCCCACATGGACTCCAAGGTGAGGTGTTCCACAGGCTGAAGCTGGCACAGCCTCAGGAGACATGGGCTGGCAAAAGTGAAAGATTCTTGCCCAAAATTCCTGAGCTGCTCCCAAATCACTGGGGAAAAAAACTTCCTCTGACCCCTTTTCCATTCTAAAGAGAGGCTCCCATGTGGTCTTTCCTTCCAGTTTGTGACCATCCCACTTTGTGACAGACAGCCCAAGCTGTTGCCACCCTCTGAGGCACCAGGAGCACCAAATGCATCAGAGTTCTTGTGCACATGATTTACAGCCCACTTTGCAAGAGGCAGTTGTCTTTGAACACCCTGCTGTCCCTTTCCCCCTCTTCCTGTGTTCCATTTTCTGTCCCTATTAGTCTGGAAAGCACAAATTTACTATTCAAATTCATTCAAATTTGCCCTGTTGGATAATGTCCTCTGAGGCACTTCCATGCCATTGTCACCCCTGCATGTGATGCCCCTGTAATGACTCCGTGGCACTCTGGGGACACCACCTCTGTTCTCCAGCTGCAGGTCAGCTCTGCCACCCCTCTTTTAGGGTAATTTTTTCAGGTGTAATTCAGCCAAAGGACAACACAACAGAGGAATGTGGCTGGTCCTCTCCAGCTGGCTGGAGGAATTGGGGCCCTGATCATACAATTTTGGGTTAAGGAGGTACCTGTAAAATGACAACCAAAACCAGAATTCCTGGGTCATGGGAGGAGCATTTGATCCTGGGCTTTGAATACAGAGTTCCTCCTTTGAAATTCAGGTCTGCATTTTGATGATGTTCTACTGTGACATGGCAGCACAGAGATGAGGGATTTTGTCTGTGTCACCTCTCTGAGAGCAGATATTGTCACTTGGGTTTGTTAGAGTCAGTCGTGGTCCTTCTTAGTCCATGAACTTCATAGTCAGTCTAGGTTCTTCCCCCAGAGGGTGCTGGGCACTGCCCAGGCTCCCCAGGGAATGGGCACGGCCCCGAGGCTGCCAGAGCTCCAGGAGCGTTTGGACAGCGCTGCCAGGGATGGACAGGCTGGGATTGTTGGGGGGTCTGGGCAGGGACAGGGGCTGCCCTGGGGGATCCTGGTGGGTCCCTCCAGCTCATTCTGATTCTCCCCTGTCCCCACAGATGCCCCCGGGGTGCGGGGATGCCCCTGCGGGCGCAGCCAGGCCGGCGGTGCTGCGGCTGCACTGCGAGTGCTCGCTGGTGCTGCGGGCGGGCGAGGCCCCGGCCCTGCCGGCCCTGCGGGCCCTGCTGCGGGACAGGCTGGCTCAGCAGGCACAGCGGGGCACGCTCAGGTACGGGGCTCTGGGCTGTGATGGGGCAGCAGCCATTCCCCTCAGGACACGGGCACCCAACTGCCTCTGCGCTCCTGGGAGCGTTTATCTGGGGCCAAACCCCCAGATCCAGCAAAGATGTGAGCACACAGTCTGCCTAGAGGGCAAACCTCACCGTGGCCTTAGGGTTGGACAGCAGTGTGATAACCGTGGGGAGGCACATGCTGTTCCCCTTGCAATCCCCTCCCAGTACATAAAGGGCTCAGGAAGGGCTGGAGAGGGACTTAGGGGACACAGGCATAGAGTGACAGGACAAGGGGGAATGGCTTCAAACTGACAGAGGGCAGGGTTGGATGGGATATTAGGAAGAAACTCTTTAATATAAGAGTGGTGAGGCCCTGGCACAGGTTGCCCATAGAGATTGTGGATTCCTCGTCTCTGGAGCTGTTCACAGCCAGACTGGATAGGGCTTGGAGCAACCTAGTGTAGTGAAAGATTCTCTGCCCATGGCAGGGAGTTGAAACTAAATTATCTTTAAGGGCCTTCCAAGCTAAACCATTCTATGACTCTGTAATTGTATGGGCCTTGGAAACCTAAAGGATCTTTCCTAGGAAACTGTATCATGGTCAAGAAAAAGAGAGAACAGAAGGAAAAACTCTGTAGATGCAGCTGCTGCAGATGGGATTTTGTCCCACTCAGCTCAGCCTTTGCAGTAACAAGGATCAATGCAGAGCAATCCGGGACTCAGGCAGAAGATCCTGGGGTGAGGTCTCCCTGATTGTGACACCCCTTGGGGCACACAGTGGCATCAGGGGAGTTTAGGATCTTTCCCTCAAGTTTGTGTGTGAGGAGGTGACAGTGTCACTCCCCACAGTGCCATTTCTGCCTGCTGAGCATGTGGGGTGGCCTCATGTCACTGTGCAAGGGGACGAGCTCAGAGCTGGCCTGCAAACGGGACTGTAAAGATTGAGGGTGGCAGAGGGCTGGGCTTGCCTCCAAATTTGGCTTTAAAGGAGATGATTTGCTCAGCATTAGTGAACCCTTGCAGCTACAGGCTCCTGGATGGCACAGAGCTGGGGACAGTGTCAGGACAGGAAGACCTGGGGAAGGTGTGGCAGCAGCTGACTGAGGGCAGGCTGACACTCTGCTGCCAGGTGAGTGGGCTGGGGAAATGGCTCTGCTGGGCTGGACTCCAGTCTCTTCTTTGCTTTACAACCTCCATGCTGGCTTTTTCCTGCAGGATTCAGACTCCCACTCGGGCAGACCTGTTCTCTACCAGATGCTGGCTCAGCATTCTTACCTAGCACAGGGACCAGGAGACCTGGAGTTCAGCAAGGGAGATGTGTTGGATATCCTCTCTGAAGGTAGCTCTCCAGTCCTGCTGCTGGGCCAGGCTCTTGGAGTCTGCTGTGGGGAGGCACTGGGGAAAATGTGGCCTCTCCAGTGCTGTCTCAGGTTCATACTCTCAGGAGTTACATGCTTGTACCGGTTTTACCCAGAGTTAAATTCCAGCCATGAAAACTCTCACTAACCCCACTCATATGGGCCAGGGATCATTCCTGCTCCTTTATGTTTTCCAGTGAACAAGGACTGGCTGGAAGGACGCTGCAATGGCAAGACTGGCATCTTCCCCAAATGCTTTGCCGTTCAGACCAGCTGTGATGCTGCCTTCCTATAGCAAACAGGAGCCTTTTCCTGCCTGACTGCACCGCCAGGTGTGGGAGACACTGGTCCCAGCTCATTTGGGCCCCAACCAGCACAGCAAGAAGCTCTGCCATATCTGGACAGGGGATATCTCCCACTCAGATTCATGGGGACAGTTCCAGTAGTGATGGCATTTCCTACAGCATGTTCCCTGACCTCGTGCTTACACTGCCAAAGATGTGTCTGTGCAGAACAGAGAGCAAGGGAGAGGGCTCTGGGGTTTGGCTGTGGGAATTGTCCATGTGGCAGCTCAGGCTTCTGGGTAGGAAGAGGTTCCCCTGCGTGGGAAGAGTTTCCCCTTGCTGTAAGTCTTCACCCCTTCTCCCTTGTTGCTCATGTTGAGGCTGGGAAGGCTGAGCCTCACTGCCAAAGCCAATGGTGGCTGGCAGGGGCAGAGGCCTGTTCCCCAGGCTCTCGGGTCACTTAACCTTATCTCCACCAGCCAGAGATGCTTCTCTTTCAAAAGGCTTTTGAACCAGTTTGCAATGGGATTAATTGGATAACACCACTGTCTTCCGTAGCAAATACTCTATGGACCTGACCATTTCTTGGCCAGATGCCTTTGGCACTTTTCTTAAGCCAAAAGGCCAAGGTGGGATCTTGGAGCACAGAGAAGAGGCAGCTGTGGGAATCCCCACTGCTCAGAGCAGCTCTGGGCTGTGAGAGAGCCCTGGAGGCCCTGGGGAAAGGGCTGTCTGGGAAGTGCAGTGCTGGGCTGATGCTGCAAGGACTGAAAGCCCTAATTCCTACAGCTGGGCTGGGCTCTGCTGATCTAAATAAAATTCTCAAGTGCCTAGAGCTGGAGCCTGTTCTGGATTTGATGTCTTGACAAAACTTGGCTATGTAACTTGAATATAAAATAAACCCTGAGCCAGAGTTGGCAACTCTTAAATCAACTTTCACTTGTGTTCTGCTGAGATATGCCAGTAAGTATTTTTAAAGACAGCTGACAGTGTCTTTGCGAAGAGATTCTGTCACATACTACAAAAATATTGCACATCTTGCACAGGGCAGGATACAGATGATGACATCCCTCTGCTCAGTTAGGTGCCCACCACAGCTCTCCATTGCCTCCCATGGCTGTTGGAAGAGTAGCCCAGCAGGACTGGGAGTGCCAAAGAAACTGTGCTAGGCCAAGCAGTGACATTCATATTTGAAAAACAAAACTGATTTTATTTCTAGTTTGAATTTTTCTGGCTTCATCCAGCCAGCAAGACTCAATCAGGTTTTGGCAGTCAGATTAAAGGAGTATTTCTCTTGGAGAGAGATCAAGACACCTTTGTCATCTTCCACATTCACAAAGGTGACCCAGTCAGATCTCCTGAGCAATGGAGATGGGTCTAATGCCTTCATTCTTTTCCACTTTCCACCTCTTCGGCACCACTTCCCTGCCTGGTTTAGTGGGCAGGATGCCTCTAGTCAGGAGGCTGAGAGCTACTTTGTTTTCCAGAAACACTGTAGGAAAACAGCCACCAGGCCTGCCACAATGGCCAGCACGAGGAAGGAGACAGCCCCTGCCCACAGGCCGGGCTGGTGGCCCTTGACGTGCAGCAGAGCCTCAGCAGGGATCATGTTGGTGAAGTTCAGCATGAAGCCCAGTGTCCATCCAATGTCTGTGTTTGCTGCCTGAGGGAAGACAGCATAGGGCATCATCCAAAACCACCTCTCCCAGGCACCAGCAGCTTGGTGTGAGGGGCTGAGGGGCACCTCTCCCCTGAGCTGTCCCAGCTGCTGTTTCACACGGGGACCAGGCTGTGATGAATCTGATTTTGCCAGCAGCAGTTGCACAAAGAGCTTTCCTGTCCCCCCTCCCCCAGGGCTAAGGGACAGATGAACATGGATGACTGTTCTGATCCAGGTGTGCCTCTGTGACCTGCACATGATTTTGGATCTGGGCTTTCCTCCATCCCCGTAATCCTTCTAATTTGGCTGCAGAGTCAGTAAGGTCGGAAAAGACCTTTAAGATCATGGAGTCTAGCCATCAGCCCAGTACCACTGCTGTGTTCATCACTGAGCTGTGTCCTTCAAGTGCCACATCCACATGTTGTTGGAAACTTCCTGGGATGGTGCCTCCACCACTGCCCTAGGCAGCCTGTTCCAAAGCCTGACACTTTCCATGAAAAAAAACCATCCCTAGTACCTAACTAAGCTTCCCTTGGCACAACTTGAGGCTGTCTCCTCCCATCCTGGAAATATTCTGGCCAGGACATACTCTGGTTCATACTCTGGTGGTCATGGGGCCACCATCACCTCTCTGATAACAACAACAGAGACCAAAGTGGCCAAATCCTGCTCTGCTTTTCCCTGACCCCCTTAAAATCAGCTACATTCAGGGAAGGTGAAACATGAGCTGGATCAGAGGTTTGGGGATGGCTAAGAGAGAGCAAAGCTCTCCTGGGATCCCTGAGGAGCAGCCATGAAAGAGGGACATATTTCTGGCACAGAGGACTCCAGAGATGCTGCTCCTGAACATGTCCATCCTCTCCTGGTGCCCACAGGTGTTTACCTGCCTGCTGAAGTGGATGTTGCTCCAGGTGTGCGCGTTGAACTTGTAGCCATCGAGCAGCAGTGTCAGGATGTAAATGGCCACAGAGCAGTAGGTGTGCAGGTACTTCAAATCCTGCGGGAAGCTCTGCACCAGCTGTGGGGCCATGGGGGACACAGTGCAACAGGGAATGAAAGAGATGCTCAGAAACCCTCCTTAGCCCAGGGAACAGCAGGGCTTGTATTCCAAGGGCAGAGAATTGGGACAGGATAAGCACAAGGCTCCTGGCTGCCCCTCACAGGGCTCTAACCTCTGCCCAGCTCCTCCTGCAGAAGGACAGGACTGTGGTGTTGACTTCACTCAGAGACTGCTGGCGGGTCAGGTTGAGGAAGTGGAAGGTGTAGTAGAACCCAGCGAAGGCCTGGGGGGCAAGGGGACATGGTGAAAACCACAATTCCTTCCTCATCTGAGAAAAGACCCAGGAGGCCCTCTTGCCTGGGAAGAGTCCCAAGTAATTCTAAGGGTTCTTCATCTGGCACCGCCTTGATGGTCTATCACAAAGTCTCAGAGCTGGCTGGCAGCCCTGGGGCTGCTCTTGCACTCTGAGCTAGCTCAGACATGCTCCCTCAGACAAGGTCATGCTGTTTTCCTCAGGGAAGGCTGGGATATGGCAGGAGGCAGAAGCCACCACCAAGCATAGAAGAGGTTTGCAGATAGAAATAGCTCTGAGGATCCCTCTCTCCACATTCCTTCCCACAGTCAGAGGCAGAGGAGACTCCCAGTCTCTGCTGTCACCCTCCAACAGGCACAGAGACAGAGGCTGCTTACCAAGAACTGTCCCCGCACGGGGGGCTGGTACACCCCATTGAACCCGCACGGCCACTGCGCCCCACAGCTGAAGTTGAAGAGTCTCTGCACGGCCGTGCCACACGCGGCTGGGTCCCCTGTCCCCGTCACACTGAGGACAAGGCCAGGGCTGGCTGAGCTTGGCGCACGCACACAGGGGCTGTCGTAGAGCTCTGCCACGGTGAGGTTCTCCTGGTACCCCCGGGGGTAGCAGGGGTGGGAGATCTGATCACTCGAGCTGGCCTGGAGAGAAACAGAGCCGTTAATGGGGCTGCCATGCCACTGAGACCTGGCCCACAGCCCATCCCAAAAAGCAGGACCTACACCCCAGGAGGACTGGATGCATCCCACCTGTGAGCTCCCTGAGCACCCCTGGCTCCCACAGCACTGGGCTCTGGCTCTGTCCCAGGCCAGTTGTGCAGGGACTGGGCTGGGAAGCCTCTCTCTGGGCAGAAGTGGAGCAAGGGCAAGAGAAAGGTGACAGCAAAAAACCTACAGATACATCTGGGCTTAGGAAACTACAAAATTACAATGCCACTGCATGCCAAGATGTGGGGAGAAGGGAACCCTGGCTGGCAACCACCACCACCTTCCACCCAAATGAGGGAATTTTTTGCTTGCCCAGATAAATTCCAAGCCTCTGCCGATTGCCAACTCTTTGCCCACAGGCACACCAAGCATGGCAGGGAGAGATGTGCCATGGCACCAGGAGGTGGCTGAGCAGCCCCCGTGCCCCACGGCACCTGGTGCAGAGCTGCCAGCAGCCTCTTCAGGGCCTGGCTCTGCCCGTAGCACAGGTAGCTGTGGCTGTACAGGGAGTAGTTGGTGCCGTACAGCCGGAAGAACACGGACGTGTTCCTGTCCTCCACAGGCACCCCGGGCTGGAAGGTGATCTGCGTCGAGGCACCGCCAAGGTCCAGAGCTCCCAGAACCTCGGTGTCCTGGGGATGTTCCCATTTCTCTGCAAACGAGAACTGGCCCAACACACACCAAGAGTAAGGCTGAGCTGCAGGTACTCACACTCGAACTCACACTCACACTCCCTTTTCTCCAGGAATTTCAGGCTCAAAAGCCCCACAGGCACCTTCCATGTGCTCCTGGCTCCCTGTTTTAACCCCTTCCTGCCCACATCCTCCTCAACCCACAGACACTTCCACAGAGCACTGAGGCGGGGCTTCTTGGCTGGTGCACATCTGCTGGGATCCACACACTCTGAGCAGGGAAAAAGGAATGCTATCATCCAGGGGCTGATACCGCTGCCATATCCTTGGGACCCCAAAATCCACCCGTGTGTCAGCACACGAGAGCACAGGGCCAGGCTGAGATGGACACAAAGATCCTGTTAATCACGTGAATGGGGTTGAGCCTGCGGCCACAGGGCACATTTGGTTGGGTGACCAAAGCTCCGTTCTTCCCGCCTCTGCAAATAAGGCAAGCTGGCTGTAGCTCAACCAGGGACATTCTCCCCGCTCCCCCTCCCTGCCCTCTCCCCGAGCTGCACCTTGACCAGTGTCTGCAGCAGGTAGTTGACAGTGATCCATCCAAAGGAGCCCTCCTCACTCCCCGTCAGGATCCGAGCTCCGCGGAAATCCACAGGGTACTCCCCAATGGCCTTGGATACCTCGGCAAAGACCTGCTCGGCCTTGGTGCTGTTCTCCTCCCTGCCAGCAAAGGCACAAACACCTCAGCTGCTGCAGCCCCTGGCTGGCAGCTCGCGGAGCCGGGCTGGCAGCGAGAGACTGCTGTGCCCAGCCAAGGAGCTGCTTGGAGACATCTCCCCTGCCTGCAGGTGTCTCCTGCAAACCCCTAATCCCTCACCCGGGCCCTTGGGAATCTCCCTAAAAACGCTGCCTGCAGGCTCTGCTGGAGCACTGGGAAACTTCATGCCAGCCTGGCAAAGGGGGCTCATCCCCTCTGGGGCTGCTGCCAGGCTGGGGCTGCACAGGGCTGGCCGTGGACCCTGGGCACGGCCAGCGGCTCTCCCGGACACTCCAGGGCACGGCAGACAGGGATGCTCTGCCCATTCCCACGGCCTGGCCGGGCAGCACCCCTGTGGCCCAGCCCCTGTGCCCCGGTGCCAGCCCCGGCTCGGGTGCAGCGCAGGAGCGCCGGGAAAGGCGGGAGGTGCCAGCCTGGCCGTGCCGGTACCTCAGCAGCCGCATGCCGGCCGTGGCCCCCAGGTACGTGGGGGTCTCCCGCTGCTGCTCGGCCGGGATGATCTTCATGGCCTTGTCCAGGCAAGGCTTCAGGCTGGCGCCAGCCCCCGCGGGGTCGTCTGCGTAGCTGGAGATGCCGGGTCCTGCCACAGGGAACCGGTGATGGAGAGAGCCCAGCGCTACCCCAGAGGGACAGCACAGCAGGGGACATGTCCACCCAGAAATCCCGTAGGGCTTTTTTGTTGCTTGCCTCAGGTAATCCCAGCCTTGCCAGGTGCAGCCCTGACCCGTGCTCGGTGCTGTCCTGCCAGGTGGCAGCAGTTGAGCCATGGCCACACGCCCTGGGAGCCGACGGAGCTCCTGCTCCTGCTCCTCCCGAGAGGGCTGCAGGCGTGGCTGGGGATGCTGAGCACGGGCCTGATCCTGAAGGACCGGGGCACAAACACAGCTCTTCCTCATTTTCCTGAGGAAGGACTGTGGTGTCCTGCACCCTGCTGCAAAGGCACATGGAGCTGATAGGCACACAGAGGTGCCCTTGCACAGCCTCCCTATTTTTAGAGGCTGGCACTGGATCTGAGAACCCGGCATGGTGCTGCAGTCAGTAGGGATAGGCTCTGGGGTGGAAATCTCACTCTTTATCTTCCAGGAAGCTTTGCACTCAATGATTGCCATTAGCCCAGGCACCCCTTGCTTTACACTTTGCCCTCAGCCAGACCTTTGCAGTTAACCAGTAACTGCCACGCCACCGCTGCCGAGCAGGACGTGAGGGCAAGGTGAGCTCTGAGCCCTCCTGCCCCCTGCCCAGGCACCTCTGCCCTGCCCTGGTGGCTTTTGCTAGCCTTAGCCCAGCTCCATGAACTATTTATCTGATCCCAGATCTGCTCTCTATCCCGGGCATTTCCTTCCGAGAGACTTGTCCTTGTGCCAAAGTCTGACAGCACTTTTGGAATAGGAATAAACGCCCCGTGGGTATTAAAAAATGCCCAATAAATAAATTAGCATTTATCATACCTGGCATGAATCAGCTTTTTTGTGTGGAACAGCCATGCAGGGCAGCCCCAGGTGAACTGGGCACGGAGTGGAAGGATAAATCCCAGCACACTCACCAGACACAGAGCAGGCCTCCACCTGGGAGACAATACCGGTGCCGTTCTCCTTGTCCGCGGGCCACTGGTAGATGTAGAGGGACGTGTGTGTGGAGCCAGCATCAAACACCAGACCGTACTGGGGAGGCACAGGGGACACGGGGTCACCCTGTGACCAGCATCACCCACTGAAGAGCAAGAGAAGCTCCAGGAGAGCCATCGGAGCTCCCCTGTGGGCAGGGGAGCCTTGAGTGGCCAAACAAGACTGGGGGTCACAAGGACAGAAAAAGTCTGGTGGCATTGCAGTCACCAGCTGTGTTGGGGAGAAGGATTTATCCCAAGCCCCTGGAGCTGGCAGTGCTTTGGGATGAAAAAGCTGCATGTGCTGTGGGGCCAGGCACAGTGACCAGATTCAGCCAGACCACCCCAATCTGTGCAGGGCTTTGTCCCCATGTTGGTGACAAACATCACAGCCTTCCTGAAACCTGGGCAAAATCCAACACCCAGCAGATAGCCAGCAGCCAAGTAAGAGCTGTACTTCTCCCGAGGACCCTACCTTGGTGCTGGGGGGAAGAAACACATCCTTCACATTCACGACGCTCAGAATGAGGGCGATGACACTGCAGACACAGGTGGCTGCCAGGAGACCAGCAATGGCCTTGGCTTTGGAGCCCATTCCTCCTTCAACCTGCAAGGACAGCCCCAGCTCCCAGCTCACACCTCATGGATGGATATGGGACTTTCCCCTTCCTGACAATGAAGCCATTCTCTGGTGCATGGCTGCTCTTAGCATGGAAGAGGATAATATCCATGGGCTCCTCTGCACCCATTCCAGTAGGGCTGTTGGCAGCCTCAGGGTTGGGGCATCCTGCTGTTCTGAGCACTCCCTCCTTGGAGGATTTTCAGCACAGTTTTTTCAGCCCTGCCTTCTCACCTGCTCAAGCTGTTGCCTGGCTGGCAAGTCAGCAGCTTCCTTCACAGCAGCATCACCAGGGGAAGCCTGGCCGTGGCTAGCTGGAGTTCCAAGCTGGGAGCAGGATCTCACAGGGCAGGGTACGCAGGGTACCAGTGTGACTGTCCCCTCTGGGGTGCAGAGCCACATCCCTCCAGCACCCACATTCTGCCACTTCAAAACCCATCCCACAACACTTGGGACCAGGTCACATCTGTTGCCCAGCAGTCCCAGATTGTTCCTGAGAGGGTCCTCTCTGCTCCAGGCAGGGAACAGCATCTCCAAGTATGTGTCTCCTGCCTGGTCCAGCTCTTGCTGATGCCATAGCATGTAAGAGACACACAGGGACAGTCTCCATGCCTGCTATGATCCCCACACCTCTCCTGCAGCCTCAAGGGCAGGCAGGAGGGCAGAGGCAGCAAGCTGGGCACACAGCCCATAGCCAGGCTGGAATGCCCACAGCCATTGCCCTTGGGGACTGGAGCACTTCCCACTTGTCCATCCAGAGCTCAGCTCCCAGCAGAAACAGCCTTCAGACACCGCTAAGAAATTGCAGGAAAGCAAAGAGTCTGGTTCTCTGTGACAGCCTCAGCATAGGGCAGCTGAGATATCCATGTGCTCAGCATGCCACAGCTGGGCCAGATGTGCTTTCTGAAATGCACAGCTCTCCTTATCTTCCTGCACTGCACTGCCCAGTGCCATGAGCCACACAGGCAGGATGCCTGCTGGGAGCCAGGCTGACCTTGCTTCACACTCCAGGTGAAAACTGCAGATGGCCTGAGAGCCCTGGGCACCAGAGATGTGGGCTTAACCCCACCAGTGCTTTGGGTGGAACCTGAAGCTGTCACTTGGCTACACAATTCTCCTGTGAGTGCAGAAAATCTCTGAGAAATTCCCCTGCCCTTTTCCCAGGTCAGTGGAGAGGAAAGATCTTTGACAAGGTCAAAGGTGATGCTGATTCCTGTTTCGGAGTCAGCATCTCTAGCAATGAACAAGAGTGACCAATCTTCTACATGGCATGAGAACAGCTGTTCTTTGGGCCCATGTCATGGGACATGGGGCCACAAAAATCCCTTATCAGACCTTGTCCTATAGCCAGCAGCCTTCCCTCTACAGTGACTATAGCCAGAAGAGATCGTATGGAATCAGCTTATAAGTCCTTGTCATAGAAAGAGGGAATCATTAAGGACTTTGAGACATTAAAGTGATGATTGATTCAAAGTGATCTCAGACTCCAATCATTAACCCAGCATCACCATGATAACCATTTAGCTATGTCCCCAGTTGTTGCATCTGCAGTCCTGCCAGCCCTTCTGGAGTGTGCCCAGATGTAACTGTGCCGTTGGGATGTGATTCATCTGCTCCAGATAACAAACAAAGCAATGGCAAAAGTCCCCAGCCTACATCCTGGAAAAAAAAGTCCCCAGCCTACATTCTGTCCCAGGCACTGTGAAATGGAAGGACACAAATTGGTGATAAATTGCACTGTGCTACATGCAGGAGAGGGTGGGAAATGGGCTCCTCCTGCTCTGGTAGGGACTAATTCCCATTTTGACTGGACAGGGGGCAACATCAAAAGGCAGCACAGAGCCAGCTCTCCCGGGCAGGAGAACAGGGCACAGGAAGGGAGCCCTGTGGGTGGGGAACAATGTGAGAAGCTGATCGATCTGTCCAGGCTTTCTGTGGCATCCCGGGGCTGGCTACCACCCGTGCAGGATCAGGAAGGTGGTGCTGATGCCTTCAGAGGTGCAGAGGAGGCACGACGCTGCACAGTGCCTGCCCATTTCCAGGTGTGGAAAGTTTCCAGCTGTGCCCAGCAGCTGGACCAGGGCTGCACTTGTTTGCTTAGCGCTTTCCATGACGAAGGGCTCGACAAATACCTGTGGGACATCCCTCACTTGCAGCATCCCTCGTGTGCAGGGAGCAGGGGCTTAAAAATTGGGGCAAAAGGCTCAGAGCCATGCTGGATCTAAACTGCCTGTTGCTCAGGACAATGGGGGGTTGACTTCCCAGTGGGCACGTTTGGGATTTGAAAGCCAAAAGGGCTCTGAAGGTTCTAAGAGGGTGACTGTGGATTGCCAGGAGCATCCTTGCCAGGCAGAGCAGTTCCCTGCATCCCACCTCTCATCAGCGCTGGGGCTTGGCAGCGCCCTCCATGACCGGTCCCTGTCCCCTCCGTGCCCCTCTGCCCCTTGCACCTGGGCACCTCGTGCGGCAAGTGGCCGCCCCAGCCCTTTCGTCCTGCCCCACCAGCCCGCGGAGCGTGTTTCCCCCGCTGCTGCCCAGGTCCCGCTCCCAGACCAGCTCCACCGAGGGGAGCCCCCGGCCCCGGCTGCCCCCGTGCCTGCCCCAGCTCACCCCGTTGGCTCCGGCCGCCACTCCGGCCCCGCCGCGCTCGGCCCAGACTCAGCGCGTACCTGGAGCTGGGAGCCCGCTCCTGGGACAAAGGCTGCGCCGCCCGCGTCCCTCCCCTTGGCCCCAGACCAGCAACCTGCCCAGGAGAGCGCTTGTCCGGGAGGCAGCGAGGCTGAGGCTGGAGAGCCGGGGTGGAAAGAGCATTCGGGATTAACCACTTCGCTGCTGGAGGAGCGGCACAGACCGGGAGCTGTGCTGCCCGCGGAGATCAGCGAGGGGACAAATCCCAGGCAGCTCCTGCCCCCGGAGCCTGCGAGCGCCTTGCGCCGGGACGCGGCAGCAGCTGAGCTCCGGGAGCCTCAGGCATCCCTGCCAGACCTGTGGCACAAACACCGTGAGGGGCTGAGCCTGCCCTGTCATCCTGCTGTCACCCGGCTCTGCTGGACCCCCTCTGTCCTGCTGCAGGCAGAGCCAGGCTGGCGGCGGGGGTCGGGACAGAAAGGAAGGACCTGACAGGTGAAGAGCTGTCCCCACAGCCATCCACGTGGGATCCATCCCCACAGGCAGGAACCAAACTGTCCTCACAGTTAGGGAGCCATCCCTGACCCATGGGGTCCTGTCTGTTCCCACGGCCAGCATCTGTCCATGTTCAGAGTCCCGTGGATGAGAGACAGAGACAGTGCAGGCAGGGAGCAGGCGGGGTACAGGCAGGTACAGGTGGAGTACAGGCGGGGTACAGGTAGGGTACAGGCAGGTACAGGTGGGGTACAGGTGGAGTACAGGCAGGGTACAGGTGGGGTACAGGCAGGGAGCAGGCGGGGTACAAGTGGTGTACAGATGGAGTATAGGCAGGGGTACAGGCTGGGGTACAGGTGGGGTACTGGAGGTGTACAGCAGCCTAGGAGCGGGGTACAGACAGGCAGGAAGCAGGCGGGGTACAGGCGGGGTACAGGCAGGGTACAGGCAGGGAGAAGCCGGGTACAGGTGGGGTAAGGCAGGGAGCAGGCGGGGTACAGGCAGATGTCCAGGCAGGCCAGGGCCCGCCGTCCGGTGCGGGCAGCGGCAGCCCCGAGCTCCCCGCTCTCTCCGCCCGCGGCAGTGCCCAGAGCCCGCCCCAGCCGGGGCCGGACCCGGACGTCCGAGAGCGGCTCAGCTTCGCTTTCGCTTCGCTCTGCTCAGCCGGGGCCCGGGGCCGGCGGGGAACGGGCTGTGCCCCGATCGCCGCCGCACGTAGGGACGGACAGGGCTCCGGGCACAGGTACGAGACGGCCGGACCGCAGCACGCGGGAGCTTCGCCCCTGCCCCTTCCCGGCGGCTCGGGGCCAGACAAATTCGTGGTCTCCCCACCCGCCCACCTCATGTCCCAGGGGGTCACTTAAGGGGTAGGCGGGACCACGAGCTGCAGGGAGAAGGGGACCCCCGGAGGGGCTGGAGGCTCGCGGCAGAGGCAGGCTGCTCTGGCAAAATCCCTTCCTCCTCGCAGACCCTCTCGAAGATCCCCCGTCCCGAAGATCCTCCCAAAGATCATCCCTCACGCACATCCTCCTCCCAAAGACCATCCCTCCCCACAGACCCGCCTCCCAAAGACCATCCCTCGCCCAAACCCTCCCCCTAAAGACCATCCCTCCCCACACACCCTCCTCCCAAAAGCCACCCCTCCCCACATAGTCCCTCTCTGCAGACCCTCCTCCTAGACACCACGCCTCCCCGCAAACCTCCCAAAGACCATCCCTCCCCAGTGACCCCTCCCAAATCCATCCCTTCCTACAGACCTCCCCAAAGCCCATCGATGTCTCCGCGCCTGCTCAGGGTGCTGGGTTGGGGCTCGGCGGCCGTGCTGGGCCTGCTGACGGTGGCCGTCTTCGTCCTGGTCCTGATCCCGGCAAAGGATGCTGTCCTTCCTACCACGATCAAAGTAGGTGTCCAGTGAGACCTGGGGAAGCCTGGGAATGCCATGAGCCCCTTTCCACCGCGAATTCTTCCATCAGCCCTGCCTTCCTTTCAGCTTGCAAGTTTCCCCATAACTAGCTCAGCTTTTCAGGACTTAACCTTATCAAGGTGGCACTGGGCAGATCAACCTCCGCCAAACCACGGTCCTGGCTACTTGCTAAGGATGGAAGAGAGAAATGCAGCCTTCTCTCCATGACTGCTCCATCTCCCACCACAGGCACTCTCTTCCCTGTTTTCAGACATCCAGGTCACCTGTTGCGTTTACACCTCTCTCCCCTACTGCTTTCTGCTGTTGGTCTGCTAAAAAATGTCAGGTTTTGTGAGATTTGCCAAAGGCCTGGAAGCAGCCTGAGCCCTTCGGGCCATGCCCGGATGCCTCCCTGCTCTGCAGCTCACCCCGCTGACCTGCACGTCCTTGCTGAGCTGTAACTCGCTGGAGTGGCGAAACCGAGGCCGTTAGAGATGGAGCAGGGCTGCTGAAGGGAGGGTGGATGTGCAGACCTCTGCTGCTCATGGTCACACAGGGGAAGCAGGAGCTCTCAGAAACCCCCGTGGCACTTGGTGCAGCCCCGAGCCAGCTGTGACCCCGTGTCCCCTGTGCCTCCCCAGTACGGTCTGGTGTTTGATGCTGGCTCCACACACACGTCCCTCTACATCTACCGGTGGCCTGCACACAAGGAGAACGGCACTGGCATCGTCTCCCAGGTGGAGGCCTGCTCTGTGTCCGGTGAGTGTGCTGGGATCTGTCCTCCCTCTCTCCCAGTCTCCTGGATCGCTGTCCCAAAGTCTCACAGCACCATCACTGATCCGAGTCTTTTAGCCTGTTCTTGGGCTTTGGGCCTGCTTTGAAGGGAGATTGCCTTGTGGGGAGTTGCAGGAAAGGGTCAGGGAATAGTCTGTACCTGAGGGAGCCCTTCAGCCATTGGGAGGTGCAGAGGTGGGGGAGGGATTGGACTTAGCTCAGGTCCTACAGCCAGTCCTGTCCAGATGTGCAACACCTCATAGCTAGGGATGCTGGATGTGCAGTTTGCTCCTTCTCACTTGCCTCAGCTTCCTTGGCTCTTTCTACCACATCTGTTCGCACCTTCTTTCATTATGTGCAACTTCATGTGCCCACAGGGCCACCCAAAAGCTCTGCACAACTCTGTGAGCAATCCAGTATCTCCACTCAGGTGCTACCTGACAGCTGGTGGGGGCAGCAGTTTGCATTTTGGTATCTGTGGAGCTCCAAAGAGGGGAGGACTGGGGCTATGGCTGCGACATCAGGGTGTGTCTGAGCAGGCCTGGTAGAGATCCCTGGAGAATGGGGGGACATGTCCCCTGCTGTGCTGTCCCTCTGGGGTAGCGCTGGGCTCTCTCCATCACCGGTTCCCTGTGGCAGGACCCGGCATCTCCAGCTACGCAGACGACCCCGCGGGGGCTGGCGCCAGCCTGAAGCCTTGCCTGGACAAGGCCATGAAGATCATCCCGGCCGAGCAGCAGCGGGAGACCCCCACGTACCTGGGGGCCACGGCCGGCATGCGGCTGCTGAGGTACCGGCACGGCCAGGCTGGCACCTCCCGCCTTTCCCGGCGCTCCTGCGCTGCACCCGAGCCGGGGCTGGCACCGGGGCACAGGGGCTGGGCCACAGGGGTGCTGCCCGGCCAGGCCGTGGGAATGGGCAGAGCATCCCTGTCTGCCGTGCCCTGGAGTGTCCGGGAGAGCCGCTGGCCGTGCCCAGGGTCCACGGCCAGCCCTGTGCAGCCCCAGCCTGGCAGCAGCCCCAGAGGGGATGAGCCCCCTTTGCCAGGCTGGCATGAAGTTTCCCAGTGCTCCAGCAGAGCCTGCAGGCAGCGTTTTTAGGGAGATTCCCAAGGGCCCGGGTGAGGGATTAGGGGTTTGCAGGAGACACCTGCAGGCAGGGGAGATGTCTCCAAGCAGCTCCTTGGCTGGGCACAGCAGTCTCTCGCTGCCAGCCCGGCTCCGCGAGCTGCCAGCCAGGGGCTGCAGCAGCTGAGGTGTTTGTGCCTTTGCTGGCAGGGAGGAGAACAGCACCAAGGCCGAGCAGGTCTTTGCCGAGGTATCCAAGGCCATTGGGGAGTACCCTGTGGATTTCCGCGGAGCTCGGATCCTGACGGGGAGTGAGGAGGGCTCCTTTGGATGGATCACTGTCAACTACCTGCTGCAGACACTGGTCAAGGTGCAGCTCGGGGAGAGGGCAGGGAGGGGGAGCGGGGAGAATGTCCCTGGTTGAGCTACAGCCAGCTTGCCTTATTTGCAGAGGCGGGAAGAACGGAGCTTTGGTCACCCAACCAAATGTGCCCTGTGGCCGCAGGCTCAACCCCATTCACGTGATTAACAGGATCTTTGTGTCCATCTCAGCCTGGCCCTGTGCTCTCGTGTGCTGACACACGGGTGGATTTTGGGGTCCCAAGGATATGGCAGCGGTATCAGCCCCTGGATGATAGCATTCCTTTTTCCCTGCTCAGAGTGTGTGGATCCCAGCAGATGTGCACCAGCCAAGAAGCCCCGCCTCAGTGCTCTGTGGAAGTGTCTGTGGGTTGAGGAGGATGTGGGCAGGAAGGGGTTAAAACAGGGAGCCAGGAGCACATGGAAGGTGCCTGTGGGGCTTTTGAGCCTGAAATTCCCGGAGAGAAGGGAGTGTGAGTGTGAGTTCGAGTGTGAGTACCTGCAGCTCAGCCTTACTCTTGGTGTGTGTTGGGCCAGTTCTCGTTTGCAGAGAAATGGGAACATCCCCAGGACACCGAGGTTCTGGGAGCTCTGGACCTTGGCGGTGCCTCGACGCAGATCACCTTCCAGCCCGGGGTGCCTGTGGAGGACAGGAACACGTCCGTGTTCTTCCGGCTGTACGGCACCAACTACTCCCTGTACAGCCACAGCTACCTGTGCTACGGGCAGAGCCAGGCCCTGAAGAGGCTGCTGGCAGCTCTGCACCAGGTGCCGTGGGGCACGGGGGCTGCTCAGCCACCTCCTGGTGCCATGGCACATCTCTCCCTGCCATGCTTGGTGTGCCTGTGGGCAAAGAGTTGGCAATCGGCAGAGGCTTGGAATTTATCTGGGCAAGCAAAAAATTCCCTCATTTGGGTGGAAGGTGGTGGTGGTTGCCAGCCAGGGTTCCCTTCTCCCCACATCTTGGCATGCAGTGGCATTGTAATTTTGTAGTTTCCTAAGCCCAGATGTATCTGTAGGTTTTTTGCTGTCACCTTTCTCTTGCCCTTGCTCCACTTCTGCCCAGAGAGAGGCTTCCCAGCCCAGTCCCTGCACAACTGGCCTGGGACAGAGCCAGAGCCCAGTGCTGTGGGAGCCAGGGGTGCTCAGGGAGCTCACAGGTGGGATGCATCCAGTCCTCCTGGGGTGTAGGTCCTGCTTTTTGGGATGGGCTGTGGGCCGGGTCTCAGTGGCATGGCAGCCCCATTAACGGCTCTGTTTCTCTCCAGGCCAGCTCGAGTGATCAGATCTCCCACCCCTGCTACCCCCGGGGGTACCAGGAGAACCTCACCGTGGCAGAGCTCTACGACAGCCCCTGTGTGCGTGCGCCAAGCTCAGCCAGCCCTGGCCTTGTCCTCAGTGTGACGGGGACAGGGGACCCAGCCGCGTGTGGCACGGCCGTGCAGAGACTCTTCAACTTCAGCTGTGGGGCGCAGTGGCCGTGCGGGTTCAATGGGGTGTACCAGCCCCCCGTGCGGGGACAGTTCTTGGTAAGCAGCCTCTGTCCCCGCCCCTTGCGGGGACAATGGGAATTTCCAGTAACCCCTGGAAAACTGCTCTAGGACAGTGTCTGAGTAGTGCCTGCCCTGGGAGCTGGATTTTGCCTGACACATGGAGACACAGAGGGTGCTGATCTGTGTGCCAGGCAGCCCCAGACCTCTGCTCTCCCTGCACCATTCCCTGTCCATTTGGCAGCATTCCCAAGCTCCCTCCCACAGGGTCACTGCCAGCACCTTGCAGTGCTGAGTGGGGCCTCACAGGAACCACTGCAAATGGGGGGCATCAGTGGCCTGAGTGCTTCACTAACCTGTCACCTTTGGTCTTGACACCCACAGGCCTTCTCGGGGTTTTATCACAGCCTTCATTTTCTGAACCTGACAGGAGGACAGTCCCTGAGCTTGGTCAATGCCACCATCTGGCAGATCTGCAACAGCAGCTGGGAACAGGTGAGATTCTGCCCAGGAGTGCATTTCACCTGGGCACTGGGTTGCCTGAAGGCTCATCCACAGCCCATCCTCTGCTATGGCCAGTTGTAGAGAGGCAGGAGGAGCAGATGGAAAGAGGTGGGAGAACAGCCTGCAGCCTCCCGGGGTCTCCTTGCTCTCCCCGTCTTTGCTCCAAGCTGCTCCGAGGGGCTCTTCCCCAGTGTGGGCACATCCAGCACTGCTCTGTGTCCAGCCCCCCTCTGTTCTCCCACCTCTGCAGGTGCAGGAGTTGTTCCCCACGGCGAGCAGGACCCAGCTCCGTGATGCCTGCACAGCCAGCTCCTACACCCTCACTCTTCTTCTGCAAGGCTACAAATTCAACTACACAACATGGCCTAACATCCACTTCGTCCGGCAGGTAGGAGAGTGTCCAGCAGCCCCCAGCTTCCACACTTGCTGTGAAGTGCCTTGTGCCCATCCTGCTGCTGCTAGGGACAGGGCATACCAGGGCAGCACAGCCCCACTGCCCATACCCAGGGCAGCTCTTGAGCTACACTCACGGAGCTTCTGGAACATCTGGCCTGGCCCTTTGTGCTCTCTCCCAGTTTATGTCACTGCTGGGGCTCCTGCAGCCCAAGATGGGCGCAGAAATGGTGGTTGTGGAGCAGGACCTGGGGGTGCAAGCTCTTCTCTAGTTTACCTGGTACTTTGCAGTCTTTCCCATTCCTCTTTCCTGTCTCTGCAGGTTGCTAACGTAGATGTGGGCTGGACTCTGGGCTGCATGCTCAATCTCACCAACATAATCCCCTCGGAGCCTCTCACAGCAGTCACAGAGCTCCCGAGAAACATCTGGATAGCAGCCACAGTTCTGCTGGCCATCATGCTCATCCTCACCTTCTGCCTGCTCACAGCCATGTGCTACCAGACAAACTCCGCAGGCTATGAGCAGCTGTAGCAGCATTGCCTCCAGAGGCTGCCGAGGCCACCGAGTCCTGCTACCACACCTTTGCAAGGAGCTGCTTCCCAGGAATCACCCTTGTGTGCCCAGAGGCCATGGACTTGCCCTGGGGGGCCCTGAGTCCTGGCCTGGTGAGCTGGAACTGGCACAGCTGTAAAACAGCCTCCTCATAGCTGTGTGCTCTCCAGTTCTTTCCCTGCGCTGCTGGTGGGAGATGCTCCAGGAGGGAGGGCTTGGCCATGTGGGGCAGGGGCTCAGTGCTGGGGCCTGGGGACCACCGTGATGTGGGGTGGCTGGAGATGGAGATTAGGGGGTTCTGGCAGCAGTGGGACTGTCACAACCCACAGCAGAAACCCTGGGTGGGACACACACGTCCTGCCCCATCCCAGGGCCAGGGTCTGCATCTCCCGTGGCCAGCGCCAGCCCCAGGGGCTGTGGCATTGGGGATGTGGGGGGCACTGGCCTGCTAGGCAGGGCTTTGCCTAGGACTGCACGACTCCTCTCCTGCATGAGGTTCCTTTCCAGTCCAGCTGCTCCCCATGCCCCCCGTGCCTGGCAGAGAGTTCATCCTCCCTTTCCATTGCAGGGTGACTTGGGAACACTGCTGGGACATGGCAGAGGCAGCTCCCAGAGCCTCCCTTACATTTTTGGGGAGTCCCACTTGCAGCCAAGTGACGGGTGAGTTGAGACACCTCCTCTTAGAAGGAAAAGGCCTGTCCTCATGCCCTGTCGGCTCCACTCCAAGGTCCAGCGTACACCTCAGTGTCTCCAGGGACACCTCCCATAGATTCGTTGCCTCTCCTCTGAGTCTCCGTTATCACCAGTCATTACTTGGGAGACGGAAGTAATAAAATCACAATGATTTGGGAGCAAAGTAGCAGGCATTTCCCCACGGGCTGCATTCTACAATGTTTATTTGCATGATGAGAGCTGTGAGGTGCCCAGCATTCCACAGGGACACCAAAGGTCGGGAACGCAAACAACATGAATCATCCACAGAGCAGCTAAAAACGAGCAGAACCAAAGGCAAAAGTCGTGGGCAGGACCCAGCTCAGCCATGTGCAGGGCAGTACTCACAGCCACAGGGTCCAGGCCTTCTGCTGGTGGGACAGTGCTGTCTCCAGGAAGGCACTGAGGAACATCAAACCCCTTATTCCAGGTGAAAAGGAAGATGATGAGATGAGTGGCAAGATGTGATGATGAGATGGCATGACATGCCATAACACGCTGATGAGATGATGAGATGGACTCTCTGGAGGGGCATGGACCATACTTCTGACTTTGGGTGCTCAGTTTTGTTTCTCTCTCCAAGACCATCTCCATGTAAGCCCCAGCCACAGACCCTCCACAGGGCCAGCCGGGGTCCCACAGAAATCCCTCAGGCTGGCAGATCCGGCAGGGCCTGCCTGGCTGTCGGTGACTGTGCTCATGGAGCTGGCATTCCATGGCACCCTGTCCCCAGGTGCCTGACCGTGCCCCACCAGGCTGGTACTGGAGCACCATCCCATGGTCAGGCTGCCCCTCCACAGCGCCATGGCCAGCTGGTGGGATGAAGCCAAGTCTGTGACAGGCGGTGTGGTGACAGGAGGCACACAGCTTTGGCTGAGGCTTCTGCAGGCTGATCCCATTATGTCTCCAAGGGACTGGAGCTCCTCTGGAAACCTCAGAGAGTGCTTGTCTGCATGGTCTAGGCCCACGGAAAAGCAGACCCCAGTTCTCTGGAGCTGTAGAGATGAATGTGCTCAGCAGCACAGACCCAGCCCGGGCTCCAGTCCCACAGGCAGGAGCATGAGGACTCCAGCATGGCCCTGCATCCCTGGCACGTCCCTGCTGGGCTCCCAAACACGGCCAGGCTCCTACAGCCACAGCAGCAGGAGCAGGGCAGCGAGCCCCAAGATGAGGGTGAGGATGATGAAGGTGATGGCTGCAGCCCACAGGGAAGGCCTGTGCCCTTTCAGGCTGGCTGGAGCCTCGGCCGGGATCATGTTGGTGAGGTTCAGCATGTACCCCAGCGTCCAGCCCACGTCGGCACTCCCCGCCTGCACCGAGAGAGGGGACAGGGATTAGCCCTGCAGGAAAGTCACTGCTGGCACAGGGCCACCCACCCACTCCTGCTCAGCACAAACAGGATGCAGCAGCTGTCCCCACACCAGTGCCACGCCAGGACAGGGGGCTGGCAAGGCTCTCTGGACTGTTGCTCCCCAGCACTCCAACATGGAACTGGCTCTTCCCCAGCACCCCCACACAGGGTCTGGCTCTCCCCAGCACCCCAATATGGGGCTGGTTGTCCCCCAGGACCACCCCTTCTCCCCCTCACGGGCTGGGAGCACTGCCCACCTTCATCTGGAAGATGATGTTGTTCCAGCTGGTCTCGTTGAACTTGTAGGCGTCGAGAAGGAGTGTGAGGATGTAGTTGGCATTGGCACAGTATTTAGGCAGTCGCTTGGGATTTTCTTTGGGGTAGCTGGAAGACAGCTGGGATGGGGAATGTTTGGGGATGAAGGGAAGGCTTTGAAGACAAAGCCCTGAAATGTGGTGTATATGTGGCAGTGGCTCCACAGTCACCAGCATCCAGAAAGAGACTTCTGGGCCAGGCAATGATTTTGGACCTCTCTATACAGGGCAACTTCTTTGGGGAGGAATTACACTCCACATGGAAACAGAGGCACATATTGTAGCTTATTGTAGCTCCTCCTGTCCCAGATTCTCCCATCCCAGCCTCCTCATGCAAGGGGCTCCTGCTCTGTGCCCCATGGTGGTGCTGGCAGTTTTCTGGGCTTATCCACTCCCATTTGTTGCCCAGAGAAGCTGTGGCTGCCTCATCTCTGAAAGTGCTCAAGGCCAGGTTGGATGGGTCTAGTGGAAGGTGTCCCTGCTCATGTCAGGGATGTGGAACAAGATGAACCTTCCCAACGAAACCAGTCTGGAATTCTATGATTCCAAGATTTTACTTGCCTCCAGCATTGTGTCAGCAGCTGTCTCTGCTCTCACCATCCTCCCTGGCATCCCCATCCCCACCTCCAACCCCAGCTCCTGCTGGAGATGAGGTCTTGCTGCCCTTTTCCCAAGGGTGTATGAGCAAGGAGTGGATGCAGGACAGTCCCAGCTCCACACAGACCTCAGGGGTGGCTCAGCTGTGTAGGGCACAGCTCAGAACCAGAGAGCCTTGCCCTGGAGGGGTCCTCACTCCCTCCCCCCACCCCACGACCCCTTTCCTTCTGAATGTTCCACACAGCCTCCATCCTAAGGAACATACATCCTCCCAGCTCCTTGTGCAGAGCCCCTCAATGGCCTCTCTGACCACGGCCAGTGGCTGCCCCTCCGTCAGGTTCAGGAACTTGAAGTTATAGTAAAAGGCAGAGAAGGCCTGCAAAGCAAGAGGCAGAAACACTGGAGAGGTGCAATGGGGCATGCCCAGCAGCTGCCCCATTGCAAGATCTGGGGTTTGAGCATAGGGTTTGTCCCACCCCAGATAGTCCCAGGGCATTGCTGTCCCTGTCCCAGTGGGTGATGGGCTGGGGCTTGGTGCCTGCTGGTGACAGCAGCACAGCCAGCAGAGCCAGAGCCTTGCCTGAAGGCTGCTGTCTCAACTCCTATTGACAAACCCCTGTTTTACAAACAAATCTATTGGATATTCAAGGCCAGGTTGGACAGTGCTTGGAGGAACCTGGGATAGTGGAAGGTGCCTCTGCCCATGGCAGGGGGTGGCTCAAGATGAGCTTGAAGGTCCCTTCCACCCCAAACCAGTCTGAGATTCGATGATTCTCAACATGGTCCCATTTGGAGGTTTGGCTGGAAAACCATCCAGCAGCAGTCCCTAGTGTGCCCTCAGGCAGTGGCGCTTGAGGAGCCTCTTGCCCCTGTTTCCTGCAGGGAGGTGACAGTGCCATGGGGCATCGGGGACAGCCCAGCCCTGGGGGACGCCCTTGGAGGAGGTGGGAGCAGGGATTTGCCTTACAACAAACTGCCCTCGGAGCGGGGGCTGGTAGACGCCGTCAAAGCTGCAGTGCTGGCTCTGGCCACACGCCGAGAAGTTGAAGAGCTTCCTGAGGGCAGCCAGGCAGGCGCTGGCATTGCCCCTGCCCTCCAGGGTGACGGTGCTGTCGCCCAGGGCCAGGCGCGGGTCTCTGCCGCCCGTGCAGGGGCTGGCGCGGAAGGAGGACAGCGACACAGTCTCGGTGTAGCCCTTGGGGTAGCAGGGGTGCTGGACTCGTGTGCTGGAGGACGACTCCTGGGGACAGCAAAATGCAGCTGCAGCTCCTGCGGACCCTCCTGGCTGCATGTGGACACACTCAGGATCTCCCCAAGCCCAGGCACCGACATTACCACCTCCTGCCCTTCAGTCCTGGTCTTGTTGGCTGTCCCAGCATGAGCCCAGCACTAGTTCTCACTCTGCTTTGTCTCATTCCCTCTCCCACAGAGGCAGACCAGTTTCAAGGACCCAGCATGTCTCTGTCTTGTCCAGAAGGATCATTTTTGGGGACATATGAAGCCCTCTCCACCCCTGCTCTAGCTCTGGTTCTAGCTCCAATGCCATCCAGGGTCAGCATGTGGGACTTTCCTGACCATACAGCAAGGGCAAACCCTTCTGGCTCACCAAGGCTGCTCTGCTGGCGAGGTGCAGCTCCATGAAGATTCTCTGACCTTCCGAAAAATGGGCCGAGAAAGGTCTTCAGCTCACATTTCTCAGGTCCATGAAGTCACAGAGTAGCCGAGGTTCAGGGGAGCTGTATGTTCCCTGTGCCAACCCTCTTGTTAAAACATTACCAACTAGAGCAGCTTGCTTAGAGCCTTGACCCATCAAGTTCTGAGGATCTCCAGACATGATGCTCACAGCATTTCTGGGTCTAATTCCAATATCTGATCATTCCTATTGGAGAAAACCTTTCCCCTTTGTCTGGTTGGAAACTTAGATGTTCCAGCTTGTGCCCCTTGCCTCTTGTCCTGGCACTTTGCACCTCTGAGAAGAGCCTTGCCCTGCATTTCTGTACACCCCATGTGAAGCCAGAAGATCCCAAACTACCCCTTTTGCCATTTTCCCCATCCCTGGAAGTGTCCAAGGCCAGGTTGGATGGGGCTTGGAGCACCCTGGGATAGTGGAAGGAACAAGATGAGCTTTAAAGTCCCTTCCAACCCAGACCAGTCTGGGATTCCATGATGTCCGTGCTCCTCTCCACATTTGCCCTGCCATGCTCCAAGGAATCTGTCCTTGCTCTCAGTCCTTGCTGATGCTTCTCCAGAAGAGCCCTGCCTGTCCTTACTTTATGCATTAACAGGTGTGTGGTTGGTATCACGACACTACAGGCCAATTACCCCTCAGCAGCCTCTCACCACAATTAATTCCTTTGCCAGCCGCTTCAACATCTCGTTCTGCCCGTAGCAGAGGTAGCTGTGAGTGTAGATCTTGTAGCTGTACCCGTACAGGGTCAACTCAGACGCTTCATTCTGGCTCAGTACTGAACCTTCGGGCATAAAGGTCATTTGAGTGGATGCTCCTCCAAGATCCAGTGCCCCAAAAATGTTGGCTGCCTCTGGATGAAGCCACGTGTGTGCTTTGGGAGAGTACTGCCAAGGAGAGCCAGGAGAGGAAGAGGAGTAGCACAGCATGCCCTGAGCAGAATTCTCATCCCATTGAAGATAACAGGATTTTGTTATTAAATTCAATGGGCCTCTTCATGTGAGCCCTCCCCCACCCTCCCCACCCAGGCAGTCAGGATATTTATCAGAGCCATGCCAGAGATGGAACTCTCAGGTGGTCAGGAGGTGCTGATATGCTGTGGGTTCACCTGGCTCTGAGTCACCATCCCCAGGCCAAAGTGCTGGTGGGGACTGGCTTGGGACTTGCCTTTCCCATGGAGGTTGCAGGGGTCCTGGTGCAAGAGGAAGAATTTCTATCCAAGAATCCTCCAGCAGCCCCCACAGGAGCCCGACACTGCCAGCACTTCACTGAGCAGTGGCAGGGCTGGGACAGAGCTTTGCTCTGAGCTGCCTTCAGCTGGAGTCTCCCAGCACTGCAAGGAGATGGATCTTCCCAGGGCAGGGAGACAAAGCCCAGCTGTGCTGCACTGACCTCACTGTCCCTGAGAGATCCTCTGTCCACACGTGTGGAGATTGCCCTAAGCTCTCAACAGGCACCCTCATTCCTGAGTTCTCCCTCCTCACTCACTGTGGGCAGTGATGTCTCCTTCCCCTGGATCATTCCCAAAAGCTGCTAACCCTCACCTCTCCTGCACTGAGAAAGCTTAAGGAAAATCAGAAAAGCTGTATTAGAAAAGGAGTGAGGGTTCCACCCTTCTCCCACCTTGGTGAAGGAGTCCAGCAGGTAGTTGATGGTGATCCAGCCATAGGCCCCCTCTTCCTCTCCTGTAAGGATTCGAGCCCCTTTGAAAGCCACAGGGTACTCCTGCATGGTTTTAGCGACCTCAGCCAGGACTTGCTCTGTTGCTGAGCTGTTCTGTTCCCTAGGAAGGATGCAAAGGACAGGACACATACCTAACTACACCAGAAGAAACACAAAGCAAGAGTCTGGTTCTCTCCCAGTTCCACATACTCAGTTTTTGCCACAAGCAGTCTGTCTGAAAGGGAGTTTCCTGCCACATGACTTGTCCGAGCTGCTCATCCGGGGTAAATCCCAGCTGTCTTGGCTTGGCATTGCCAATCTTGGAGCAACAGCAACCCCTCTCCTCCAGTGCAGCTTGATCCCAGTCACCCCGACCCTTCCCAGGCCACCCTTCCCTGTCTAAGTGCTGGAGAATGGAGGGGGCTGTGCTGCAAGACCCAGGTTTGAACATCACCCCCTGGCTGTGCCCAAGACAGGGCTGACTGCTGACCTCCAAGGCTTTTCAGGAAGGGTCCAGCCTGGGTTCAGACCTCTCAGTGGGGAAGATGTCTCAGGGCTGTTCTTGCTCTCTGAAGTGAGCCACCTTCAGGCTATGGCCCAGCTCCTTCCCAGGTCTGATTGCCAGGGCACAGAAATAACGTGAGCTATCTGCAGCCATAAAACCAAGAGCCATGAAATGAAGGCTGGCATTTGAAGAGAGCTAATATGGGCTGGTGAAAGGTGAGGACAGGACCTGCAGCATTTCATTGCCTCCTACCTCTGCACCACCAGCACCCATCCACATGGGCATGTGGCATCCAGACCCCCTTGTTATTAAGGAATAATGAAGAGTGAACAAAGCTGTGAAAAATATTTCTTGTTTAGAACTGGGCATGCAGCACCATCCTGGGATGTCCCAAGAGACAATGCTCAGGACAGTTCAGCCCTCCCTGTGTCCTCACCAGGCTGCTTTTTCCTCTTCTCCTCCCTCCCCAGTTGTTTGCTCATGGCAGTGTGGGAGCTGGGGTCCTGGCCCTGTGCAGGAACTGTCCTGGCAGTGGCTGTTTGCAGCTCTGTCACTGCTGTCACCCCCTGTCCCACAGCAGTACCTCAGCAGCCTCATGCCAGCCGTTGCTCCAAGGTAAGCTGGGACATCTCTCTGCTTCTCAGCAGGAACAACCTGCAGGGCTTTATCCAGGCACTCCCTTAGGGAATTGCCAGCTTCAGGGGGATTGTTGGCATAGCTTGATATGCCTTGTCCTGAAAAAGAGTCAGGCTGATGGGAATGGCTTGGGTGAGGGTTGTGGGAGCAAGAGGGCACAGGGCAGTGAGGGCTGTCACCTCTTTGCAACAAAGGTACTTTTCCAGGGTCCCCTGGTCCCCTGAGACCTGACTGACCCACAAGTCCGTTCCTCTCCCATGTCTCCCATGCTTTCAGCAGTGTCCCCAGTCACTATAGGTGACACCTTCTCCAGCCAGGACAGCACTGGGGGCACTCCAAGGTGACTGAACAAAACCTAGTTCACCATTGATATGCTTCAGTCCCTCTCAGTGCATGGGCACCACACGGTGCTAAGGGTACGGGGCTTAGGGAGCCCCAGCCACAGCCATAACTCCTCTGTGCCCTCAGTGCCAGCCCCAGGGACAGGGCTGTCCAGCCAGGTCACCCACCCACCACTCGAACAGGGCAGGACAGAGCCCACGACAGGGGATACTGACCCTGGACATCACAGGACAAGGTCTGGCTGACCACTCCAGTGTTGTTCTCCTTGTCTGAATCCCACTCGTAGACAAACAGAGAGGTGTGGGATGAGCCCGCATCAAACACCATCCCATACTGGAAGGGAAATCAAGACATAATCAAGGTACAGGAGCAGCAGCCTGCTGTTGTCACCCTGCCAGGGCAATGGGGCCAGAAGATTCCCCAAAACCCATGTGTGAGGCACAAAACCCATCAGCTGTGCCGTGGCAAAGCAGAGCACTGGCCTCAGCCCCCCACGGTGACTAAGGCACTTTGTCATTCTCTCTCCTGAGGTCTGTGCTGCAATGCCAACTCACACAAACATTTCCTGTTGTTTCCTCATGCTTTTTTATTTTCTCTCATGGTCACATACCTTTTATGTCTACAGTGGCCCCACCTTGGTACCTGCAACTTTCCCATCTCTCATGCTCCCTGCTGCCCCATGGCTGCCCCCAGCCTGGGCAGGGACAGCAGGGCCTCTCCAGGAGCACTCAGCCACCTGCCTCACCCCATAAAGCCTTTCCCCTCACCCAAACCCCTGCCAGCCCTCTCCAGCAGCTGGGGTGGGATGCCATGCCCAGGGCACGGCAGGGGGAGGCAGGATGCTTGTGCCATGGTGTGGGGGTATGGACAGACTGGGGGAAGCTGGCAGGAACAAGGGGGCACACAGAGGTGCTCTGGCAGAGCAGCTCTGCCCTGCCCATCTGCCCCAAGGTAATCTCCATACCTGGCACAGGGTGGGGATGAGTTCCAGAGGAGCCTTCCCCTCTGACTGTATTCTGCTTGAGGTGGGCCAAAGCACCCACCCTGTTACTCCCAGGCAGGTCCTGACCCTATTGCCCCTCTGAGCCCCACAGACCAGCTGCTGGCTCGGAGCATCTCCCCAAGGTGACAGGGTCACCACAGGTGCTCAGGGACCTTCTCTGGGCTCACCTTGACCGTGGGTGGCAGCGTCACATCTTCAACCCTCACCAGGCTGAGAATCAGGACGATGATGAAGAGTGCCACCAGTGCCCCGATGATGGCACTGGTGAAGGACTTCTTCCTGGACAGCATCAGGGTTAAGGCTCCTGAAAACCCAAACACGGGAGAAAGGTGGTTAGACACCTGGGAACCTGGGAACAACAGTGTCAGTGAGAGCTTCAAGGAGATCAGCTCTGAAAACTGACCCTGGCCCATCCCGTGCCACTCAGAAATCCTGGTGAATAATCGGATCTTTTCCTGGGAAAAGCAGTATTAGTATTGTGACAATTGATAAAAGATTCGTGTTAATCGTGAAAGCATTGGGGTTTGTATAAACCAGAATACTAAACTCTGAAGTGAAGCATGGACACAAGATAAAGGAAATCATATGATCAAAAATTCTGTTTAAAATCACCTTGTTATGTTATTATGTTGTATTATGTTACATTATAATATGTTATGTTATGTTTTTCAAATAAGTTGTATCGGCTGCCAGCTTGCAAAATCAGACCTCCCAAAAAGCCTTTCCTGCCTTTGTCTGATCAATACTGCCTATCCCAAAAACCAGACTCCCAGAACTTCTCTGGTGGTCATCTACAAGGACCAGACCTCCAGAACTTCCCTGGTGGTCATCTACAAGGACCGGATGGCTACCTGTGACTGATTATCACCCAAAGGCTTTGTGAATTTGTGAACAATGAGAACCCACAGTATAAGAAGAGGCTGCAAACCAAGGTTGGGTGGAGCGTGGAGTGGGCGGTGACCCCTCACGTTCCCCAGCGCACTGCTTGCTCTTTCTATATCAAATAAAGCAATCTAAATTTTGCTGAATATCGAGACTTTTGTCTCTCATTTATAAGAGGATAAAATACAGGGAGCTGGAGGAAAGAGGGGCTGGGTGCTCCGCAGCATGGGAGAGCCATGATAGGATCACAAAAATCCTCCAGGTGCCAGAGCCGCTGCTGCCCGGCTGCCCGCGGCCGGGAAGGGTCGGGTCTGGGAGGGACAGAGGAACCCTGCACGGAGCAGAGGAGAGCAGAGAACCTGCAGAGCCCTCAGCCTGAGGCACTGCAGCAGGGAGGGCAGGGAGGCAGTGTGTGTTTCACAGGCTGTGAGGAAGGAAGGACAGCTCACCTGCCGGCACTCCCGGAGCCCTGCCCGGCTCACCCAGGCTGTGCCCCCGTGGGATCCCTCGGGGCTGGCGCTGTGCTCCTCCAGGGCAGCAAACACAACTTGGATTTGCTTTTTATGTCCTTTCAAAGGGAATACTGCTGGAAAATCTTTCCCCCGTTATTTTCTTTGAGGGCTCATCAGCCTTAGGCAAAACTCTTGAATATGTGTTCTCCTGTTTGTGTTGCAGGTATATTCTTGGCTCAGTTTGGCATTGCCCTTATCTTCAGCCTCCTCCTCCTCATTTGAATGCAATAATAATGCATCACTGCATTTAACCCTTGTCCCTCAGGCTCTCTGTGCTGTCACATCCCCCATTTCTGTTTTCTCTTTGCTCTCCCAGCCTTAACATTCCCATTACAAGCTCTCTACAAGGTCTGTAAGAGGTGAGAGTGATATCTGCAGTATCCACTGCCCAGGAATCTAATGGAGTGCTACGTACCTGATAATAACTTTTACTACAATGAGATGGAAACACATCAGAGGAGAGGATTGCCCTGCCAGGGGGGTCTCAGCAGCGCTGGCTGGGCTTTGCCAGGGGACACTGGAGAGGCCAAGACACCATCATGGCCCAGCTGGGACTGTGGTGACCCCTTCCTTATGTTTGACCCAGCTTTGTGAGGCTCCTGGGGTTCCTGCAGACCCCGAGGAGACGTGAGGCACTCAGGACTTCTGTGGGAGCTGAAGGGCTGGGGAGCAGAGATCTGCTCCCTCTGGGCTGTACAGCCGAGCTGCTTCCTGCTGATCCTCCCTGATACTGTGGTGGGGCTATCATCAGGATCTGCATGGACAGACCCAGTTCCAGCCGCCTCAGCTGAGTCACACGGGGCAATGCTGGGAGGGAAATGCTCTGCTGGGGAACTCTCATTGCCCCTGACCCTCCCCAGCACCTTTGCTGGTGTTTCAGAGCTCCTGCTGTGTGCACTGGCAGTGTCACCATGCTGTGAAATCAAGTGCAGCAGTCCCCAGGTACTCCTCAGACCCCGGGCCTCTCCCTGTTCCTGCTGTCCCTAATCTGGGATCTTTCACCCCACGTGCAAGAAGCAGATTTCACACTCTGAGTCGAGATAATGATTTTATTTCACATCTATTCAGAGATGGGTGGTGAATCAACAAAGCGGACACACCCTCAGCGTGCCAGGTGCCCACTTTTCCACATATGAAGGAATAGAAATCAGCATTTCCCTACGGCCAATCACAAATACCATAGCCATTGCTTTTGCAGTCTGTGCCTCGTTTAAATATACTTCTTTTACTACTCATGCTCTGTGGGGAAGAGGCTTATGTGAATAACGGGTGATGACAGCCTGTGGGCAGGGATTTTACTATGCTAATGAGCACTGGAATCACACAAAGCTGTAATTTGGCTTTGTAATTTGATTTATAGCGTGCTCCTGCTCTTCACTTCTCGGGTCATGGCTCTAGGTTCCTGCAGGGTTGGTTATTCCCTCATCTTTCGCAAGTTCTTTTGTTTGTCCTGTACTGCAGTGAATTTTTGACCTTCTCGTGGTACTTCATTTCAACACATCTCCTCTCTTAGACTTAGGGAAATGTCCATAGCACATTTCCCGTAAGTCTCACCTTATTTTTGGAAAAGCATAGTGGACTCTTATCTGAAAGAACAAAACAAACACATACTCTCATTTTGTGATACCGTGGCATTGGCAGTCAGTCTCTGTGGGCTCATGGCACTTCAGCATTCCCATGGCAATCTCCTTTGGGGTGGCTCCTGAAGCCCAGAGGGTGCCACCACTCCTGCATTCCCACCTCCACACAACACACAACCTTTGGATTCATGTGGATTCAGTGGGAAGGGTGGATGAGTGTCCCTGCTCTGGAAATCCCCTGCTGACTGCACAGGGCTGTTCTGAGCACGGGAGTCTCGTCCCCACTTAGGACAGAGAGGCACCAACCAGCCCTGGTCCCTCAGGGACATGTGGCACTGCCAGTGGCTGTGTGCCCCCAGAGCTGACCAAAAACTCCAGCTCCAAACACAAACACAGGATGAGCAAGTCTTCACTTTACTTTTCCTGTCCCTTTTTGTAGTAAAGAAATAGTCCCAGAAGTTTTTTTGAGGGGCTGTTCCCCCTTGCCCATGCTGGCCCCATGTGCAGCTCTGCAGCTCTGCCAGGTGATGCTGCCCTGGCTGGGCTCTGGCTGTGCATCACAAGGATCTGTGTGGAAGGACACAGTTCCAGCTGCCTTATCTCAGCTGAGTCAAACAGGGAAATGCTGTGCATGGGAGCCCTCATTGCCCCTGACCCTCCCCAGCAACGCCCCAGCAACACCCAGGCTCTGTGCTATATCCAGCCTTCAATTTTCTTCAGCCAGTCCCACCCAAAGGGGTGTCTCTGCTAAAATTCGGGGTCTCAGGATTACATGGTGTCCGAGCATCCCAGGACCTGGAAGGGCCATGGGATGTCAGGCCCCCAGGAGCAGCTGCTCCCTTCGGGTCCTTGGGCACATCAGCCCCATCCCTGTTTGGCTTCAGGGCTGTGCTCTGGTGAGAGTGAAATGTGCTATTTCCTCATAGTTGAGAAAAGGACCAAGTGTCTCATTCTGACTTCTGGTAGACAAAGCTGCTGTGGAGCAGTGGCTAGAGTACACACACACACACCCCTATTTGACCTGCTTTTGACATGCATTTATTTGCCTGTGGTCCTTGGAACGACTCTGGGACCCAGAAGGGAGTTGCCACACTAGTGTGAGGACTCGGTGGGGCTCCAGCCCAACCATCACTGCCAGGCACTGGGCTGACTGGTGTTTGTGAAATGACATCACCTCCATTGGCAACACCTTCCTGGTGCCTTCTGAAAGGAAAGCAGCCTGACTCAGGGTTAAAAAAGGGAGTCTCTCATTTCCCAGAACTCAGTTTCCACTCCATGAGGTCATCACAGTCCCAGGGTGGGAGGTGCAGGCAGTGGCTCTGAGCATGTCCCGTGTCTCCAGGTGAGCTGCTCCACTTGCTCCTGCCCCATGTTCCTCTGCCAGAGGTTCCCTGGGTCTTGCTGTGAATTGTCCCAGCAGGGACCAGCTCCAGCCCTCCCTTCCACTCTGATTCCAGTGGGACTGATGGAGTTTGGGCCATTTAAAGCTCCCTTGTCCCCAGGTGCTGCCCATGGCAAGTTGCAGGGAGGGCTGGAGGTCTCTTGGGCCACCCATTCCCAGATGTCTTTTGGGAGCCCCCTTGCCCCTCCAGAGGCCCAGGTCATGCTGGGGCCCTGTCCCGGTGCCTGGAGCCCGTCTGGGCTGTGCCAGGCAGGCTGTGCTCTGTGTATGGACACAGCAGCACTGGCTGCTCTCCTGCAGTGTACCCCTCTCCAATTTCAGATGGCCCTGCAAGGGTTGCTCCCATCCCTGCAGGAGCTGGGACACACAGAGAAGGGTGGCAGCTAGGGCTGCTACTGCCCCTCTGTCACAGAGATGCTGCTTTGGCACCTGGGCTGGGCTGTGCAGAGATGCCTTCCCCACCAGCCCAGGGGTACAGAGGGGCTCAAGGCTGATGTCTGCAGCACCAGCCTTAGGAAGCTGCACCTCTCTCCCAGTGTATCCACATGGCCAGGCCAGCAGGGCACTCCTCTGCTCTTGGGTTTGGGAAAGGACCCACTGGCAGAATACCCAACCCACCAGCCACAGCAACAAAAATAAACCCAGAGGTGAGATTTTCATCTTTGCCAGGCTGTACTCCAGTGTGGGAAAGAGTGCTGGCCTGAGACTTGAGGAGTCTCCATCTCATGCCAGAGACCTCGATTCTCACACCAGGCAGGGAATGGATGTCAGGGTCCCCTCAAGCTGTGTCAGCAGGGCGAGGCTCCAGCAGGATTTCTCCATGGGGGGTGCTCCCAGAAGGAATTCTGCGTGGCCACAGGCTGGCGTGCCAGCACGGCACACTGCCTGGGTGCCAGGGCAAATGCCCCAACAAGATTTGTTCCAGGACTTGGTGGCCCTGGGCACAGCAGGTGACTCCTCTGCACCAGGCATGAGCGCTGGGAAGGCACACGGGGTGGTCCTGGCTGCCAGACCATCCCCTCACCCCAGCACCCCACCAGGACAGCACAGCCAGTGCCACTGTTCAGTGTTGTGGCACTCCTGTGTCCCCACACACCCCAGGGAAGCTGCCTTACCTTGGAGCAGAGCTGGGACACGTTGACCACTGGTTCGTCTCCAAATCAGCAGCAAAACGCTGGCAAAGCCACTTGCAGGTGAGGCGATGTGGCACACAGGGGATGTCCCCCTGTCTTGGGCACCACACCCCAGTGACAGGGCTGGTGTTAGTTGGGACTCACGGTCCAGGCAGCCCCACTGGGGCTGGGCAGCAGGAAAGGGCTCCGTGCCTGTGCAGCGTCGTGGCAAGGCTGAGGGATGTCATCATCTGTTTGATCTTCTTTGGGTCTGATGAGCCCCTTCCTTAATTTATTAATTATCTGGTGGTTGGGAGCTGTGGGAGTGTCCAAAGGCACCATGGGTCCCCAGGGCCACTCTGTGAGTGTCCCCTCCTGACTCAGAGGCTTCGCTGCCTGTCCTGCTCCTCTCCTGTCCCTCACCTGCTGCAGCTCCAGTTCCTCAGTGCTGTAGCAGACACTGACCCCAGACAGCTCTCACCCCATAGCCCCCACCCAGCCCCACAGCAGTGCCCCTGTGGCTGCTGCTGACACACCTCCTGTGGCAGCAGGTGATGGAACACCCGTGGCCTCTGCACTCGGGGTGACTGGGGGCATGTGGCACAACCACAGCAAGAGGGGCATGAGCTCACACAGGAATGAGCTGGAGATGACAAGGACCAGGCAGCTGCCACCTCCCAGGTGACATGTCGTTGGCTCAGGGGAGCCAGTGAGAGGCTCCAAGTGGAATAACTTGAGCACCTGGGGCAGGTTACACCAAGCCCTGGGAGATTGCATCCCAGCATGAAACAGGAGCTGAAGATCACCTGTGAGGCAGGTCCATCTCAGGGTGCGCAATAATCACAGAATCTCCTGAGCTGGAAGGGACCCACAGGGATCATCCAGTCCAACCCCTAGCCCTGCACAGACACCCCAACAATCCCACCCTGTGCATCCCCGTCACACTGGCACTTCACACACTGGTCTGCACTTCCACAGGGAATACTGGATTCCTCCTGTTCTCTGGGGACTCTGAGGGCAGTGTTGCACCCCAAAGGGGTCAGTGAGACCCCTCTTCAGAACCAGCATCAGCCATGCACACTCCTCCCCACGTCTCCCATTTCCATATTTAGGAAATAGAGTGAAACACAAAGAAGAAAATTCATATTCCTGTTCAAAAATACACATATCAGTGATCTCAACATACCTTACAAAACCCTGTCAGCACACTGAAGGTATGAAGTGCTCAGGAAGGAAAGGGGACAGATGGAAATCCATGAGCTAGCTGCTGGGAAGGGCAGGGAAGCAGGAATCTGGGCTGTACCAGGAGATCTACAGCAACCCTCCACCCTCCAGGCAGCAGTTTTAGGTACAACTGCTTTCTAGGCAAGAAGAATTTTATAAATAAACCAAATCCTTCAACACATTTTTATTCTAAAATAAAGTAACTGTCACGCCCAGCGGCGCTCGCGGCACAGGACAATGCAGGAGCTGAGGGAGCACAAACAGGGATGTGCAGCTTTTGGAGAAACGTGATGCTCTGCAACACTGCCGCGAGCCGGGGCACTGCCCCTGTCCCAGCCTGTCACCTGCCCCTCCGCACGGGAACGGCGACGGGAGCGGCCCCAGGAGCGCCCCCGGGTGCGCCGGGCATGTCCCCCTGGGCCGGGGCTCAGTTCACGCGGCAGGCCCGGATCATGAGCAGCTGGAGCAGGATGAAGACGGGCGACATGATGAGCCCGTACCAGAGCTCCCGCGTGTGCTCCACCAGCTTCTGGCACAGCAGCATCTCGAACACGAACTTGAGGCTGAGGATGGTGAGGATCCAGAAGAGCCGCAGCACTGCCAGGCGCTTCTCGCCGTCCTGGAACAGCCGCACGGACACGATGGTGGTGAAGTAGGTGCTGAGCCCGTCGGCGGCGAAGAAGGGCACGAACACGATCCACCAGGAGAGCGCGGCGGCCGCGCCGTCCACCTTGAGCACAAGCAGCACGGAGAAGGCGAGCAGGGCCAGCCCGTGCAGGAAGATCTCGAAGGTGGCGAAGCCGAGCCACTGCACGAGCTCGCGCAGGGAGAACAGCATCGTCCGGGGTTACGGCACCGCCACCGGCCCGGCCCGGTCCAGCACCGACACCGGAACAAGTCCCCAACCCGGCCCCGGCGCCGGCGCCGGCCCGGCCCCAGCACCGACACCAACCCCAGCCCCTGACCCGGCACCGGCACCAGGCCCGGCCCGGCCCGGCCCGGCGGCGCGGGGCGATGGCGTCACGGGGAGAGGCGACACGAAGTGACGTCATCAGGCGGGGTGGGGGTTGGTGCTCGGGGAGTCCTGGCACCTCAGCCGGAATGATTACGTCAGCGGGAGCTGTCGCACAGTGGTGACGTCAGTGGCGGGATGGGGCCGGTACGTGGTGAGTTCCGCAGAGCGGCCGAGCCCTGCCGGGCCTGGCCCCTGGACTAGGCCTGTGCACCTTCAGAGGAGAATCCCCGGGGACCCCCTGCCAAGGCCTAAAGGGGCTCCAGGAGAGCTTCAGGGGACAAGGCATAGAGGGACAGGACACAGGGAATGGCTTGCACTGCCAGAGGGCAGGGCTGGATGGGATATTGGGCAGGAACTGTTCCCTGGCAGGGTGGGCAGGCCCTGGCACAGGGTGCCCAGAGCAGCTGTGGCTGCCCCTGGATCCCTGGCAGTGCCCAAGGCCAGCTTGGACGTTGGGGCTGGGAGCAGCCTTGGACAGTGGAAGGTGTCCCTGCCCATGACTGGGATGGAATGGGATGGGCTTTAAGATTCCTTCTAACAGAAACCATGCTGAGATTCTGCGATTTTATTTATTATTATTATTATTATTATTATTATTATTATTATTATTATTATTAAATTTATTATTATTTAATTTATTATTATTCTATGGGCACATAGTGATAGCAGCTGTTTGCAGCTCAGAAAGCTCCCAGAGCTAGATTCCATCCAGGCTGGGCCCTTGCTCTGTCAGAGCCTGGCTGAGAGCTCCGTGTGTGGTCACACCTTTGTCTGTCCCTGATCCTCTAGGCTCTGCTCTAGCCCCCTCAGGTGAGGGAGGATTCCCAGGGCACACAGGAAGGTCTCACCCAGAACTGGAGAACAGCCGATCCCAGGGCTGCACTCACCCTGTGCTGATGAGGGCAGTTCAGTGGGGCAGGATGTGGATTTTAGTCCCTCTCCTGTGCTGGCCGTGGGGACAAGGAGCACAGTAGTGTCCCTGCTTATCCTGTTGGTGAGACATGGGATCACTCGCTCAGTGCTGCACAGGGGTGTGAGGAGAGCCTGGGAGCCTTGAATCCCACTGCTGAATCCCAGCTGTTCACCATCCCTGTGCTGGCTGGCTGCTGTGTCAGCCCCTGGGGGCGGTCAGTGCTGCTCCAGGGCAGGGGCCCAGGGCAGCCCCAGCTCTGCCTCCCCTCCTCTCACTTCCCTCCGATGACTTCCCTGCTGTTGTGTTGCAGATGGCAGAACGGAGACTTCTTGTGCTTTTTGGCAGCCAGACTGGGACAGCTCAGGACACAGCAGAGAGGATCGGGAGAGAAGCCAAGCGCCGGCACTTGCGGTGCCGAGTGGAGGCCCTGGACAGCTGTGACGTGGTGAGTGGGACACAGGGGCTGTTCCAGGCACTGCTGCTCCTACTCCATCCCCAGCAGCCCCACGGGTAGGGACACCTCCCACGGGACCATGGAATCATGGAACAAGCTGAGTTGGAAGCAACCCATCAGGATCATCAAGTCAACTCCCGGCCCTGCCCAGGACACCACAACAATCCCACCCTGTCCCTGAGAGTGTTGTACAAACACTGTTGAACTCAGACAGGCTTGGTGCTGGTTGCTCCAAGCGCAGTCCAACCTGGCCTTGGACACTTCCAGGGATGGGGCACCCACAGCTTCTCTGGACAACCTGTGCCAGAACCTCATCACCCTCACAGGGAAGAATTTCTTCGTAAAATCTGACCTAAACTTGCCCTCCAGCTTATGGACATTCTTCCTCATCTGGTCGCTCCATCCCTTGTCCAGATTTTCTCTCCAGCTCTCCTGAAGCCCCTTTAGGCACTGGAAGGGGCTCTGAGGTCTCCCTGGAGCCTTCTCTTCCCAGGCTGAATACCCCCAGCTGTCCCAGCCTGGCTCCAGAGCAGTGTGGAGGCTGCTGACCTGACTGTGCCTTGTTTATATACACAGGCCAACCTCATCCATGAGCCTTTGGTGGTGTTTGTGTGTGCAACCACTGGCCAGGGAGACCCACCTGACAACATGAAGGTAGGACGTGCTCCTGTCCTGTTACTTTTATGTTCCTGCTGCAGAGCTTTCTCTCCTGAAGCAGCTCTAGCAGGGGTTATTTTTGCTGGGGGAGCTTTGCAGCAGCCTCAGTCACATCCCAGGGAACATGAGCAGGGGGCTGCTGAGGTGATTGCAGGGGGCACTTCTGCAAAAAGTCATGCTCCCCACTCTGCTGGGATTCAGGAGGCCCCAGTGGGTAGGTGAGCAGGAATGCAGGGACAAGCAGGCAGGAAGGTGCCATGGCAGCAAAAGGACTGGCTGGCTGTGTCCCTTGTAGATGTTCTGGCGGTTCCTGTTCCGGAAGAACCTCCCTGCTGGCTCCCTGTGCCAGCTGGACTACGCTGTGCTGGGCCTCGGGGACTCCTCCTACCCCAAGTAAGCAGCTCTGCAGCTCCTGGGCAGCTGCTCCTCACAGCTCTGACTGCAGTAGAGAGTAGAGTGGCTGGAGAACAAAGGGGGTAAGGGGGTACAGAGTCTGACTCTGGAGCAGCAGCTCAGACAAAATGTAACTTCCACCAGCCTTAAAAATCCTTGCCCTACTTCCCTCCTAACCCCCAGGAATTAGGTTTCTGCCTTAACCTCCCAACCAAGGATGCTTTGCTGCAGTGGGTCAGACATCCTGTGTCCGTCTTTTATCACAGCTATGGGCCAAGGCAACACGGGACATCAAACAGAGGTGGCAGTCAGCCCTGTTGGTCCCAGGTGTCTCCCAGAAGATTGTTCCTGTGTGCCTCAAAGAGCTATAGTGGGAGAGATGGGTGTGCCTGAGCTCTGTGGGGCAGTGAGGGGCTGGAGGGAAAGAAATGTTTTATGGCCCAGGGCACGAGCTGCCCTGAAGGGAAGCTGGACCTGCCCTTGTCCGATCTCGGGGCTGGGCACAGCCTGTGAGGGCCAGCAAGTGGCACCCAGCTGGTTCTGTGAACTGGCACAGGCTGGGGCACAGGCTGGGCAGGGCATGGGCCAGGTCACAGTGCTGGCTCTGCCTGTGTGCTGCTCTGGTGGCCCTGGCAGTGTGTGCTGGTGCTGTGGCAGTGCCTGCTATGCTGCTGGAGCAGCCCTGCCCTGTGTTATTCTCTGCTCAGGTTTAATTTCGTTGCAAAGAAGCTGCACAAACGGCTGCTCCAGCTAGGGGGCAACCCGCTGCTGCCAGTGGCCTTGGGAGATGACCAGCATGACCTGGGGTAAGAGCCCACAGGAGAGGTGGCAGGGGGGTCTTCGGGTGCCCTGCAGCTCCATCCTGGGGCTGGTGGCAGGGCTGTGTGCTGCCCCCACCACGGGGCTGCTGCTGCAGCTCTGTGGTGCTGATCTCTGCTCATAACCCTCCTGTGCCAGGACCTGCTTCTCTAGGGTGTCCCATGGCCCCCAGAACGTGGCCATGACCCCAGGCTCAGCCCCAGCCCTGTTCAGAACAGGGCATGGCTATGTCACACAGCCCTGTACCTGCAGGCATTGCAGCAGCCTCAGCTGTGCTTACCTGGCATGGGGCAAAGGCTGTGGAGGGCTCAAGGACTCAGTGACCACATAGCTGCTGCTCAGGGGCTGGAGATCCTCTTCAGGTGTCAGTGGTTGGGCCCTGGAGAGTGAGTGAGTGAGTGAGTGAGTGAGTGAGTGAGTGAGTGAATGAGTGGCTGAGATATGTTTCTTCCCAGACCTGAAGTTGGAAGGGAATGGCCTGGGGTGACTGTGAGGATGGTTGTTGGGCACACGCAGGGGTAGCAGGACTTGACTCTGAAGGGATGATGTTGCTGCAGCCTCAATTTCCCACTTGCAGGCCAGATGCAGTGGTTGATCCCTGGCTCATGGCCTTATGGGACAAGATCCTTGCCTTGTATCCTCTCCCTCCTGGCCTTGAGATCATCAGTCCTGACGTGCGGTGAGTGCAGAGGATGAGCAGGGACTGCTGGGGCGAAAGGCTCTGCTTCCTTGGCTGTTCTCCTGAGTGGAGACGTGCTCTGCTTGGAACAGGAACTCTCCCCACACAGCTTCTGGTGACAGGTGGCCCATCTCTCTCTAGATGGGTGTCCCTTTGTCCCCTGGGGGGGTGTGACAACTGCCCCAGCCAGGTTCTGCCCATCTTACTGTCCTGATGTGCCTCTGGCCCTGGCAGAATGTGTGTGCCCCACCAGCGTCCCCCCTGCCTGCTCTGGAGCCTTTGGGATCTCCTCTTGGCAGTATCCATTGCATTCCCACTACCACAGATCAGCTCCAGGGGAATGGGGATAATGGCTGGTGGATACAGCGGGACACTCCAGGCCTCTCCCTGCCTCTGGCCTTGCAGCAGCAGAGGAGCTGTGGCATGGAGGTAACCCTGCTGCATTGCTCTCCTCCCCACAGCCTGCCGCCCAAATACACCCTGCACTACCTGCCCGAGGACTCCCCCCACCGTGACAGTGACCTGCTGCAGCTGGCAGCCCCCCAGGCTGCTCCCTGCGAGCTGCATCCCTTCCCTGCCCGCGTGGTGTCCAACCAGAGGGTCACGGCACAATCCCATTTTCAGGATGTCCGGCTCATCGAGTTTGACATCGCGGGCTCAGGGATCACGTGAGCATTTTCCTGACTCCCACAAGCTCTGTCGTGTGGGACCAGGTGTCCTGGAGCATGCCCTCCTCTTCTGCTGCCCTTTCTCACTGATATCTGAGGCTGCAGTCTTGTGGTCATGGTCCCTGCTGCGAGTGGGGCATCCTGCCCATGGACCAGCTCCCTTTGCCTGTCAGAGCAGTTGGTGGCACTGGGAATTTGCCTCCCCTAGTGTGGGTGCTGGTCAGGGTGGTGATGCTGTGCCTGTGGCTCTGCCCCGTGGCTGTGCTTGGCAGCTCCCCCTGCATCCCCAGGTTCAGTGCGGGGGACGTGGTGATGATCCAGCCCCAGAACTGCCCTGAAGATGTGCAGCAGTTCTGCCAGCTCCTGCGCCTGGAGCCACACAGACACTTTGTGCTGGAGCCCACGGAGCCTGGTAGGTCCTGCCTGCTTCTCCTTCCCCTTCCTGCTGAGACAGGGCATCCCCTAAGCTCTGGCCCAGCCTGGAGCTCTCCTCTTCCTTTGCTGCAGACCTGGTTGGGAAGGACACCTGCCTGTCCTTCCCTCCAGTTCTCTGTGCAGGGATGCTGTGCGGGGTCAGTGTGACTGGAGGAATCCAGCAGTGCCAGACTCCACCTGGGCCTTGTGCCTTGGCAGCTCCAGCACAGAGTGGGGAGGATCCTGCAGCCTTGTCAACCCCAGGCCCAAACTGGGAATCCCGTGATGTCCTGCATGGGGTGTGCAGGTCTCCCCACTCTGCCTGTACCCCAGGGACCTCCTCAGGGGCTTCTGCAGCCACAAAGCAGCACAAGCAACCCGAGGAACTCCTTGGAGACCCTTCAGAGTTCTTGGTGCCTGCGTGGAACTGGGAGAGTTTTTCTCCTGCCCCCTGAGTGCCCATTCCACCTCCAACTTCCCTATGTCTGTCCATGCTGGAATTTTTGCCGGGCAAGCAAACCCAGGAGAAATTCAGGCTGCTTCTTGCGCCCTTGGGAGAGATGTGGGAGACAGGACAGGCCTAACACATGACACTGCTGGTTATTTCCACTGCATTGTGTGCAGGGAGGGCAGGAGCCATGTGGATAAGGCATTATCCCAAAGGACCTGCCAAAAGTAACGGGTGGTTCAACACCGCTGACTTCCTCTGTTGCAAACTTGTGGGGTTGAAAAGCAAACTGGGGAGAGCAGGAGGGAGTGGAGGTCCATGGTGGGAGCAGGGACGGGTGGAATTGGCTCCAGTAGCACATGGATGCAGCGTGGGTGGTGCTGCAGGCAGCAGGGCTGTCCTGCTCTGGGGACAGCAGGTGTGCAGGTACAGGCCCTGAGCTGTCCCCTCTTCCTTGCCTTGCAGGCACACCCCTCCCCCCTCTCCTGCCACAGCCCTGCACCATCCAGTACCTGGTCACACACTACCTGGACATCTCCTGTGTGCCACGGCGCTCCTTCTTCGAGCTCCTGGCCTACTTCTCCACGAATGAGCTGGAGCGGGAGAAGCTGCAGGAGTTCAGCTCAGCACAGGGCCAGGAGGAGCTGTACAGCTACTGCAACCGGCCCCGCAGGACCACGCTGGAGGTGGGGCTGGGAGCAGGGCGCACCTGCTCCGGGAGGGCTGTGCTGGGGCTGAAAGCTCCCAGGGCACAATCAGCCATCATTTCTTGGCTGAGGAGTTTAATCTACTTCACTCACTTTCTGAAGTGTCCATGGATTTCCACTGGCAGTTAAGACCAGCTCCAGATCCTTGTGGGCTCTTGTGTGGGCTCTGTGCTGCTCGTGGAGGGGTGCAGAGGGCAATGGAACAGGGTGGTTGGTGCTCAGAGGTGCCCCATGTGCTGCCTTTGGCAGAGGGCAGCGTGGCACAGCTGTGTGGGACAGCCTCTGGCACCCTAAGGGCAGGCAGGATGCCTTCTGGGGTCACCAGGCCTCACCCTCTTGGTTTTGCAGGCCCTGTGGGATTTCCCTCACACCACATGTGCCATCCCAGCCGATTACCTGCTGGACCTCATCCCTCGCATCAGACCCCGCGCCTTCTCTATCGCCTCCTCCATGCTGGTAAGAGCTCAGCCCTTCTGACCTCATTTCAGACTCTGAACAGAGGGTCTGGCAGGGCCTGTGCTGACTGTTGGTGCAGATATCTCCGGGAGCCTCCACAGCCCAGCCAAATCCCTGCTCTCTGCTGAGCCTGCAGCAGCCTGATGTGCTGGATGCAAACTTCAGGGCTAGGCCAGCCTTTGGATTAGGAGACTTGCTCTCCTGTGGCCCTGCAAGTGCCAGGACTGTCCCAGTACACCTCAGAGGTCTGGTGTCGCTGTCCCTGGGAGCAGTGGGATGTGGTGCCACCGGAGTGTCCTGGGAGTTGGGCAAAGGGGAGTGCTGCTCCCTGCTCCTGCCGGGAGGTGGCAGTGGGACCAGCCTGGCTGCCTGCAGACTCAGCCCATGTATGGCTGGATTTGTCCTCCGTGGCAGCCTCTTGGGTTGGATAGTCACCATCACTGTTGCCAGCTGTGCAGAGCATTCCTGTAGCAGTGGTTCTCCAGGAAAACCCCCTTCTCTGTTAGAAAGCTTTTGAGCAACGGTGTGCTCCATTGTAAGTGGCTGTGCCAGACAAGGACGGGTGTTGCATGCAGCCTGGTGGGAGCTGGGCACAGGCTTTGTCCCTGGAGGAGGTGCTGGGCTCTCTGTGAGGAGCTGTGCTGAGTGTGTGCTCGTGACTCTGTGTGACACAGGCCCATCCCGAGCGGATACAGATCCTCGTGGCTGTGGTGCGGTACAAGACACGGCTCAGCAAACCCCGCCGTGGGCTCTGCTCCACCTGGTTGGCTTCTCTCAACCCAGAGCAGGGTAAGTGCTTGGACGCTGGGAGAAGCCTGAGTGCTTCCCACAGCACCCATGCTCATCCCTCGAGCCATTGA